>NC_091977.1:367129554-367785668 GCF_044704955.1 Pristiophorus japonicus | reverse complement strand
GCAGGGTGACCATGATGTCCACAGAGAGCAGCCTGTGGAGAAGGCCCTCGTGGAGCATTCCAATAACAAAGATATCCCGCAGCGCTTCGGTGAGGTGGTCGCCAAAATCACACGATGCACTCAATCGTCTGAGGCCTGCAGCATATTTTGCATTTCTTGGCCTTTGGGCCGCCAGTGTGTGTAGAACCGGTGTCTGGCTGTGAGGATGCTCTCTTTAGGTTTGAGCTGTTCCTGTATCATTATTACGAGCCCCACATATGTTTTGGTTGTTGTCTTCTCTGGGGCTAGCAGGTCCATGACGAGGTCATAGACGGTGGACCCACAACTGCTGAGCAGGATGGCTCTGCACTTATCAGCCAGTGAGATCGGGTTGTCCCCCGCCAGGGCATTCGCAATGAAAAAGTGTTCGAGCCTTTCCACAAAGGTCTCCCAATCTTCCCCATCGGTGAATTTTTGAAACGTTCCAAGGTTAGCCATTTTCACGTGGAAATTCATAATCTCGTAGCCAGTTATCATGTCTGTAAGCACTCTAGAAATGACTCCACGAGACAAGGTATTGTACTTGAACTGTGGTGACCTTAGTACATTTATTACAGCTCCTGAGTGAGGGTACAGCATAGTGAGCTCCCTTTTATACCTGGTTACCTGTCGTGTACAGGTGACCCACTAGGTCTCCACCAGTTGCACCCTCTGGTGGTACAAGCATAGCGTATACAGTGTGAAGGTACATCCAGCAGTCTTGTGTAACTGTAACTGAATGTACAGGGAGTATACTTATATTATACATACACAACATGCCTTAAATCTAGAAAAACGTCCCAAAGTGCTTAACATAAATGTAATCAGAAAAAAATCAACACTGAACCAAAAAAGGAGATATTGACCCTGATTTTAGCCTGGAGACGAGTTCTGTTCGGCAGGGCTGTTGTGAGGTTGTGATACCCAGAGGAATGAGTTTCCCAAATGTCCTGCAGAATTTAACTACAGGGCCCCTTTAAGTAAGGTCCCCCCATCGGCAGCTGATTAATAGGCTGGAGGCCTTTCAGGTGGGAATCGTGTTTCACATGACTAGAATAGGAGATAGATGTATTGGCGGAGTGAGAGAGATTGTGGGTGTGGTCCGTTGGTGGCCGGGGGGGATACCGATTGTGGGAGGGATCCGGTGGTAGCCTGGGGTGGGGGGGGGGGGTTCCAATTGCAGGAGGGGTCCGATGGTGGTCTGGGGGGGGAGGGGGGGTTCCAATTATGGGAGGGGTCCGATGGTTGTCTGGGGGTCTCAATTGCTGTGGGGTAGCAGATGGTGGTTGGGCAGGGGAGATTTGGACAAAGGAGGGTGGGGTGGGCGGGTTAACCAGGTAGCTTGTTGGGCCTTGAGGATGCACTCCGGCTCCTCTTGGATCACAAACAATGCTGTAAAGGGACTTACCTTATGGATTCAGTCCTTCTTGCCTCCTTTAAGCTATCGGGTTTCTTTAGCCCTGTGAAACTGACCGTCTGTGGTTAAAAATAGAATGACTGTTAAAATGAAGGCAGGCAGCCTCATTATAATATTTAAATGACAAACCCACTTCCCGCAAATAGATTAGTCGCTGGCCCTCATCCTGCCTCTGTTAAAATCGGAAGTGGGCAGGTTTGAGACAGGTTCAATTCCTGTTCCAGACTTTTTGCATTTTAACCTCTGGCATGACCTCTAACCCACCCGTTATTTTGAGTTAAGATTCAACCCATTAAGAAAGGTAATTAAAAGTCATTCAAGAAGGAGGATTTTATTAAGGATCTTAAAGGAGGAGAGAGAGGTGGAGAGGCAGATAGGTTTAGAGAGGGAATTCCAGAGTTTAGGACCTAGACGGCTGTAGATACGGTTACCAAAGCAGTGCAAGGGGATTTTGGGGTGCAGAAGAGACTGGAGTTGAAGGAACGGCAAGTTGTTGGATGGTTGTAGGGCCTGAGGAGGTTACAGGGAGAGGTGAGGCCATGAAGAGATTTCAACACAAAGATGAGAATATTAAATCGGAGACATTGATGACCAGACCTGAGCACAGGAGTGAAGGGTAAGCGGGACTTGGTGTGGGTTAGGAAATGGGCAGCAGAGTTTTAGATAAGCAGTAGTTTATGGAGGATGGAGAATGGAAGGCTGGCCAGGAGAGCATTGGAATAGTCAAGTTTGAAGGTGGCAAAGGCATGGATTATGGCTTTGGCAGCAGATAGACTGAGGCATGAGTGGAGATAGTTGTTATGGAGGTGGAGATGCAGTCTTTGTGATGGAGAGGATATGGGATCGGAAGCTCAGCTTGGGGTCAACTAATTGTGTTGTTGACGTTGTCTGAGCTGCAGAGGAGCTTTCAACATAGCACCAAGTGTCATCACTCATGGTTGAATCAAACAATAGTCCAGATGCACACATTGTTTAGCAATGTAAACGAAACAGCACAAGATGAGGCGCGGGTGACTGGTCATGAAGGGAAAATAGAAGAGGTCAATAGCAGATGCAGGCAGAAGTCTTATGTGTTGAATGCCCGTCTGTGTTGTCTTAGGATACACACCTTGGTGGGCCTACTTTCCGACAGAGGTCATTTTACCACATGTACAATGTCTCTTGGGCCATTCCCACAGCCATGCAAGGGATGAAAAAATCGTTCTCCAGACTGCAACCTGCCTTTCAGCAGGAAGTAATCCCAGTGGCAATTTCAATTATGCAAATCGTAGAGAAAGCTTCCTCCACTGAAAAACTTCCACTATTTTTATGGATGCTTTGGGATTCAAGATGCAAGAAGCAGTCAATGGCAGTTTTAATGTGTGCTCAGTGCTTACAGACAAACATCAGAGAGCGATTTTAAGATCGCATAGAGAGTAATTGTTATGCGTTCAGTCAGATTATTGAGCCCGATGTGGAGATTGCCTCCAGCAATGACATCCGTGAAGCAGCAGAGGAGCAAATTTAATAAGAGTAACATCAGTGCCAGTTCTGGGCTGCTATGTCACCCTACAGAAGCAGCTGTAGGCACAGCCTCAAAATAAACAGAGACGCTAATGATTACAGCTCAGGATACTCGTGACACTGTGGTGGAATACTCAAGTATTAGCTGCAGATGCAAATTTCAAGGCTTCTGTATCCCAGGCTGTTTGCCAGTTATATGAGCAGTCAACCACCATTGCTACTCCCTTATCTGGAGGGACATCCAAGGGCAGAAGCACATGAACAAGCAATATAATATGTAGAACCACAGGAAGAAATATACCAAACATATTAGAAAAACACCATGAATACTCATGCCTAATGCATGTATTTAACAGATTTCTCTTGGATTATGAATCTCAGAAAATCTATTCTATATTCGACAGAAAAAATGCAACATTTTCAGAAGTAGATAAAATATGCAGAACATATGCATTTAATTTAAACAACTAAAGAAACTAGCAGTTCTTCATCTAAGTCCAATTGATATTAATAATGGAGAACTCAAGAGCAAACTAGAGACTCTGGTCCAAAGGTAAAATACTACTGATGCTGGAAATCTGAACTAACAACTGTTATATCAGCCTCCTGATCTATGCCTTTGTATGGCTCCTGATCTGAGACCATGATGAAAGTTTTGTTCATGAATGTATTGTGCAGAATAATAACATACAATTAACATTTTGCCCATCTACCATGGAATTGTTAGCAAAACTAAAACCCACGGGATTAAAGGGACAGTGGCAGCATGGATTTAAAGTTGACTAAGGAACAGAAAACAGAGAGTATTGGTGGTGAAAGGTTGTTTTTCAGAATGGAGGAAGGTACAGTGGGGTTCCCCTGGGGTTGGTATTCGGACCACTTCTCTCTTTGACATATATTTTTATATATCGATATATATATATATATAGATATATAAATATATATGTGGACTTGGGTGTGCAGCATATCATTTCAAAGATTGCAGATGACCGAAACTTGTAAATGTAGTAAACAGTGAGGAGGATAGTAACAGACTTCAGGAGGACATAGACAGGCTGGTGAAATGGGCAGATGCATGACAGATGAAATTTAACGTAGGAAAGTGTGAATTGATTCATTTAAGTAGGAAGAATGAGTAGAAGCAATATAAACTAAATTATACAATTTTAAAGCGTGTTCAGGAGAAACCTGGTGGTGTATGTATACAAATCATTGAAGATGGTAGAACAAATTGAGAAAGCTGTTAAAAATAGCACATGGGATCATTGGGTGTATTAATAGAGGCATAGAGTACAAAAGCAAGGAAGTTATGCTAAATGTTTATAAAACACTGGTTCGGCCTCAGTTGGAGTATTGGGGGGCACAATTCAGTCGCGCCTTTGCGGCGTTAATAGCGAAAGTTTGGTCGGTACATTTTGCAGACTCATTGCAGATATGCGGAACTCGGAATCAGATCCCGGGAAAAACCGAGTCTTAAGTATATCAGTAATTAACTTTTAGCATTGTTGTTGCCAATTTAAGTGTATCTAAGGGTTAAGTCATGGCAGGATAGCTCGGACATGTGCTATGCTCCGCCTGTACTATGTGGCAAGTCAGGAACACTTCCGGCGTCCCTGACGGCTATTTGTGCGGGAAGTGTGTGCGCTTCCAGCTCCTGACGGACCGCGTTGCAGAGCTGGAGCTGCGGATGGGTTCACTCTGGAGCATGCACGATGCTGAGAATGACGTGAATAGCACATTTAATGAGTTGGTCTTACCACAGGTAAAGGATCCACAGCCAGATAGGGAATGGAAGACCAACAGGAAGAGCAGTGCAGGGAAGGTAGTGTAGGGGTCCCCTGCGGTTATCCCCCTGCAAAACAGATACACCGCTTTGGGTACTGTTGAGGGGGATGACTCATCAGGGGAGAGCAGCAGCAGCCAAGTTCATGGCACCATGGTTGGCTCTGCTGCACAGGAGGGCAGGAAAAAGAGTGGGAAAGCGATAGTGATAGGGGATTCAATTGTAAGGGGAATAGATAGGCGTTTTTGCAGCCGCAACCGAGACTCCAGGATGGTATGTTGCCTCCCTGGTGCAAGGGTCAAGGATGTCTCGGAGCGAGTGCAGGACATTCTGAAAAGGGAGGGTGAACAGCCAGTTGTCGTGATGCATATAGGTACCAACGATATAGGTAAAAAACAGGATGAGGTCTTACGAGACGGATTTAGGGAGCTAGGAGTTAAATTAAAAAGTAGGACCTCAAAAGTAGTAATCTCAGGATTGCTACCAGTGCCACGTGTTAGTCAGAGTAAGAATCATAGGATAGCTCAGATGAATACGTGGCTTGAGAAATGTTGCAGAAGGGAGGGATTCAAATTCCTGGGACATTGGAACTGGTTCTGGGGGAGGTGGGACCAGTACAAACTGGACGGTCTGCACCTGGGCAAGATCGGAACCAATGTCCGAGGGGGAGTGTTTGCTTGTACTGTTGGGGAGGAGTTAAACTAATATGGCAGGAGGATGGGAACCTATGCAGGGAGACAGAGGGAAATAGAAGGGGGGCAGAAGCAAAAGATAGAAAGGAGAATAGTAAAAGTGGAGGGCAGAGAAACACAAGGCAAAAAGCAAAAAGGGCCACGTTACAGCAAGATTCAAAAGGGGCAAAGTGTGTTAAAAATACAAGCCTGAAGGCTCTGTGCCTCAATGCGAGGAGTATTCGGAATAAGGTGGAAACTGCGCAGATAGCAGTTAATGGATACGATGTAATTAGCATCACGGAGTCATGGCTCCAGGGTGACTAAGGCTGGGAATTCAACATCCGAAGGTATTCAGCATTTAGGGAGGATAGACAGAAAGGAAAAGGAGGCGGGGTGGCATTACTGGTTAAAGAGGAAATCAATGCAATTGTAAGGAAGGACATCAGACTGGATGATGTGGAATCGGTATGGGTGGAGCTGCGGAATGCCAAAGGACAGAAAACGCTAGTGGGAGTTGTGTATAGACCACCAAATAGTAGTAGTGAGGTTGAGGACAGCATCAAACAAGAAATAAGGGATGTGTGCATTAAAGGTATAGCAGTAATCATGGGTGACTTTAATCTACATATAGATTGGGCGAACCAAACTGGTAGCAATAAAGTAGAGGAGGATTTCCTGGAGTGTATTAGGGATGGTTTTCTGGACCAATATGTCGAGGAACCAACCAGGGAGCTGGTCATCTGAGACTGGTGATGTGTAATGAGAAAGGACTAATTAGCAATTTTGTTGTGCGAGGCCCCTTGGGGAAGAGTGACCATAATATGGTAGAATTCTTTTGTAAGACGGAGAGTGACAAAGTTAATTCAGAAACTAGGGTCCTGAACTTAAGGAAAGGTAACTTCGACGGTATGAGGCGTGAATTGGCTAGAATAGACTGGCAAATGCTACTTAAATGGTTGATGGTGGATAAGCAATGGCAAACATTTAAAAATCACACGGATGAACTTCGGCAATTGTACATCCCTGTCTGGAGTAAAAATTAAACGGGGAAGGTGGCTCAACCATGGCTAACAAGGGAAATTAAGGATAGTGATAAAACCAAAGAAGAGGCATATAAATTGGCTAGAAAAAGCAACAAACGTGAGGACTGGGAGAAATTTAGAATTCAACAGAGGAGGATTAAGGGTTTAATTAAGAAGGGATAAATAGAGTACGAGAGGAAGCTTGCAGGGAACATAAAAACTGACTGCAAAAGCTTCTATAAATATGTGAAGAGAAAAAGATTAGTAAAGACAAACGTAGGTCCCTTGCAGTTGGATTCAGGTGAATTTATAATGGGGAACAAAGAAATGGCAGACCAATTGAACCAATACTTCGCTTCTGTCGTAACAAAGGAAGATACAAATAACCTTCCGAATGTACTAGGGGACAGTGGGTCTAGTGAGAATGAGGAACTGAAGGATATCCTTATTAGGCGGGAAATTGTGTTCGGAAAATTGATGGGATTAAAGGCGATAAATCCCCGGGTCCTGATAGTCTGCATCCCAGAATACTTAAGGAAGTAGCCCTAGAAATAGTGAATGCATTGGTGATCATTTTCCAACAATCGATCGACTCTGGATCAGTTCCTATGGACTGGAGGGTAGCTAATGTAACGCCACTTTTTAAAAAAGGAGGGAGAGAGAAAACGGGTAATTATAGACTGGTTAGCCTGACGTCAGTAGTGGGGAAAATGTTGAAAGCAATCATTAAGGATGAAATAGCAGCCCATTTGGAAAGCAGTGACAGGATCGGACCGAGTCAGCATGGATTTATGGAAGGGAAATCATGCTTGACGAATCTTCTGGAATTTTTTGAGGATGTAATTGATAGAGTGAACAAGGAAAAACTAGTGGATGTGGTGTATTTAGACTTTCAAAAGGTTTTTGACAAGGTCCCGCACAAGAGATTGGTGTACAAAATCAAAGCGCATGGTATTGGGGGTAATGTACTGACGTGGATAGAGAACTGGTTGGCAGACAGGAAGCAGAGAGTTGGGATAAACGGGTCCTTTTCAGAATGGCAGGCAGTTACTGGTGGGGTACCGCAGGGCTCAGTGCTGGGACCCCAGCTATTTACAATATACATTAACAATTTGGATGAAAGAATAGAGTGTAATATCTCCAAGTTTGCAGATGACACTAAACTGGGTGGCGGTGTGAGCTGTGAGGAGGATGCTAAGAGGCTGCAGGGTGACTTGGACAGGTTAGGTGAGTGGGCAAATACATGGCAGACACAGTATAATGTGGATAAATGTGAGGTTATCCATTTTGGGGGCAAAAACTCAAAGGCAGAATATTATCTGAATGGCAGCAGACTAGTAAAAGGGGAGGTGCAAAGAGACCTGGGTGTCAAGGTTCATCAGTCACTGAAAGTGGTCATGCAGGTACAGCAGGCGGTAAAGAAAGCAAATGGTATGTTGGCTTTCATAGCTAGGGGATTTGAATATAGAAGCAGGGAGATCTTACTGCAGTTGTACAGGGCCTTAGTGAGGCCTCACCTGGAATATTGTGTTCAGTTTTGGTGTCCTAGTCTGAGGAAGGACGTTCTTGCTATTGAGGGAGTGCAGCCAAGGTTCACCAGACTGATTCCAGGGATGGCTGGGCTTTCATATGAGGAGAGACTGGATCAACTGGGCCTTTATTCACTGGCGTTTAGAAGGATGAGAGGGGATCGCATAGAAACATATAAGATTCTGACGGGACTGGACAGGTTAGATGCCTGAAGAATGTTCTCGATGTTGGGGAAGTCCAGAACCAGGGGACATTGTCTTAGGATAAGGGGTAGGCCATTTAGGACTGAGATGAGGAGAAACTTCTTCACTCAGCGAGTTGTTAACCTGTGGAATTCCCTGCCGCAGAGAGTTGTTGATGCTAGTTCATTGGATATATTCAAGAGGGAGTTAGATATGGCCCTTACGGTTTAGGGGATCAAGGGGTATGGAGAGAAAGCAGGAAAGGGGTACTGAAGGAATGATCAGCCATGATCTTATTGAATGGCGGTGCAAGTTCGAAGGGCCGAATGGCCTACTCCTGCACCTATTTTCTATGTTTCTATGTTTCTGTGTTTAAAGGCTCGGCATAATAATGCACCCATTAAAGTTTACAAAATTATTTGTTTTCAACCTATACTGTTATGACTGTCTGCCGCTGCAAACTCGGAAGCTCACGCACCGTGCTCTGTGTAAACGTTGCACTGACTGTGCCCTCTGAGGGAAGCGCTTCCTCATTCCTTTAAGTAGCCACCAGTTAACGACTCTGCAAGCCTGTAATGACTGTTTTTACAGAGGTTGTCATTGGCGGGTGCTCATGCATGCACCGAATTTACCGACCGGGCGCAAGCCTGCACGTTGCACCTGGAACATGACATGATCGCCAGCAGCCAGGTGGTAATGGTTTGCGCCCCCGGGAAACCTCTAATGAATTTTCCGTCAGGGCGCTAAAGCTGCGCGCCCAGCCGCTAAGCTCTAAAACTCGCATTAACGCCCCCTCAGGCCGTTAACTGAGGGATAGAGAACTGAACATCCAGCTCACTGTGTTTAATTCTGGACACCATACGTTCAGAAGTCTGTCAAGGCCTTAGAGAGAGGGCTAAGGAGATGAGCTAGAGTGGCACCAGGGATGAGTGACTTCAGTTATGTGGAGAGATGAGAGAAGGTGGGGCTGTTTTCCTTACAACAACAACTTATATTTATATAGTGTCTTTAACTTTACAAAATGTCCCAAGGCACTTCACAGGAGTGTTATAAAAAAAATTGACAGCAAGCACATAAGGAAATGTTAGGGCAGACCAGAAACTGTTTCCACTGGCAGAAGAGAGGACACAGATTTAAAGTGACTGGCAAAAGAACCAAAGGCGACTTGAGAAAACTTTTTTGCACAGCGAGTTGTGGTGATCTGGAATGCAGTGCCTGAAATGGTTTTGGAAACAGATGCATTAGTAACTTTCAAAAGGTAATTGGATAAATACTTAAAGGGAAAAGAATTACAGGGCTATGGGGAAAGAGCAAGGGAGCGGGACTAATTGGATAGCTCTACCCAAGAGCTGGCATAGGCACAATGGGCTGAATGGCCTCCTACTGTGTTATTTCATTATATGATTCTATGATTGTAAGACCCTATGACAGTTAAAGCATCTTAAGGATTACTTTGGCGCTGTTACAAATTTTGGATCTGCTCTAGATATTGTTTCAGTGCCAGAGTTCAATGTGACCTGTCTCTCCCGTATGTGGATCCCTCATTCCTTATGATTCAGAGTTTATCTCTACCAATGAACTAGTCATACAATAGCATGAGCCAGGTTGCCATAACATTGAAACCTCTTGTTAGATTAACTGGAGACTGTAATCTTGCACACTGGGTATGGTAGTGTAATGGTTATGTTACTGGACTAATAATATAGTAAATTTGATTTCAAATCCCATTATGAAAATTTGAATTTAAAAAAAAAAGTGAATGTAAAAATTTAGCTGGTATCAGTAAAAGTGGTTGGATTGTAGACACATCTCCTTTAGCAAAGCAAACCTGCTGTCCGTATCTCGTTTTTCTTATATGTGACTCCAGTCCCACTGGTTGATTCTTATCTGCTTTCTGCAGTCCCCAGTAAGTAACTCAGTTGTATCAACAAAACCAACTTTTATTTATATAGCACCTTTAATGTAGTAAAACATCCCAAGGCTTCACAGGGGTGTTATAAAAGAAGAAAATTGGACACTGAGCCACATAAGGAGATATTAGGACAGATGACCAAAAGCTTGGTCAAAGAGGTAAGGGGTCGTTCATTTAGAACTGAGATGAGGAGAAATTTCTTCTCTGAGGGTCGTAAATTTGTGGAATGCTCTGCCCCAGAGAGTGGAGTGAACAGCTATGGAAGCTGGGTCATTGAATAAATTTAAGGTGAAAATAGACAGATCTTTGAACGATAAGGAAGTGAAGGGTAATGGGGAGCAGGCAGGGAAGTGGCGCTAAGCCCAAGATCAAATCAGCCATTATGTTTTAAGGAGCAGCTTAAAGAACAAAGAAAATAAGAACATAAGAATTAGGAGCAAGAGGAGGCCGTTTGGCCCCTCGAGCCTGCTCCGCCATTCAATAAGATCATGGCTGATCTGATCATGGACTCAGCTCCACTTCCCTGTCCGCTTCCCGTAACCTCTTATCGCTCAAAAATATGTCTATCTCCACATTTCTTATGTTCTTATTATTTTCCTTTCTCGAGTATCACATATCTTCCTCTATCTAGAATGAAAATATTGTCTGAGTTGCAGATTTTTCTTCTGCTACAAATAACTCTCAGATCAAGTGGCCATATGATGAGTCAAACAATGCCAGCTCTCCTTGGACTTGAATGTTGGGGGTATGATTAAAAAGTTTGCAGATTATACTAAAATAGGCTGTGTGTTTGATAATGAAGAAGAAAGCTGTGGACTGCAGGAAGATATCAATGCACTGGTCAGGTGGACAGAACAGTGGCAAATGGAATTCAATGCGGTTAAGTGTGAGGTAATGCATGTGGGGAGGTCTAACAAGGCAAGGGAATACACATTAAATGGTATGACACTGAAAAGTGTAGAGAACCTTGGAGTGCAGGTCTACAGATCTCTGAAGGTAGCAGGTCTGGTAGATAACGTGGTTAAGGTGACATATAGAATACTTGCCTTTGTTAGTCAAGGGATGGAATACAAGAGCAAGGATATTATGCTTGAACTGTATAAAGGTTAGGCCACAGCTGGAGGGAGTACTGTTTGCAGTTCTGGTCACCACATTACAGGAAAGAATGTTGCCTAGACTGGAGAATTTTGACTGAGGAAAGATTGGAGATTGTGAGTCTGTTTTCTTTGGAACAGAGAAGGCTGCGGGGAGATTTGATTGAGGTGTATAAAATTATGAGGTTGCCTGAATAGAGTGGATAGAAAGGACCTGTTTCCCTTGGTGGAAAGGTCAACAACCAGGGGGTATTGATTTAAAGTAAATAGGGGGTGTGGTGGGGAGTGGCGGAGGGGGAGGTTTAGAGGAGATATGAGGGGAAATTTCTTCACCCAGAGGGTGGTGGGGGTTTGGAACTCACTGCCTGAAAGGGTGGTAGAGGCAGAAAGCCTCACCACATTTAAAATAATACTTGGATGTGCACTTAAAAGTGCCGTAACCTACAGGGCTACGGACCAAGAGAAAGAAAGTGGGATTAGGCTGGATAGCTCTTGGTTGGTCGGTGCAGACACTATGGGCCGAAATGGCCTCCTTCCATGTTGTAAATTTCTATGACTCTATGATTCCTCTGTGCCAGAGATCAAACATTTTGCTTCCATGTGACAGTTCATATGGTGGCAAATTTAAGAACCTTTAAAACAGAGATGAAAGTTTAGAGGCCTCTGCAGCTTGAAATCAGACTGTCAACTTTCCATCTAAATGTCAACAGCTCAGCCGCTTGAGATCCCATCACTAGTGAACAATATACATTACAATTAGCTGGACTCAGCAAATGGTGACAAACAGGAAGTGAAGTCAGAGCTTGGTACATTCTTATACATGTAGCTCGTTTTATTGAATAATATGGGTATACAGTCAAAGCACTGGATTTTCCTGGAGAAATTGCAGACAAACACTTTACAATACTAAAATAATTAATTCTATTGCGGACTCATTTTCCGGCAGGCAGAATGGGCCAGAATTTTCTGTCAAAATAATGGTGAGGCTAATGGCTCTCGTTGTGATTTATGTGCAAATGGCACAGCAACTTCAGGTGAGGGGCAGATGCACATTTCAACTCAAATATCCAAAAGTTGCTCTCAGAATTGTGTCGCTCCGCCATTAGCTTCGCAAAAACAGCAACTCGCTGTCTGTCTCACCATTGAAATGCATTGAATGGCCTGAAGTTGTTGTTTTTGCACATTAGATACAAACAAAACTTGCCACAGCAATCAACTAATTCATTCAGGTTTTAATTGATGCTGGAGATTATGTGTACAATTGTCTCATCTCCCTCTCCTTTAATCCAAATTTTCTTTCCCTCTCAATTTCTTACTGTATCTGACTTGGCATTGAATTCACCCACTCTAATTTATACTTCCTTCTCCATCATTAAAATGTTAACTTCACAATACTTCAATCTGATTGGGTAAGGAGATACGCAGTTACTTGTCCTGTTCACTCAAGTCCAAGATACCCTGTTTTGCATGCTGCGCCATTTTCAACTCCCACTTTCAGGAACTTGCGAGGCAAAATATTAAAAACCTAAATGTGCAAGGGCAAGTCTAACTAATCGGTCAACTCCAACTCCAATTTCCTGCACTATCCCCATATCCCTTGATCGATTAATACCCAAAAATCTATCGATCCCTGTTGAATACACTCAAAGAATGAGCTTTCATAGTCCTCTGGGATAGAGAATTCCAAAGATTCATCCCTCTGACTGAAGAAGTTTCTCCTCATCTCAGACAAAACTGGCTGATCCCTTATTCTGAGATTGTACCCCGTGGTTCTACACTCTTCAGCCAGAGGAAACACCCTCCCTGCATCTACCTTGTCAAGCCCCGTAAGAATGTTGTATGTTTCAATGAGATTGCCTCTCATTCTTCTAAACTCTAGAGAATATAGGCCTAGTCTATTTAATCTCTCCTCATAGGACAATCCTCTCCATCCCAGGAATCAGTGTGGTGAACCTTTGTTGCACTCCCTCAATGGCAAATATATCCTTCCTTAGGTAAGAAGAGCAAAACTGTACACAATATTCTGGGTATGGTCTCACCAGGGCCCTATATAATTGCAGTAAGACGTCTTTACTCTTACACTCAAATCCACTTGCAATAAAGGCCAACATACCATTCGCTTTCTTAATTGCTTGCTGTACCTGCATGTTAACTTTCACTGATTCGTATACAAGGACACCCAGGTCCCTCTGAACACTAACATTTCACAATCTCTCACCATTTAGAAAATAATCTTCTTTTCTATTTTTCCTATCGAAGTGGAAAACTTCAGATTTCTTCACATTATATTCCATTTGCCATGCTCTTGCCTACTCACTTAGCCTGTCTATATCCCTTTGAAATCTCTTTGCATCCTCCTCACAACTTACATTTCCACCTAGCTTTGTATCATCAGCAAATTTGGATATATTACATTTGGTTCCTTCATCTAAATCATTGATATAGATTATGAATCGCTGGGGCCCAAGCACTGATCCTGCAGCACCCCACTAGTTACAGCCAGCCTGCCATGACCCTTTTATTTCTACTCTCTGTTTTCTATCTATTAACCAATCCTCAATCCATGATAATATATTACCCCCAATCCCATGAGCCCTAATTTTTTTCAATAATCTCTTGTGTGGCACCTTATTGAATGCCTTCTGAAAATCCAAATACACCACATCCACTGGTCCCCTCTTATCTATTCCACTAGTTCCAACCTCAAAAATCTCTAACAGATTTGTCAAACTTGATTTCCCTTTATAAATCTGTGTTGACTCTGCCCAATCCTATTATTATTTTCTCAGTGCCCTGTTACCACTTCCTTAATAATAGATTCTAGCATTTTCTCTACTACTGATCGGTCTATAGTTCTCCATTTTCTCTCTCCCTTCTTTCTTAAATAGCGAACTTACATTAGCTACCTTCCAATCTGCAGGAACCGTTCTAGAATCTATGGGGCTAGACTTTCCACTTTTGTGCAGATCGCCCAACAATGGGCATTATTTCCAGTGTTGGCAATAAATATGGGTTTTGAGATCGCCGGATTATCGGCCATTTTCAAAACCCCAACTTTCCATTTTATAACATGGGCATTACCGCGAGCGATCTGAAATGGGCGTTAGCATTCAATTTTTTTGACCTTTTGCTTAAAGTATCGCTGTAAATAGCAACGGCATGGCAACAGTTGTTTCCCACGTTTCTGGAGGTCAGGGGTCATCGTTACATGCACAGAAGAGGAGAGAGAGAAAGAGGGAGCAGAGAGAAACTGAAAGCGTGTGTGGGTGTGTTTGTTTGGCTGTTGTGGGAGGCAGGAGGGAGATTTACCAGCAGCAAAAAGACTGCTGAGCACAAAGAACGTAGGTGCCACTGAGTTTTTGTCGAAAAAATAATATTTAAAATGGAAGGGATGGAGGAGGTGACACAGCACACTGTGGAGACTGAGGATGTTGGCAAAAACAGTGAGGTGGGAGAGGAACAATTGGGAGGGCGCAAATGAGCAAGGATATTCTCCGACGAGGCAAATGCCTCTCTCCTGCAGGAGGTGGAGTCATGCTGGGATCAATTGAACTAGGGTTGGCGTGGGAAGGCCACCCCAAAGGACTACCAGAAGATATGGGCCAACATAGCCGAGGCGATCTCATTGGCAACCAACAGGGTGCGTGAGGGCAACCAATGCCACAAGCGCTGGAACGTACTCGTCGGATCTACCAGAGTATTACATTTATTTACATGTACCTATATATTTATTTCATTTGATTTCTTCATCATCATCATCATCATAGGCAGTCCTTCGGAATCGAAGAAGATTTGCTTCCACTCTTAAAATGAGTCCTTAGGTGGCTGAACAGTCCAATACGAGAGCCACAGTCCCTGTCACAGGTGGGGCAGATTGTCGTTGAGGGTAAGGGTGGGTGGGACAGGTTTGCTGCATGCTCTTTCCACTGCCTGCGCTTGTTTTCTGCATGCTTTCGGCAATGAGACTCGAGGTGGTCAGCGTCCTCCCGGATGCACTTCCTCCACTTAGGGCGGTCTTTGGCCAGGGTCTCCCAGGTGTCGGTGGGGATGTTGCACTTTATTAGGGAGGCTTTGAGGGTATCCTTGTAACGGTTCATCTGCCCACCTTTGGCTCATTTGCCATGAAGGAGTTCCGAGTAGAGCGTTTGCTTTGGGAGTCTCGTGTCTGGCATGCAGACAATGTGGCCTGCCCGGCAGAGCTGATCAAGTGGGGTCAGTGCTTCAATGCTGGGTTGTTGGCCTGGTTGAGGACGCTAATGTTGGTGTGTCTGTCCTCCCAGGGGATTTGTAGGATCTTGCGGATCCGCAAGATCCAACAAATCCCCTGGGAGGACATTTGATTTGTAAATGTAATGATTGATTAAAATCAGATGTGAAGTGTTGCTCTTATACCAGGAATGTTTTACCCAAAGCCTGCGTTAACCATGTATGTCTTTAGATAAAGAATGATAATTATCATAATAATCCTGATTACATCACTTGGTTATGTGTTATATCAGTCTCTGTGACAGTACCCAGCAATGATATCACGCCGAGCAGAGGTGAACGGTGGCGGGTCACCAGTCATCATCGAGCTCACCGACATCGAGGAGCAGGTCCTGGCACTCGTGGGGAGCCACCCCCGGTCGGCCACGCATGCAGCTGCAGAAACTGATATGATGCCACGTGATTAAAGTATACACCATTGTGTGATGTAAAGTCAATAGATGGCACACCCATTAATATCCAAACAATAATATATGATAGATGATTGATAAAAGTGTTCTCTAAATAATGATGGCCTCATGAGAATCATTGCAATGCAGAATTTGGTCATTGTCATGAAATGTAATGTCTGTGATGATTTTGATAGCAGTGGTGCTTTTGTCGTGCATATGCTGTGTGTAGAGTTGGAATCACCTTGTGACCCTAGCACCCCCTTCTCCTCTAATAACCTCATTTATGTTTTGTAGCTCAGCCAGCAGCACGGCCCCATGCAACTCTACCAAGCCCAGAAGCTCGGGGTGCGGGGCCGGAGTTGCCGGACAATGGTGTATCTGTTGCTGAGGAGCCCCAATTCTCGCCCATGGAGCTGCTGAGTGCCTTCTCCACGGATGAAAGTGCAGACTTCGAGGAGTCTGCATCGCCAAGCTCCACAATGCAGTCGACATCCATGACATCTAGTGCTCCTGCGGCCATGTGCTCCTCCACCTTGGAGGTCTCCCATGATTATTGTATTACCTTTGTTACATGCACCTCTAATGTCCTGATTTATACTGTGCCTTAATTACCACTACTGTTTAGGGACCTATGAACAACTCCCACCAATGTTTTCTGCCCCTTGCTATTTCTTAGCTTCACCCAAACTGATTCTACTTCTTGATTTTCTGAGCTAAGATCCTTTCTCTCAATTGTCTTTATCCCATCCTTTCTTATCAGGGCTACCCCTTCTCCTTTTCCATTTTGTCTATCTCTTCTAAAAGTAAAGTACCCTGGAATATTTAGTTACCAACCATGGTCACTTTGCAACCACGTCACTGTAATGACTATTACATCAAACCTATTAATTTCTATCAGTGCTATTAATTCATCTATTTTGTTGTGAATGCTTTGCGTTTTCAGATATAGTGCCTTTAGCTCTGACCTTTGTCTATTTTCCCTGATGTCACCTTAGTCAGTAATGCCCCATTACCTTTTTTACTCGCTCTGTCCCTTCCTGATCCACTCTGCTTATTTTTACCAAAAACTGTGCTTTGCTCTCGAGCCTTGACATTTCTCTTGCTGCTTTAAAATGTACTCTTTCCTGAATCCTCCTACCCCCTCTTCATTAGTTTAAAGTGCTTCCTATGGCCCTAGTTATTCAATTCGCAGGATACTGGTTCCAGCCTGGTTCAACGGAACAACTCCCTTTTTCCCCAGTACTGGTGCTAGTGCCCCTTGAAGCAAAACTACTGCCTCCCACACCACTTCATGCATTTAATTTCTAATCTGCTTATCCCTATACCAATTGGCGTGTGGCACAGGTAACAATCCAGAGATTATTACCTATGTGGTTCTGCTTTTTAATTTGGACCACAACTCCTCAAACTCTTTTCGCAGAAACTCTTTCCTAGTCCTATCTATGTCATTGGTTACTACGTGGACCATGACAACTGGATCCTCTCCTTCCCACTCCAGGTTCTTCTTCAGCCTGGAGGAGATGTCTTTAACCCTGGCACCAGGCAAGCAACACATTCTTCAAAACTCCCAGTCACAGCTGCAGAGAACTGTATCTATCCCTCTGTCCACTACCACAACTACATTCCCTTTCACTCCCCCCACCTGAATGTCCTCCTGCACCATGGTGCCGTGGTTAGCCTGCTCATCCATCCGACAGGTTTTCTCTCATCCACACAGGCAGCACAAATCTCATACCTGTTGGATAAGGCAAAGGCTGAGGCTTGCAACTGGAGTTGCAGTCACACCTCCTGTCCCTGACCACTAACCAGACCTGCACCACTACCTAACCTAAGGGGTGTGACTGCCATCTGGTTCAAAGTGTCCAGGTAACTCTACCCTCCCTGATGCCCCGCCATGTCTGCACCTCAGACTCTAGCTCTACAACTGAACTGAAGTTCCTCAAGATGCAGGCAATTACTGCAAACATGATTGTCCGGGATCACAATGCTCTCCCCAAACTCCCACATGCTACACTTGTGGCACACCACTGCATTGCCAACTCTATATGTCCTTGTTCTATTTAATTAACTGTAATTACATTTGTATTTAAGTAACTTAGTTTACAGTTTTGTTCCTTTGATTCTTAATTGATCTGAATTAAGTAATGGGTAATTAAATTAAATATCTACCTGTAGCACAAACCACTGCAAATAATGCGGGCAAAAAGCGACAACTCCTTCCCCCTCCTCTCCACATCCCCAATCTTTCCAAATTCATAATTAACTACTCTTTAAGGCCACTCTGTGCAGATCATTCTGTACTCTGAAAAACTGTTGACAAGAGCTACGCCCAATTTACAAGTGCTGACTCAGCTTCCCTATTCCGTGTGATTAATGCCTATTCAAGATTACCACTTACAGCTGACTGACAGTTAACTGCCACTGGCAGGCAACTTCTGTTAACTACTGTTTTAAAGTTCTAGGTTTAAATCAAAATGTTAAACTAAATTTCACTTTTTACAGCTTGTACTTACCCAATACTTTGCAGAAATTCCCACTCTTTCCAAATTCCCGAGTAAATCACTCTTTAAGTACACTCTGTGCAGACCACATGACATCACCGCTGTCTTTGTTGTGGTGCACGGCTGTGCAACAGGACAGTAAAGGAAGAAAGGGAGGGAGGAAAGGAAGAAAGAGAGGTAGAGAGGTGCAGAAGTTTAGGGAGGGAATTCCAGAGCTTACTGCCTTGGCAGCTGAATGCACAGCCACCAATGGTGGAGTGCTTGAAATCAGGAATGCTCAAGAGGTCAGAATTAGAGGAGTGCAGATATCTCAGAGGGTAATAGTGCTGGAGGAGATTACAGAGATAGGGAGGGGCGAGGGTATGGTGGGATTTGAAAACAAGGATGAGAATTTTAA
Source organism: Pristiophorus japonicus (assembly GCF_044704955.1). Taxonomy (NCBI): domain Eukaryota; kingdom Metazoa; phylum Chordata; class Chondrichthyes; family Pristiophoridae; genus Pristiophorus; species Pristiophorus japonicus. Next base: position 367,766,977 of record NC_091977.1, on the reverse strand, counting down.
AATTGAGCCATGACTTAACCAGGAGCCAACGTAGTTCAGCGAGCACAGGGATGATGGATCACCGGGACTTGGTGCGAGTTAGGACATGGCCAGCAGAGTTTTGGATGATCTCAATTTTACGGAGGGTAGAACATGGGAGGCCAGCCAGGAGTGCATTGGAATAGTCAAGTTAAGAGATAACAAAGACATGGCTGATGGTTGCAATAGTAGTTAAGCTGAGACGGTGATAGAGTCGGGCAATGTTCCTTCAAGAACGCGGCCCATCACCACTTTCTCAGGGCAACTAGAGATGGGCAATAAATGCGGCTCTTACCACGTCCTGAGAATGAATATTAAAAAATAACAGAAATGCTTTTCCAATCTTCTGAAAGACTGTCTGATTAACACTTTAATGAAACAAGTGCCCCTTGACATTTAACAGCATTACCACCACCCACCTTTGACATTCTGGGGGTCACCATTGACCAGAAACTTAATTGGACCAGCCAGATAAATACTGTGGCTACAAGACCAAATCAGAAGCTGGGTATTCTGCGGTGAGTGTCTCACTTCCTGACTCCCCAAAGCCTTTCCACCATCTCCAAGTCACAAGTCAGGAGTGCGATGGAATACACTCTGCTTGCCTGAATGAGAGCAGCTCCAACAACACTGAAGAAGCTCAACACCATCCAAGACAAAGCAGCCCACTTGATTGGCACCTCATCCACCACCTTAAACATTCACTCCCTCCAGCATTGCTACAACATGGCTGCAGTGTGTACCATCTACGAGATGCACTGTAGCAACTCACCAGAGCTTCTTCGGCAGCACCTCCAAAATCCACGTCTTCCACCACCTTGAAGGACAAAGGCAGCAGGCGGATGGGAACATCATCACCTGCAACTTCCCTTCCAAGTTACACACTGTTGTAGTGAAAAATTCTCCTTTAGGGCAGCGGCAACTGTAGCATAAGGTTAGAACTAAACATATAACTCCACTACAATAAAATGGTTGCCCATGGAGCCTCAAGGGATTTCTGGAAACTGGTAAATGTTGTTTTCCACACATAGGACTAACAAACAAATTTTGCAGATGTCTCTAATCAGCGAGGTTCCAGACGAGATGTTCTGGTTAGAACATCTTAAGAAAATGCGGCTCTATAACAGGACTAAGATAAGTAAGCTACCCAAAGACAGCCAAGGGCAGTAAGATAAGGGGAGCCTGGACCATGGCAACACATCTCTTAGCAACACATCTCTAGGCAACCATGTAGTTACCTAATGTTTAGAACTACTACTATTGGTCTAATTGAATCTATATATAAACTTATAATCTATATGATTGGATAGTGTCCAGTCGAAATGGGCTGATATAATTGTAGAAAACTGTAGTAAACTGTTGCAAAACATATACATATCCATGAAACCCTTTGTTCAGTGGAAAGAGGTACCTGGACCCACCAGTTGCTTCATCTCCCCACCGGCAGAATAAACAGTTTTGATGTATGGACCGACTCTGAGTGACGAGTGATTCTTGGAAGGGTACATTCGCGCTAACAATGGCATAGTCGGCAGGATATTGCCGAGGCCCTTAAAGGACACCCTGAAGAGTCCGGGTGAGTATATGTCCAAAAAAGAAACCGCGGGGTGCGGAAGGTGAACGTATAGGTTGATCGGCATGGATGGATGGTCCAGTATCTCACACACCTAGCCTGAGCTTGAATTAAGAGGACTTAGTCCGACGTGGCGGCCAGGATCAAGTAGGCGTAGAGAACCCCCTGAGACCATAGGATCGTGAAACCAAGCGGCACCTCCCGGACCCAGTAAGAAAGGGGGAGGGCAACAAATCCTGGGGGATAGGTACCAGGTGGTGTCCAAAGGCCAACGTAATGTCCGACCTGTGAGGAGGGTTGGTCCATCAGACAAAACGGTGATAGATGGTCGTTAAGGGGAATAGAGCACTGAGGGAATTGCTTGGAACGCGTGAAGGAATTGCGCGGGTTTGTGTAATAGCAGATTCATAATTGGACAGTGTATAGAAAAACCAACAAGTTAAGAAAGGGAATACCTCTGAGAGGCAATCTACTACAAGTCACGCTGGTGTAGGTGGACCACTGAGAGTCAGATCTCTATTATTCCCAACCCTTAACGAGCTATCACTAAATTTAATAGCTATTAAAAAGCCTGCTACAAGTTGCGTCGGGGGAGACGGACCTCTGAGAGCAAGGTGGTCTTACTACAAGTCACGCTGGTGTAGACGGTCCCCTGAGGGTTAAAGACCTCAAACTCCACTAATTATTAAATGGCCAATATAACATCAGAACTCCAGTGGGGACCCGAAGGGTCCCTTACCTGCCACTTGGCGGAGAAACAGAAAAAGTTAATAAGTCAGGTGATGGAAAAGCCTGGGTTCTGATTCTTCGAGCCCACGTAAAATTAACAGAGAAAGTAAATCAATCATAGATACAAAAAAAAATAGAGCCAGCTAAACAATAAGCTTTGTTGAATGAAGAGAGACTTTTGTGAATGTCTGTCTTTGAGTGAGAGTGCTTGTGTAAAATGTTTAACTGCAGAATGAATGAAAGCCTGTTTGGAAAAGTGGTGAAGCTGTCTGTATGTTTTAGCTCCAACCACTTTTTCAGACCGAGTCAAATGTTTTTTAACCCTTTGTAGTGTTGTCCTGTATGTAGGAAGTTTTAAGTTAGAAACACAGGTGTGGATTTATTCGGATGATATGAAAGAGAAGGCACAGCAAAATACTGAGATAGATTCAAACTAAAAAAAAAAGTAAATTAAATCTGATGTTAAAACGGCAAGCTTTAGCAGTGTAGAAAAAAGGACATTGTAACGACCTTGAAACTGGAACATTTGAGATAATGAAAAGCAGCCCTCAAAGCCTACGTGCTAGACTCCATTCTAGTTATGAAAAAAAAAAGATAAAGACGCAGCCTTGAATGAAAACAAATTGAACAAATTTGAAAGAAAAAGTGTCTTCGATTGTCTGATGAATTTATATTCACAAATTTACCGAGACACAAGCTCTCTGTGTAAAATACAAAACCTAATTTGAAGAAAGGAGATCTAAAAAAAAAGAAAGACGTAACGTACTAAATAGGTGCTGAAAGGAAAAAAAAGAGTGTTTGTGATGGAAAAAGACATAACTTACTAAATACTCGTTGATATCGGTTGTGAAAAAGATATTGGTTTAATTGAAAAACATTTTGGAAGAGGTAAAAGACACTCTCCATTGATAATGATTTTAAATTACGAGAACGTTTCACTGCAGTTTGAAAAGATTTCCAGAATAGTGTATCAAGAAAAGTCCCGAACAGTCTAAACAAGCAGGAAGGTTTTGAAAATAATGAGGAGAAAAGATCTCAGCTATGTGAACTCAGCACAGAAAGAAAAAACTGGAAATTAGAAGATCTTACTGAATTTTAAAATTGGATTTCAGTAAATAAAATAGCTATTAAAAATGTGTTGTCTCGTTTTAAATCAAAAAAAAAAATCTTTGGCAAGTATTTGAATTAGAAGTTAAGAAAAAATTGGAGTTTAATCTAAAATGCTGTCTTTCCTGAGGAGAAGACTTTTAAAATGACGGCTTTACTAATGATTTCTGCTGTTTTAATGAATTCCTAATTTCTAAGCAAGTTTTGAAGGCACAAAGACTTAAAAAAAAAACGAAATTCGGATGATTACATGAAGTCACGTAATGACATCAGGCCTTCTTACAAACCTGTAAAGGAGTTAACGCTTTCCATTGACAGCTGTTTTATATTGGACATTATTAATTTGGATTTCTTAATAGAATAAAGAAGACTTACCTGACAGATAAAGGAAATGGTAGGATAATCAGGCTAAAAATAATAGAACTAGCTTATGTAATAATACTTGCCTGATACAATAAATAATAGACACTCAAACAAAACAAATTCAAGAGTTAAAAGCTAAGATAAATAAGCTAGAAGAGATTTTTTTAAATCGGGACCAGACAGATAGTTCAGTGCGCAGCCATAGCACCATCACCTATGGCAACAGAGCCAATGTACCCCACGGTGGGGAGTCCAGAAACCCAACCTAACGCTTACCTCCGATTTCACAGAGTGACCTCGACATGCATGAGTAGACCAGAGCCTACCACCTGGTGACGACCAGGATATGTTTAAAATTTGCAGATGAAACACCCACCGAGACGGAATCACAGTGGCCACTTCAGCTCTGCAGCATGATACTAGGGATCTCGACACTCATACAAGCATCAGATAACCCGGATGGTCTACGAGAGATACAGCAAACACAGGACATTTACCCGAACTATGGGATTTAACTGATGCATACACTGTTCCACGGATACCAGGGTCAACTGCATCAGGAGGGAAGAGGCCTGGGGACCTGATAAGCGCACTTTCAGGATAATTTGCATGGCCCCCTGTTAAACCCTATCCCCAACTGACGGACATTTACCAAAAAGGGGTGGGGATATATGGATATTTTGAAGAGATGGGAGCAGCCGCCGTATCTTTGTACGTTTGTTTTTCACAACCCTCGACATCGCGCCCCATAGTGACCTCTACTTCACTTGAGGTCTTGCCATGCCCGTTAATTACAACGGGACTGCAGAATGGGATTGTATTGCTTAACGAGGGTGAACTGTTGTATGATAATGTTAAACATGAAATTGTGCCTGTTCTGATCAATATTTCAGGCATACAGATGCCGGAGTATTGTACGGAGCAGGCACGAAAGATGTATAGTGTATTAAATAAGGTTGTAATACAGCAGGCTGCCGATGCCATGGGTGCCAGTAGGTTTCAAGGACAAGAGCAGGTGCATAGGCATAATAGGGGAATAATTAATGACGCTGCTACCGGATTTAATACCGGGACCTCCATAGTAAACTCACTGGATATACGAGGGCTGAATGAAAAGGTGGAACTACTTAAAGAGATAATGAGGGAACTGTTAGAAGGGGCAAAGCAGAATCAGAAAGACCAAGCCGAGTTAGGAAGGGAAGGCATGGAGATAAAGTTAGATGGAATTTCAATAATCGAGGCACACGCCAAAACGATTATTCGTCTAATTGACAGAGAAAAGGATGATGCCGGAAAGCTCCGACAAGGGCAGCTCTGTCATGCTTATGGTCTGTGGATGGAGGATAGATACAACACAACCTTGATCAGATCCAAAGGGGGGAGGTACCGACTGGATAGACTGCTCACACCTATCTCAGCTAGCCAAGCTGGAAGGGACACTGGATAACTGCACTCTGAAGGGACTAACCAGAGTTTACCCAGCAATCCCAAACTGGCAAATGGGCACAGCTGCAGGAGTGGGGGTTGTCTTGATGATCCCTATAGTCACACGAGACACAGGTCCATTTCCCCTTTATCAACTGGAGAATATTGGGGTTATACGGGACAATGCCTCCCTCCGTTACTAATTAACCGCAGACTCCGCTATCCATAGAGACAACACGCTATATGGCATCTCCCTGACAGGGTGCAAACAAAGGGGTGAGATCACATTGTGCCTCCACCCGATGGGACAGGGAGAATTAGACGAGTGCGGTTTTAATCGAACTGATGGATGCATTCTGGAAATAGCATCTGCCCCTACACATTTTGCCTGGGCAGGGTACGGGGGCAAAGGCAGATATTGTGTCTCACCCACGGAATACTCATATCAGTATAATGGCTTGCGGGCCAGATCCCGCAACCAAATTTCTGCTTTACACCCCTACGACCCGTCACTATAGGGCAAGCCCGCATTATCCAAGTTAAACAGAGAGATACCGAAATCACTGACGCCACTGATCAACAACATGATCACCTACAGGACTATGACGAGCCACAACAGGCCCCGATTCCCCATTTAGCAGAAGTACTAAGGGAATTAAGACTCAGAGTTGGACAGTCTGTCAAACTCTACCACCAACTGCGGACAAAGATTGAGATACTGGAGAAAGACACCGATACAGAGCTTCAGGGTGAGAGTTGGTGGAGGCAGGTTTGGAACTGGGGAATGAATGTTAACATCCACCCCTGGATTCGAATTATATCACACATACTGGTTGGAGTACAGCTAGTCTTAGCATTGACATGGGGCATCATGGCTTGCCAGTACTGCAGATATTATGCACAACAACGGAGGTTAAACACCAAAGCTCAGATAAGAAAGGAGATTCGTGTAATAGGCGAAAGGGGTAATTCGAACTATATTGATTTGATCTAAACAACTGGGACTCCTGAAATCACGTGACTGGCCAGCACGTTGAAGCAGGGAGTACCGGGTGATACAAAACTATAACAGATTATAATTAGTGTTGGTTTCAGGGGGCTAGGACTAGCCCCTTGACTGAAAGGGGCGGTTGTTATAGCGAAAAATTCTCCCCTAGGGCAGCGGCACCTGTAGCATAAGGTTAGAACTAAATATGTAACCCCACTATAATAAAATGGTTGCCCATGGAGCCTCAAGGGATTTCTGTTAGCTAAAGGAGACCACATTCCTGGAAACTGGTATATGTTGTTTCCCACACACAGGATTAACAAGCAAATTTTGCAGATGTCTCCAATCAGCCAGGTCCCAGATGAGATGTACTGGTTAGAACATCTTAAGACAATGCAGCTCTATAACAGGACTAAGATAAGGAGGCTACCCAAAGACAGCCAAGGACAGTAAGATAAGGGGGGCCTGGACCATAGCAACACATTTCTTAGTAACACATCTTTAGGCAACCACGTAGTCACCTAATGTTTAGAACTACTACTATTGGTCTAATTGAAACTATATGTAATCTATAATCCATATGATTGGATAGTGTCCGGCCTAAATGGGCTGATGTAACTGTAGTAAACTGTCGTAAACTGTAGTAAACGGTTGCAAAACATATAAATATCCATGAAACCCTTTGTTCGATGGAGAGAGGTACCTGGACCTACCAGTTGCTTCATCTCCCCGCCGGCGTAATAAACCGTTTTGATGATGGACCGACTCTGAGTGACAAGTGATTCTTGGAAGGATACATTCGCGCTAACACACACCATCCTGACTTGGCAATATATCATTGCTCCATTATCGTCGATGGGTCAAACTCCTGGAACTCCCTCCCGAACAGCATTGTGGGAGTACCTTCACCACATAAGAACATAAGAGCATAAGAAATAGGAGCAGGAGTAGGCTATACAGCCCCTCGAGCCTACTCCACCATTTAATAAGATAATGGCTGATCCGATCATGGACTCAAGTCCACGTCTCTGCCCGCTCCCCCTAGCCCCTTATTCCCTTATCGTTTAAGAAACAACCTATTTCTGTCTTAAATGTATTCAATGACTCAGCTTGCACAGCTCTCTGAGGCAGTGAATTCCACAGATTTACAACCCTCTGAGAGAAAAATTTCTCCTCATCTCAGTTTTAAATGGGCGACCCCTTATTCTCAGATAATGCCCTCCAGTTCTAGTCTCCCCTATCAGTGGAAACATCCTTTCTGCATCCACCTTGTCAAGCCCCCTCATAATCTTATACGTTTCGATAAGGTCACCTCTCAGTCTTCTAAATTCCAATGAGTCGAGGCCCAACCTACTCAACCTTTCCTCATAAGTCAACCTCATCATCTCCGAAATCAACCTAGTGAACCTTCTCTGAACTGCCTCCAAAGCAAGTATATCCTTTCGTAAATATGGAAACTAAAACTGCACGCAGTATTCCAGGTGTGGCCTCACCAATATCCTGTATAGCTGTAGCAAGACTTCCCTGCTTTTATACTCCATCCCCTTTGCAATAAAGGCCAAGATTCCATTGGCCTTCCTGATCACTTGCTTTATCTGCATACTATCCTTTTGTGTTTCATGCAGTGTCGAGGAGGGGGAGCGGGACGTTGGTGAGGGCTACACGAGGCCCAACAGTCGGAGGGATCAGTGGCAGCATCGAGGAGGTGGAGTGGGATATCGGAGAGGCCTACAAGAGGCCCAGCAGTCGGAGGAACTAGTGGTAGCATCGAGGAGGTGGAGCGGGACGTCGAAGAGGCGACCTGGTGCAGCTGCAGCAGGGAGGCAAAAAAGAAGTAGAAAGAAATTGAAAGGTAACGTCACAGCCAAGGGGGTAAGTGATTGGCTGGTGATTGGTAAGTAGTTTTTCTTTTTTTTGTCTATATCAGTAAGTAACCTTTATCATTGTTGTTGCCAATTTAAGTTTATCTAAGGTTACGTCATGGCAGGACAGCTCGGACACGTGTTATGCTCCTCCTGTACTATGTAGGAAGTCAGGGACGCTTCCGCTGTCCCTGACAACTACGTGTGCGGGAAGTGCATCTGCCTGCAGCTCCTGATGGACCGCATTGCGGCACTGGAGCTGCGGGTGGATGAACTCTGGAGCATCCACGATGCTGAGAATGACGTGAATAGCACGTTTAGTGAGTTGGTCTTGTTGTAGAGAGTAGAAATAATATATAGACTTAGGCATTAGGCACCTGCTGGATATTTAAAACTCACATAAGCTTAAATGGACACACACATAAAATGGCTGCCCAGGCATTATGGGAAATCAGGTAGTCAAACTGTGAACTGTTGAACGTTCACTGACCGAGCAATAACCCTGTGAGGCCCACTGTAGGAATGCCTGGGAAGACAGAGATAAGAAGGAAACCATCTCCTGTGAACAAGGCCATAAACCAATTAATTCCCCAGGAAGAAAGATAAGAGGGAAACCATTTGCTGTAAACAAGGCTATATACCAATTATTTCTCCCAGATGAAAGAACTAGGGAGAGAACCTTTTAAGCCATCGATCAGCCCAAGCTGACAATAACCAAACATATGGTTCCCTGGATACTAGGAGAATTCTATTGGGTTAAAAGAACCTATATGTAATCTATAATCATTGTGATTGGCTTGTGTCCAGCCGTGATGGGCTGTGTAACTGTAGTAAACTGTTTTGTAACTGTTGTGAAACATATAAAGGTACATGTAACTCTTTGTTCTGTGAAGAGAAACCTGGATACGGTCCTGAGTTTTTCCTTCCCGCTGAGCGTAATAAAAGCTGCATCAGCATTGGAACCGACCCTGAGTGTTGAGTGATTCTTCTAAGAAAACACTAACGCTAACAATGGCGTAGTCGGCAGGATTTCCCGGAGTCGCTGGACGCCCTTGGAAAAAACCCGGGTGAGTATAAAAAACAATTTTTAAGTATAAAGGGTGCGGAAGGTGGAAGCTGGTTGATCGACATGAGGAGACGGTCTAATATCTCAAACGCCTAGCCTGAGCCTGAATTAAGAGGACTTTTGTCCCACGTGACGGCCAGGAACCAAGTAGGCGTAGGGAACACACTTAGACCGTGGGATCGTGATACCGAGAGACATCTTCCGGACCCAGTAGTGTAATTTGAAATACCCCGGGATAGAACCAAGCGGTGTACAGCGGCTAACGGAATCCAAACCTGTGAACAGGGTCGGACCAACGGGCTGAGCGGTGGTAGGTAGTCGTTAAGGATACGTAGAGCACTGTGGGAATTGCTTAAACGCGTTTTTAAGAATTGTATAAGTTTGTGTAACAGCAGAACTTGTGACCTGACAGTAGCCAAGAGACAGTTTACTACAAGTCGCGCTAGAAAGAAAGCGGACCTCTGAGAGTAGATTCCTAACGGTACTAGTCCTACCCAGGAATGGCCATGAAAACAAGTAAACTCGAGTGGAGACCAGAAGGGTCGCTTACCCGCCACCTGGCGGAAAAACAAAAGAAGCTAATTGAAAAAAATGATTAAAGCAGGGTGGAATCCTCAGGAATTAGTTATGTGAGGAATTATTTAGATAAAAACTACGAATTCCCTGAAAGGTCATGGATCCAAAAATAGAGCCGGCCAAAACAAGAAGAGAGACTGTTGTAAATCGTTGAGTGAGAAGTGTCTGTGTGATTTTTGACTGCAGAATGAATTTTTTTATGTTTTCATGTTCCGAAAGCCTGGTTGGAAGAGGAATGCAAGTGTCTGTTTATTTTAGAAACAGAGTGAAAGTCTTTTTTTTTAACCCTTTGTAATGTTGTCCTGTATGTGGGAAGTTTTAAGACATTTAAGTTAGAAACGCAGGTGTGGATTTATTCGGATGATAAGTTACGGAGCTAGGAAAATAAACAAATAAAGAATAGGTTTGTTAAGCAAAATATTTATTTGACATGCTCACTTACTTGCCGAAAGAAAACATGCAATGATTGATTGGGTTGAAAGAAATAAATTTGGTCTCGGAATGAGATAAAGAATGCTTTAAAAAAAAAGAGAGCTTCTAAAAAAAAAAGTTTTAAATAAAGATTGAAATTACAAAGTTTGAATTGGGATTTTGAGATATTCAGAGAAGGCACAGGAAATACTGAGGTGGATTTAAAAAAAAAAAGAAAAAGATTAAATTAAATCTGATCAGGTCAAACTCCTGGGCAAGTGGCGAGCTATCTGCGAAGGTGTAAAAGGAACTTTTGGAAAATGTTAAAAAACAGCAAGCTTTAGTAACGACTTTGAAACTGGAGCATTTTGAGATAACGAAAGGCAGCACTCAAACTCTCAAAGCTGGTCTCCATTCCAGTTATGGAGAAAAAGAAAAAGATAAAGACGCCACTTTGAAAGTAAACAAATGATTTTAAATTAACAACTTTATGGAGTTACGAACCCTCCGTGTAAAATACAAAACCTAATTTGAAGAAAGGAAAAAAAAAGATGTAACGGACTAAATGGAAAAAGACATAACTTACTAAATACTAGTTGATGTTTGCTGTGAAAAAGATATTGGTTTAATTAGAAGAGAAAAAAAAATTGGAATAAGTAAAAAACACTCTACATGGATTCGAATTTTCAATTATGAAAAAGTTTCAATGCAGTTTGAAAAGATTTCCAAAATGGACAGTGTTTATCAAAAAAGTCCCGAACAGTCTAAACAAGCAGGAGGGTTTTCAAGATAACGAGGAGAAAGAGAGAAATAAAAAAAAACAGAATTGAATTTCAGTAAACAAAATTGCTATTGTATGTGTGGTCTTGTTTTAAAACAATTAAAAAAAAAACATTCTTCGGCAAGTACTTGAATTAGAAGTTAAGAAAACATTGGAGTTTACTCTAATGATTTATGCTGTTTTTAACGGATTCCTAATTTCGAAGCCAGTTTTGAAGGCACAAAGACTTTTTTTTTCAGATGATTACGTGAAGTCACATAATGACATCAGGTCTTCTTACAAACCTGGAAAGGAGTTAACCCTTTCCATTGACAGCCGTTTTATACTGAACATTATTAATTTGGATTTCTTAATAGGGAAAAAAAAAGACTCACCTAACAGAGGAAACAAAAATAAAAACAGAACTAGCTTATGTAATAATACTTGCCTGATACAATAAAGAAATAGATATTCAATAAAACAAATTGAAGAGTTAAAAGCTAAGATAAACAGGCTGGAAGAGATAACAGGACTAGACGGATAGTGCAGTGCGCAGCCATAGCACCATCACTTCTGGCAATAGAGCCAATGTACCCCACGGTGGGTAGGTGTAGTCCACAAACCCAACCTAATGGTAAAGCAGACAGCGATGTTTGGAGGAATAGCTTTGGCCTTGGTCATAGGAGTTTGGGTAATATTTAAGTGAGTAAAGACACGGGCGCACGCCCTACAGATTCAGCTCGAAATGGTTCGATTATAACCTTGTGCTTCTGATTTTGCAGGGTGACAGGGACTCTCGTAGAGCAAAAAACGTAACCCCTGGTGACGACCAGGCCGTCTGTTTAAAATTACAGATAATACTTACCGGAATAGGAATACGAACGGCGCTACTCGTAATATGGATAGCCCTGCGACATGCACGTACCCTGGGCAACACCGACGGACAGCAGAGCACGCTGGAAATAAACAACTATATGAACTATGGAGTCTTGTTTAATTTAACGGCCGGAATGTGCATCCCAGCAGCCAAGGACTGGAGCAAGGACAGGACTTATTTTAATGCATGGTTACAAGTGAATCCTAATAAGAATCCTAATAAGAATAAGAGTATGTGTACAGTGCTCCACGGGTATAAGGAGCAGATGCATTAAACGGAGGGATGTCAAAGGGCCTGATGAATGTACTTTCGGCATAATTTGCGCGCCTCCGGGACAATCCCAGCAATCAGTCATCCGCAAGAAGGGAGTGGGGCTGTGTGGGTATTACAAGGAGGCGGGGGCGGCTGCAATATTATTGTATGTATGTTTCTCACCCCCTCCGACACCGTGCCCCATAAGAATCACTACATTGCCCGAGGAACTGCCTTGCCCCATAACTACGAAGGGACCAGAGAATGGGATTGTAATGTACAGCGAGGGGGAACTGTTGTATGATAATGTTAGACATGAAATTGTGCCTGTTCTGATCAATATTTCAGGCATCCAGATGCTGGAGTACGGTACAGAACAGTCAAGGAAGATGTACAATGTATTAAGTAAAGTTGTAATGCAGCAGGCTGCCGATGCAATGGGTGCCAGTAGGTTCCGGGGACAGGGGTTAGCCCCAGGATGAAGAGGGAAATAGTTAATGATGTTGCTACCGTTTTCAATACAGAGACCTCCGTAGTGAACTCGATAGACATACAAGGATTAAATGAAAGGGTGGAACAGCTTAGAGGGGAGATGAAGGGGTTATTGGAGAGGGTGGAGCAAAACCAGGAAGACCAGGCCAACCTAGGAAAGGAGGGTGCCAAAATCCAGTTGGATGGCATCTCAGTCCTGGAAGCTCACGTTAAAACCATCAATCACCTCATTGATAGAGAACAAGAAGATACAATAAAGCAAAGACAGGGGCAACTCTGTCATGCTTATGGTCTGTGGATGGTGGGACAGATCCGCCACAACCTCGACCAGATCCAACGCGGGGAAGTACCCGATTGGATAGACAGTTCACATTTAGCTCAGTTGGCGAACCAAAGGGGGACACTGGATAATTGTACTCTGAAGGGACTGACCCGAGTATACCCCGCAATTCCAGATTGCCAGATGGGTAGGACTACCGGGATAGGGATAGTCCTGTTGATCCCTATAGCAACGCCGGACTCAGGGCCGTTCCCCTTATACCAACTAGAGAATATCGGAGTAATACGGGAAAATGTCTCCATACGCTACTACCTAACCACCACCTCTGCCGTTCGTCGAAACAACATACTTACTGGGATTTCCCTAGCAGATTGCAAGCAAAGGGGGGAAATCACAGTATGCCCTCACCCGGTGGGCCGAGGGGAACTAGACGAGTGCGGGTTTAACCGAACCAACGGGTGTGTACTAGAAATAGTGCCCGCACACATGCACTTCGCGAGGGCAGGCTACGGAGGGAGGGGAAGATACTGCGTCTCTACCACAGAGCGTTCATACCAGTATAATGACCTACAGTGCCCTATACCGCAGCCAAACTTTTGCTTTACACCACTACGACCTGTCGCGATCGGGCAAGCACATATCACCCAGGTTAGGCGCCGGAAGTCCGAAGTTATTGAAGTAACTGATCAGCTCCATGATCATTTGCAGGATTATGATGAGCCAGAGCAGGTCCCTATCCCACATCTAACCGAGGTATTACGGGAGTTAACGCTCAGAGTGGGGCAATCCGTAAAACTCTATCACCAGCTACAAACTAAAATCAAAGAACTGGAAGAAGATACCGAGGTAGACTTACAAAGTCAGAGTTTGTGGAGAAAAGTCTGGGACTGGGGAATAAATGTGAACATCCACCCATGGATCCGAATTATTTCACACACACTGGTCGGAATACAATTAATCTTAGCAATAACATGGGGCGTGATGGCCTGCCAGGTATGCAGGCGCCACAAATGGCGGAAACGGACCAATCACCGTTCCCTGGATATTAAACAAGCCTGTTTGATAAGGGGACGGGAGGAGCTAGCCTTTGTTAATTTGATCTAAGCAACCGGGACTCCTGAAACCGCGTGACTGGCCAGCACGTTGAGGCAAGGAATACCGGGCCGTGCACAAATATCAGATAAAGGCAGTACGGTCGGTTAAAAGGGGACTAGGACTAGTCCCTTTACCGAAAGGGGGAATTGTTGTAGAGAGTAGAAATAATATATAGACTTAGGCATTAGGCACCTGCTGGATATTTAAAACTCACATAAGCTTAAATGGACACACACATAAAATGGCTGCCCAGGCATTATGGGAAATCAGGTAGTCAAACTGTGAACTGTTGAACGTTCACTGACCGAGCAATAACCCTGTGAGGCCCACTGTAGGAATGCCTGGGAAGACAGAGATAAGAAGGAAACCATCTCCTGTGAACAAGGCCATAAACCAATTAATTCCCCAGGAAGAAAGATAAGAGGGAAACCATTTGCTGTAAACAAGGCTATATACCAATTATTTCTCCCAGATGAAAGAACTAGGGAGAGAACCTATAAAGCCATCGATCAGCCCAAGCTGACAATAACCGAACATATGGTTCCCTGGATACTAGAAGAATTCTATTGGGTTAAAAGAACCTATATGTAATCTATAATCGTTGTGATTGGCTTGTGTCCAGCCGTGATGGGCTGTGTAACTGTAGTAAACTGTTTTGTAACTGTTGTGAAACATATAAAGGTACATGTAACTCTTTGTTCTGTGAAGAGAAACCTGGATACGGTCCTGAGTTTTTCCTTCCCGCTGAGCGTAATAAAAGCTGCATCAGCATTGGAACCGACCCTGAGTGTTGAGTGATTCTTCTAAGAAAACACTAACGCTAACAGTCTTACCCATAGGTAAAGGTTACACAGCCAGATAGGGAATGGATGACCAACAGGACGAGTAGTAGAAGGAAGGTAGTGCAGGGGGCCCCTGCGGTCAGCCCCCTGCAAAACAGATACACCGCTTTGGGTACTGTTGAGGTGGATGATTCATCAGGGGAGGGCAGCAACAGCCAAGTTCATGGCACCGTGAGTGGCTCTGCTGCACAGGAGGGCAGGAAAAAGAGTGGAAGAGCTATAGTGATAGGGGATTCAATTGTAAGGGGAATAGATAGATGTTTCTGCGGCCGCAACCGAGTCTCCAGGATGGTATGTTGCCTCCCTGGTGCAAAGGTCAAGGATGTCTCGAAGTGGGTACAGGGCATTTTGAAAAGGGACCATGATCAGCCAGTTGTCGCGGTGCATATCAGTACCAACGATATAGGTAAAAATGGGATGAGGTCCTACAAGACGAATTTAGGGAGATAGGAGCTAAGTGAAAAGGTAGGACCTCAAAAGTAGTAATCTCGGGATTGCTACCAGTCCCACGTGCTAGTCAGAGTAGGAATCGCAGGATAGCTCAAATGAATACGCGGCTTGAGGAGTGGTGCACAAGGGAGGGATTCAAATTCCTGGGACATTGGAACCGGTTCTGGTGGAGGTGGGACCAGTACAAACCGGACAGTCTGCAACTGGGCAGGAGTGGAACCAATGTCCTAGGGGGAGTGTTTGCGAGTGCTGTTGGGGAGGAGTTAAACTAATATGGCAGGGGGATGGGAACCTATGCAGGGAGACAAAGGGAAGTAGAATGGGGGCAGAAGCAAAAGATAGAAAGAAGAAAAGTAAAAGTGAAGGCCAGAGAAACTGAAGGCAAAATGCAAAAAGGGCCACATTACACCAAAATTCTAAAAGGGCAAAGTGTGTTAGAAAGACAAGCCTGAAGGCTCTGTGCCTCAATGCGAGGAGTATTCAGAATAAGGTGGACTAATTAACTGTGCAGATAGCAGTTAATGGGTATGATGTAATTGGCATCACGGAGACATGGCTCCAGGGTGACCAAGGCTGGAAACTCAACATTTAGGAAGGATAGACAGAAAGGAAAAGGAGGCGAGGTGGCATTGCTGGTTAAAGAGGAAATTAATGCAATAATAAGAAAGGACATTAGCTTGGATGATGTGGAATCGGTATGGGTGGAGCTACGGAATACCAAGGGGCAGAAAACATTAGTGGGAGTTGTGGACAGACCACCAAACAGTAGTAGTAAGTTTGGGGACAGCATCAAACAAGAAATTAGGGATGCATGCAATAAAAGTACAGCAGTTATCATGGGTGACTTTAATCTACATATTGATTGGGCTAACCAAACTCGTAGCAATGCTGTGGAGGAGGATTTCCTGGAGTGTATTAGGGATGGTTTTCTCGACCAATATGTCGAGTAACCAACTTGGAAACTGGCCATCCTAGACTGGGTGATGTGTAATGAGAAAGGACTAATAAGCAATCTTGTTGTGCGAGGCCCCTTGGGGAAGAGTGACCATAACATGGTAGAATTCTTTATTAGGATGGAGAGTGACACAGTTAATTCAGAAACTAGGGTCCTGAACTTAAGGAAAGGTAACTTCGATGGTTTGAGGCGTGAATTGGCTAGAATAGACTGGCAAATGAGACTTAAAGGGTTGACGGTGCATAGGCAATGGCAAACATTTAAAGATCACATGGATGAACTTCAGCAATTGCACATCCCTGTCTGGAGTAAAAATAAAATGGGGAAGGTGGCTCAACCGTGGCTAACAAGGGAAATTAAGGATAGTGTTAAATCCAAGAAAGAGGCATATAAATTGGCCAGAAAAAGCAACAAATCTGAACACTGGGAGAAATTTAGAATTCAGCAGAGGAGGACAAACGGTTTAATTAAGAGGGGGAAAATAGAGAATGTTATTTTCCCGGCTTGCTGGGAACGTAAAAACTTTAGTCAAGATTAGTCAAGACAAATGTAGGTCCCTTGTAGTCGGATTCAGGTGAATTTATAATTGGGAACAAAGAAATGGCAGACCGATTGAACAAATACTTTGGTTCTGTCTTCACGAAGGAAGACAGAAATAACCTTCTGGAAGTACTAGGGGACCGAGTGTCTAGTGAGAAGGAAGAACTGAAGGATATCCTTATTAGGTGGGAAATTGTGTTAGGGAAATTGATGGGATTAAAGGCTGATAAATCCCCGGGGCCTGATAGTCTGCATCCCAGACTACTTAAGGAAGTGGCCCTTGAAATAGTGGATGCATTTGTGATCATTTTCCAACAGTCTATCGACTCTGGATCAGTTCCTATGGACTGGAGGGTAGCTAATGTAACACCACTTTTTAGAAAGGGAGGGAGAGAGAAAGTGGGTAATTATAGACCGGTTAGTCTGACATCAGTAGTGGGGAAAATGTTGGAATCAATTATTAAGGATGAAATATCAAAGCATTTGGAAAGCAATGACAGGATCGGTCCAAGTCAGCATGGATTTATGAAGAGGAAATCATGTTTGACAATCTTCTGGAATTTTTTGAGGATGTAACTAGTCGGCTGGACAGGGGAGAACCAGTGGATGTGGTCTATTTGGACTTTGAAAAGGCTTTTGACAAGGACCCACACAAGAGATTGGTGTGCAAAATCAAAGGAGTAATGTACTGACGTGGATAAAGATCTGGTTGGCAGACAGGAAGCAGAGAGTCGGGATAAACGGGTCCTTTTCAGAATGGCAGGCAGTGACGAGTGGAGTGCCGCAGGGCTCGGTGCTGGAACCCCAGCTCTTTACAATATATATCAATGATTTGGATGAAGGAATTGAGTGTAATATCTCCAAGTTTGCAGATGACACTAAACGGGGTGGTGGTGTGAGATGTGACGGGGACGCTAGGAGGCTGCAGGGTGACTTGAACAGGTAAGGTGAGTGGGCAAATGCATGGCAGATGCAGTATAATGTGGATAAATGTGAGGTTATTCATTTTGGGGGCAAAAACGCGAAGACAGAATATTATCTGAATGGTGGCAGATTTGGAAAAGGGGAGGTGCAACGAGACCTGGGTGTCATGGTTCATCAGTCATTGAAAGTTGGCATGCAGGTACAGCAGGCGGTGAAGAAGGCAAATGGTATGTTGACCTTCATAGCTAGGGGATTTGAGTATAGGAGCAGAGAAGTCTTACTGCAGTTATACAGGGCCTTAGTGAGGCCTCACCTGGAATATTGTGTTCAGTTTTGGCCTCCTAATCTGAGGAAGGACATTCTTGCTATTGAGGGAGTGCATCGAAGGTTAACCAGACTGATTCCTGGGATGGCAGGACTGACATATGAGGAGAGACTGGATCAACTGGGCCTTTATACTTTGGAGTTTAGAAGGATGAGAGAGGATCTCATAGAAACATATGATGGGACGGGACAGGTTAGATGCAGAAAGAATGTTCCCGATGTTGGGGAAATCCAGAACCAGGGGACACAGTCTCAGGATAAGGGGTAGGGCATTTCGGACTGAGATGAGGAGAAACTTCTTCACTCAGAGAGTTGTTAACCTGTGGAATTCCCTACCGCAGTGAGTTGTTGATGCCAGTTCATTGGATATATTCAAGAGGGAGCTAGATATAACCCTTACGGCTAAGGGGATCAAGGGGTATGTAGAGAAAGCAGGAAAGGGATACTGAGGGAATGATCAGCCATAATCTTATTGAATGGTGGTGCAGGCTCGAAGGGCTGAATGGCCTACTCCTGCACCTATTTTCTATGTTTCTATGTTTCTTTGCACAATACCCGCAAGTCCCGCTGTACTGCAGCACTTTGCAATCCGTTTAAATAATAACTTGCTCTTTGATTTTTTCTGCCAAAGTGCACATGGACTGCAGCGGTTCAAGAAGGCAGCTCAACCCCACCTTTTCAAGGGCAATTAGGAATGTGCAATAAATGCTGACCTTGTTAGTGATGCCCACAGTCCATGAACAAATAAAAAAAAAGGCCAAATATAAATCAGTTAATGAAAGCCCAGATTAACAATTACAGTAAACCTCACCCTAGTTCAATTGAATTCGTTAATCGTCCTCCTAATATAAAAATAATCAAAACATGAACACAGTCCCTATTAGTTGACAAAGTTAAACATTTCTGACCCGTGCTTCCTCTAACCCTGTTTGGTTCTATCTTAAGGTAGATAAATTGTCTCCATCTCTGCAGTCCCTACATTTGCCTGGGGGAAAATTTGCTTATCGACCATAATGAGGTCGATAATTAGCGCTGGTGCTCAGGAAATTGATTTTTACCACTATAAGAGGGTAAAGCAGCACTAAATCAAGCATTGCACACTTCTCTTAGGGCAACAGTATCGCCAAGTGCAGGGCTACCAATTTCAGCTGTACTCACGTGCAGACTCATCAGACATGCTGGATCCAACTGGATCTTTAAGGGGAGCAGCTATGATGCCACACAGCCTCAAACTCACCATTCCATCTCTGCTGTTGGTGTTGAAGGAGTAACATGGCTGCTTAGGTACAAAGACTGCGTGCCATGCGAATACGCCCTTCAGGTTCTTGTGGAGGTGGTGGAGAGGCGACGGGCCTCCATGTTTCCTCAGACTGGCAGAAGGTCAATGCCAGCCACCTACAGGCACCTATGGAGGGAGGTAGTGCAATATGTGTCTGCCAGTAGCGTGGTGGACAGGACAGGGACGCAATGTCGCAAGAAGTTCAATGGCCTTACTCGGGTGGTCAGCGTGAGTACATTCTTCCACAACCTCTGCATGCCACAATGTCAAGACAATTTTTTGTAGACACTTTAGAATATGCCACATCCCACCACTCACACACAAAATGTGTCCACCTACTAAAAGTCACACCCACATCGCAGCACTTGCATACATTAGCAGCTATTCAACTACGGCATGCACATGTGACAAAACATAGCTGCACAGTCACTTAAAGACTTTTTTTTTCTCTTGCAAGCCAAACTGGCGTATAATAGACGGAGCAAGAAAAGATAGGCGATGGTGAGGCAGACCTGAGGCTCCTCACTGACCTGGAACAAATTGTCCAGGAAATCATCGGCCAAAGTTAGTTTGCAGGTGCAGCAGGTAATCAGGAAGGTGAATGGAATGTTGGCCTTCATTGCGAGAGGGATGGAGTACAAAAGCAGGGAGGTCCTGCTGCAACTGTACAGGGTATTGGTGAGGCCGCACCTGGAGTACTGCGTGCAGTTTTGGTCACCTTACTTAAGGAAGGATATACTAGCTTTGGAGGGGGTACAGAGATGATTCACTCGGCTGATTCTGGAGATGAGAGGGTTACCTTATGATGATAGATTGAGTAGACTGGGTCTTTATTCGTTGGGGTTCAAAAGGATGAGGGGTGATCTTATAGAAACATTTAAAATAATGAAAGGGATAGACAAGATAGAGGCAGAGAGGTTGTTTCCACTGGTCGGGGAGACTAGAACTAGGGGGCACAGCCTCAAAGTACGGGGGAGCCAATTTAAAACCGAGTTGAGAAGGAATTTCTTCTCCCAGAGGGTTGTGAATCTGTGGAATTCTCTGCCCAAGGAAGCAGTTGAGGCTAGCTCATTGAATGTATTCAAATCACAGATAAATAGATTTTTAACCAATAAGAGAACTAAGGGTTATGGGGAGCGGGCGGGTAAGTGGAGCTGAATCCACGGCCAGATCAGCCATGATCTTGTTGAGTGGCGGAGCAGGCTCAAGGGGTTAGATGGCCGACGCCTGTTCCTAATTCTTATGTTCTTATGTTATTATGTTCACAGTTGTAGGAGCTGCAGCATGTAGCCACCCCAACCCTCCTGGGGACAGTACTGGTATGTTCCTCACCTCTCCCTCGTCCCTCATGCCACTTCTCCCTCAAACCACAAGCCTTTCTTATTTTGCATTAAATTGTCGTCTCTCCATTCCTTGCTCCCTTCCTGCCCCCCTCCTCTGAACTTAACCACACTCTTGTGCCTTTATGGTTTCAGATGATGATCCAGCACAGCTGCAGGCTGTCCCTCAGCCTCCCAGTGAGAGTGATGAGGGAGACCAGGACAAAGGGCAGGAGACCCCAGCTCAGACACAGTCACCTCAGCAAGCTGCCCCCGATTCTGGGGAGATGATCTCACTGGAGGAGACAATATTCCTGGGCTTTGATGAGGATTATGCTCTGGGACCCAGCCTGCTCACGCGAGTTCTGCTCAGCAGGACACAGATGAGGACCCCGACGTGGAGGCTCTGGCCAGACGGTCAACGGGCAAGCACAGCGACCTTCTGGGTGCAATGGAAAAGTTGCCCGAGAGCACGGACAAACTTGCTAGGAGTTTGGAGGAGTCCGCCTCCAGCATTGTGCGTGTCTCCCAGCACACCTTCGAGTCCATTTTTGGCAGCTTGCAAAGCATGGTAGACTTGCAGAGAGATGGTGTTGACCTGAACCTCATGCCATGTGTCATGGGTGAGGTGGCAGCAGCTATTTCAGCACAGGCCAAAGCCACACGATGGCCTACTGTAATGGAGTCAGTGATTGTTGGCATCCCAAATCAGTCTGCTCTCATGCAGACACAGTCTGCTCTCATGCAGACTCAGATTGATGCCATGCAAGCACTGACTGCTGCCATCGTTTCAGGGTTCCTCACAGTCCAATGGGAATTTCATGGTGCCGCTGAAGGCCAGCAATATTTTCTCCAGTGGACTGCTCCGGATGCTGAGGCGCTGCTCCGGGGGAGTGGCAGTGTATCGGTTGAAATGGAAGGTGCTGTCCTCTCTCAGGATGACAGCATTCTGGCTCCCACCACAGCCACTTTACTGTTGCACTTGATACTGTCTGCAACCCAGCCATCCGAGACTGCTGCTGCCCAGCCTGAGGGTGGTGCAGTCTGCAGCCGGTTTTTCCAGGCCCAGAGTTGGTCATGGGCATCTGGCAAGGTGATCTGCAGGCTTTGTGTCACCGAGTGAGCAGCCTGCAACCAGTCTAGCTGCAGGCACTGGGCCCCTGTTAAGGAGATGCAGTAGGGCGGGAAGGGGGGAGAAGGGGCCGGGAGGGAAATATGCCAGAAAAGGGAAGTAACCCACTTTTGCTGACATGGCCAGCTGATTACTTTGTAAATATATTCCTGATGCTGCTTCTGCTTTGTTATTTTTGATTAGCAAATGGCAGTTTGGACAAATTTATTGTTGTTGTTGCTGTAGTTGGTTGTGGGTACTTATGGGTGATGTTGGAGGTTGTAATAAATAGTTCATTTATAGTTCATTTTTGGTCGTGTTTCTCAGTTTCTAATGTGCATGGTGATAGGCTCTGCGCTGTGCACCAATCCTTTGTTGGTGCAGCCCAATCGCCATGGGATATGTGCTTTAGTGGAAACACTGCATAATGAGGCATTGACGCACCACCCTTGCAGAAGCAACATCGGCACCCTCCTCCTCCGTTGCTGCTGCTCCTCCTCATCCTCCTCCTGTGGTGGATCTGCATTCTCTGGTAGCAATGGTTGGGCACTCTCAATGGCCAGGTTATGCTGCTGCAGCACACACAACGAAAAGGGAGACTTGATCGGGCAAGTACTGCAGGGCTCCATCAGAGCAATTAAGGCATCGGAACTGTTGTTTGAGGACCCCGATAGTCTGTTTGATGAGATTCCTGGTGGCGGCATAGCTCTCATTATATGCGTGCTGAGCACGAATGTTGGGATTGCAGAGGGGTGTCATCAACCAGATGGCAAGTGGATAACTCTCGTTCCCAAGCAGCCATCCTCGAGCTTCATGTGGTGGTTGGAAGAGTACTAGGAGAGTGGTCTGTCGCAGGATGAATAAATTGTGGGTTCTGCCAGGATAGTGGACATTGACGGCGAGGATGAGCTGCCTGTGGTCGCACAGCAACTGATCATTGAGAGAGTGGTAGCCTTTGCGGTTATGGAACACCACTGTGTTCAGATGAGATGCCTGCTATGCTACGTGGATGCAGTCAATGGTGCCCCGAACCATGGAGAAGCCCGCTATCCTTACAAATCAACGTGCGCGATCCTGCTGCTTCTTCCTGGACATGCTCTGTGAGATGTAGGCCCTTCTTCTGCTGTACAGAGAGTCTGTTAAATCCCGGATGCAGCAATGCCTTGCAAACTGTGAAATGTTTGCTATCTCCCCTGCTGTAGCCTGGAAGAAGCCACCAGTGTAGAAATTGAGAGCTACTGTGACCTTAACTGCCACTGATACTGAAGTGGTCCTCTTGATATAAGGCTGGAGGTCATGGTGCAGCAGGTGGCAGAACTCTGTGACCACCTCCTTGCCTTCTAAGACACTGGTCTTTTGACAGCTTAATGTTGAGAACTGCTCCCAGAAAACCCTGGGAGAATAAGGCCACCTGTTGCGACGTCTGCGGGCCCTCCCCCTGACTCTGGGCACATTTGGCATAATCTGTCTCTGCAGCCGCAGCCTTAAAAGTAGATGCTGGATGACAAAGTTCATTGCCAGCACAGCCCCCATGACTGAGTGAAAGCAGCAGGTCCAAAAGTTGTGCGAAATGCTAATGAACAAACTGTAACACCAGAAACAAAGCAGCTATGTTCACAATCTGAACGCATTCTAAACAATCTCTCAGAAGGTAGCAATCAATCTGACCTCCCACTGACCCTGTTGCTCATTGCCTTATATATCACCACGGTAGCACCAATACCATTTGTGAGCGCTTGGTTTTGCTGGCGTGATTAGCGGCAAGCGGTAAATACAGTGAAAACAATCAATATTGTGATTGGGGCACTAGTGCGGCGTTGCACACTCATTGACATCACAGTCTCATTGGCGCAGCATTCCCTGATGCTAAGTTTTAGCGCCACCGCTAAAGCACTATTCAAGTTGGCGAGCAGCACTAATATCGCTATGCCTGAGCGATAAGCCTTTTGCGCCAAGTAGTGCCCTTCGCCAGCACTAACAAATCTATTCAATTTCTCATCCCCTGTCTTTTGTTCACTAGCTGGATAGGACGCCAGCAGTGTAACTAACCCTATTTCTGCTCTCCATTTCTAGGGGTTGACCAGCTATTGCCCATTGAGTTGGAGTTCCTTCAAAGGTCTAAATAATGCCCATTGTCTAAAGTTTAAATGGTATGCAAGATGAAACTAAACTCATACAGGAAACCAATAGACTGCAGACATTGAATGTGTGTTGAAGCCAAGGGCAAGGGTGGGGTGGAGTTAAAATATCAGGATTGAGCAACCTGAGCCCAACACGACCCCTTTCCTGCCCGTTTAAAATTTAATAAAAGACAAATCAGGCCATCGATGAGGCAGGCCGGGGCCTAATTAAATATTCAAAAGTTGCGGTATGATGACATAATCAGCATCGCAAGTTAAATTTAACAGTGAGTGAGGAGGTGGCTACACTGTGAGACTCCCAGTAGCAGATCTAAGATGAGAGGTGCGAATGGTCAAGGTAAGTGCTAAAGATCTGCTCCTTTTAGCACTCCCTGTGTGTCAGGAGGAGCAGGAGTGCTCCCCTCAGACAGCACAAGGAAGCCTTCAGCCTCCTCCGGCCCCAATCGTGGCCCCATTGTCTTCTCTCAACCTTCCCGCCCTTCCGATGGCAGCCCCGAAGTTCACTCTCCACCCCACTTCTGATTGCGGCCTCCATACTGTACTCACTGCTGGAGACCATCCCTACTCGTCCCCAGCAGTGCCATCTTGCCACTTGTTCTTGCTCCCATCAGCCAGCCCATTTGGTCGGCTGTCAGGCTGGAGTCTGCATCCGATTATTTAAATGAGGCCCTGCCTCCATGTCTCCGGCCTTGCCAGGTTTTACCCATGCTACCGTGATATCCTACACCCTCCCCATTAATACCAAGGCCAATAAGTGTCAAACTGTCGTGTCCCATGCCTATTAGCCAGGATGGCCCCTATTCACTTTGAGAACAGCAGGGTTTGTTTTCTTTAAACTCACGCCTTAAGGCAGCTTTATTGACGGCTGACTGGAAAATCATTACTACGGAGGAGGTTGGCATCACAGCACATGAAAGTGACACATTGACAGACATAAAGAGACTGCAAGGATTAGGCTTGAGGCCTGGAGCAAATAAAAGTCTTAGGAAATTATAGCACAAGTTGCCATCAGCAAGATTGATGTAAAAACTTGTGTAATGTTTGGCTTAATTTTTGAATGTTGGATTGAGGAAATTCCAGACCACTATTTCTTGAGTTTTATAACTTTTGTTTAGCAATTACTTGTTATTTCTCCTTCCTGCTACATATGGCATCAGAATATGTTACATTAAAAAGAGAAAAGCTTCCACAATTGTATTTGTTTAAAGCATACTTTGGTTAATGTGCATAAATAATGGTTTGATGACTTCAAAATTTAATTTTCATAACATCAGTAAGATAAGGAGTAACTTAAAGAAGAAAGACTGTGTGTATGTTCTGTGCTTTCCTCAGGTCTCGATCGTTTACACTGATTTCTGCTTGTTTTAGGCCAATTTTACGGTCTTTCATATGCTAATGAGATTTTCCGGAAATTTGGGCAATGGGCACAGAAAGTGATGTAACCTGTCTGCCGTAATTCCAGCGTAAATGAAATGAGGAAAAAGAAAGAAAGACTTGCATTTATATAGCACCTTGCACGATTACCGACGTCCCAAAGTATTCCACAGCCAATCAAGCACTCCTTCTGAAGTGTAGTCACTGTTGTGATGTAAAATATGTGACAGCCAATTTGTGCACAGCAAGCTCCCACAAACAGCAACGTGATACTGACCAGATAATCTGTTTTAGTGATGTTGATTGAGGGATAAATATTGGCCAAGGCACCGTGGCTAACTCCATTGCTCTTCTTCGAAATAGTGTCATGGGATCTTTTACGTCCACCTGAGAGACCAGATGAGGCCTCAGTTTAGCTTCTCATCCAAGGACATTCCGTCCGCGGAACCAAAACTTGTAATAGACCTAAATGTGAAAGGAAAGTGTATTAACGTTATGTGCCATATAATCCTCATTGTTAGAAATTATACCAAACATCACTATTTTCTGATTGTGATAGCTCCCTTCTGACATCACAAACACACAGACATACAAGATGGCTCTTAACACAGGAACTTGTCAGGTGACATTGTCGCGTGATGCTTTTATTGTATTTACATGAGTAGTTGCATTACCACAGTAGTCCACTAGGGGAGCAGTAGTCAACTAGGTGGAGCTCTATATTACAGGTCTCCCTACTTAATGAAGAACTAATCGTAACAAAATAATCATGATACATAACTTGCATGGTTATACACAACAAAATATATGGACTTATTTTGCCATATTCACAAATCAAACTTAACCATTGGTGTTCTGTTTCGAAGAGGATACATTCCAAACATGGTGTCGAACTTAGACACGGTTATGTATGCAAACCTCACCAATGTGTAAGACTTGCCAATAGGGGGCACACCTGTGGGAGACCTAAGGGTCACCTGTGCACCCTGGGACAAGCAGGTATAAAAGGCAATCCACCATGCTGCTGCCTCACTTTGGAGTTAGGTTAAAGAGACCAAGGTCACAATGGTTTGAGCTTACAACGCAATCTCGTGGAATTATTCTGAACTTAACAACTGGCGATGAGTTACCGGTCACGAACCTTTATGCGGAAATGGCTGCCGTTGGTATTCTTGAGAGATTTGTTGAGGGTGAAGATTGGGAAGCCTTCATTGAGCGTCTCAACCCGTACTTCGTGGCCAATGAACTGGACATGGCTGAGACGGCGGTCAAGCGCAGGACAATTCTCCTCACCGTATGTGGGTCTTTGATATATGGCCTCATCAAAAATCTGCTGGCTCCGGTCAAACTAACGGACAAGACTTACACAGAGCTGTTCGTGAACATCTCAAGCCGAAGGAGTGCACCCTAGTGGCCAGGTATCGCTTTTACATGCACAATCGCTTCGAGGGCCAGAATGTGGCGAGCTTTGTTGCCGAACTAAGACGCCTTGCGGGACAGTGCGAATTTGCAGGATCGTTGGGGGAAATGTTGCGGGACTTTTTCATGCTTGGAATTGGCCACGAGGTCATTCTTCGCAAGCTGCTGTCTGCCGAATCCCTAGATCTGAGCAAGGCCATCAGGATACCCAGATTTGCATATCCACGAGCGACAACATGAAACAAATATCTTCACAGCATCGAAGCTCGCCGGCAAGTACTGTGCATAAAATAATGCCTTCAGCAGGCAGAAATGTACATGGCAGGGCCTACACGACCGCAGAGGCCAGGCCTAGGGCGACTCAGAGGCCACTGTGGGATGTGAATGCGTATCCATTAACACTATGCTGGCATTGCGGGGACAGTCATAGAGCCTATCAATGTCGATTCAAGAACAATGTTTGCAAGAGCTGTGCAACAATGAGGCACCTCCAACGAATGTGCAAATGACCTCTGACTCACCACATGGCAGAGTCAGCAGTGGACGACCGATCCAGCATGGATCACGCTGAACGAGCAGGAGAGGCAACTCAACCGGAGGATGAAGAGGAAGTGTATGAGGTACACACCTTCACCACAAATTCCCTCCGATAATGTTAAAAGTTAAACATGATGACATTCCAGTCTCCATGGAATTGGACACGGGGACGAATCATTCAATCATGAGCCAGAAGGCTTTTGAGAAACTGGGGCAACAAGGCACAGAGGCCAAAACTGAGCCCGATTCACACAAAGCTGTGCAGTTACACCAAAGTATTCATACCTATTATTGGCAGTGTGGCAGTGAATGTATCATATGACGGAATGGTGCATGATTTACCACGATGGATTCGAAACATAGATACATAGAAAATAGGTGCAGGAGTAGGCCATTCGGCCCTTCGAGCCTGCACCACCATTCATGGCTGATCATGCAACTTCAGTACCGCATTCCTGCCTTCTCTCCATACCACTTGATCCCTTTAGCCATAAGGGCCACATCCAACTCCCTTTTGAATATATCTAACAAACTGGCCTCAACAACTTTCGATGGTAGAGAATTCCACTGGTTCACAATTCTCTGAGTGAAGAAGTTTCTCCTCATCTCGGTCCTAAATAGCTTGCCCCTTATCCTTACACTGTGACCCCTGGTTCTGGATGTCCCCAACATCGGGAACATTCTTCCTGCATCTAACCTGTCGAATCCCATCAGAATTTTATATATTTCTATGAGATGCCCTCTCATTCTTCTAAATTCCATTTTATATAAGTCTAGTCGATCCAGTCTTTCTTCATATATCAGTCCTGCCACCCCGGGAATCAGTCTTGTAAACCTTCGCTGCACACCCTCAATGTCCTTCCTCAGATTAGGAGACCAAAACTGTACACAATATTCAAAGTGTGGCCTCACCAAGGCCCTGCACAACTGAAGTAAGACCTCCCTGCTCCTATACTCAAATCCTCTCGCTATGAAGGCCAACATGCCATTTGCCTTCTTCACCGCCTGCTGTACCTGCATGTCAACTTTCAATGACTGATGTACCATAACACCCAGGTCTCGTTGCACCTCCGCTTTTCCTAATCTGTCACCATTCAGAAAATATTCTGCCTTCCTGTTTTTACCACCAAGTGGATAACTTCACATTTATCCACATAATACTGCATCTGCCATGCATTTGCCCACTCACCTAACCTGTCCAAGTCACCCTGCAGCCTCTTAGCATCCTCCTCACAGTTCACACTGCCACCCAGCTTAGTGTCATCTACAAACTTGGAGATATTACATTCAATTTATTCGTCTAAATCATTAATGTATAATGTAAATAGCTGGGGTCCCAGCACTGAACCTTGCGGTACCCCTGCCGGCCATTCTGAAAAGGACCCATGTATGCCTACTCTTTGCTTCCTGTCTGCCAACCAGTTCTCTATCCATGTCAATACATTACCCCCAGTACCAGTGCTTTAAGTTTGCTCACAAATCTCATGTGTGGGACCTTGTCAAAAGCCTTTTGAAAGTCCAAATACACCACATCCACTGGTTCTCCCATGTCCACTCTACTAGTTACATCCTCAAAAAATTCTAGGAGATTTGTCAAGCACGATTTCCCTTTCATAAATCCATGCTGACTTGGACCGATCCTGTCACTGCTTTCCAAATGAGCTGCTATTAGATCTTTAATAATTGATTCCAACATTTTCCCTACTACCGATGTCAGGCTAACCGGTATATAATTCCCTGTTTTCTCTCTCCCTCCTTTTTTAAAAAGTGGTGTTACATTAGCTACCCTCCAGTCCATAGGAACTGATCCAGAGTCTATAGAATGTTGGAAAATGACCACCAATGCATCCAATATTTCTAGGGCCATTTCCTTAAGTACTCTGGGATGCAGACTATCAGGCCCTGGGGATTTATCAGCCTTCAATCTCATCAATTTTCCTAAAACTATTTCCTGACTAATAAGGATTTCCTTCAGTTCCTCCTTCTCGCTAGAATCTCAGTCACCTAGTATTTCCGAAAGATTATTTGTGTCTTCTTTCGTGAAGACAGAACCAAAATATTTGTTCAATTGGTCTCCCATTTCTTTGTTCCCCATTATAAATTCACCTGATTCTGACTGCAAGGGACCTCCATTTGTCTTCACTAATCTTGTTCTCTTCACTTATTTTTGAAGCTTTTGCAGTCAGTTTTTATGTTCCCTGCAAGTTTACTCTCATACTCTATTTCGCCCTCCTAATTAAACCTTTTGTGCTCCTCTGCTGAATTCTAAATTTCTCCGAGTCCTCAGGTTTGCTGCTTTTTCTGGCCAATTTATATGCCTCTTCCTTGGATTTAACACTATCCCTAATTTCCCTTGTTAGCCCACAGTTGAGTCACCTTCCCTGTTTTATTTTTACGCCAGATAGGGATGTACAATTGTTGAAGTTCATCCATGTGATCTTTAAATGTACCAGGCGATGGCCCAGCACTGTTCGGCAGAAGCTGGCTAGGAAAGATCCGATGGAACTGGGATGCCATCAAAGCACTGTCTTCAGTGGATGAAGCCCCGTGCGCCCACGTGCTAAACAAATTCCTGGTGTTAGTTGAGCCAGGCATTGGCAACTTCACAGGCGCCAAGGTGCAGATCCATTTTGTTCCTGGGGCATGGCCCGTTCATCACAAGGCCTGAGCAATCCCATATATGATGCGAGAGAAAGTCAAGATGGAGCTGGACAGACTGCAATGAGAGGGAATCATATCGCTAGTCGAGTTCAATGAGTGGGCCAGTCCAATTGTGCTGATGCTAAAGAGCGATGGGACGGTCAGAATCGGTGGGGACTACAAGGTAACGATCAACCGAGTCTTGTTACAGGACCATACCCACTACCTAAAGTGGACGACCTATTTGCAACGCTAGCAAGGGGAAAGTCGTTCAACAAGCTAGATCTAACTTCTGCTTACAAGACACAGGAGCTAGCTGAACTGTCAAAGAAATTGACATGCATCAACACGCACAAAGGACTGTTCTTGTACCACAGATGCCCCTTTGGAATTCGCTCTGCTGCGGCCATCTTCCAGAGGAACATGGAGAGTCTGCTGAAATCAGTTCCATGCATCGTGGTGTTCCAAGATGACATCTTGATCACTGGTCGCAACGCCATCGAACACTTGCACAACTTGGAAGAGATTCTAAAGCGACTGGACAGAGTGGGACTCAGGCTGAAATGCTCCAGAGGTTGAATTTCTGGGGAGAAAGATTGCGGCAGACGGCATCAATGGACTCCAAGACGGAGGCTATCAAGAATGCACCCAGACCACAGAATGTGACGGAGCTGCGTTCATTCCTGGGACTCCTCAATTATTTTGGTAACTTTCTGCCGAGGTTGAGCACTTTGCTGGAACCCTTGCATTTATTGCTCCATAAGTGTAACGACTGGGTTTGTGGTAAATCTCAAGAGACAGCTTTTAATAAGGCCAGAAACCTGCTATGCTCTAGCAAGTTACTTGTATTGTATGACCCATGTAAACGACTAGTAGTGGCATGTGATGCATCGTCGTACGGGATCGGTTACGTGTTACAGCAAGCAAATGTGTCAGGCAAACTGCAACCGGTTGCATATGCATCCAGAAGTTTATGCAAGGCTGAAAGAGACTACAGTATGGTTGAGAAAGAAGCATTAGCTTGTGTACGGGGTTAAGAAAATGCACCAATATCTATTTGGTCTCCGGTTCGAGCTCGAAACCGACCACAAACCGCTTACCTCACTGCTCCCAGAAACACCAATGCTTCGTCCCGCATCCAAAGATGGGCACTAAAATTGTCGGCATATGACTATATAACCCGCCACAGACCAGGCATTGAGAACTGCGCTGACGCCCTCAGTCGGCTGCCATTGCCCACCACCGGGGTGGAAATGGTGCAACCCGCAGACTTGCTTCTGGTAATGGATGCTTTTGAGAGCGAGGGTTCACCCATCATGGCTCGCCAGATCAGGATCTGGACTAGCCAAGACCCTGTGCTATCACTCATAAAAAGCTGCATCCTAAATGGGAGCCGGTTGGCGGTTCCCGGGGAAATGCAAGACGAAATTAAGCCGTTCCACAGACGTAAGTATGAATTGTCCATCCAATCGGATTGTCTCCTATGGGGGAATCACGTGGTTTTGCCAAAAAAAGGCAGGCAAATGTTTATACACGACCTACACAGTACCCCACCAGGCATAGTCATGATAAAGGCTATTGCCAGGTTACACATTTGGTGGCTCGGCATTGACTCCGAATTGGAGTCATGTGTACACCTGTGCAACACTTGCTCACAGTTGAGCAATGCACCCAGGAAGGCCCCACTGAGCCTGTGGTCATGGCCCTCCAAACCGTGGTCCAGGGTCCACGTAGATTTTGCTTGATGTGGGCACGTTTTACAATTTGTACTTTGCACTCTGCTGCATCATTTGAAGCACAGTGGTATGGTGGAACCTTGATATGTTTAACTCCATTTCTGGTCATGAACTGTGCAAATTATTCCAAACAAAATTGCGGCACATTATCAGGCACAATTTATTCTGGGAGGCCACAAATTGTCTAGTGTTTTACTTGTTATTTTCTGCATCAGAAACACCTCTATCCACTTCGAATGGCTATCAATTACAATGAACAATTGTTATCCTTCTAGCTCAGCAAAATCTACATGTCACCTTTGCCACACCTGGGAGGCCATTTCCATGGCTGTAATGGTACTGATGGTGGTTTCCTGCTTACCGATTGACATGTTGTACACTGCCTAATGATGTACTGATATCTTTATCTAGCCCTGGCCATCATAACTAACTGCTTCCAAACCTCTTAGTCAAGCACATTCCCAGATGCTACTCATGAAGATCTACTAATAATTTGGGCCTGAACTTATTTAGAAAAACTACTCTTGCACCCCACATGATATAATCTTTATCGAATGATAATTCATTCCTATGAATGAAGTATGGATGAATGTCTTTCTCTGATACCTGGTTTGGCAAACGATTTGCTATGTAATCATCCACCTTTGACATAACTGGGTCACGCTAGGTTGGTCTACTAATCTTTTCAGCTGTGACTGGCAGTTCATTAATGTATGAAAAATAGAACACTTCTTTCCTATTGGATGTAAATGTGATGGAGATGGCAATCTAGACATTGCATCAGCATTAACATCTGACTTAGGTACAACGACAATGAGCATAGCCCAATTACTTAGGTCTAACCTCGAGATAATGTTCTCAGTTTCTAGTCTTTTGAGTTCTTGTTCAACATTCTCCTTGAGTGCATATGGTACGGGACGTGGCTTGCAGTAAATTGATCTAGCATCCTTCTATACTCTGACACTTGCCTTGAAGCCTTGTATCGGACTACCTTTTTCACGGAACACTTTTGGATATTGTTTGATGACATTATCCTTTGACGCAAATCTTGAATCAACACGAAAAATCTAATTCAAATCCAGCTTCAGTGATCCAAACCAATTCCTACCTATTAAGGCAGGCTTGTTTCTTGATACTACCAAGAGAGGCAAGCTCTGAAACCGATCCTTGTATTTCACCAGTATCGTGTTACGTCCATGTAATGTCTGTGAGCTTGTAATGTTTGGAGCTCCACACTGTGGATGTGGATGTATTGTGCACTGCAACTGCAGAGATAATAATAAACAGAACCAGGCTGTTCCAGAGGCTTCTAACAGAGTTGCCTGCCATGTTAGAAGCTGTGTGTGTTGTGCTCTGTAAATATATCACATTTGGTGATGAGATGGGATTTTTCGGATGATTTAAAGCTTAAATTTTGTTGGTAAAGGATTCAGCCAGCCAACAGAGAGACTTTGGAAGTTGCTGTCATTGGAAAAAGCTACAAAAATCCAAGGTAAAATACAGCACAGTGTGAGAACAGCTAGAGATTAAAATGGCAGGTGTAATGGGACATTTGGGGGAATATAGTCACGACTGAGAACGTTTTAAACATATGTGGATCGGCTAGAAATGTATTTCACTGCAATTACATAATCGAAGTTCCAGCCAATGCAGTCCAGAACCGGGCTGTGTTGAAACATAAGAGAGTGATCTTCTTATCAGAGGCAGGTCCGGCATTGTATGAAATGCTGGTAAATCTGCTTGTGCCTGACGAGCCAAAGGACACAACGCTTAAAGAGATTTTAACGAAGCTGGAGCAGCACTATAACCCCAAACCATTAGAAATTGCTGAAAGCTATCGTTTCAGGATTCAGAATCAAAAGACTGATGAAGTATCAGTAATTACATCGTAGCATTAAAAAAGCTATTACTGCACTGTAATTTTGGAAACTTTCAAAACCGAGCATTACGGGATAGTTTTGCTTGTGGGGTGAAAAATGATGCGATCAGAAGGAAGTTATTGACGACGGATGACTTGACTTTTGAGATTGCTCATCAGACAGCGAGGTCGATGGGCATGGGCCATAGTCCCGATAATTAAATAATAATTACGGTCGTCAGTCAACCGAGGTAAATCACCTGCAGGTTCAAAGTAAAAGACGGTGGGGGCCCAAAGTCTCAGAAACTGGAAATTCGAACAGAGCGTCGAAGTTGTGCTATAGGTGCCTGGGACAACACATTGCTCAAAGTTGTCCAGACATGAAGGCAGAGTGTTTCTTCTGCAGAAAGACTGGGCATCTTGCGAAGGCATGCCAACTGAAGCGTAAATCAGCATTCAAACTATGAATCCAGCGTTCAAAGCTATGAGTAGAAATCCCAAGAGATTACTTAGCATGGAAGAACAACAACAAGACAAGGAGATATTAGAGTTACACATCATCAGGAACATGAGGTTAATGGACAGCGATTCGGAAAGTATCAAAATCTAAATAGCTGTTGCGGGATTCAAGATACCAATGGAAATCGACACGGGTGCATCCGTGAGTATAGTACCGGAGACGCTGTACCTCGACAAATTGCGTGATTTCCAACTGGAGAAATCTAAGATAGAGCTGCGAGGCTACTCGGGAGAGAAAATTCCTGTGGTAGGTCGTATCACCGTACCGGTGAAATATAAAGATCAATTTCAGAACTTGCCTCTACTAGTAGTGAAAGGAGACAAGCCTGCCTTAGCAGGAAGAAATTGGTTAAGCTTGCTGAAGCTGGATTGGAGTGAAATGTTTTGTGTCAAAGCGAGATTTTCATCAACGGATGAGGTTATCATGAAGTATCCGAAGGGCAGTCCGATCCAAGGCTTCACGGCGAGTGTCAGGGTACAGAAGGATGCTAGATCGGTTTACTACAAGCCACGTTCCGTACCATATGCACTCAAGGAGAAAGTTGAGCAAGAACTCAAAAGACCAGAGACTGAGAACATTATTTGTAAGATAGATCGATGTAATTGGGCTACATCCATTGTTGTTGTACCTAAGTCCGATGGTAAGGTAAGATGTGTGGTGATTATAAAATAACCGTAAACTGGGTTCTAGAGGGTAATGTCCCCAATACATTGCTGAATATGGAAGATTTGTTCACAACACTGACAGGTGGTCAGATCTTCTCAAAACTGGATCTTACGAATACCTACTTACAGCTTGAACTAGATGAGGAGTCCAAGTCATGCTTGACTATAAATACTCATCTAGGACTATATTAATTTAATAGGCTACCGTTTGGAGTGCCTTCTGCCCCTGCCATATTCCAAGGGGTGATGAACCAGATTTTGCAAGGTATTGAAGGTGTAGTATGTTATTTGGATGACATATTAATTTCAGCACCAAATAGGCTAATTCATAATAACATATTGAATGGCTAGAGAAGCACAGAGTACAAGTGTCTGCTCATAAGTGTGAGTTATTTCAAAACTCAGTGGAGTACTTAGGGTACAGAGTAGACAAATATGGTTTACATCCAACCATGGAAAAATTGGATGCAATTAGAAATGCACCCACTCCCAGGAATGTCACTGAACTTCATTCATTCTTGGGTCTTTTGAACTATTATATGAAGATCCTACCAAATTTGGCTACCGTATTACATCCACTGAATGAACTTTTGAAAAAACAAGTCCATTGGAAGTGGTCAAAAGAATGCGATACAGCATACAAGATGTGTAAAAGCAAATTGGTAGAGAGCACCATGTTAGTACACTATGACATATCTAAGGAGATTAAGCTAGCGTGTGAAGCATCTCCGTATGGAATTGGGGCAGTGATCTCTCATGATCACGTAGTGGGAGGAGAGACCAATTGCTTTTACTTCACGCACTCTCGGTGCCAGTGAGCGTAATTATGCGCAAATTGAAAGGGAAGCTTTGGCATTATTTTTTGGGGTCAAGAAGTTTCACAAATACTTGTATGGTCATAAGTTTACCTTCGTTATGGACCATAAGCCCCTAACAGCAATCCTCCATCCAAAGTCCCCAGTTCCAACATTAGCTGCAGCCCGAATGCAGAGATGGGCTTTGATTTTGTTATATATATGATATTTTGAGGATGTTTCCAGTAAAGTGGACAAGGGAGAACCAGTTGATGTGGTATATTTGGACTTTCAGAAGGCTTTCGACAAGGTCCAACACAAGAGATTAATGTGCAAAGTTAAAGCACATGGGATTGGGGGTAGTGTTCTGACGTGGATTGAGAACTGGTTGTCAGACAGGAAGCAAAGAGTAGGAGTAAATGGGTACTTTTCAGAAGTGACTAGTGGGGTACCGCAAGGTTCTATGCTGGGGCCCCAGCTGTTTACACTGTACATTAATGATTTAGACGAGGGGATTAAATGTAGTATCTCCAAATTTGCGGATGACACTAAGTTGGGTGGCAATGTGAGCTGCGAGGAGGATGCTATGAGGCTGCAGAGTGACTTGGATAGGTTAGGTGAGTGGGCAAATGCATGGCAGATGAAGTATAATGTGGATAAATGTGAGGTTATCCACTTTGGTGGTAAAAACAGAGACAGACTATTATCTGAACGGTGACAGATTAGGAAAAGGGGAGGTGCAACGAGACCTGGGTGCCATGGTACATCAGTCATTGAAGGTTGGCATGCAGATACAGCAGGCGGATAAGAAAGCAAATGGCATGTTGGCCTTCATAGCGAGGGGATTTGAGTACAGGGGCAGGGAGGTGTTGCTACAGTTGTACAGGGCCTTGGTGAGGCCACACCTGGAGTATTATGTACAGTTTTGGTCTCCTAACTTGAGGAAAGACATTCTTGCTATTGAGGGAGTGCAGCGAAGATTCACCAGACTGATTCCCCGGATGGTGGGACTGACCTATCAATAAAGATTGGATGAACTGGGCTTGTATTCACTGGAGTTCAGAAGAATGAGAGGGGACCTCATAGAAACGTTTAAAATTCTGACGGGTTTAGACAGGTTAGATGCAGGAAGAATGTTCTTAATGTTGGGGAAGTCCAGAACCAGGGGTCACAGTCTAAGGATAAGGGGTAAGCCATTTAGGACCGAGATGAGGAGAAACTTCTTCACCCAGAGAGTGGTGAACCTGTGGAATTCTCTACCACAGAAAGTAGTTGAGGCCAATTCACTAAATATATTCAAAAGGGAGTTAGATGAAGTCCTTACTACTCGGGGGATCAAGGGGTATGGCGAGAAAGCAGGAAGGGGGTACTGAAGGTGCATGTTCAGCCATGAACTCATTGAATGGCGGTGCGGGCTGGAAGGGCTGAATGGCCTACTCCTGCACCTATTTTCTATGTTTCTATATTGAATACAGATGATCAGATGATCACAGCAACGTTTATATTGCCTTCCCCATCACAAGTTACACCCAATAGGGAAGAAGTGTTTTATTTTTCATACATTGATGAACTGCCAGTTACAGCTGAAGAGATTGGTAGAGCAACCAAACATGCCCCAATGATGTCAAAGATGTATGAGTATATTGCAAATGGATGGTCAAACCAGGTAATAGACAAAGATATTCATCCATTCTTCATTTGAAGGAATGAATTTTCAGTCAATACAAATTGTATCATGTGGGGTGCAAGAGTGGTTATACCAAATAAATTCAGTTTCAAATTATTAGGAGACCTCCATGACCAGCACCTGGGAATGTGCTTGACCAAGAGTTTTGCACGCAGTTATTTATGGTGGCCAGGTCTTGATAAAGATACAGAGTACATCATGAGTCAGTGTACGACATGTCAATTGGTTAGCAAGCAACCACGATCAGTACCATTACAGCCATGGAAATGGCCTCCCAGGGTGTGGCAAAGGTTACATATTGATTTTGCTGAGATAGAAGGACAACAATTGTTCATTGTGATTGATAGCCATTCGAAATGGGTTGAGGTGTTCCCAATGTGGAAAATAACAACAAGTAAAACATTGGACATTTTACGAAGATTATTTTCTTCATTTGGCCTCCCAGAAGAAATTGTTTCAGATAATGGACCACAATTTCATTCAGAAGAATTTGCACAATTCACGAATAAAAATGGTGTGAAACATACCAAGGTTCCACCATACCACCTGTAAGGAATGGTTTGCAGGGGCTCAGCTTTCCCTTCTGACCTTATATGAGCGTTTCCGAATCGCTCCCACACCCTTGGTTCTAGACACTGGAATTATGAAGGGACTGTGACAGACTTGGACAGACAATCGGTTTCAAGGTAGGAAGCAGGTATGGCTTTATTGTGTTTAAAAAGAAGTAAAAGGCACACCTTTAATAACACACACAAACCAATACACACTGAATAAAATGTCAAATTACAGCCTGTGGGGAAAAGAATACAGCTTAAACTCTAAATGGGGTAAAGAGGGGAATGCAGATACATTAACACAAGTTATCCCAGCCTCCCCCTGTCCCAATTCCCCTGACTAACGAAGTTATAGCTCTGAGGGTTCAGGGGCTATGCTCACCAATCCCTTTAGACAGTTGCCGGTGAATCGCGGTTTCGGGGTTCGCTGCATTTGGCCTTCTAGGCGAGCCGCACCCCGGACGGAGGAGAGGATTTCGGACTGCGTAGTCTTCGGTTGGGGTGTGTCCATTGATGCGGTAAGTTGCGTTTCGGATGTATGGGATAAGTACCCACTTTCTTTGCTTAGGAATAGTTTTAATTAGACCCTTTTGGTAATTTCTCCCCCGTTGGGTCGTTCAGAAGTAGATTGTAGAGTGGTTGTCAATTTGGTTGCTGACAACCTTCCGTTTCATGCGCCTCGTGCTCGGTCGGTCCTTGACGATTTCTTGTAGTTTCCTTCACTACTCCATTCCTTCACTTCCCAGCTCCAGCTGCTTGTTTCTGTCTGTGTTCCTTTCAAGTCTGTGTTCTGCTTCATTCTGTGTTCTGCTAGTCTGTGTTCTGCTTCTCTCCTGTGTTGTGCTAGTTTCTGTGTTCTGCTAGTCTTCTGTGTTCTGCTAGTCTTCTGTGTTCTGCTAGTCTGCTAGTCTTCTGTGTTCTGCTAGTCTTCTGTGTTCTGCTAGTTGCTCTCTGCTAGAGTCTATGTGAGTTACAGTCTGTGTTCTGCTAGCTCTTTCCTTGTAAAACTGGGGGATAGATATATCCCCCCAAAAAAGGCTCTGCTATCTCCCATCAAATCTCTTGGGGTCTGTTTAAACTGTTCTGTCCATTGATTTTCAAATGTCTCCTTTGTCAGCAGTAACTCGATTAGGGTGTGAGAATGTGCTATCACTGGTTTTGCATTGTTTTAGGATTGTCCAATTTCTTGACCATGATTTCCATTGTGCTTGATTGGGTAATTCGATTATCTCTTAGAGGGTGAATAGCATGAATTTGGCCCCACCTCCTGTATTTGGTAACTCTTTTTCGCAGCCAAAATGTTGTAGAATCTTAAAATTGATATGCTCCTTCCCATAGATGTTTAGGGGATCTCAAGCTTCTGTAATTTTGGTCCATTTTAAATTCCCTTTCCTATGAGTCCAAACACTGCGGGGGGGGGGGGGGTGGGGGTGGTTGGGGGGATCGGTCTCCATGAATGCATCCCCTTTTATCCCCTGCAGGCTTCATCTGCCCCTTTAAACTCATTTTAAAAGCCCAGAAAGGGATTCTTCTCCTCTGCAGGGGAAAGGTAACTGGAATCTTTGCGAGATATTGGTAAATTCTACACACCTTGCTTCGAATGGTGCAGCAGAGCGCACTGTACAAATTGTAATACGTGCCCGAATAAAACAAATTTTCGTTCCAAATCCAAAGAAACGACAGTTGTCATTGTATCACAAATTGGCTAATTTTTTGATTGCATATCGAAATACCCCTCATACAACTACTGGTAGAACACCAGCAGAGTTGTTTCTCAAATGACAGCCACGAACCAGATTCTCGTTGTTAAAACCAAATTTGGCACAGTCCAGAGAAGAGACACAATTAAGACAAAAAGAGAATCATATTAGAGGTAGAGTAAAAGAGAGAAATGTGAAATTAAACCAGAAGGTGAGAGTGAAGAACCATCACCATAAATGGTTAAAGTGGTTACCAGGAAGAGTGGTAAGATATGTGGTCCTCACACATATTTGGTAAAGATGTTTGATAATGGACAGGTTGAATTTGTTCATATTGATCATATTTTACCTGTAGACATGGAAGGAGTTGAAGGTTGGAATGATTCAATTATTTCTGACTGATCAGATAGTTTTGATACACCAGTAGCAAATCCTCAATCCAATGTACTGGAAACAAATCCAGGAGAGAATGAGAATGAAAGTCTGAGTCCGAGTCAGGAAAACAAAGAGCCTGAATTTAGAGAGAGTTCAAATGAAACTCAAGGCAATTCCGTGGAGGAAAAAGTTCCTCAGGATGAGCCTCGAATGAGTGAGAAATCGACAACATGTTTGGAAGGTTCCATTCTAGAGCGAAGGCATCCTCTTCGAAACAGAAAACAAGTGGTAAAGTTAAATTTGTAAATATGGAAAAAAAATAAGTCTATATCCTGTGTTATGTATAAAAATAAAAGTTATGTAATGTTTTTATAATAACTTCTTCATTAAGGAGGGAGAAGTGTAATGTCTGTAAGCTTGTAATGTTTGTAGCACCACACTGTGGATGTGGACGTATTGTGTACTCCAACTGCAGAGTTAATAATAAACAGAACCAGGCTGTTCCGGAGGCTTCCGACAGAGTTGCCTGCCATGTTAAAAGCTGTGTGTGGTGTGCAC
The DNA here is from genome assembly GCF_044704955.1 of Pristiophorus japonicus. Lineage (NCBI taxonomy): Eukaryota > Metazoa > Chordata > Chondrichthyes > Pristiophoridae > Pristiophorus > Pristiophorus japonicus. The sequence goes on along the minus strand of NC_091977.1, from coordinate 367,726,801 downwards.
TGTGAATATATCACAGTCCGATCACAGGGATTTTCTCTCCTGAGTAGCTTCGCATCTCTATCTTCGACTTTTCCAGTGGAAAATCGCTCAACTTGTCGAGATATAGCAATTCCGATACTACGCTCAAGGATGCACCAGTGTCGATTTCTTTGGGTATCCTGGTTCCTGCAAAGTATATTTGGATGACAATATTTCACGAATTGCTGTTAGGTACCTTTGTGCTCCTGACGATGTGTATCTCCAGAAGCTCCTCGTCCTGTTGCTTCTCTTCAATGCTATGTAGTCTCTGGCAATTTCTACTTCGAGCTTCAAAAGTTGGTTTACTCTTCAGTCTGCCATTCTTTGCAAGATGCCCAGTTTTCTTGCAGATGAAACACTCTTCCTTCACATATGGACAACTTTGAGCAATGTGTTGTCCCAGGCACCAATAGCATGACTTCAATGCGTTGTTACCTTTTCCAGTTGCTGAGACCTTGGGACCCACCTACCTTTTACTTTTAAACTGCAGGTGATTCACCTCAGTTGTCTAATGACTGTAAATGTGGCGAAATTGTTGGGAATATTGGTCGGCCATATTCATCGAGGTAGCAGTCTGACAAGCCAAGCTCGGGGTTGTCAACAACTTTCTTCTGATTGCTTCATTTTCATTACACAAACAAAGCACTCATGCAATGCTCAATCCTGAAAGTTATGAAGTGACAGTGACAGCCTTTTTAAATCTACAATGTACTCACTGATACTCTCGTCATTCAACTAATTTTTTGTTCCAAAATTATAACTTTCAGCAATTTCCAGGAGCTCAGGGTTGTAGTGCTGATCTCCATCAGTGGTTTTTCCTTTGGCTTAACAGGAACAAGCAAATGTTTCAGGGTTTCATACACCTCGGGGCCTGCTTCAGGTCGGAAAATAGCTCGTTTTCTTTCCAACAGCACCCGGTTATGGTTTTCATTATCGGGGACTTCGACAATACTATTTGCATTGAAAAACATTTTTAACCACTCCTCATATGCTCTGTAAGTCTCTCAGTCATGATGGAACTCACCCAAGTGCTCTATTATTCCCATAGGCGTGGCTATCTGGACTCATCAGTTCTGCCAAGTGTGCTTGCAATTAAACTTGGATTTTTAGCTGTTCTCCAAAACAAATAACCTCTCAAAGTCACTCTGATGGTTGGCTGGATCAATCAGCAACAACAATTTCAACTAGGTTATCCAGAAATCCTATCCTATATCACCAATGTGATATCTCCCTTATGTCACAAATGTACAAGATGGCTCTTAACACTTGTCATGTGACCTTGTCACACGATGCTTTTATTGTATTTACATGAGTAGTTGCATTACCATAGTAGTCCACTAGGTGGAGCAGTCAGTCATCCACTAGGTGGAGCTCCATATTACACTGATGCCCAGTATTTGTTCATTGCAGTTAGTGTGGTGATAAAGCACTAGCGGGGTGAAATTGGCCCGTTACCCGACTGGAGGTGGTAACCTTCCTGGGCTAAAATTTTTAGCGCCTGCCATGAAATTTCCACTCCCGATGCAGAATTGCCCTTTCCTGGCAATTTCCCCCATGGGGCGTTAAGGGGTCGGTGTGGGGCAGTGAGGGGTATCCGCACATGGTGACGATGTCATTGCCGGTTGCGCGGCAGACTTATAGCAATGGGATTTGAGTATCGGAGCAGGGAAGTCTTGCTGCAGTTGTACAGGGCCTTGGTGAGGCCCCACCTGGAATATTGTGTTCAGTTTTGGTCTCCTAATCTGAGGGAGGACGTTCTTGCTATTGAGGGAGTGCAGCAAAGGTTCACCAGACTGATTCCAGGGATGGCTGGACTGACATATGAGAAGAGATTGGATTAACTGGGCCTTTATTCACTGGAGTTTAGAAGGATGAGAGGGGATCTCATCGAAGCATATAAGATTCTGACGGGACTGGACAGGTTAGATGCGGGAAGAATGTTCCCGATGTTAGGGAAGTCCAGAACTAGGGGACACAGTCTTAGGATAAGGGGCCAGGCTGTTTAGGACTGAGATGAGGAGAAACTTCTTCACTCAGAGAGTTGTTAACCTGTGGAATTGCATGCCACAGAGAATTGTTGATGCCAGTTCATTGGATGTATTCAAGAGGGAGTTAGATATGGCTCTTATGGCTAAAGGGATCAAGGAGTATGGAGAGAAAGCAGGAAAGGGGTACTGAAGGAATGATTAGCCATGATCTTATTGAATGGCGGAGCAGGCTCGAAGGGCCAAATGGCCTACTCCTGCACCTATTTTCTATGTTTCTATGTTTCAGACCGGTGCGCCAACCTTGGGGTGTGGGACTGCCATGCCAGCACCTCCGCAACTTCCTGGGCAATTTCCCGGAAGCAGTAGCACCCCCCTTCCCCGGATTAAAACTGGCTTGTTATCATATCCCAGAGGCTCCAATGAGGCTAGAAAAAGGAGCAATTTTGCCCCCTAGGTTGTAATACTCCTAAGTTAAGGAAGGGAGAACTGACCCCCTCCTGATCTCTATCCAGCAAATCCTGCTGGAAGTGCATATGTGTGGTCAGGAGTTGGCTCAGCTGTGATGACCCCTGTGGTATAATAGCTTACCAACATTCAATGTCAAGCTGCACACGTAAATAATGACCACTTTGAGCAAAGTACTTGAGGGCACCAGGTGGTTGTACATTATTAGGCGACTTTCAATAACATTACGGATTCTGAGTCAGCCCCGAATTGATGATCTTTTACTAACTCTTGCTTCTGAGGGAGAAAAAGCAGAGGTGGACTGTGATGTCAGAAATAAAAAGTAGGAAAATGAAAAAAAAGGAACAAATTGTGGACAGTATAAATGAAATGAGAGAAAAATAAAAATAAATGAGAAAAAATAAAATACAACAAAGAGACAAAGAGGAAATAATAAAAAAAGGTAAGAGAAAAAAGGTGAGAGGTATCTCTTAATTGTCACTTTTATATGGCATTGAATGACACAATAGTGATTGTATTTCAGAGTGATACAATTGGGATCCGCCTTTTCATCACCTGCTCGCATTATTATGAACACCCTGCGTTCAGCATGTGTTCTCAATGCATTTAACACTGTTCACTGCCAAAGGAGTCCTGTGCAATGCGAGGCAGTGATATGCAGTGTTGATTGATGCCCATTATTACACTTCAGCAAAATCCTGTTGATGTCTAGTGGCCTTAATGTAAGTCGCTGCTTGTGATTGGGACTCTCAAGCAAAAGGTGATGAGTGCGCCTGACTCACAGTAACTGATTTGCAAAGTATGATGAGTCATGGAATCATAGAATGGTTACAGCATGGAAAAAGGCCATTCGGCCCGTGCCCTTTTCCCGTAGCCCTTCAAATGTTTTTTTCTTCAGATACTTATCCAACTCCCTTTTGAAATATAAGATTGAGTTTGCCTTCAGCACCCTTTCAGGCAGTGCATTGCAGATCCCAACCACTCACTGCGTCAAAAATCTTTTTCTTACATCGGCTTTGGTTCTTTTGCCAATCGTCTTAAATCTGTGTCCTCTGATTCTCGACCCTTCTGCTAATGGGAACAGTTTCTCTCTATCTACTCTTTCCAGACCCGTCATGATTTTGAACATCTCGATCAAATCTCCTCTCAATTTTCTATGCTCCAAGGAGAACAACCCCAGCTTCTCCAATCTATCCATGTAACTGAAGTCACTCGTCCCTGGAATCATTCTCGTAAATCTTTTCTGCACTCTCTCTAAGGCCTTCACATCCTTCCTAAAGTGCAGTGCCCAGAATTGGACACATTACTACAGTTGGGGCTGAACCAGTGTTTTATACAGGTTCATTATAATTTCCACACTCTTGTACTCTATGTATTCATGAAGCCCAGGATCCCATATGTTTTTTTGACCACTTTCTCACCCTGCCCTGCCACCTTCAACAATTTGTGCACACATACCCCCATGTCGCTCTGTTCATGCACCCCTTTTAGGATTGTACCATTTAGTTTATATATCCTCTCCTCAATCTTTCTGTCCCTGACAAAAAATGCAGATGAATTAAATGTAAGACAAAGGAAGGTCTTTCAGTGTTATGGGTGGGTGGGGGGGTCAAATTGGTGTTCAGCAGTAACACAAAGTGGATAATAAGAATTGTCCGCCCGTTCGACACACTGACTTCAATGGAAAAGAAAATCGGGCAGGCTGTATACTTGGTTGTCGAGTTGTTATCACCCGTTTTGCACTGCCTCTGAAGACAGTAGTTATCGTTACAGCATTTGAAAAGAAAATTGCATATTCCTCACTGACAAGAACCATGGCATTTAAAATTCTGTTCATATCCAGCTTCTCATGGGGTTCTAACACATTGCTTTCAAGAGTAAGTCTGAAACTGCTTGGCTGTTCATGAATCATGACATATGACACTCAAACTACAATTATATTTTGTTTTTCCATTTCAGTGTCTGCACTGATCAAAAAATGTAATTTCTTTGTGTAATGATGTTGATGAAATTACTCAGAAACTGATAATATTACAGAATATTGTGTTCATTCTCTGAAAACTGATTTGATTACAATCGGAAATAATAAACCGTGGTAAATAAAACAAGCTTTGTTCCTTTAATCAATAATCTTACTATACATTTATATTTCAACAGATTCCCAATACACTGCATTTTGAAAATACAGTTGTCTCCATACATTCAGATGCAATTATACAGTGGCAGGAAGTTACCTTTCTTGGGCAATGAAAAGGGGAGTGTATGGTAGTTGTTAATGTTTCGATTCTATTTTAACTTGCAAAAACATTGCAAATGCTGGTGATTAATATTACTACAGTTACATATAGGAAAAGAGGATGTAATGCTACTTGATGAATTTGTGCATGCATCTAACCTGACATTTTTGAAGTGAGATAAATTAGTATCATCAAGATAATGTACAATGGGAATAAACAATACTTAGTATGATAGCAGATGACCCATTTCTTTGCATTCATCAGAGAGGGAGAAAATATTCATTACATGCACGCAATTTTGAAATGCCTTATTAACAAAAGCTACCATTATTGCTGCAGCTTCTGTCAGCCACTATGTTGATGGGAATTCTCTGATGGTACAAGCGAATTACATCACACATGTGCAGAGAGATATTTTCACAGGGGAATATAATTTCCCTTTACTTATTTTTTAAACACTGATTATTAAAATAAAGACTATCGCCTCATGGCGTGAATTTGGAGGGGTCTTTGATTTAGAGGGCCCGTGAAACAGGCAGGACCCTCATTAATATATTTAAATCAGTGTTCTCAGACACAGTTAGGATACAGCTGCCAATTTTGTCTTCCTTTGAGTGGAACATTCAGCAATGGTCCAAAGAGATTTTTACATGTAGGGCCAGGAAGAGGATACTTAAGGGGTTGACTGTGGATGGGCAATGGCAGACATTTAGAGAACTACAACAATTGTACATTCCTGTCTGGCGTAAAAATAAAAAAGGGAAGGTGGCTCAACCATGACTATAAAGGAAAATCAGGGATCGTATTAAAGCCAAGGAAGTGGCATACAAATTGGCCAGAAATAGCAGTGAACCCGGGGACTGGGAGAAATTTAGAACTCAGCAGAGGAGGACAAAGGGTTTGATTAGGGCAGGGAAAATGGAGTACAAGAAGAAGCTTGCAGGGAACATTAAGGCGGATTGCAAAAGTTTCTATCGGTATGTAAAGAGAAAAAGGTTAGTAAAGACAAACGTAGGTCCCCTGCAGTCAGAATCAGGGGAAGTCATAACTGGGAACAAAGAAATGGCAGACCAATTGAACAAGTACTTTGGTTCGGTATTCACTAAGGAGGACACCAACAACCTTCCGGATATAAAAGGGGTCAGAGGGTCTAGTAAGGAGGAGGAACTGAGGGAAATCTTTATTAGTCGGGAAATTGTGTTGGGGAAATTGATGGGATTGAAGGCCGATAAATCCCCAGGGCCTGATGGACCGCATCCCAGAGTACTTAAGGAGGTAGCCTTGGAAATAGTGAATGCATTGACAGTTATTTTCCAACATTCCATTGACTTTGGATCAGTTCCTATCGAGTGGAGGGTAGCCAATGTAACCCCACTTTTTAAAAAAGGAGGGAGAGAGAAAACAGGGAATTATAGACCGGTCAGCCTGACCTCAGTAGTGGGTAAAATGATGGAATCAATTATTAAGGATGTCATAGCAGTGCATTTGGAAAATGGTGACATGATAGGTCCAAGTCAGCATGGATTTGTGAAAGGGAAATCATGCTTGACAAATCTTCTGGAATTTTTTGAGGACGTTTCCAGTAAAGTGGACAAGGGAGAACCAGTTGATGTGGTATATTTGGACTTTCAGAAGGCTTTCGACAAGGTCCCACACAAGAGATTAATGTCCAAAGTTAAAGCACATGGGATTGGGGGTAGTGTGCTGACGTGGATTGAGAACTGGTTGGCAGACAGGAAGCAAAGAGTAGGAGTAAACGGGTACTTTTCAGAATGGCAGGCAGTGACTAGTGGGGTACCGCAAGGTTCTGTGCTGTGGCCCCAGCTGTTTACATTGTACATTAATGATTTAGACGAGGGGATTAATTGTAGTATCTCCAAATTTGCGGATGACACTAAGTTGGGTGGCAGTGTGAGCTGCGAGGAGGATGCTATGAGGCTGCAGAGTGACTTGGATAGGTTAGGTGAGTGGGCAAATGCATGGCAGATGAAGTATAATGTGGATAAATGTGAGGTTATCCACTTTGGTGGTAAAAACAGAGAGACAGACTATTATCTGAATGGTGACAGATTAGGAAAAGGGGAGGTGCAACGAGACCTGGGTGTCATGGTACATCAGTCATTGAAGGTTGGCATGCAAGTACAGCAGGCGGTTAAGAAAGCAAATGGCATGTTGGCCTTCATAGCGAGGGGATTTGAGTACAGGGGCAGGGAGGTGTTGCTACAGTTGTACAGGGCCTTGGTGAGGCCACACCTGGAGTATTGTGTACAGTTTTGGTCTCCTAACTTGAGGAAGGACATTCTTGCTATTGAGGGAGTGCAGCGAAGATTCACCAGACTGATTCCCGGGATGGTGGGACTGACCTATCAAGAAAGACTGGATCAACTGGGCTTGTATTCACTGGAGTTCAGAAGAATGAGAGGAGACCTCATAGAAACGTTTAAAATTCTGACGAGTTTAGACAGGTTAGATGCAAGAAGAATGTTCCCAATGATGGGGAAGTCCAGAACCAGGGGTCACAGTCTAAGGATAAGGGGTAAGCCATTTAGGACCGAGATGAGGAGAAACTTCTTCACCCAGAGAGTGGTGAACCTGTGGAATTCTCTACCACAGAAAGTAGTTGAGGCCAATTCACAAAATATATTCAAAAGGGAGTTAGATGAAGTCCTTACTACTCGGGGGATCAAGGGGTATGGCGAGAAAGCAGGAAGGGGGTACTGAAGTGCATGTTCAGCCATGAACTCATTGAATGGCGGTGCAGGCTAGAAGGGCTGAATGGCCTACTCCTGCACCTATTTTCTATGTTTCTATGTTTCTATATTAATGCTCTTCCTGGCCCCGCAAAAAAATTCCTGCCCTGCTACTCTGCCCATTCCCGCCCCAGGAATTGGTCTCCCCTCCCCCTTCAATGGGAATCTGCTGTCCAGGCTCCACAGAGGACCTGCTTGTTTTCCTGCCTCCCTGATCAGCGAGCTACCTATCAGTGACCGTTCAGTGGTGGCAGCTCACCGATGCTGCTATAATGAGGCCCCATCATGAAAATAGATTAGGCTGTCCGCCAACCCTATTGGGCAGGTGGGCAGAGCAGACACCCTGCCCCTGCCACTGTACAAGGGGGACCAGATCGACCCCATAGTTTAAAACATGCAATGAGCAAAGATCCAATGATCAATTGCAACATTTAAAGCATAACTTGTTTGACAACATTCGAGGGAAGAATGCTCCTCAGCAACTAAGACTATTTAAAAAAAATGGAAAAAGAAAAGAAAACAAAACAAAATAATACGACCACAGGCTGGAATTTACTGATCTGAATCACGCTGAGTTTACTTCCGAAATATCTTCCCCTGATTCTATGACAATCTTGCCGATAGCGACTTACACCAAAATGATCTGATGTTCTCATTAACATATATTAGAACATAGAAAAGATATAAAACAAACATAAATCAGTGTCATTAATCCAGATCCATAGGAACAGGAGCAGGTCATTCAGCCTCTTGAGCCTGTTCTGCCATTCAGTTAGATCATGGCAGATCTGTACATTAAATCCATCTGCCTACCTTGCTTCCGTTACCTTTAATAACCTTGCAAAAATCTATCATTCTCAGTGTTGAAATTTTCAATTGATCTAGCCTCAACAATTTTTTGGAGAAGAGAGTTCCAGATTTCCACTACCCTTTGTGTGAAGAAGTATTTCCTGAGATCACCCCTGAACGGCCTAGCACAAATTTTAAGGATATGCTCACCTTATTCTGGATTCCACCACGTTATTTTGGTGCCGCTGGAAAAATGGAAGGAACTACCATTGATATAATTGGAAGTCCACACAGCAGTCAGCATTAGAGACAGCAAGCTGAAGGCTTGGCATAGTAGGATGTATCAGCATCTTCCTTTCCTTGTCTCTTTATACTTAACTCTCAGTCACACAGTCACATATTCACACATTGAGTATGGCAACCTGTTTGTGCAATGTGCTGCCACTTATCTGCTAACGTTTACCCTCACAACTGCAGCCTTGTCCTTCTTCCTTTTTCCGAGGTTAATCAAATGAGTTAGTTGTTAGTACCAGGCATGCTGATTAGGATAACAACAACAACAACAACTTGTATTTATAAAGTGCGCCTTTGATGTAGTGAACATCCCAAGGCTCTTCACAGGAGTATTATGAGACAAAAAATTTGACACCTAGCCACATGAGAAAAAATTAGGGCAGGTGACCAAAAGCTTGGTCAAAGAGGTAGGTTTTAAGGAGCGTCTTGAAGGAGGAAAGAGGCAAGGAGGTTGAGGCAGGGCCAGAGCTTGGGGCCGAGGAACAGAAGGCACGGTCACCAATGGTTGAGCGATTATAATCAGGGATGCTTAAGAGGGTGGAATTAGAGGAGTGCAGATATCTCGGGGGGATTGTGGGGCTGGAGGAGATAAGAGATATGAAGGGGCGAGGCCATGGCGGAATTTGAAAACAAGGATGAGAATTTTGAAATCGAGACATTGCTTAACCGGGAGCCAATGTAGGTCAATGAACACAAGCAAGACGTGTGAGTGGGACTTGAAGCGAGTTAGTACACGGGCAGCCAAGTTTTGGATCACTTCTAGTTTACGTAGGGTAGAATGTGGGAGGCCAGCCAGTTGTGCATTGGAATAGTCAAGTCTACAGATAACAAAGGCATGGATGAGGACTTCAGCAGTGGATGAACTGAAGCAAGGACGGAGACAGGCGATGTTAGAGGTGGAAATAGCCGTGTTAGTTATGATGCGGCGATGTGGTCGAAAGCTCATTTCGGGATCAAATGTGACACCAAGATTGCGAACAGTCTGATTCAACCTCAGCCAGAGGTTGGGGACCGTAGCTAAGGAATGGAGTTTGTGGTGGGGACTGAAACCAATGGCTTCGGTCTTCCCAATATTCAATTGGAGGAAATTTCTGCTCATCCAGAACTGTATGTTGGACAAGTAGTCTGAAAATTTAGATACAGAGGAGGGGTCGTGAGAAGTGGTAGTGAGGTAGACCCGAGTGTCATCAGCGTAATGTGGAAACTGATGCTTTTTTTTCAGATGATGTCGCCAAGGGCAACATGTAGATGAGAAATAGGAGGGATCCAAGGATAGATCCTTGGGGAAACCAGAGGTAAACATAGAAATATAGAAACATAAAAAATAGGTGCGGGAGCAGGCCATTCAGCCCTTCGAGCCTGCACCACCATTCAATATGATCATGGCTGATCATGCAACTTAAGTACCCCACTCCTGCCTTCTCTGCATACCCCTTGATCCCTTTAGCTGTAAGGGCCACATCTAACTCCCTTTTGAATATATCCAACGAACTGGACTCAACAACCATCTGTGGCAGAGAATTCCATAAGTTCACAATTATCTGCATGAAAAAGTTTCTCCTCATCTCGGTCCTATATGGCTTACCTCTTATCCTTAGACTGTGAACCCTGGTTCTGGACATCCCCAACATGGGGAACATTCTTCCTGCATCTAACCTGTCCAATCCTGTCAGAATTTTATATGCTTCTATGAGATTCCCTCTCATTGTACTAAATTCCAGTGAATATAAGTCTAGTTGATCCAATCTTTCTTCATATGTTAGTCCTGCCTTCCCGGGAATCAATCTGGTGAACCTTCACTGCACTCCTTCTGTCATGTATGTAGATCATGTATACCAACTGTATATTCACATAAGGTTTATCACCAGAGGGCACTGCGGTTGGAGACCTGAGGGTCACCTGCATAGGTGTGCAGGGTCCAGTATAAAAGGCTGCCCACCATGCTTGTGCCTCACTCTGGAGTTACAATAAATGGGACAAAGGTCACAACAGCTCAAGTACAATACTAGACCTCGTGGAGTCATTCATAAGAGTATTAAAGAGATAACAACTGGCGAAGAGATTACAAACTTTCACTCAAAAATGACTAACCTTGGTGCATTAGAAAAGTTCGCAGAGGGTGAAGATAGGGAAGCCTTTACAGAGCGCCTCAACCAATATTTCGTGGCAAACGACCTGGTAGGCGATGATCCGGCCACGCTGGCAGATAAGCGCAGAGCTATCCTGTTGACCAGTTGTGGGCCCGCGGTCTACGGCCTGATCGGGGACTTACTTGCACCAGAGAAAACAACGACCAAGTCATACGAGTAGCTGAAAGTGCTCATTCGGGGAAAATCAAACCAAAGGAGAGTGTAAGGTCCTTACTCTACAGTATGAAACCACACGAGGCACATTCTGGGGACAAGGTCACTCTGTAACCTTAACTCTTTATTCACAGGACTCCAAAGAAATGACCCTGCGTGGGACCTCCCTTTTTATACCTGTGTGATCAGGTAATGAGTGTCTCCAACAATTTCACCCCTTGTGGTCAAGGTGTGAATCTAGGTTGAGTGTATACAGTAATACAGTGGTGCTACATTGTGGTTACATACATGACATCACCTCCCTTCCCCAAAGTCTTATTGGGATCATAGGTTTAGTCTTTCAGGTGGTCTACGCTCCCTCGTGGAGCGTCGCAGTTGGGGCTCTGGTTGTTGGATACTGACGTGAGTGTCTGTCATCTGTGGTGATTCCGGCCTGTCCGGGCTGACCGCAGGACTGTGCATTCTTCTGATTGATCTTGTTGCTTGTTCACTGGCGGTGTTGTGAGTTCCATCTCATGGTCTTCTTCAGGTTCCTCCGCGTCAATGCTGAATCTTTTTTTTACTTGGTCCAGATGCTTACAGCATATCTGACCATTGCTAAGTTTTACCACGATGATCCTATTCCCCTCTTTGTCAATTACAGTGCTCTCAAGCCATTTGGGCCCCATGGCATGATTGAGGACGAATACAGGATCATTTATTTCTATACATCTCCCCCTTGAATTACGGTCATGGTACTCATTTTGTGACTTGCGCTTGCCCTCAATTATATCGGTCAGGACTGGGTGAATGAGAGACAACCGAGTTTTGAGTGTCCATTTCATTAGTAGTTCTGCGGGTGGGACCCCCGTGAGCGAGTGCGGTCGGGATCTATAGGCCAGCACGAGACGCGATAAGCGGCATTGTAGGGAGGGTCCTTGAATCCTGAGCATACCTTGCTTAATGATTTGGACCGCACGTTCCGCCTGGCTATTGGAGGCCGGCTTGAACGGCGCAGTACGGACGTGGTTGATGCCATTGTCCGACATAAACTCTCGGAATTTGTAGCTTGTGAAACATGGGCCATTATCACTAACCAGGATGTCTGGCAAGCCATGGGTTGCAAAGATCGCACGTAGACTTTCCACGGTGGTGGATAACGTGCATGAATTCAGAATGATGCACTTGATCCATTTCGAGTACGCATCTACCACAATAAGGAACATCTTACCTATGAACGGGCCCGCAAAGTCAACATGAATGCGTGACCATGGCCTAGTGGGCCAGAGCCACGGGCTGAGCGGGGCCTCCCTGGGGGCATTACCCAGCTGGGCACACGTCGTGCACCTGCGAACACAAGTGTTCCAGGTCTGAATCAATTCCAGCCGCTAAACGTGTGACCGGGCAATGGCCTTCATCAGCACAATGCCTGGGTGCTCGCTGTGGAGTTCCCTGATGAATGCCTCCCTGCCCTTCTGCGGTATAATTATGCGCTGGATCAAAAGCCCGATCCTGACAGTCCCCTCAAAACCAATTACAACCCTTACGCAGGAGCACGTGTAGCAGCTCCAACAACATGCTCAAGTTCGGCAGAAAGTTCTCGAAATAGTTCAACAGTCCCAGGAATGAACGCAACTCCGATGTGCTGCAGGGCCTGGGAGCTCGTCGAATCGCCTCTGTTTTGGATTCGGTGGGCCGAATCCCATCTGCAGCAACCCTCCTGCCCAGAAATTCTACCTCAGGAGCTAAAAACACATATTTCGACTTCTTGAGTCGCAGGCCTACCCGGTCCAGTCGGCGTAGCACCTCCTCCAGGTTGTGGAGGTGTTCCTCGGTGTCTCAACATGTGATGAGGATGTCGTCCTGGAATACGATCGTTCCAGGAATGGATTTAAGCAGGATTTCCATGTTTCGTTGAAAAATCGCGGCCGCTGATCGAATGCCAAACAGGCACCTGTTGTAGACGAACATTCCCTTGTGCGTGGTGATGGTGGTCAGTTGTTTAGTTTCATCGGTCAGTTCCTGGGTCATATAGGCTGAAGTGAGGTCGAACTTGGTGAACAGTGAACAGCTTGACGCCTGCCAGCGTGGCGAAGAGGTCCTCCGCTCTCGGGAGCGGGTATTGATCTTGTCGGAACACCCGATTGATGGTGGCCTTGTAGTCGTCACAGATCCTGACAGAGCCATCGCTTTTAGGATGGGAACGATGGGGCCCGCCCAGTCGCTGAATTCAACAGGCGAGATGATGCCCTCTCTCAACAGCCAGTCCAATTCGCTCTCGATCTATTCCCGCATCACATACGGCACTGCTCTGGCTTTGTGGTGCACTGGCCTGGCGTCCGGGGTGATGTGTATCCTTATTTTAGTGCCTTTGAAAGTGCCGACGCCAGATTGGAATAGTGAAGTGAATTGTTGTAGGACTTGTGAGCATGAACTTTGCTCCACAGATGACATTGCGTGAACATCCCCCCATTTCCAGTTCACCTCGGCTAACCAGCTCCTCCCCAACAGTGCGGGACCATTGCCCAGGACAATCCAGAGCGGCAGCCGATTCACTAACCCATTGTGTGTGACAGACAGCATTGCACTGCCGAACACCGGAATGATTTCTTTAGTGTAAGTCTGTAATTGTGTCTCAATACGTGCTAATTTGGGTCTACTGGCTTTAAGTGGCCATAACTTCTCAAATTACTGAACGCCCATGAGTGACTGGCTGGCCCCAGTGTCCAGCTCCGTGCTACAGGGATACCGTTTAATAAAATCCTCATCATCATTGGTGGCGTTTTGGTACATGAAGTGTAAATATTCGCTACATGGACACCTCGGCGTCCATCGATTTGCCCCAAAAGTCATCCTGCCTCAAAGAACCCTCTTCTGGTCCATCCGCCTCATATATTCGTCTGGTTGCAGACTTCCTGCACATTTGAGCTAAGTGGCCACTGAGATTGCAATTCCTGCAGACAAACTGTTGAAATCTGCAAGATCGAGCTGAGTGTTTTCCCCCACATCTCCAGCATGAGTTAAAGTTTCTATTGTTGGGAAGAAAAGGGACTATGGCCAGGCATTCCGCGCTGACTGTCCCTTTGACTGCTCTTAAGTACCCTATTGGTGGCTGTCAATGGCCCCATCCCGGGCTGCATTGTTCCTTGTGATGGCGTGAATGTCCGTTCAGCCTGCCATTGTCTCTGTTGAAGTCCTACTCTGGGGTCTATTGCTGCCTGGGGAGTGTCGGGCTGCCCCTGCCTGCCTGTGGGGCTCTGAATCGCATTGATGACATTGACTCCCTGATCCATCTCCGTGTTAGAGGCACAATGCACACGTATATTATTTTCGTCTCTTCCTCCCCCGCCATTAAAATTTGAGCCAACAACGCCGCCGCTTCCAAGGTCAAATCCTTGGTCTCAATTAATTTGCGGAAAATTCCCGCATGACCGATGCCCTTGATAAAGAAGTCCCTTAGCATCTCCCCCCTGCAGGCGTCTGTGAACTTACAGAGGCTGGCCAAATGCCGGAGGTCCGCTACGAAGTCCGGTATGCTCTGTCCTTCATGGCGTCGGTGAGTGTCGAATCTGTGTCGGGCCATATGTATACTACTCACCGGTTTGAGGTGCACCCCGATCAATTTGCTAAGTTCTTCAAAGGTTTTGTCCGCCGGCTTTTTGGGTGCTAGTAAGTCCTTCGTAAGCGCATAAGTCTTTGTTCCGCAGCTGGTCAAGAGATGAGTCCTTCGCTTGTCGGCCGCTGCATCTCCCAGCCATTCTTTCGTAACGAAGCTTTTCTGAAGCCTCTCGACAAAATCGTCCCAGTGTTACCCAATACAGTACCGTTCCTCTGAGCTACCGGTGCCAATTCTCGTGGGTCGTGAATTCCCGTTTCTCGTCGCCAAAATAAGGTCCTCACGCTACAGTATGAAACCACATGAGGCACATTCTGGGGACAAGGTCACTCTGTAACCTTAACTCTTTATTCACAGGACTCCAAAGACGATGACCCTGCGTGGGACCTCCCTTTTTATACTTGTGTGATCAGGTAAGGAGTGTCTTCCACAAGTTCACCCCTTGTGGTCAAGGCGTGCATCTAGGTTGAGTGTATACAGTAATACAGTGGTGTTACATTGTGGTTACAAACATGACAGAGAGCATCCTCACGGCGCGGCATCGATTTTATACACACGGCCGCCCCGAGGGCCAGGAAATCGCGAAGTACGCTGACGACCACAGGAGGCTGGCAGGACCGTGTGAATTCGGCACATCCCCCGCCGATGCATTGCAGGATGTCTTCATAAGTGGCATCAGTCATGAGGCCCTTCTTCACAGGCTACTGTCTGCCGAAACCACTGCCACTCTGCAGAAGGCCATCAGCATCAGCCAGTCATTCATGGCTTCAAGCTGCAGCTCCAAGCAGATGATGACTCACTCTCAGGACTCAAACCCGGCAAGTACTGTAAATAGTGTGGCGCCTTTTACAGGCAGAACTGTTGAACATGAATCTGCCCAGGCCCCTGAGTACTTTAACTCAGAGTCTGCCGAGTGGTGCAAACGTAAGTCAAGTAGCACCATGCTGGCATTGTGGAGGTAATCACAGGGCCCATCAGTGTCGGTTCAGAGACTTTGTTTGCAAAGGATGCAGCACAAAGGGCCACCTCCAGTGAATGTGTAAAAGAGCTGTGACTCACCATGTGGAAGATGAGTCAGCAGATAGCTGTGAATCCAGCACAAATTACGAGGAGGTGGCTTGAGAGGCAGCTCTGTCCCAGGACGAAGTGTATGGAGTATACACCTGCACCACAGATTGTCCTCCAGTGATAATGGAAGTTGAGATAAATGGCATTCCAATCTTCATGGAAGTGGACACAGGGACAAGTCAGTCAGTAATGAGCCAGGAAGTCTTTGAGACGCTATGGAACCATCAAGCTGAATGACCCAAGCTGGTCCCAGTTCAGGCAAAGCTGCGCACCTACACCGAGGAACTGATATCAGTTGTTGGTAGTGTGGATGAAAGTGAATCCCATGATGGCGCGGTGCACAATTTACCATTGTGGATTGTTTCAGGTGATGGACCAACGCTACTTGGAAGAAGACAGATGGGGAAGATTCATTGGAATTGGGAAGACTTCATCACTCCAGCGATCGACGTCCCCCATGCTCAGAGGCAGAGCAAGGCCCCACCTTCAGTAGGACCAGGCACCAGAGAGCAGATCCACATTATACTGCATCTGCCATGCATTTGCCCACTCACTTCACCTGTCTAAGTCACCCTGCAGCCTCTCAGCATCCTCCTCACAGCTCACACTGCCACCCAGCTTATTGTCATCTGCAAACTTGGAGATATTACATTCACTTCCTTCATCTAGATCATTAATATATATTGTAAATAGCTGGGGTCCCAGCACTGAACCTTGCGGTATCCCACTAGTTACTGCCTGCCATTCTGAAAAGGACCCGTTTATTCCCACTCTTTGCTTCCTGTCTGCCAACTAGTTCTCTGTCCACATCAATATATTACCCCCAATCCCATGTGCCTTAATTTTGCACACTAATCTCTTGTGCGGGTCCTTGTCAAAAGCCTTTTGAAAGTCCAAATACATTACATCCACTGGTTCTCCCTTATCCACTCTACTAGTTACATCCTCAAAAAATTCTAGACGATTTGTCAAGCATGATTTCCCTTTCATAAATCCATGCTGACTTGGACTGATCCTGTCACTGCTTTCCAAATGCGTTGCTATTACATCATTAATAATTGATTCCAACATTTTCCCCACTATCGATGTCAGACTAACCGGTCTATAATTCTGTTTTCTCTCTTCCTCCTTTTTTAAAAAATGGGGTTCCATTAGCTACCTTCCAATCCATAGGAACTGATCCAGAGTCCATGGAATGTTGGAAAATGGCCATCAATGCATCTATTATTTCTAGGGCCACTTCCTTAAGTACTCTGGGATGCAGACTGTCAGTCCCTGGGGATTTATTGGCCTTCAATCCCATCAATTTCCCTAACACCATTTCCTGACTAATAAGGATTTCTCTCAGTTTCCTCAGTTCCCCCTTCTCTCTAGTCCCTCAGTCCCCTAGTACTTTTGAGAGGTTATTTGTGTCTTCCTTCGTGAAGACAGAACCAAAGTATTTTTTCAATTGGTTTGCCAATTCCTTGTTCCCCATTATGAATTCACCTGATTCTGTCTGCAAGGGACCTCCATTAGTCTTCACTAATCTTTTTCTCTTCACATATCTGTAGAAGCTTTTGCAGTCAGTTTTTATGTTCCCTGCAAGCTTACTCTCATACTCTATTTTCCCCCTCCTAATTAAACCCTTAGTCCTCTGCTGAATTCTAAATTTCTCCCAGTCCTCAGGTTTGCTGTTTTTTCTGGCCAATTGATAAGCCTCTTCCTTGGATTTTAAACTATCCCTAATTTCCCTTGGTAGCCACGGTTGAGCCACCTTCCCCATTTTATTTTTATGCCAGACAGGGATGTACAATTGTTGTAGTTCATCCATGTGATCTTTATATGTCTGTCATTGCCTATCTACCGTCAACCCTTTAAGTATCATTCGCCAGTTTATCCTAGCCAATCACGTCTCATACCATCGAAGTTACCTTTCTTTAAGTTCAGGACCCTAGTCTCTGAATTAACTGTGTTACTCTCCAACTTAATGAAGAATTCTACCATATTATGGGTCACTCTTACCCAAGGGGCCTCGCACAACAAGATTGCTAATTAATCCACTTTCATTGCACAAGACCCAGTCTAGGATGGCCTGCTCTCTCGTTGGTTCCTCGACATATTGGTCTAGAAAACCATCCCTTATACACGCCAGGAAATCCTTCTCCACAGTATTGCTACCAGTTTGGTTCACCTCATCTATATGTAGATTAAAGTCACCCATGATAACTGCTGTATCTTTATTGCACGCATTCCTAATTTTCTGTTTGATGCCATCCCCAACCTCACTACTGCAGTTTGGTGGTCTGTACATAACTCCCACTAGTGTTTTCTACCCTTTGGTTTTTCGTAGCTCTACCCATATAGATTCCACATCATCCAAGCTAATGTCCTTCCTTACTATTGTGTTAATCTCCTCTTTAACCAGTAACGCTACACCACCTCCTTTTCCTTTGTGTCTATCTGTTGTGTCTCTAATGTACTTATGAATGACTCCAGGAGGCAATGTGTTGTACTAAAACTGTAGTGACCTTGGTCCTTTATTCATAACTCCAGAGTGTGGCAGCCACATGGTGGCTACCCTTTTATACAGCCCCTGCCACTAGGGCAGGAAATCCCGGTCTCCACCAGTTGCACCCTCTAGTGGTGCCAGCAAAGTATATAAACAGTGTAAACCTTATTGAGAGTACATCAGGTAAACAAGTCTCCAACTTATGCATTTATACAGTGACTACACAGAGAGTATATCTATAGTCTGCATATATAACATCACTCTTCCCCAAGTCCTTTGTGAAATTACCTTTGCACTATGTGCTCTGGCTTAGCTCTCCCCAGACTTAAGTGCCAATAGCCCTTGCACCTTGGCTGTGCTTTGGCTTGTCTCTCTCCCTGTAACCCCCAAGTCCTTTTGCCACAACGTTAGGTAGGGTTACAGTTTGGATGGTTCGATGATACAGTGGAGGTTCCAGAGAGTTCTGGGTGTGATCCATATGTGTGTCCATGGCTACATAAATCCATTTCCGCACCCACCCCTTCCCCACAATGAGATCATGCAGCTGGCCTGTTACATTAACATACAGGATCAGACACAGTGCAATTTCAAAGTTTGTATCGTGACATCTTGGTTCAGTGACTTACATTCGTTACATTTTACGGTTGTGCGCCAGGATTGGGTAGATTGCATTCATGGCTCAGTCATGGTCAGTCCTGAGGTAGCAGTACAGGTATGCGAGGACGCTAGTTCCAGAGCAACCAGATGGGGTCCTAGTCCTCTGATGGCGGCGTTGCGCCCCCTGCTAGCGGGATGGGCTTGGTTCGCTCACCTTGCCAGGACTCAGGGCCTTTGCCGTTGCCTAGTGGTGGGCAGAGCCACAGATGTATGTGGCCTCCCTGTCCTCCTTGAGGGCTGCAGAATCTTCTGCCTGCCCTCTAACAGTGTTGGGAACCTGGCTGTTCTAGATCCCGTTTGAGGAATTCATTGGTTCTGACCTTTCACCCCTGGACATGGCCGAGGTAACGACTGGGTCTGGGGGCTGCACCGTCTCCACCCGGGTAGTGGGCAACGGCGGCTGACTGCGCGTATTGTCACCGTTTTTGTTTCCAGGTCCATGGCGAATAGTGCCATCGGGTGCCAGCAGCGTGGGATAGACCTGGGACAGGGTATCAGGATCAATGCCTTCACCCTCCTGAGGTCTCTGGCCTATAACCTGTGGGGACCCCTGGGGCAGGGCATCAGGATCAGCACATTCACCCTCCCGAATTTGCTCACTTGCTACTTTAGGGGACACTCTATTCCCAACAACTCGCAACAACATTTTGTTCTTTACATTAGGAATAGTACCGACATCTCGCAACAACATTTTGTTCACAATCTTAATTGGTTCGTTACATTGATTACCATGCATACAATGTCTCTTTAAGTTCAGTTGGTTGCAGGTCTCCTTTAAGAGAACCCTGCTGGCTTTACCCCAGTCAAATCTTTGTTAGACACCACGTGTTGGTCCCTCAGCGTTGCACCTTGTGGTGTGGTCATGACCATCTTTTTTTTCTGCCACGCTGCACCTTGCTGCAGCAGTGACATCATCTTGCCTCTATCCTCGAGGTCAACTGCCTTGATCCTTCTCTCCAGTGATGCTGCCACAAAAGCTGGAAGAGTACCAGTGAATTCAACCTTCCTCCCCAGGAGTCTTGCCACCGAAGCCAGGAGGGTACTTCTAGGTCGTTCCGGTCGGATCATTGCCACGCAGTCGTGAAGGCAGTCTATGCCTCAGGTGCTGCACTGGTCTGTTCTTTGGTGCCTGGCCCAAGCGAAGGTTAGGTTTTTCTCTGCCTCTGAGCATGGGGAACATCGATTGCTGGAGTGAAGAGGTCTTCCCATTTTAACTGGATCTTCCCCATCCACCTTCTTCCTAGTAGCATTGGACCATCACCTGCAACAATCCACAGAGGTAACTTGAGCACCACGCCATTATGATTACACTTACATCCGCACTACCAAGGACTGGGATCAGCTCCTTGGTGTCGACGAGCAACTTTTACTATACTGGAACCAGCTCGGGTCCTTTTTCGTTCCATAGCCACTCAAAGACATCCTGGCTCATCACTGACTGGCTCGCTCCTGTGTCCACTTCCATGAAGACTGGAATGCCGTTTATCTCGACTTCCATCTTCACTGGAGGACAATCGATGGTGCAGGTATACACTCCATACACTTCTTTTTGGGGCTGAGCTGCCTCTCTGGCCAAATCATCATACTCCCCGCTGGATTCAAAGTCATCTACCGACTCCTCTGCTAGACTGTGAGTCATATTTCTTTTACACGTACGCTGGAGCTGGCCCTTCGTGACACAGGCTTTGCATACGTACTCAGCAAACCGACACTGGCGAGCCTTATGGTTTCCTCCGCAACACCAGCATGGTGCTACTTGATTAGCACCCCTCGGCGGACTCTGAGTTCTGGAACCCTGAGGTTTGTGCTCTCTGCCCTGGGCAGAGCCACGTTCTACAGTCTTGCCTGTGAAAAGCACCATTCTGTGTAAAGTACTTGCCAGGTTTGAGTCCACAGGATGAATAATTTGCTTGGTGCTGCAGATCGAGGTCATGAACGCCTGACTGATGCTGATGGCCTTCTGCAGGTTGACTGTGGTGTTGGCAGATAATAGTTTCTGAAGGAGGCCCTTGTGGCCAATTCCCATAACAAAGATATCTTGCAATGCTTTGCTGAAGTGTGTGCCAAAATCACATGGTGCCGCAAGTCTCCTGAGGTCGGCAGTATATTTTGCAATCTCCTGGCCCTCAGGTCTGCAGTGAGTGTAGAATCTGTGCCTGGCCTTGAGGATGCTTTCTTTTGGCTTTAGTTGCTCGCAAATTAGTTCAGTCAGCTCATTGTATGTCTTATCCTTGGCCTTCATGGGTGCCAGCAAATCCCTGATGAGGCAGTAGACCTCGGGCCCAGAACTGGTCAGCAGTATAGCCTTGCACTTCTTCGCCAAAGCGTCCGTCTCACCTGCCAGGTCGTTTGCCACAAAATATTGCTTGAGCCTTTCCATGAAGGCAGCCCAATCATCACCCTTTGCCAAGTCTTTTAGTGTGCCAAAGGAAGCCATAAGTGCGTGAAAGTCTGTATACTCATTTCCAGTTGTTATGTCTGTAATGTACTTATGAATGACTCCACGAGGCAATGTGTTGTACTCAAACTGTACTGACCTTGGTCATTTATTCGTAACTCCAGTGTGAGGCAGCTGCATGGTGACTCCCCTTTTATACAGCCATGCCACCAGGGAAGGAAACCCCGGTCTCTACCAGTTGCACCCTCTAGTGATGCCAGCATAATATCTACACAGTGTAAGCCTTATTGATAGTATATCAGGTAAACAAGTCTCCATCTTATGCAATTATACAGTGACTACACAGAGAGTATATCTATAGTCTGCATATATAACACTATTCTTCCTAAATATTGAATACCCCTGAATGTTGAGTTCCCAGCCTTGGTCACCCTGGAGCCATGTCTCCATAATCCCAATTACATCATATCCATTAACAGCTACCTGCACAGTTAATTCATCCACCTTATTAGGAATGCTCCTCGCATTGAAACTCAGAGCCTTCAGGCTTGCTTTTTTAGTACTCATTGTCCTTTTAGAATTATGTTGTAAAGTGGCCCTTTTAGATTTTTGCCCTTGATTTCTCTGCCCTCCACTCTTACTTTTCTCCTTCCAACCTTTTGCTTCTGCCCCCTTTTTACTTCCCTCTGCCTCTCTGCATAGATTCCCATCCCCCTGCCATATTTGTTTAAATCCTCCCCAACAGCACGAGCAAACACTCCGCCTAGGACATCGGTTCCAGTCCTGTCAGGTGAAGGTCGTCCAATTTGTACATGTCCCATCTCTCCCAGAACAGGTTCCAATGTCCCAGGAATTTGAATCCCTCCCCCTTGCACTATTCCTCAAGCCACGTATTCATCTGAACTGTCCTGCTATTCCTACTCTGACTAGCATGTGGCACTGGTAGCAATCCTGAGATTACTACCTTTGAGGTTCTACTTTTTAATTTAACTCCTAGCTCCCTAAATTCAGCTTATAGGACCTCATCCCGTTTTTTTCCTATATCTTTGGTACCTATATGCAATATGACAGCTGGCTGTTCACCCCCCCCTCCAGAATGCCCTGCAGCTGCTCCGAGACATGCTTGACCTTTGCACCAGGGAGGCAACATACCAACCAGGAGTCTCATTTATGGCCGCAGAAATTCCTATCTATTTCCCTTACAATAGAATCCTCTATCACTATAGCTCTCCCACTCTTTTTCCTATCCTCCTGTGCAGCAGAGCCACCCTTGGTGCCTTGAAATTGGCTGCTGCTGCCTTCCCAGGATGAGCCACAACCCTGAACATTATCCAAAATGGTATATCTGTTTTGAAGGGAGGTGACTGCAGGGGCCCCCTGTACTACCTTCCTTCCCTTGCTCTTCCTGATAGTCACCCATTCCCTATCTGCCTGTGTAACCTTTACAGGCGGTGTGACTAGGTAACTAAACGTGCTATCCACGACGTCCTCAGCATCACGGATGCTCAAGATTGAATCCATGTGCAGCTCCAGTGCCGCAATGTGGACTTGCAAGAGCTGCAGCTAGACACACTTCCCGCACACACAGTAGCCAGGGATACTGGAAGTCCCTGATTTTCCACATATCACAGGAGGAGCATAACATGGCTCTGGGCTCTCCTGCCACGACTTAACTCTTAGATTAACTTAATTTGGCAACAATGCCAAAGGTTTCCTACTGATAAGAAAAGAAAAAGAAAAAGAAAAAGAAAAAATACTTACCAATTAACCAACCAATCACTTGACTGTGACGTCACACTTCGAATTATTTTTACTTCTATTTTGCCTTTTGTCCCTGCACCAGCTAGCTGCTCCCGGCTGCTGCTCCCGACTGCTGCTGGCCTTTTATAGTTCTCGAGCCTCCCGCTCCCGCTGCTCCCGACTGCTGCTCCTCCGACTGCTGCTGGCCTTTTATAGGCCCCGAGCCTCCCACTCCTGCTGGCTGCTCCTGACTTCTGCTCTCCGAGTGCCGCTGGCCTTTTATAGGCCTCCAGCCTCCCGCTCCCTCTGGCTGCTCCCGACTGTGGGAATGGGAAGAGAAGCTGTTGCTGGTGATTCTTTGGCTATGATTAGATAGATAAGAATGGAACCAGGTGTGTGCAGTCCCATCCAGCTGGACGACAGTAGGGAGGATTTGGAGAAGGATAAAGTGGTCAACCGTGTCAAAGGCTGCAGAGAAGTCAAGAAGGATGAGGAGGGATTGTTTTCCTTTGTCACAATCACAATGGATGACTTTGATGAGAGCCGTTTCGGTGCTGTGACAGGTGCAGGAATCGGAATAGAAGGATTCAAACATGAAAATGTGGGCACGGATTTTGGAGGTGACAACAGTTTCAAGGATTTTGGAGAGAAAAGGGAGGTTGGAGATGGGGCAGTAGTTTGCAAGGACGGAGGGGTCGCGTGTTGGTTTTTTGAGGAGTGGGGTGGTGATGGCAGATTTAAGGGACAGGGGGACAGTACCTGAGGAGAGAGAACTATTAACAATGTTAGCTAACATGGGAGCAGAAAAGGAAGTTGGATGGTCAGCAATTAGGTGGGAATAGGGTCGAGGAAGCAGGAAGTGGGTCTCATGGAAAGGATGAACTCGGAAAGGTCATGAGGGGAGGTCGGAGAGAAACTGGAGAAAGATATAAGGTCAGGGCTAGGGCAGGGGAGATCCTTAGAGGAAGTTTGGCCCGATGGGCTAGGGGAAGGAAGGGAAGAGGCGGCCGAACAGATGGCCTCAATCTTAGAGGCAAAAAAGTCCATGAGTTCCTCACACTTATTGTCGGAGACGAGGGTGGCGATTGGGGGAGAGGGGCTTAAAAAAACGATTAGCGGAGAATAAAAGCTTGGGTTTATCTTTACAATCTAGAATGATTCTGGAATATTGAGCAATTTTGGCAGACGAGAGCAGGATCCGATAATGCTTTATGTGGTCTAGCCAGATCTGGCGGTGAATTGCTAACCCATCATGTCCGTTCAAGTCTGTGTCCCTTGGACTTAATGGAGCAAAGATCAGGGCTGTACCAGGGGGAATGGCCAGGGTGAGAGAGAGTAATTGTTTTAACTGGGATAACTCTGAAGATAATGCATGGTTACTTGCTCTTACCTGGCCAAGTACCAGCACAGAAACCAGTATCTCTCTTAACTTAGCTATTGAATTTGAGGTAACTGCACTGGAGATTTATTGAGCACAAGCGAGCAATAGCAGATGGAGGGGGCAAGAAATGCCCAGAAAAGAACTATGCGAAGGTCCAGCTTACATCGTAGCTCTGCTGAAGGGAGCGATGCAGACTTCAGGTGCCCAATATTTAAAAGAAGAATGATTTTTGTACTCCACCACTGGTTAAATGCATTAGATAGCTCACCAGGGAGCTAGGAAAACACATCAGATAGTATGCAGAATTAATTATCACCTTATTTGGGCTATCATTCAAGAACCTGCAGTCAACCATGGAGCCTGTGGTCATCTAAATGACTACTGTAGCTTAGCACCCCTACAGGAGTCTATGACACCAGTAGTAACATCATTCAGCATAGCTCATACTGGATACCTCCGTTGTGGATAGGCTTGTAAACTGAATGAATAAGAGATTAGTATATGTGCTGCAATAGCAGGGGCAGTCTTGCAATGGGAACAGAACATGATATCATATCTTATCAGGACAACACTTTTGTAAGCTTATGACCTCCTGAACTAATGCCTACCCTGGTGCCGAAAAACAAGCTGAGCCAGACTGTCTTTTCAGATGGCGAGTTGTTACATTCTGCAGCTGGGCCTGAGCTCCAAGAGGTCTATGACTTGCAAGCCCTTGAATGAGCCACGGCAGGCATGTTGCAACCATTGGAGGAACACCTCATAGAAGCTCAACAGTCAGTAAAAGAGCACTTAAATCAGACACTAGAGCCTCACACCAAGAGGAGAAATAGTGTGTAAGCCTTCTGGAAGCCAGTAAAAGCACAATATTGTTTGAAATCTTTGGGCTAGAATTTCAGTTTTCAGCGAAAACTGTAGTTTTACGCCAAAATTACCGTTTACGCTTTGCTGCTGTTATAAGGCCCACTTTTTGGCCTTTAATTTGCACATCGTTAAAAATCAGCGTTGCGTAAGGATTCGCGGCATAAACGGCAAATTTAGTCCAGGGCCGATAGTGCTGCAAGAGAGGCCTTGGGGTCAGGAAAATCAACAAAAAAAGCAACAACAAAAAATGGCAAAATACAACAAAAAAACATTCACAAACCACTTACCTACTAAATCGCCGAAAAGAATTAAAAATAAGAACTTTAACTTACCTTTTTTGCAGGTCTTCATACTTACCGCTGCTGGCAGGGCTACACTGCAGATTTTTCCCTGTCGGTATTCTGGGTGCAAAGTACCGGGCCTGAGAGAGCCAAAAATCGATCACAAATGCTATTTCCGGTGTTGCACGTCAGTGCTCCTCTCCCCAGCGGTACGTGGAAGCACCACCGCAAAAATGTACCCCGAAGATTCCGCCGACCGGGTTTTTGCCGCGGAGGGTCAAATCCCGGTCACAAAGTTGTCGAAATTCTTGCCCTTTGTGTGCAGAGAGTGTTCCTTTAGTAGCAGGTTGTACTGCAACGTTAGTTGCCATTAATTTTGGAATTTGGAAGATGCTTTTATTATAGGTTGGAAGGACTGGGTTGCATGTTGGACAAGAAGGGGAAAACAGATGGTTCAATAAAAGTGGAACCTAGTGCAACATTGGCTTCAAAACCTGACTGATATGAGAAGAAGCTGAATTTAAAGGTGCACTCATCTGCAGTTACTTATGTCATTATGATCTGTGTCCCATTGTGAGTAGTACATTTCCAAGGCAGTTATGAGCTTCCAGTTCGCTTCTTTTTCATGTTTTTCCCCTTACCTATCCTCATTAAGAACTCACCGCTTATCATGGCTGCTGTTTTGGAGGATGAGAAGCAGCAGCCTGAAGAAACAGAATAAGCATCAGCTATGCCCATTAGAAGACACCAAATGAGGTCGACATGCCACGAGTTAATTTCTTGAATATTTCTGAGCAACAGTGCATGAGGATCCTACGCATTACCAAGCAGGCTATCGCTGACTTATGCAGCCTGTTGCAGCAAGATCTGCAATGGCTGTCAATGTCATCACCGTCCATAACCTTTTTGCCTCAGGCTCCTTCCAGGCTGCTACAGGGGACATCACCCATTTCTCCTTGTCTGCAATGCACAGCTGCAATAGATTGGTCAGCAATGGCCTTCCAGCCAGTGCAAACCAGAACATTCCCTTTGCAATGGATGGCAATAGCCAGAATGAGAGAGCACAATCTGGCAATGCACAGAAAACTGGAGCTGGAGAAGGTGCAGCAACAAGAAGAGGCACAATTATGTGAGGAAGAATTGAATGGGGAGGAGCAACTACAAGAAGGAGGGCGGCAGAACGGATTGCAACTAAACAAATGATAGTGGTCGTTGATAGAGCGGCTCATGCGGTGATCTCCTCAATCCTCTTTCCTAAAAAAGCCCTACAGCATTAACAGTGTGTGTTACACCTTCACTACTCCCTTGATTTTGCATTCAAAATCATTAAAACCATTCAGCCAACATCTATATCAATGAAATTCTGACAATGAATACTGAGACGCTGTAATGAGAAGAAACTATAGACCAAAGGTGTAAATGTAATAAACGTGTTGATTTTAATTCTAAGTACAATATTGCAGTGAATTGTTCTTTCATCTAAGTGATCAACCCATACTATTTTTCTTAAAAGAAGTTTTACCAGCTCTACTACTCTTATGAGGTGTCCAGCTAGTGGCTTCAGCAGAGCTGGTGGAAGGCTGCTGTTACTCATGTGGAGACCGTTAAGATGCTTGTGGCCGATAAATTCTGGGAACTCGAACCTTTGAGGGCTCGGCTGCAGACTGCAGTACCTCGGCTACTGCTGAGACAGTCGGGCCCAGCTGGCTTTCTGGCACCATGGTTGGTATTGGTTGAGGGACCAACAAAAGAGTAGACACAGTGGCATCTGGAGACTGGGCAACATGTGCCATTCCCACAGTGTCGTGGCCTCTACCATCAGACTAAGGCTCAGCACTACCACTGATGTGTGGGAGAGGCAACACCAAGGCAGAGAACAGGTTTGAGTCCAAAGTCTGCATGGCACCATTTGACCTTCCACAAAAGCTGCAAATAGAATGAACATTATTTCCTCTTCTGTGGGCCTGGTTGTAGCGTCCCTGGAGATGGGGACATTCTTCAAGGTAGATTGCTGACAGCACATAGTCTGTAAGCGGATTCTTTTCAGCCTTGGTGATGAAGCTCCTTGGCAGGCATTGAAATACCTGATATAATTGCTTGTATGAAGCAAGCAGTTTTTGTCTCATTCCTGGGCCTCAAGATCTCTGTCATCCTCAGTAGAGCTGGGAGTGGACCTCGCCCTCCGGTGCCCTGGATGTCCCTTGCATAAGTACCTGCTGCTGCTCAATAATGCTGGATGTTTCACTATGTGCAGACCCCCGCAACTCACTATCTAACTCAGCCTGGTTGTCAATCTCTGTGCTAGTGATTGGGACTAATGGAGCTCATTGGTGTGCCTCCTCAGAAGGATTTTCCTCCTCTGGTGTGTTCTTTTGTGGGCTGTGGTTGTTGAGACGGACTTAGAGGAATGAGAAAAGGGACAAGAGTTAGAATGGCACTGAGAGGCTGGACAGTTGCAGATAACAGGTATCACAATGCAGCTCTATGTACTCAAGTTATGTGATTGTCCATTATTCAAAGATTCATGAAAGGGTACAAGTAATAAACAGAGTTTCAGCACAGAAACTCCCAGCCTGTAAATCTCCTGCCTTGACAACTCTGCAGTGGCCACCGATTTCCAGCTCCAACAGTGCCATGAGGTTGGGTAGTCTTCACCTGGCCTTACCCCACACCCTGGTGTTGTGGGCTATCTGGTCCTACAGAGAGAGAGGGAGGGTGAGATGCTGCGAGGAAGAAGAAACAAGAGGCAATCAGGACGGGGAGCTGTTGTATTGAAAACAGGTGTGTGGAGTGTGAAGTGAGGAAGGAGCCATGCGAGAACTTGGAGATTGTGCAAAGGCTAGCAAGTGAGGGGAGAGTGGTGCTAGAGGCTGCTGGTAAGGGAGCAAGGAAGAGGTGAGAGTGTGCTTGTAATGACAATGAGAGGCGGTATAGTGTGGCCTTGTGCTGGATGGTTCAGGATGTGATGGCGGGGAAGGAATTGTTGAGAGTGATAGGGGAGGGAGGAAAGGATTATTGCCATTTGTTCTTGACAGATATGGAGCTTTCCTCACCCTTGCTACCCTTAGAGGTATTGAAGCACTTTCTACACTAGGTCGGATTCTGGAGCTGGAGAGCTCTCTCTATGACAGGTGCACTTGGTGGTTTGGGATCTTTCTGCCACTGGCTGCAAAGGGAACTCCCTCTTTGCACTGAACTCTTGCAGCAGGACCTCCAGGGAGAGAAACTGGGGCTTGTTTCCTCAACATCCCTGACATTCCTTTGCTTGGGCAGCAACATTTATCCCCGAGCACAAAGGAAATACAATCTTGCTTTAATAGTTACATTGCTGCTTTAAATGGGCCTCTGGCTGACCCACTGGAAATTGGACTCCAGAAATGGGCGGCTTTCCCAGTCGGTCACTGAATTAAGTGGAAAACTTGCCTGCGTGATTCTCATGAGGACCGGGAGTTACAATACCCTCGGACTGTTTTTAGGGCAGCTGTGAATTTCAGACTCAGTTGTTCAAAACCCTCCCAGAATTAAAGTTGGGGCCAAATAATTGAACTACGTTTTGTTATTAAAAAAATAAGAAAGAATACATTTGCAGTGTCTGAACTTGTTGAGTGCACAGGATATAGATTTACTTTACCGAACTGTGCAGCAGGGTAGTTATGAAATTACTGACGCCCAGATGTGTTAATATATTATCTTCAGGAAAACGGTGATTGACCCAATGCACCAGAGAAGCATGCTACAGGCACAGAATCCTGTCAGAATTCAGAGTTTACAGCCTCTGCTAATATAGAACTAAGAAGTATAATATATATTAAATACACTGGTATCCTACTATGTGCAATTGGAGCAGATGAACTAGAACGGGACATCTTGCGGCATGTCTTCTTCATTTGACTTACAATAGCACGTTTAGGTTTTTACATATTTTTCCCGTAAAGTTACAAGAAATGCGAATGAAAATGCCGCAGTGAGGGCAATAGGGTACCTGGGACCTTGGTAAACAACGGGACAAATCTCCTTAACCAATGATATTAAAGGATTAAGAAATAAACAGATGGAGGATTGAGAAGGAAGGTGAATTCAAAATAATGGTGATACTAATGGTGCTCACTGTTATTGGTGCATAAATGGCACAGCAACTTCAGGCGAGGAGCAGATGCATCGTTCAATGCGAATATCCAAAAATTACTGCTAGTGTTGCGCCGCTCCGCGTTAGTTTTGTGAAAACGGTGTTCCTCTGTCTGCCTCACCATTGACTTGCATTGAATGCCATGAAGTTGCTTTATTTGCGCGATAGATATGAACTAAACCTGCCGCAGCTATGTCGGTCTAATAATTAGTAATTGTTATTTACTGTCAATCAACCTCTCTGGCACCGAATATTAACTATGACCAGTTGGAGGTTCATTACTTCAGGTTTCAAACTTTTTGGGGAGATCTTAAAAATATCAAATTTGTTTTTTAAATTCTTACTTTTCCTTTCTATCTCCTTTTCCTCTTTTTTTAATCCAAACTTTCTTTTCTTTTTTTTATTTCTCTTTCTGTACCAGATTTGATGTTGAATTTGCCCCCTTTAATTCACCATCCTTTTCAGTCCTTCCACTGATTATTTCTCAATCCTTAAATGTGATTGTTTAAGGACCTGAGTGAATGATCCTTGGTAATCAGGTAAGTGGGTAGGAGGGTGGGGGCTGGGTGGGCATCACTGTCGGGGGGAAGGGGGAGAGAAACCCCAGGCGAGAGGGGCCTGAGGTTTTCTTGTGGAGCCAGGAGGAACATGATAATGCAAAAGTATAAAATAGCTTACCTCACTGGATCTCTCTGGCCCAGTGGTAGTATGTCTGTATGAGGAAGACACAATAGCTTTCCCCATGCAGACTGCAGGTTAATTTACAGGTGGGTCCTGATGACATCATTAAAGCCAAATATGCATATTTAAAGAAAGAGTCCATGCCTTATGGCAGGAGTCCTGCTTGGTTGCTCAGAAAAACAGGTTAAAATTGAAACCTGTGGTAAGAGGGGGTAAGTTCGTGTGGCCATTTTAACTGCCTGCCTGCCCAGTTTCCAATGGGTGGGCAGGGTTAAGATTGGCCCCAAAGAGTGCTCCATATCTTGAGATGCCCACCTGTAGATTGGTTCAATAGTTCTCGTCTACTGAAACTCTCTACATGCCTTAATCAAACTGCAGGGATCATCGTGACATTGAAAGAGGCACTGCAGACATGTTAGTAGTTACTGAGTGCTTTATAGCATTTTTCACCTAATGTGCCAGGACTCTAGTACTGTTTTCCTCTAATAGACTGCTTCATCCACAATCAATGGCGTAAGCCAACCATCACCTCTACTTCAATGCCAGACCCTGTGGTCAACATCTACATGGCGCAGTTTATCATCTTAGAGTGGTCTCAAAAGCCAAGGCAAGGTTTTCCTTCACTCCAATGCACAATCATTTAAACACATCAAAGTTATCAGCAGTGTAGAGTTATTCCTGAAACCCAAATGAAGATTATGACAAAACATTGTAACAACGTGGGCAAAGCAAAAAAAATTTGCAGATGAGCAAAAATATTTCATGCAATTATATTTAATTCTACTTTATATGATCAATAATCTTCTTGATATCAATTATTGAAATATTTAGATATGCGTAAGGATTACATTAGATGATAAGAAAAAAAACTTACTTCAATAAACTTACAATTAGTATGAAGAGTATTGTAGGGGGTGGTGTTTTGGTTAGGTTTCTCTGACTCCTTGGTGTTTTCGAGGCGCCCCACACCCTGGATTCTAGACTGTGGACTGATTTGGAGGTTGTGAGAAACTGAGACAGAGTCAGTTGGATAGGATGCAAAACTGGTTTTATTGTGTTCAAACAGAGTAAAAGGCAAGATTTTAATAATCACAGTAATCAGGTACAAATAGGGAGAAATGGCAGCTCAAATGCTCTATATTTGGGAAGAACACATAACACATATAACAGATTAAAAGAACACAGTCCTCCCACCTCCCAAAATATTTATGCTCTAAACCTGGAAGGAGAAAACACACAAGAACATCAACAGGTAGGAACAGTAAGAAAAATCCAACCTCCCAGACCGACTATCTAGCTAGGTTAGAACTCTGGGGTTTCAGGGACAATGCTCACCAATTCCCTTTTGACAGTTCCAACTCTGGGGTTCGCCTTAGTTGTCCTGGTCCTGTTCCAAACTCTGGGCTTCATCTTAGTTGTCTGGGTTCTGTAGTCTGTACCCCGGACCTCGTTGGGGACTTCAACCTGCGTCACTTCTTCAGTTGGGCTGAGTCCGCTGATGCGGTAAGGTGCATATTGGACTTGTGGGGTGAGTATTCACTTTTCCTTGGTCAGGTTAGTCTTAAAAGTTCCATTAGGTAATGTTTTACCCCTTGGTAGCGTAGGACCAGCTTGTAGAGTGGAAAAATCTTCAGTTTTTCTTCGTTTTTTTTCGGTTGACCGTTTGATTGGTCGCGATGGTCCGAAACTTTCCAATAGTCGTTTTGAAAGTCGTCTCTAGAAGCACATTTAACTGCCAGAACAGGCCTTCAATTATACTAAAACAGGCTTCCTTATCTTCGCGCCAAATCAGTTCTTGGGCTTTGTTTAAACTGTTCTGTCCATTGATTTTCAAATGTCTCCTTTGTCAGTGTTTTTGATGGGCTAGTCAGTAGTAACTTGATTAGGGTGTGATAATGTGCCAACACTGGTTTTGCATTGTTTTAGGATTGCCCAGTTTCCTGGCCATCTAGTTGGGCCCATGATTTCCATAGTGGTTGATTGGGTAATTGGCTTCTTGCATATTATGGATGAGTTCAGTAGTTTAGATAATGGCTGGTAATTTGATTATCTCTTAGGGGGTGAATTGGTGCTGTATAGTTCCCCCAGACAGTCTGGGATCCTTAATACATAAATTTGCTTCACAGAGGTTAGCCCCACCTCCTGTATTCGGTAACTCTTTTTCACAGCCAAATTGTTGTAGAATCTTAAAATTGATATGCTCCTTCCCATAGATGTTTAGGGGATCTCAGGCTTCTGTAATTTAGGTCAATTTTGAATTCTCTTTTCAAAAAGTCCAAACACTGGGGGGGGGGGGGGGGGGCGGTGTGGGGGGGTTCCATGAGGTTGGCCCCCTTTTGCCTTTTTCCATTTGAAACTTAGATCTCCACTTGAAAAATCCAAAGCTCATTTTTAACAGTCCAAGAGGAGCTTTTCTTTAATTTTAGGGAGATGGACTCATGGGAATTTTTGGGAACCCTTCAGTATCTGTCCGTCTGTGTCTCTCTCTGTCTTTCTCTGTCTCTTCGTCCCTCTTTGGTTAATATATTTTCAAAAGTTTAAACTCAATGGAAAGGAAAATCAGGCAAGGTAATCCACTTCTGCTCATTTTGCATGCCTGCTGAAGTTGAATTTCACCCCGCATTTTGTTTTAAAGTAAAATCTAGATATGTTCTGAAGTGACCAAATATTTTAAAACATATACATTAGGCAGAGAGAGAGAATATGGGAGAGAGAGAGGGTGAGGGAGAGTATCAAACAATATTGATTATATGTTTGTACAAGAAGTTATATTATTTAGAAATTAGAAAATTAGGAGCAACTAGGGATTTAGAAGTAACTCGGAAATTTTGGCTGAATTATTATACACAAATGATTATGGTTAAATGGAATAAGGAGGGCCATTGCTGAATATTGCTCACAAGTTTAAGAGCCAACAGAATGTATTTCTAAAGAATGAAATCATAAAAAAATGCTAAGATGATGAGACATTTGAGTACTTCGCATAGGGTGGGAATAAGTCAGTGGGCAGATTCCCGTGTGGCCCTAATGTGCATATCTTAATGACCACAGGAGCAGCATTTTCAGAGTCAACAGAGCAGGTCACCTACTCATTATCCTGAACTGGAAATGGTACATTTCCCAGAATAATCTACAGAGAGAAAATGATCAACTCAAAATAAAACAAAAACAACCACTACTAATAAACGTGGAACAGATAATGGAAGGAAACATTCAGAGTAATGCAAAGCTCCAGTCAGGTACAATTTAAAGTTGAGTTTATTATTGTGGGACACATTATTGTAGCAACAGCAATATGCTTTCAAGTAAGGAGTCTACAGTGGTCTTATTTGTAGACCCTCAGAGAAGCATGGTAATGACTGTTCTGTTATGCCACTTTCTACAGTAATAAACCCAATAACACAAATCATGTCTGCTCGGTAACCATATGTTTCTCTTTTCACCAAGGATACCAGAGGCATTCTTATCACTTTATTTTCCTATTATGACCAAAAGTCATACCTTCTTTGACTGGGAGAAGATTTCTTCTCTGTATGATAAGTAACAAATTTATAAGCCCATTTACAAAGAATAGGTTTACAATTTTACTACCGATGGCCAGAAAGAAAAGTTATCTGCATTTTTATTAACAGTAATTAGCATTATCTGTTCTAATGTGTAACTTCAACTCTTCACTTGTATTTTCATGTTGATGGTTTATTTGACCACATGGTTTAGGAAGGACAGGCCTTTCTACCAAATGTGACACTGTTGGAATATTTCCTTAGGTTTCCTTTGCCTCTCACTGGTTATTCTCTTGTCATCCATAGATTACTACCAGCCAAACCGCAACACATAATGTATAATTATCCTGAAGATTACCCATGTAATTAGCTCCCTGGTAGCCATCATGTAAATATTTCTTACAAAATAATAATATTGTGTTGTTATATTACAGCAATATAAGACATAAATACAAATTAACTCCTATATGAAAATAATATGAATTATTTCCTTCTACATTCGGTAGCATTTTATTTCATAGAGAATTCCCTTGGAGCTGTTCGCGCTCCGACACCACAACTTCACCAGAAGTGTGACGGAAACCCACTTTTACTCACATATATTAGAGTTTCAAATGTAATTCTTGTTGAGTTATGGCGTGGAGCTGGAGCAGCTCTGAGGAAATACTCAGCCATAATCTTCCCCAATGTAACATTCCTAGCCAGAAGCAAGAAATCCATGTCACCTTCTTTATTTTTTATTAACTTTTGTTTTTATTCACATAGGGCTGGATTTTCCTGTTAAAACACCCCCGCTGATCCTTAGCATCTTTTTCAACCGCCAGAATGCTGCTGGTGCACGCTCCCGCAGTTTTCGGGTGCTCCATGTTGGCGTCTGGGAAGCGGTGCGGGAGCGAAGTGGAGCGGGCGGCCACAGTGGGCCCAAAGTCGGCGATCAGCTTTCCTGTATAAAGGAAAGCTGAACCGCTGACTGAAAGGACTTGAAACGGTTGTCTGCGCATGTGCGGCCATTCTCCCGCACTCCGCACATGCGAAGACAACAGAAGGACTGCACTTGTCTGTTGGAAGCTGCAGAGGTTAGTGGGAGAGGAGCTGTAATAGCTTGATTAGTTTTTTTGAGTATTGTTCAGTATTTTGAGAATTATATAATATTATAAAACAATATAATTAATCATATAAGCAATATGAAAAATAATAATATTAATTAATTATATTGCGATATATATACACATCAGTATGCAAAGAATGGAGAGTCAACTAATGCAAGTGGAGAGGGAGTTAGGTGGGAGAAAAATGACCACTTGTTTTTCAGAGGAAGCCCAGAAGGCATTGGTGGGCGAAGTGGAGGTGCGTTGGCATCAACTAACACGGGGTGGGCGAGTTAAACCGTCACTGTTTGTCTATCAGCGCTTATGGTGAGAGATTGCTGAGGTGGTGTCCTCCGTCGTGCCCGTGACACAGGGGCCGAACCAGTGCCACAAACGGTGGAATGACGTTGTTGGATCTGCGAGAGTAAGTGCTAACCTTTATCATACATTGACGATTTACTCTTGAATAGTGGCATGTTTTATGATGTTGTAAAGCTTGGTGTCATGTTTATTTCCCATCATCGATCTCATTATGTTAGTGCTCTGTATTTTAATGTGTTCATCATGCAACATTTGGATGCTAACAAAACTTAAATCGTGCAGTCGTTGACGAAAAAACTGGGGGACGGTTAATAGGGGATGTGTACCAATATATTGTGTATGTATATATGTATGTGTGTGTTCTGTATCGTAGCTGTCAAATTAGTTCACACATTTTTCCTCACCATTGCCAAAAAAAGTAAAGAGCAATAGGGCCGAGCTCCACAAAACGGGCACTGGTCTGCCCAAGACTGTTCCTCTCATGGACCTGGAGCAACACGCTGCAGCCCTGATCACAGCGCCACATGTGTTGGTGCCGAACCAGTTGTCCTGGAGGGTAAGTCTGCATAATGCCTGGACTGTACTGCCGTCATATCATTCAATGTTATGGCAATATAATGTAGAATGTAATGTAATGGTGGGATCAAGAAATGTTGTTTGTTCTGACACGATTTTTGGTTTGATCACACTGTGCCACTTGCAAATCAAATTGTTTTGTTATGTCATGTAGTTTTTCTATCCTATGCTTATGATACTTTGATGTAATGATTCTCAGTAAAAAATGTTTGTTCTCTGATGTTACCTCTGATCCCTCCCCTCCCTTGTCGCCAACCATTAATGTAATGTTTTTACAGTTGCACAGGTGGAGCCGGCTGCCACTCCCAGAGAGGAGTCATTGCAGGGGAGACAAAATCTACAGATGGTGGTGGAGGAGATGGAGGAAATGGTGCTGGAGGAGCTGCAGGAGAACACTCCTCAAAGTGTTGTAATGCTGTTGTTGAATGAGGAGGGAGGGGTGGCGGCACTTCAAGGGTCGTTTCTACCTGTGGCCACTGGTTCCTCGTCGGAATTCAACTTTCTTGGATTCCAGTCTGAGGAAGCGGGACCAAGTGGAATGCAGCAGCACACACCGAACCCCGTGGTGAATCTGCAGCGACCAATCCGCCAAAGCGGAAATGCTGCGTGTCAGGCAGATACTAGCCTGGACATGGTGGGACTGTCCAGGATGAGCATCGAGTTGATTTGAGAGCTCCTCCAATCCATTGCTGGGTTGTCGGAAAGCATCACAGCTTTAGCAGCCCACCAATCGGAGGACATGGCGGAGCTGATTGCCGCAGTGAGGGAAAACACCCAGACTGCCAATGCCAATGCAATGTGGCAATCGACAGTTGTGGGATATGGCACTGCACCCAAGGTGCCATACCACCAATGATGACAGCACCTGAAAGTTGGAAGGAAGCACTTTCTTGCGACTATGAAGATAGGTCCTTAGCACCTCCATCTTCTCCAGAATGCTCAAACATAGCGCTGCCATTCTCGCCACCCCCCTCAGCAGTCATGCTTGATGTGCTCTGCTGGTGCAGAATGTCTGGTCCTGACATGGGCAGGGCCAGGGGTCTTGTTAGCGGGAAGAGGAGTAAGGGATCAGGGCCAAGGGTGAGGGGTGGATTGGGGAGTAAAGGCGTTGGGAAAGGTGGCCGTAGATACAATTGTGGAAGGGTGTAGAGTCTTTTCAGTGCTGTTGATGCTGTTGTTGATGTTGTTGTTGTTGTTGCTGTTTGTTCTTTATAATGTTTGTTGTGAAAATTTTTACTCATCAAAAATATGTTATTTTATTACATTGTTAATGTTTTTAAAAATTACTACTTTTATATAACATTTTATTCAACTGAATCATTATTGTACTGTGTCTCACTCACTTCTGGGAAGAGAAAAATATCTCCCATTTGACAACTTTTAGGAAAGACAACTTTAAATGTGTGATTGAGGGTATGTATCCCTTGTAAACTCATACCTCATCTTAGATGACCTAGACATAACTGACTTGGGTTTTCTTGAGTCTTGTGAACATCACATAACTGGGTAAGCCACTTACAATGTAACAGCTCTGCCAACCTGTGTGCATTCTCACAGGTGCATACATTACAGTCGTGATGCCTGCTACAGTCGAATAGCCACATGACCACACTGTCAAGCCACGTGAACAATAGTTACTTGCATGTACACCAAGTGAGTGACTCCGTTCTCCCCACCCCGCCCCCTCCCCCCTCCCTCAGATCTCCTTGCACACCCACTGACTGAGCCCTTCTCCCTCTCAACCTCCCCCCCCCCTTAACACCCCTCAGGTCGTTATGCACACACAGTGACTTGGGTGAGGTCCCATTGCGTGGACACAACCCCTCCCCCCTCCGTGTAAGACAGTGAGCCCCTTTCTCTCTGTAATCCTGTACTGTGAGTTAATTCAGTGCCTGGTGTGTGTCTGAGATGATGAGCCTCTTTGAATACCGTTAGAATAGGAGAACTTTTTTATTGCACAATCCAATAATTCACAATGATTTTACAGGCCACAAGCCTTGATCGACTTCCTAATACAATGTTTGCACAGTAAGTGTCAATCAGCTATCACAGAACCAACTTATAGCAGAAGCTCAGCATATATGTCAGCCCAAAGCCTACTGAAGAAAAGGTTATCCCAATTATCCCAATCACATTCAAATGATACAAAAGTTAATTTTCTGGATAGAATCACTTCAGTACAGTAGCGGTAGTCATGCTGTCGAAACCTCACATATCTGTTAATATTACATTTGCATGAAAAATGGCTTTTCTTCATTATCCACCATCTTCTGGGCCACTGTGAAGCTGCAAGTAAAATGGAGGGAGTGATAAGGAGGGGCCCAAGTCAGGTTAGTACTCTAGAAATGGGTGGTATCCAACGCAGCATTAACGGGCGGTAGTGGGCCTTAAAAAACAGATTTTAATGGAATTTAGGGCTAGGAAGGAATTTTCAGAATTTTTTGGCTCTCCAAAGTGGGCGGGCGCTTTGCAGCAACGCCGGCAGTAATGGTAGGCCCAAATTACCACCGGCACTAATTGCGGGCGTTAACGGGCGGTAATTTCCATTTTCAATGAAAACGGGTGGTAACTGGGCAGTAACTGGGCGGTAAATGGGCAATTTGAGAGGAAACTCTAGACCACAGATTTTTGGTTTTGTATTTGTACTATTATATTTTGTAAATACTTTTATTCTCTTTTAAATTGATAGAACAAAGAATCAGGTTTACATTAATGCCAAGGTGCTCCATATTACAACAATGTTATGTCATTGTCATATCTGTCACTCACACAATCTACCTCATTATTATTTAAGAAAAGTAATTCGCTAAAGTAATTGGGAAATTAATTTTAATACAACTAAGTGTGAGGTGGTGCATTTTGGTAGGAAGAATAAGGAGGCCTGATATTCTTGGTGGGTCTAAGGAGACAGTACACAAGTCACTCAAAGTTGCGACACAGATTAATAAGGCCATAAAGAGGCAGACAAAGCACTGGGGTTCATTTTTAGAGTTATACAATTAAAAAGCAGAGAAGTTATGTTAAACTTGTATATAATCTTGGCTGGACCACACTTGGAGTACTGTGCACAGTTCTGGTCTCCATTTTACACAAAAGATATAGAAGCACTGGAGAAGGTGCAAAAAAGATTCACAAGAATGCAGAAGAACTGAGAGGATAAACTTATCAGGAAAGGCTGAACAAGCTGGGATTCTTTTCCGGCATTTTGTGACAGGTGATTTTTCCGTCATTCCTGCTGGCGACTTAAAATAGATGTTAGGTAACTTACATATGTAAAGAGGGGTGCAGCACACACCTGGTTAAAGACCCTTCTGCTAAATTGGCCGGCACTGAGCAGAGCAGGCACCAGGTCTACTCCACACAGGAGTTTTTAGCAGTTGCTCCTGCTACATGGCTGCCGCCAATAAGTTTTAAGATTTTTAAAAAACTCCTGGGGGCTTTT
The DNA here is from genome assembly GCF_044704955.1 of Pristiophorus japonicus. NCBI lineage: Eukaryota > Metazoa > Chordata > Chondrichthyes > Pristiophoridae > Pristiophorus > Pristiophorus japonicus. The sequence continues at coordinate 367,687,748 of NC_091977.1, read as the reverse complement.
GCCAACATGCGATGTCCTCATCCCTGCCTGTTGTCCTCCTGCCCTCCCAGGGAATTGCCCGAGGGCTGCTTGCTGTGAGGCAAGTAGCCTGAAATTCATCCTCTGAAGGTGCCGGAAGCTTGTTCATATCATTGAAATAAGGCCACGGCCCGATATTGGGTGAGCCTCAGGTCTCCCAGTTGGGATGCCTGCTCTTTGTACTCAATTGGTTAGGCTTCCAAAAATGGTCCATAACCAATTTCTACCCCTCTGCACCTTCAATGGACGTGGGTAAGTGCAGGCTACATTTACAGTTCCAGGAAAGTTGTGTACAATCAGCACTTGAGTACTAAACATACAGGTTTCAGTGTCTGCAGGCATATTTGAATCATGATAATCATCAATTAGCCCAAAAGGTACATGCTAAATACAGACTTTCAAACAAGTGTTTCTTATTAGCACAGCACCCATTTAGCACCTGTTTTTATCCTTTCCCTACCCCCATATATTGACAAAACAAAACATTTCAGGGATTCAGCGGTCGAAATTGGTGGAGATCCCGCCCACAGCCGCCGAGGTTCCATCAGAAATGAAGTTTTAATCGGCGATTCCTCCGGTGCCGTCCAACAGCCGCCCACGATCCGCCCGCCGCAAGATTGGGCACGGAGGTTCTGCCGGCATGCCGACCTGCTGTCGACCCATGGCGGAGGCCATAAATCCGGCATTTTCCTCATCGAAGACCATGTAAGATAGCCCTGCCGCCCGCCAGAATGACCGCTGGGAAAAAGCTGGTCTGAGCTGGCCGTGAGTCGGAAAGCAGGGAGAATCGCTCAGAGCTGCAATGCTGCACTTCCCGGATATTGTTTAGATCCTGCAGTATTATCAGTGGCACATAAATAGTGAGGTGATGGACACTAAACTGCCCAGAGAGAGTTCAAATATGTTACTCCCTAGAACTCGCTGAAGGGAAGGTGTGGTAGAGGTAGTGGCAATGAGTTGCGGAAGATGATAAGGCTCAATGGAAGTTCCCTGCAAGAGTTTGGAGACCATTTCATGCGGAACCTATTTAGTGACTGATGTGACTGCGCAGATGGTATGAGCTTATGCCAGAGTTATTAAGCGAAAGGTTTAAGATGTCAAACGATGTCATTTTGCTGCAATTGATAATGAGAACATCATGCCATGAGGTGTGGAAGAGGGGAAAATACATATAATGAACTGCAATGTAGCTGATGAACATGTCATCTCAGGGGTGGCACTCCGCCATATTTGGCGTTTTAAAAAGTGGCTTAACCCGCAAGCATTAATGTGTGCCCTTCAAATGACACTGATTGAATGGCAGCCTTTTTACATTGGTCATCCTTACTTGTCGTGCCGCGATGGCCTGATAACAGGACTCATTATACAGTGGAATCATATGTGGAGCACAATATATTCCTAATGCACCAGAACACCTGAGGGACAGCTGTGTGTTTCTCTCAAGGCATCAGACATTATGTGGAAATTAGACACTGACCAAGAGAGGGTGAACATTGTGACTATTTAGAAGTGCATAATTACAAAAGCGACAGAACTTTATACAATTCATGAACATCTCCACCCCTCTACCCATAACCACCATCTCTCTTCACCCCCCACCCTCCACCTTTATGAGTGCCATCGTCCTCTTCTTTGCCCCACCTTCAAGACAGCATCCCGCACCCCTCCCTCTCCCTGCTTGAGCAGGTTGTGCAGAAGGGCAGCTGGATCGCCACAGAAGTGTACATCTTGGAGAGAAGGTAGGGGGCGTCACTGAAAGCACAGGGATCTATGCCTCCTCTGGATCTGTGTGCCTTGGGAGTGTGTGGTCGGGAGCTTGCACGACCTGCCCAGAAGCCATCGCCTGCGTCATCGCCTCAGCAGACTGGGTGTTGCACTCCACTGCACTAATGAGCCGGTCCATTCGGTCAGAATAATGCTGGGCGAGGGATTCCAGCATGGTCTGCAGCAGCTGGCGACCTAGGTCGACGCTTGTCCTCGAGAGCTGGACCGTCTCATGAATTGCTGTGAGCCGTCCTGCAACATCAGCAACTTGTTGGGTCGTTGTGGGTTTACGCGCCTTGGTTGGGTCAGCTCCATGGCCTCTGCGCCTGGCAGCGTTTGGAGCTGTTGCATCCGGTTCAAAGCCCATGAACTCTGAGCCCGACGCCGAGGTTTTCCAGACAGATGGCACACATGGAAGGAGGCTGGTGTCTTCCTCTTCCAGCTCCTCGACCTCAAGGGGCTCAAACACGGACACTTCTCTCTCCTCTTCTTCATGACTCTGGGTGGCAGAGTTGGGTACATTGGAAATGGGTGATCTTGGGGGGTGGGGGGTGGAGGAAGGAGCCCATGTCCTGGGCTGGGGACAACGTTGGGGTGGGAGACGAGTTCCAGAGGTAGATGGTGTGCACTGATCGGTGCTGTCCAACTCACCATCTGCAAGTAGAGGACATCATTTCAGTCTACATGGGGAGGGGCTTGGGGGGTAGGTAAAGCTGACATGTGAGCCATCTCATCTCACATTGAGGAATACCATCTCTACATGGGCACACCAATAATGGCCGACAAAATGAGTTAAAACGCATTCGACTTGACATTTCATAACATTTCATTCCGTGAGCATTACTCACACCGGAGATTATTATACCCTTACCATGTTCCAGCACGGGATCTGCATCACCCTTTGTGGTTGCACAGTGGTGGTCACCCACCAATGCCAAGGCACACTCCTCCAGGCTGCTCAACTCAGTCACCTCTGCTGGGCCCCCTTCCATGGCATTGAGGCTTGCTGCCTTGGAAGTATTTTTCTTCTGCAGAAAGAAACATTGAAGCCTTTACCCGCTTTGCTCATGCCGCACACAAACACACACATCTGGGGCATGACCAATTGCAGTCGCACGGGAGGGTCCCATAAATGGTTACTCACTCTTGCCGATGCCACCACATCATTCCAACATTTCCGACACTGGTCTCCATCTCGCTCAATGTTGCCCATTGAGGACACAGCCTCACCAATCTCCCTCCAAATGCATCTGTATTTTGGTGGTGGATGTTTGCCCCGACCATCCCGGGTGAGGTCTTTGTACCTGCGCTCCACCTCTGATACAAGCTCCTTCAGTTCCTCATCATTAAATCAGGGAGCTCTGGGCCTGGTCTTGACAGCCTTCTTTTTATGCTTTTTTTCCACTCATGTTAAATCACTTAAGGAATGGCTTATGAAACGTTTGCAGCTCTGTGTCTCCTCCACTCTCCCCTATATAACTGGCAGATGCAAGAGAGTGCTCATCATTTAAGCGCATGTGCAGCTGTCCCAGCGGCCTCAATCGCGGCAAAAATGACATTGTGCTGCCTGCCGCTGCTGCCCACAATACCGAGCCGAAAATGGCTGCCGGCTGGACCCAGCGGCTGCGGGCTCCAAAAAGCTAGGTGCTGCCCGGGAACCGCCAAAAAATGGGTGGGCCTTATCGAGCCACAGTAATTTAATGAGCATACTTAATAAAAAACGGAGGAAGCGAGATGAAGTTTTAACGGCCATTATAGAAAAAAGGTACGATTGAAAAAAATAGGTGGGAGTAGGAAACATCCCAACATGATGCTGAACTCAGCTTTTAAGTGCATGCAGATTGTAGGAGGGAGGGAGAAGTAAGAAAGGTAAGTAATTCCACAATGTTGGGTATTAAGAAATGATTTAAAATCAAATGGGATTGAATGGATGCAGAGTAGGAAGGGCATGTGAAACAAAGGTTGAAACTTATGTAATCATGATACAAGTCACCTCTGTCTGCCGGATGCAAGAGACCAATGTAGAATTAGTTTGGGCAGTCTCAGTCCAGTTCTTAGTGGAAATAGTTTCACAGCACAATTTGACACTAATTGATATTGCATTAGCAATCTCAATCTGGGGAAAGAATAGGGGAGTGGGATTAATTGGATAACTTGGATAATTGGAAATAATATATTCAAGACAGAGGTCGATAAATTTTTGAGAACTAACAAAATTGATGATGAGGGTGAAAATAAAACGTGAGAGTAAACTAGCAAGAAATATACAAATGGAATGTGAGAGCTTCTACAAGTACGTAAAAAGGACGAGAATAGCGAAAGTAAATGTGGGTCATTTCAAAGCTGAGACAGGAAATGAGACAGAAATCGCAGTGACTTCAAACAAATATTTTGGCTGCGATTTCGCCTACCGAGTGCGCACAAGCTGGCAGGTTGCGACCTCGCTCCCGGCTCCATCCCACTCTGTGAGAAAAATTTCCCATTGATGTGTCGTGCTAAGCCCGTCCTGCGAGATTCACGGCCAATTAAAAGGAAGCGTGTCTTATGACGTCATTTGATGACACATATTCAGCTGGTTTCCTTAAAGGGACCATGTCCACATTCATTTTGACAGTTGTGCTGTCAATGTTCTGCAAACACTGCCAATGACTGCACAAAGGTGCATGGCTGTACCCAGGCTCTCAAATCACTCCCTCCAGATGCTTATGGAGGGAGTCACAGCACGCAGGGAGGTTCTCTTCCCTTCCAATGTTGGAAGGGACCTACCCATGACACCCACGCAGCCAGGTGGCACATTGCACAGGAGTGCACAAGCAGGGATGTCGTCAGGAGGACTTGGCTGTAGTGGCAAAAACCTTTCAACGATCTCAGTAGATTGCAAAGCTAGACTCAACATCATCCTGCTGTGCGACTCATCACCTCCCTATCACTCTGCCTACCCTACTCCTGCACATCCTTACTCACACCAACCCACCTTGCACCTCCATCCCTCTCTCTATATCTACATTGCCACTTCCCCATCTCACTAGCCATACCTCACACTCACCCTCATCCTTGTCCAATCATAGCAACTAACAAGGGTAGGCTCTTGGTTTTTTTAGCCAATGTTCATGTAAAGTTTCTGTTGATGAGTTGCCAAACATTGAAATCTTTATTTTCAACAATTTGCCTTCTTGGATAGATTCGTGTGCTCCTTTGAAAGTGGCTTAGTGAGTTGCAGTGAATGGTGAGACAAAAGGATACCGCACACAATGGTGATGAGTATGAAAGGCTTGGGCTTTGCAGGGATGCTTTATGGTGCTGGTGTAGGGTGGTGCCAACCTGGTGCATTATGTGGCAGCCAGGGTGTACAGTATCAACTGAAGTAAATCTGACCATAGTGAGGCCATCTTTTAAATTCTGACAGTGGTCCTGCTTCCGAACCTGCCCTCTGAGTGCCGGCAAAATTCTGACCTTTGTATCTGTTTTCACAGTAGAAGACACAAAAAAAATACCAGAAATAGTGGGGAACCAAGGGTCTAATGACAGTGAAGAATTTAAAGTAATTAATATTATTAAAGAAAAAGGTCTGAAGAAATTAATGGGACTAAAAGCCAACAAATCTCCTGGACCTGACGGCCTACATCCTCGGGTTCTGAAAGAGATTGCTGCAGAGATAGTGGATGCATTGATTGTGATCTTCGAAAATTTACAAGATTCAAGAAAGATCCCAGCAGATTGGAAGGTAGCAAATGTACACTCACCATTTTGTGAAAGGAGGGACAGATAAAAAAGAAACTATAGGCCAGTTAGCCTGACATCAGTCTTCAGAAAAATGCTGGAATCCATTATTAAGGGAGTGGTAACAGAGCACTTAGAAAATCATAATATGATTGGGTGGAGTCAACATAGTTTTATGATAGGGAAATCATGTTTGACAAATCTTTTAGAGTTTTGTGAGGGTGTAACTAGCAGGGTAGATAAAGGGGAACCAGTGGATGTAATATATTAGGATTTTCAAAAGGCATTTAATAAGGTGTCACATGAAAGGTTGTTACAGAAGATAAGGGCTCATGGGGTTGGGGGTAATATATTAGCATGGATAGAAATGAGAGAGTAGGAATAAATGGGTTATTTTCAGTTTGGCTGGCTTTTACTAGTGAGGTGGTGCAACCATCAGTGCTAGGGCTTCAGCTATTTACAATCTATAATAATGACTTAAATGAAGGGACTGATTGTAATGTATCCAGGTTTGCTCACTATACAAAGCTAGGCGAGGGCCCAGTGGCAGCACGGGCCAGCCCACACTGCGATATGTGTGTGCACCAGGTCCGTGTAGCACAGCAGGTCTCCAGTCGTCTTGGCAAACCCTTGCCACTGGACCAAGACCTAGTCTCTGTCAAGCCCGTGTGGTGGCTGGTGTGCAACGGCCACCTCACGTTAAAATAAATCCATGCACAGGCATCTTCCACCCTTCAGGATGTAGTTCAGGACCTGGAATATTAGGTCCTTCATTGAAACATCTGTGAACTCATCCTTTTTTGGTGTGGAAGCAAGGCATCATCATTTTGAGGGATTGCCTATGATGATGAGGTGGGAATGTAAGCTGTGAGGAGGACAGAAAGAGCCTGCAAAGGAATATAAACAGGTGAGTGGGCAAGAAGGTGGTAGATGGAGTATAATGTGGGGAAATGTGAGGTTATTCACTTTAGTAGGAAGAATAGAACAACAGAATATTTGTTAAATGGTGAGAAACTATTTAATCTTGGTGTTCAGAGGGATTTGGGTGTCCTCATACAGGAAACATAGAAAGTTAGTATGCAGGTACAGCAAGCAATTCGGAAGGCAAATGATAAATTGGCCTTTATTGCAAGGAGGTTGAAGTACAAGAGTAAGAAACTCTTGCTACAATTGTACAGGGCTTTGGTGAGATCGCACCTGGAGTACTGTGTACAATTCTGGTCTCCGTACCTAAGGAAGGATATACTTGCCTTCGAAGGGATGCAACAAAAGTTTACTAGCTTGATTTCTGGGATGAGAGAGTTGTCCTATGAGGAGAGATTGAGTAGAATGGACCTATGCTCTCAGGAGTTTAGAAGAAGGAGAGATGATTTAATTGAAACATGGAAGATTCTGAGAGGGCTTGACAGGGTACATGCTGTAAAGTTGTTTCCCCCGGCTGGAGAATCTAGAACTAGGCAACACAGTGTCAGGATAAAGGGTCAGCCATTTAGGACTGAGATGAGGAGACATTTCTTTACTCAGAAGGTTGTGAATCTTTGGAATTATCTACCCCAGAGGGCTATGAATGCTCAGTCATTGAGTATATTCAAGACCGAGATTGATTGATTTTTGAAGTCTAAGGGAATCAAGGGATATGGGGATCCAGCCAGAAAATATTGAAGATTAGCCATGATCTTATTGAATGGCGGAGCAGGTTTAAGGGGCCGTTGGCCTACTCCTGCTCTGAGTTCTTATGTTCTTATATGTGTCTACATGGGTTGCGGACTGAACTGGGCTCCGATGTGGTGTCCCTTTCAGTCAAATAGCCTGACAACATCCACCTCAGCTCACAGACGAAGAATAACCACGGACAATATACCAATATCCTGGAAGCATATCCCAAGAATTTGTTCAACTGTAGCTGTATAATATTCAAAACTGACTTTAATAAAATAAATGTATTGCAGACACCTTTCTCCTGTGATCTATTTCTTTCTCAAATGTGTCTCCAGATAGTCTTCCTCTTCATAACGTTCAATATCATGCATTAGACAACAACTATAATTGCATGACTATCACTGTAATTAGATACAACCTGTCAAGAGTTGCCTTTGTTTAATGTCAGGTATTGCCTTTGTTATCATTGCTTAGAAGCTCTTGTTGCTCTGCTGTTGCAGGACAACTTGAATTAGATGCCAATAACATTATCTTTACATTATCTTTACAGTTTACGAACGCTGCAATCATTTTGGTCACAGACTTTAAAATAGGCTGTTTTTGTAGCACTTTGTGATGTGTTTTCTGTGTGACCATCAATTTATAGACGACTTTAGCATTTGCTGCAAATAAATTACCGTCATCCTGCGCCAGTCCGGTGTGCCAGCAATTATCCAACCACATGTAAAACCCAGGGGTGGCTGCTCGGAGGCAAGGGCTATCCACCGATCCACCCTGCACCTCACTGATGACTTGCCTCCGCCATTCCACCACTTGTGGCCAGGACTCCTGCAGATGGACTCACTCTGGAGCATGCGCGATGCTGAGAATGTTGTGGATAGCACAGTTAGTGAGTTGGTCACACAGCAGGTAAAGGATAGGACAGATAGTGAATGGGTGACCAAGAGACAAGGCAACAGCAGGAAGGTAGTGCAAGAGTCCCCTGCGGTCATCTCCCTCCAAAACAGATATACCATTTTGGATACTGTTGGGGGAGATGACTTACCAGGGGAAGGCACCAGCAGCCAGGTTCATGGCACCATGGGTGGCTCTGCTGCATAGAAGGGCGGGAAAAAGAGTGGGAGAGCTATAGTGATAGGGGACTCTATTGTAAGGGAATAGATAGGAGTTTCTACGGCTGCAACCGAGACTCCAGGATGGTATGTTGCCTCCCTGGTGCAAGGGTCAAGGATGTCTCGGAGCTGCTGCAGAGCAATCTGGAGAGGCAGGATTAATGAGAGCCTTGTTTTTAAAGTCCTTTTCATCAACAGTTGCGCGGGGGGGATCCCAGTCATTGAGTGCGGACGAGATCTGTATGCCAGCAGCAGTTGCGACAGGCGACCCTGCAGCGTGGGACCTTGGATTTTAAGCATGCCTTGTTGAATGATTTGCACTGCTCTCTCCGCCTGGCTGTTGGAGGCCGGCTTGAATGGTGCCGTCTTGACGTGATTTATCCATGGTCAATTATAAAGCCTTGGAATTCTGCGCTGGTGAAGCACGGACCATTGTCACTGACCAATATGTCAGGGATTCCGTGCGTTGCAAACATGGTTGCGAGGCTCTCCACAGTGGTGGAGGTTGTGCTCGAGTTTAAAATGGTGCATTCGATCCCCTTTGAAAATGCATCTGCAACTACGAGGAACATTTTGCCCATGAATGGGCCCGCATAGTCTATGTGCACCCGCGACCACGGTTTGGTAGGCCAGGGCCAGGGGCCCAGTGGAGCCTCCCTGGGGGCATTGCTGAGTTGGGCACAAATGGTGCACTTTCGGACGCAGAGCTCTGGTCTTGTGATGGACTGGTCTAGCATCCTGTGTGATGTAGATTTTGACTTTGGCCCCTTTGAAAGTGCCCACACCTGGCTGAAAGAGATGTTCAAATCGCTTTATAACTGTTGAGCAGGAGGTCCGTTCCTCTAATGACATGGCATGGACATCATCCCATTTCCAGTTTAGTTTTGCCAGCCAGCTTCTCCCCAGCAGTGCTGGGGGGTCTCCGGTTCACTGTCCCTTTGTGAGTGACAGAGAGCATGGCGCTGCCGAAGACTGGTACGATTTCTTTGGTATAGGTCCTTAGTTTGGTGTCGACCCTTGTGAGTTTTGGTCTGTCTCTTTTATGCGGCCACAGTTGTTCAAATTGTTGAGCGCCCATGAGAGATTGACTCGCTCCCGTATCCAGCTCCATGTTGACAGATATCCCGTTGAGTAGGACCCTCATCATTATAGGAGGCGTCCTGTTGTAGGAGCAGCGGCCATTGACCGTGTTGACCCGCTGTACATCGGTGTCCCAGGGTACTGTCCCCACCATCTTCTTTCCAACCCATCCGATTCATATACCAGCCGAGCTGCCGTTTGTTTGCACATGCATGCCAAATGCCCTGTATATTCACAATTTCTGCAAACAGCCTGCTGAAATCGACATCCCCTTGATGAGTGCCCACCCCCACACCTCCAGCACAGACCTGTTCCATTGTTCAAAGTGTTCCCAAAGAATGAGCTGCATCTGGCTGATCTCTCTTGAGCTTCTCTCAGTTTATAGTTGATTGCTCGCATTGTGGGTTGATGAGGTGTGAACGGCTGTTCCTGTGGCCCTTGATGGCTTCTGCCTGCTGTCAAGAGCCTGTTCTCCCAGTTTTGCCTGTGTGTGGGGGTAGCAGCTTGTTTAGTTCTGTGAACTTCTTGTTCCGATATTTCGTTAGTTGTCACACCTGCATTGTAAATCAACCTCGTTTCTTCTTCCCCTATCAAGAATGTCTGTGCAACCAGTGCTGCTGTCTCTAAGGTCAGGTTCTTGGTCTCTATGAGCTTTAGGAATTTGCCTGTGTGGCCTATTCCTTCAATGAAAACGTCTCTCAGCATTTCTCTCCTCAGTTCATTGGAGAACTCACAATAAACTAGCCAACCTCCGAAGTTCCGCCACAAAGTCGGGTATGCTCTGGCCCGCACAGCGTCTGTAGTTATAGAACCTGTGTCTGGCCATGTGTAGGCTGCTCGCTGGCTTCAGGTGGTCTCTTACCAGTGTGCTCAATTCTTCAAACGACTTGCTTGCTGGTTTCTCGGGTGCCAACAGATCCTTCATTAAAGCGTATGTTTTCGAGCCACAGCTAGTCAAGAGATGGGCTCTTCTTTTGTCTGCCTTATCGTCGCCTAACCAGTATTTGGTTACAAAGCTTTGCTTGAGCCTTTCTATAAAGTCCTCCCAATTGTTTCCCGCATTGTACTTTTCATCTGATCCGTTGTTCGCCATTCTGTGGATTCTGTAATCCCGTAACTCGTCGCCACTGTAAAGTCCTGTCCCCTCAGTACAGATTCACACGAGGCATGTAGTGAAGTCAAGGTCACTCTGGACCTGCACCTTTATTTCACAGCTCTGGGATGCTGCACTTGCCTGAGACCTGTCCTTATATACCTATCTCTTGCAAGTGCACCCCTGGTGGTAAGATATGCTGCTGGTTACAGGTCATATCTTATTACAGTCATGTATAGCATGTTAGGATACAGTTATATATAATAATGTAAGATACATGACAATCTGAATGGTGACAGATTAGGAAAAGGGGAGGTGCAACGAGACCTGGGTGTCATGGTACATCAGTCATTGAAGGTTGGCATGCAGGTACAGCAGGCGGTTAAGAAAGCAAATGGCATGTTGGCCTTCATAGCGAGGGGATTTGAGTACAGGGGCAGGGAGGTGTTGCTTCAATTGTACAGGGCCTTGGTGAGGCCACACCTGGAGTATTGTGTACAGTTTTGGTCTCCGAACTTGAGGAAGGACATTCTTGCTATTGAGGGAGTGCAGCGAAGGTTCACCAGACTGATTCCCGGGATGGCGGGACTGACATATCAAGAAAGATTGGATCAACTGGGCTTATATTCACTGGAGTTCAGAAGAATGAGAGGGGATCTCAAAGAAACGTTTAAAATTCTGACGGGTTTAGACAGGTTAGATGCAGGAAGAATGTTCCCAATGTTGGGGAAGTCCAGAACCAGGGGTCACAGTCTAAGGATAAGGGGTAAGCTATTTAGGACTGAGATGACGAGAAACTTCTTCACCCAGAGAGTGGTGAACCTGTGGAATTCTCTACCACAGGAAGTTGTTGAGGCCAATTCACTAAATATATTCAAAAAGGAGTTAGATGTAGTCCTTACTACGAGGGGGATCAAGGGGTATGGCGAGAAAGCAGGAATGGGGTACTGAAGTTGCATGTTCAGCCATGAACTCATTGAATGGCAGTGCAGGCTCGAAGGGCCGAATGGCCTACTCCTGCACCTATCTTCTATGTTTCTATGTTTCTAATGACAGTTATCCTGCCACCTGGAACATCAGGTTGCTCAAGGAACGGTACCGCTGCCTTGAACAGTCTGGAGGACCCCTCCAGTACACGCAGGCGTCCCATTTCGTGATGATCTGCTGCATGCTCTACAAGGCGGAGCCCTTGCCACCAGGGATTGCAGGACCACCTCAGGAGAGGGAGGAGGAAGAGGAGGAGGAGGAGGTAAAGGATGATGACATGGAGGAAGAGGAGGAAAAAGGAGGAGGAGGAGGGGGAAGAGGCAGGCAGCAAATCCCTGTTCCAGATGGGCTGTCTGTGAATGCCTCATCAGACTCTGATTCCAATGAATGAAACCCCAGATCCCATAGCTTAACACATCCTCATCAACACATCCCCATAATACCATCCCTCTGCCATGGAACATCACAGCATCCTCCTGGGCACAAAGCTGAATTGAGAGCTGCCACAAAACATCCATTCCAAACAAATGTCATAAATTAATCAGAATCCAATCAAATTCTTTCATGTGGCTTTTCCAACTCCAGTGCTCCTACAAAGTGCTCCCCCAGTGGTTGCAGCATGCCTGGTGGAAGGCTGCTGAATTTTAGTGTGGGAAACTACAGATGGCCTTGTATGACAACCTTGACAAGCTGTGCACGTAGAAGGCCCGGCTGTAAATTGCATCAGCTTGGAATGGGGCGGCAGCAGTCTGGGCTGACTGGCTGATAGGCAGAGGCAAGGGCAATGGCAGATTGGCAGTGGTGGGAGTAGGGATGCTGTCATCATGAGAGAGGACAGCAGGTTCTTCCTTCTCAGAGTCACTGCCACACCCCAAGGCGTAGCCTCAGCATTCCTAGCAATCTGTTGGAGGACAGATTGCTGGCCTTCTGCGACACCCTGCAAGCCTATGTCGACACTTGTAAACCCAATGATGATGGCAGCAGTCTGATCTTGCGTGGATGCCACCTGAGCCTGCAAGAGAGCAGTCTGCGGTTCCACTGCAGCAAGGAAACATTGGAGTGCTTCCACCTGTACTGCAATGGAACCTGCAAGATCATCCATCACACCCAGCATCATCTGGGGGTCTACAATGTCTTTCCTGGAGCTGTCCAATATTTCTATCCTGGAAATCACGAGCTCCAAGCTCCACGCAAAGCCCCATGCAATGTTGGAGCCGGACTCCTACATGCTCCTTGACACAGCCACAAGGCTCTCTGGCAGGCCTGCTATTGCACCAAGCATTTCCATGTGCCTGCCCATCATCTTTCTTCTGAAGGCCGCCCCATCAAGATCATAAAAAGGAAGCTGGTCCAGTGAGGTTATTTGATGACGCGTCTTCAGCCGGTTTCCTTAAAGGGGCCATGTCCAAATTGGTTTTGAGAGTTGTGCTGTTAGTGTTCCAAAGCACTGAGGTACTGTAAACACTGACATGCACTGTACAGAGATGCAGGACTGCATCCAGGCTCTCCCACTACTCCCTCCATATACTTATGGAGGGAGTCACAGCACGCATGGAGGTTCTCTTCCCTTCCAATGGGTGAAAGAGACCTCCCCAGTAGATCAACGCAGCCTGGTTGCAAATTGCACAGGAGGGCACAAGAAGGGATGTCATCAGGAGGACCTGGCTGCAGTAGGGCAATCCTTTCAATGATCTCAGGAGATGACGAAACATTACTGCAAAGCTACACTCAACCTCATCCTGCTGTGCCACTCATCACACCACCATTACTCTGCTTCCTTACACTACTCATGGATATCCTTACACCAACATACCTTGCACCTCCACCCCACTCCTCTCTCTTATCTACATTATCACTTCCCCATCTCACTAGCCACCCCTCACACTCACCCTCATCCTTGTCCAATCATAGCAACAAACAACACAATAAGGGTAGGCACTTGGATGTCTTAGCCAATGTACATGTAAATTTCTGTTAATGTGCTGGCAAACATTGAAATCTTCATTTTCAACACTTTGCGTTCTTGTACAGATTTGTTTGCACCTTTGGAAGTGGATTATTGAGTTGCAGTGAATGGTGAGACTCCCCCACCTCTGCAATGGTGATGAGCATGAAAGGAATGGCTTGAGCATTGTAGGGATGCTTTATGGTGTTGGTGTGGGGTGGTGCCAACCTAGTGTATCATGTGGCAGCCAAAATGCAGAGCATCAAATGAATTAAATCTGGCCATGGTGAGGCTATCCCTGGCGTCCGGGCAACAATGTGGCTGGCTGATGATGCACCCTGTCCTGTGCAGCATCAGTTGATTGTGGAGCAGTTGGGTGTTGTTGTTGGTGCTGCTGGTGTGCCCGGTGCTGCTGGTGTTGTGGCTGATTGTGGTGGGATTCTGAGGACCAAGGTGAGATTTCTTTCAAGGGCACCGATGCTGATGGGGTTGATGGCAGGTGAGGTTGAGATGACAGAAGCGATCTGTCAATGGTGAGAGAGATTGTTCCAATGAGGTAACACTAGATAGAGGCCCTGATATTAATGAGCTGTAAGGCCTGCCCATTTTGCAGCAGTCCCCGGACAGCACCTACCTTTTTGGCGCCTGCTGCTGCTGGGCCCAGCCAGGAGCCAGTTTCGGCTCAGTATTGTGGGCATCAACAGCATGCAATGGCAGTCGGCGGGCGTTGGTGGGCAGGAGGTGGGTAAGCGGTGGCATTGGTGTGCGAGAGGTGCAGGCCTCTTTAATTGGAAAACTTCGGAGGCGCTGCATCGTGCATGCGTGAGAATTGTTTTTTTTTTGTCGTTCTATCAGCACACCGACATCATTTTTGCCACGATTTAGGCTGCTGGGACATCTGCGCATGCACGTAACTGGTGAATACTCTTTTGCACCTGCCAGTTGTATAGAGGAATGTAGGAGACACAAATCTGCAAACTTTTCATAAGCCATTTTTTAAGTGATTTAACATGAGTGGAAAAAAAGCATCAAAGAAGACTATCAAGACCAGGCCCAGAGCTCCCTGGTTTAATGATGAGGAACTGGAGGAGCTTGTATCAGAGGTGGAGTGCAAGTATAAAGACCTCACCCGGGATGATCGGGGCAAACATCCACCACCAAAATACAGATGCATTTGGAGGGAGATTGGTGAGGCCGTGTCCTCAATGGGCAACATTGAGCGAGATGGAGACCAGTGTAGGAAATGTTGGAATGATGTGGTGGCGTCAGCAAGAGTGAGTAAACATTTATGGGACCCCTCCCATGCAGCTGCAATTGGTCATGCCCCAGATGTGTGTGTGTGAGGCATGAGCAATGCGGGTAAAGGCTTCAATGTTTCTTTCTGCAGTAGAAAAATACTTCCAAGGCAGCAAGCCTCAATGCCACGGGAGGGGGCCCAGCAGAGGTGATTAATTTGAGCAGCCTGGAGGAGCGTGCCTTGGCATTGGTGGGTGACAGCCACTGTGCAACCACAAAGGGTGATGCAGATCCCGTTCTGGAACATGGTAAGTGTATGATATTCGTCGGTGTGAGAAACGTTCATGGCATGAAAGGTCATGCAATTTCAAGGCGAAAACCTTATAAAGCACAGTTTGTCAGCCATTATTGGGGTGCCCATGTAGAGATGGTAATCCTTGATGGCACAGTGTGAGATGAGATGGCTCACATATCAGCTTTACCTACCTCCACCCTCCCACCCACCCCTACAGACTGAAATGTTGTCCTCTACTGGCAGATGGTGAGTCGGACAGCACTGCTCAAGGCACACCATCCACCTCTGGCACTCAAAGGAGGAGTGTGACCCCAGCGTCTCCCACCCCAACGTTGTCCCCAGCCCAGGATATGGGCTCCTTCCTCCACCACCCCCCACCCCCCAAGATCACCCATTTCCACTGCACCAAACTCCGCCACCCAGAGTCACAAAGAAGAGGAGAGAGAAGGGTCTGTGTTTGAGCCCCTTGAGGTCGAGGAGCTGGAAGAGGATGACACCAGCTTCCTGCCATGTATGCCCCTGTCCAGAGAACCTCAGCGTCGGGCTCAGAATTCATGGGCTTTGAACTGGATGCAACAGCTCCAAACATTTCCAGGCGCAGAGGCCATGGAGCTGACCCAACCAAGGCGCGTCAACCCACAACGACCCAACAAGTTGCTGATGTTGCAGGACGGCTCACAGCAATTCATGAGACGGTCCAGCTCTCGAGGACAAGCGTTGACCTAGGTCGCCAGCTACTGCAGACCATGCTGGAATCCCTCGCCCAGCATTATTCTGACCGAATGGACCGGCTCATTAGTGCAGTGGAGTGCAACACCCAGCCTGCTGAGGCGATGACGCAGGCGATGGCTTCTGGGCAAGTCGTGCAAGCTTCCGACCACACACCCTCAAGGCACACAGATCCAGAAGAGCCGGAGATCCCGGTGCCTTCAGTGACGCCCCTTACCTTCTCTCCAAGATGTATGCGTCTGCAGAGATCCAGCTGCCCTCCTGCACAATCTGCTCAAGCAGAGACGGGGAGGGGAAGGGGTGTGGGACGCTGTCCTGAAGGCAGGGCAAAGAAGGGGATGATGGGACTCACATAAAGCTGGGGCGGGGGGGGGGGTGAAGAGAGGTGGTGGTAGCGGGTAGAGGGGTGGGTGTTGGTAGTGGAGATGTTCGTGAATTGTATAAAGTTATGTCACTGTTGTAATTATGCACTTTTAAATACAGTCACAATGTTCTCTTCTTCTTCAGGCACAGGGTTGGGTTGTGATGAAGAGAGGTGGGGAAAGCAAGAGATCTATGCATTCTAAGTGAGAAGAGATTGGGGTATGAGGGGGAAATGGAATGTGAGAAGAAGGATTAGATATGAACATAACATCAACAACCAGACGGGTTGCACCTCAACAGCGCAGGGATCAATATCCTTATGGGGAGTTTTGGTAGTGCTGTTTGGGAGAGATTAAATTAGCTTGGCAGAGGGATGGGAACCTGAGAACAAATTCAATAGGGAAGAAAGTAAAGCTGAAATTGGAAAGCAAGAATGTAGAAAGTGAATCTGCAAGACAGAGGAAACAAGTGTTAGTTAGTTGTGATCAAGGAGGACTTCCTGTCTAATAAATGGTATATATTTTACTGCAAAGAGTACAGCGAATAAAGTGGATGAGTTGACAGCACAGGTAGACACTTTGGAGTATGACATTACAGCCATTACAGAGACATGGCTGAAAGAGGGGCAGCTTTGGCAGCTCAATATTCCTGGTTACAGGATTTTGAGCCAGGACAGAGGGGGTTATAAAGGGTGGTGGTCTTTGGTATTGATTAAAGAAACTATTACAGCTGTGAGGAGGGATGATATGTTAGATGGATCATCAAATGAGGCCATATGGGTCGAACAGAAAAATAAAAAAGGGGTGATCACACTGTTGGGCATGTATTATAGATCCCCAAACAGTGGGAGGGAGATAGAAGAGCAAATATGTAGGCAAATATCTGTGAAGTCCAAAAACCATAGAGTGCTTATAATAGGGGGTTTCAACTATCCTAATATTGGGACAAATATATTGTGAAGGGTATAGAGGGTGCAGAATTCCTAAAATGCATTCAAGAGAAATTTTTAAATCAATGGGGCAGAAATCCCGGCCTCCTGGACCAGGCCGAAGTTTCTACGGACCCGGGAAGGCATCGGAAAAGCCGGTTTTCAGCGTGCAATGCGCATGCGCTAAAAAACGGCTTTTCCGATCTGTCAAGCTGGAGCATATCTTGCCCAGCAAATGTCCTCAAACTTCTTGCACCTGATAAAAGCAGGTGCATAGCCATCTTTTACAGGCACAAGTGTTTAAAAATACACAAAAATATTTTAAAATAAAGTTATAAAAACATATTTTATTGTTTAAAACCCTCCCCACTATGGTAAGTTTATTTTAAAGCATAATTAAAAAAACTTTTTTTTAAATCGGCGAAATACTTTTTTATATAAGATATTAATAACTTAAATTTAAATGAATCTTAAATATGTAGTGTATATTTTCTACTTTTTATTAGTGTTTTGGGAGTTTTGGGGGATTTTCTAATTCATAATAATACTTACGGAGTTCCCATTATTATCAATGAGGAAATACTGTACCTTGATAGGCTGCCCAGAGCTATGTGACTCCAGCTCCAGCTTACGGATGTCCCAACGTGCACACGCTGCAACGCACAGTGAGTGAAGGCCTCAGGATCGGGATCTCGAGCGGGCGCAGCAGGAACAGATAAGTGCCCATTTTTTTCCTTTTTTCAGTCGTTTGCCCACGGGAAGACCTCGACCGGGATTTCTAGGCCAGTATGTAACAAGCCCAACACAGTGGGTGGCGGTTCTGGATTTAGTTTTGGGGAATGAAGCTGGGAAGGTGGAAGGAGTATCAGTGGGAGAGCACTTGGGTGCTAATGACTATAATTCAGTCAGATTCAAAGTAGTTATGGATAAGGACAAGGTTAGACCCGGAGTAAAAATCCCAAATTGGAGAAAAATTAACTTTGCTAAGTTGAGAAGTGATTTGGCCACAGTGGACTGGAAATAGCTACTTGAAGGTAAATCAGTCGGAACAGTGGGAGGCATTCAGGAAGGAGATCCGGAGGGCTCAGGCCAAGCATGTGCCTTTAAAGAAAAAGGGTGGTAATAATAATTCTAGAGTCCCCTGGATGTCTAGGGACTTACAGGGTAGGATAAAGTAAAAAAGGGAAGCTTATGTCATATACCGACGGCTAAATACTGTAGAATCTCAGGAGAAATGTAGATAGTTCAAAGGTGAAATGAAAAATGATATTAGGAATGCTAAGGGAAAGTATGAAAAATTCTTGGCAAATAGAATCAAGGAAACCCCAAAGATGTTCTATAAATATATTCAGAGCAAGAGAATAGCTAAAGAAAGTGTAGGGCCTTTTAGAGACCATGAGGGTAATTTGTGTGTTGAGGCAGAAGATGTGGGTATGGTTCTTAATGAATACTTTGCGTCTGTTCTCACAAAGGGAAGGGGCAATCCAGATACTGCTAACGAGGAGGAGTGTGAAATTCAGGATGAAATAATAAACATTGTGAGAGAGAAGGTATTAAAGGGTTTAGCAGCTTTGAAAGTAGTTAAGTCCCCAGGCCCAGATAAAATGCATCCCAGGCTGTTGAGTGAAGCAAAAGTGGAAATAGCAGAGGCCTTGACCATCATTTTCCAGTCCTCTTTGCACACTGCATGGCGACGGAGGACTGGAGGACTGGAGACTGCTAATGTGATGCCCTTGTTTAAGAAGGGAAAAAGGGATAGGCCGAATAATTGCAGACCTGTCAGCCTTACCTCAGTGGTGGGAAAATTAATGGAAAAAATCTTGAAGGACAGGATAAACCTACATTTAGAAAGGCAAGAATTAATCAGGGACAGTCAGCATGGATTTGTTAAGGGAATATCGTGTTTGACGAATTTGATTGTATTTTTCGAGAAGGTAACCAGGAGGGTTGATGAGGGTAGTCCATATGATGTAGTGTATATGGACTTCAGCAAAGCATTTGATAAGGTTCCACAAGGTAGATTGGTCACAAAAGTAAAAGCCAATGGGATCCAGGGTAAAGTGGCAAGTTGGATCCAAAATTGGCTTAGACGTAGGTAGCAAAGGGTAATGGTTGATGGATGTTTTTGTGACTGGAAGGATGTTTCCAGTGGAGTGCTGCAGGGCTCAGTACTGGGCCCCTTGCTTTTTGTGGTATACATCAATGATCTAGATTTGAATATAGGGGATATGATTAAGAAGTTTGCAGATGACACTAAAATTGGCTGTGTGGTTGATAATGAAGAGGATAGTCATGGACTCAGGATGATATCAATCTATTGGTCAGGTGGGCAGAACAGTGGCAAATGGAATTTAATTTGGAAAAGTGTGAGGTAATTCACTTGGGGAGGGCTAATACCGAAAGGATACACATTAAACAGTAAGCTACTTAGAAGTGTAGATGAACAAAGGGACTTGGAGTGCTTGTCCACAGATCCCTGAAAGTAGCAGGCCAGGTGTATAAGGTGGTTAAGAAGGTGTTAGCATGAATGTTTTCCTGCAAGAATCACTCGATACTCTGGTCGGTTCCAACGCCAAAATGGCTTTTATTACGCCGGCGGGGAGAGAGCCTCTGGTTCAACTCCAGGCACTTCACTCCACCGGACAAAGAAATTCATCAATATTTATATGTTTTACAATAGTTCATTACAGTTACTCAGCCCACTTCGGCTGGACACAATCCAATCATAATGATTATCGATCACATGTAGGTTTAAATGGGCTAATAGAATTAACCCTAGTACATCAGGGGACTGCATGATCAGTTTGTGACAGTTGGGGGCTGATCCCTATCTGTGTGATGCTCTCCAGGCCCCCCTTAACTTCGTTGCTCATGGATACTGCCGGTTCCTAGCTCCTTATCTCTATGGTTGCTAGGCACCCTATATGGGGGTCACTGACTTGAGGACATTCCGTACTAGGTACCACAGTGTTCTATATACTATCTTGTCTCAAGCTGTTGATTCAAAACATTCCTGAGACCAGGCTCTGCAGGTTCAGTGCTCAGTCAGCAGCTTTAGCTAACTTGGCTAACCGAGCCCCCATCATGCTTTGCTAAGCCCCCTGGCAGCCATTTTATATTTGGCTAAAATTTTAAACATACATACATACATATATATTTATATATCCAGCAGGTGCCTTTGTCTTCCTACAACAGAAGGCATACGGAATGCTTGCCTTTATTGGCCAAAGCATAGAATACAAGAGCAGGGAGGTTATGTTTAAATTGTATAATACGCAGTTGAGGCCACAGCTGAAATACTGTGTGCAGTTCTGGTCGCCGTATAATAGGTAGGACATGATTGTACTGAAGAGGGTGCAGAGGATGCAGCCTGGAACATGCATTCATGAAGGGGAAATTACGTGTAACTAATTTACTGGAATTCTTTGAGGATATAACGAGCATGGTGGATAGAGGTGTACCGATGGATGTGGTGTATTTAGATTTCCAAAAGGCATTCGATAAGGTGCCACACAAAAGGTTACTGCAGAAGATAAAGGTATGCGGAATCAACGGAAATGTACTGGCATGGATCGAGAATTGGCTGGCTAACAGAAAGCAGAGAGTTGGGATAAATGGGTCCTTTTCGGGTTGGAAATCGGTGGTTAGTGGTGTGCCACAGGGATCGATGCTGGGACCACAACTGTTTACAATCTACATAGATGACCTGGAAGAGGGGACAGAATGTAGTGTAACAAAATTTGCAGATGACATAAAGATTAGTGGGAAAGCGGGTTGTGTAGAGGACACAGAGAGGCTGCAAAGAGATTTAGATAGGTTAAGCGAATGGGCTAAGGTTTGGCAGATGGAATACAGTGTCGGAAAATGTGAGGTCATCCACCTTGAAAAAAACAGTAAAAGGGAGTATTATTTGAATGGGGAGAAATTACAACATACTGCAGTGCAGAGGGACCTGAGGGTCCTTGTGCATGAATTCCAAAAAGTTAGTTTGCAGGTGCAGCAGATAATCAGGAAGGCGAATGGAATGTTGGCCTTCATTGCGAGAGGGATGGAGTACAAAAGCAGGGAGGTCCTGCTGCAACTGTACAGGGTATTGGTGAGGCCGCACCAGGAGTACTGCATGCAGTTTTGGTCACCTTACTTAAGGTGTCATGTATTCAACCAGCATTGTAACCTATGTAAAAACTGACCTAAGTTGTACACCGTGAGAACAATGACCACTAGGTGGGAGACACTCCTAACCTGGACCTTCAGGTATAAAAGGGGATGCTCCACCCACCTTCTTCACTTGAGGGCTAAGGAATAAAGGACAGGTCACAGACTGACCTTCTCTCAAACATGGGCCTCGTGTGCATTTATATTGTGTAGTAAGGACGTATCAATGGCGACAAGAAACTGGGATTTAAACCACGCGAGCATGGCCACTAGCAGAACAGACGAGAGGTACTGTGTTAAGGAATGGTTGGGACAGAGATTCAACATTGTTAAAGCAGCACACAGTTCTCCAGGCAGACAAGGGCAGTCAAGCATGCCCCAACATGTAGTCGAACCCAGAGGGGGAGTTCGACAGAGACAATGGCAAGCTGAACTGCGATTCACGCCATTGCAAGGGACAATGCGGCCAGTAATGGGGCCATCAACACCTGTTAGTGGTGCACTCAAGGACAATAACAGGGACAGCCAGGGACGATCGACTGGCAAGGAACCTTTTGTTTCAAACCGCAACTCATGCTGGAGGTATGGAGGCACACACTCAGCCGGAGTTTGCAGAGATGAGCAAAATACCTGCAGAAATTGCAGAAATGGACACTGGGGGAAATCGCTGGAAGCTGAAGTTCAGCGAGTTCATACACCAGGACGCCACCGATAATGATGAAAGTGCTCCTCAATGGTATCCCAGTATCAATGGAGTTAGACACGGGTGCCAGCCAGTCCCTGATGGGTATCAAACAGTTCGAAAAGTTGTGGGCATCCAAGGCCAGGAGACCAAAATTATTGCCGATTGACGCACAGCTACGGACTTACACAAAGCAGATCATTCCGGTGCTAGGCAGCGCCATGGTAGTCATGACCCACAAAGATTCGGAGAACAGGTTGCCACTCTGGATTGTCCCAGGGGACGGTCCCGCAGTACTGAGGAGGAGTTGGCTTGCTGTCATGAACTGGAAATGGGGCGATGTCAATGCAATTTCCTCTGTGGAGCGAGCAGCATGCTCACAAGTTCTGGACAAATTTGACTCATTATTTCAACCCGGCATTGGCACTTTCATGGGGGCCAAGGTAGTGATTCACATAAACCCGGACGCCAGGCCAGTACACCACAAGGCCAGAGCGATGCCGTACATGATGCGGGAAAAGATAGAAGGCGAATTGGACCGCCTGTTGAGGGAAGGCATCATCTCGCCAGTTGAATTCAGTGACTGGGCGAGCCCGATTGTGCCGGTGCTCAAGGCGGATGGGTCGGTCAGGATATGTGGCAATTACAAGGCCACCATCAATCGGGTGTCACTCCAAGACCAGTACCCGCTACCGAGAGCGGAGGACCTCTTTGTGACGCTATCTGGTGGCAAACTTTTTTCAAAATTGGACCTGACCTCAGCTTACATGACCCAGGAGCTGGCGAGTGAGTCGAAGAAGCTGACCACCATCACGACACACAAGGGGTTGTTTGAGTACAACAGATGTCCGTTCGGGATTCGCTCGGCCGCCGCGATCTTCCAACGAAATATGGAAAGCCTCCTCAAGTCGATTCCAGGGACGGTGGTTTTTCAGGACAACATCCTCATTACGGGTTACGATACTGAAGAACACCTCCACAACCTGGAGGGAGGTGCTACGCAGACTGGACCGGGTAGGTCTGCGACTGAAAAAGGCGAAGTGCATCTTCTTAGCTCCAGAGGTAGAATTCCTGGGGATGAGGGTAGCAGCAGACGGGATCAGTCCTACTGCATCCAAAACGGAAGTGATCCAGAGAGCACCCAGACCCCGTAACACGACGGAGCTGCGTTCATTCCTGGGGCTCCTGAACTATTTTGGTAACTTTCTTCCCAAATTGAGCACGCTGCTAGAGCTGCTACACGTGCTCCTATGCAAAGGTCGCGAATGGGTTTGGGGGGACAGCCAGGAAAGGGCCTTTAATAGAGCACGCAATTTGTTATGTTCCAACAATCTGTTAATGCTATATGACCCATGTAAGAAACTTGTGTTAACGTGCGATGCGTCGTCCTATGGTGTCGGGTGTGTGTTGCAGCATGTCAATGCCAAGGGTCAGTTATAGCCAGTAGCTTATGCCTCCAGGAGTCTGTCCCAGGCAGAAAGGGGCTACGGGATGGTAGAAAAGGAGGCGCTTGCATGTGTATATGCGGTAAAGAAAATGCACCAGTACCTGTTTGGCAGGAAATTTGAGCTGGAGACAGATCACAAACCCCTAACGTCCCTTTTGGCCGACAACAAGGCCATCAATGCAAACGCATCGGCCTGCATACAGAGGTGGGCACTCACATTAGCTGCCTATGACTACACAATTTGGCACAGACCGGGCACCGAAAACTGCGCCGATGCACTCAGCAGGCTCCCACTAGCCACCACTGAGGGGGCTACCGAGCATGCTGCTGAGATGGTCATGGCTGTTGAAGCTTTCGGAAGCGAAGGCTCACCCGTGACAGCCCGTCAGATTAAAGTCTGGACAAATAGAGACCCGCTATTGTCTCTAGTCAAGAAATGTGTCCTGAATGGGGACTGGGCAGCCACGTACAGGGCATGCCATGAGAAATTTAAACCATTTCACAGGGGCAAGGATGAACTCTCGATTCAGGCCAATTGCCTACTGTGGGGAAACCGTGTAGTCATGCCCCAGATGGGCAGAGAGGTGTTCATCAGAGAACTCCACAATGGGCACCCGGGCATTGTCACGATGAAGGCAATTGCCAGGTCACACATTTGGTGGCGGGGGATAGACGCAGATCTGGAACTTTGTGTTCGCAGGTGCAACACATGTGCCCAGCTGGGCCATGCGCCCAGGGAAGCCCCCCTTAGCCCCTGGCCATGGCCCGCCAAGCGTTGGTCACGCATCCATGTGGACTACGCAGGTCCTTTCATGGGGAAAATGTTTTTGGTTGTAGTAGACGCCTACTCCAAATGGATCGAGTGTGACATTTTAAATTCAAGCACATCCTCTGCCACGGTAGAAAGTCTACAGGCAATGTTCGCCGCCCACGGTCTACCGGACATCTTGGTCAGCGACAATGGCCCGTGCTTCACAAGCACTGAATTCCAGGACTTCATGGCAGGCAATGGAATTAACCATGTTAGAACGGCACCGTTCAAGCCGGCCTCAAACGGCCAGGCAGAACGAGCAGTGCAGATAATCAAACAGGGGATGCTCAGATTCCAAGGGGATTCCCTACAAACCCGCTTATCACGCCTCCTGTTGGCCTATAGATCCAGACCACACTCGCTCACAGGGGTTCCACCCACAGAGCTACTAATGAAAAGGACGCTCAAAACCCGATTATCCCTTATACACCCCACCATGAAAGAAATTGTCGAGAGCAGGCGCCAGTCACAATATCACTACCATGACAGGAATGCGAGGGCGCGATGTATTGATGTAAATGATCCTGTTTTTGTCCTCAACTATGCTGCAGGGCCCAAATAGCTCGCAGGCACTGTGGTTGCCAAAGAGGGAAATAGGATTCTGGTAGTTTAACTTACCAATGGACAAATCTGCCGCAAACATGTGGATCAAACAAAAAGGAGGTTCAGCAACCCCATAGAAGAAGCAGAAGAAGAACACGATATAGAGTTCACTCCACCACAGGTGACCGAACACTGGAACCAAAGGGAGGAGAGCCCAGTCACTGTGGGCAGTCTGGACAGGCCTGAGGCACTGCAAACAGCAGACACTCAGGCCAGCGCCCAACAACCGGAGCCCCAACTCAGGCGCTCTACAAGGGAGCGTAAACCACCAGAGAGACTCAACCTGTGATCCCAATAAGACTTTGGGGGGGGAGGTGATGTCATGTATTCAACCAGCATTGTAACCCATGTATAAACTGACCTAAGTTGTACACCGTGAGAACACTGACCACTAGGTGGGAGACACTCCTAACCTGGACCTTCAGGTATAAAAGGGGAAGCTCCACCCACCTTCATCACTTGAGGGCTAAGGAATAAAGGACAGGTCACAGACTGACCTTCTCTCAAGCATGGGCCTCGTGTGCATTTATACTGTGTGGTAAGGACGTATCATAAGGAAGGATATACTAGCTTTGGAGGGGGTACAGAGACGATTCACTGGGCTGATTCCGGAGATGAGGGAGTTACCTTATGATGATAAATTGAGTAGACTGGGTCTTTACTCGTTGGAGTTCAGAAGGATGAGGTGTGATCTTATAGAAACATTTAAAATAATGAAAGGGATCGACAAGATAGAGGCGGAGAGGTTGTTTCCACTGGTCGGGGAGACTAGAACTAGGGGGCACAGCCTCAAAATACGGGGGAGCCAATTTAAAACCAAGTTGAGAAGGAATTTCTTCTCCCAGAGAGTTGTGAATCTGTGGAATTCTCTGCCCAAGGAAGCAGTTGAGGCTAGCTCATTGAATATATTCAAATCACAGATAGATAGATTTTTAACCAATAAGGGAATTAAGGGTTATGGGGAGCGGGCGGGTAAGTGGAGCTGAGTCCACGGCCAGATCAGCCGTGATCTTGTTGGGTGGCGGAGCAGGCTCGAGGGACTAGATGGCCTACTCCTGTTCCTAATTCTTATGTTCTTATGTTCTTATGTTCTTATGAATGTTGGGGAAGTCCAGAACCAGGGGTTACAGTCTAAGGATAAGGGGTAAGCCATTTAGGACCGAGATGAGGAGAAACTTCTTCACCCAGAGAGTGCTGAACCTGTGGAATTCTCTACCACAGAAAGTTGTTGAGGCCAATTCACTAAAATTATTCAAAAAGGAGTTAGATGTCGTCCTTACTACTTGGGGGATCAAGGGGTATGGCGAGAAAGCAGGAATGGGGTACTGAAGTTGCATATTCAGCCATGAACTCATTGAGTGGCGGTGCAGGCTCGAAGGGCCAAATAGCTTACTCCTGCACCTATTTTCTATGTTTCTATGTTTTCTATGGAATGGAAAATCTTAGCTTTGAGGACAGATTGGATAGGCTGGGTTTGTTCTCCTTGGAACAGAGGAGGCTGAGGGGAGACCTCATTAAGGTGTACAAAATTTTGAGGGACCTGGATATGGTGGCTAGCAAGGGCCTATTTCCCTTGGTGGAGGGGTCAATTTCGAGGGGGCATAGATTTAAGGTGGTTGGTGGAAGATTTAGAGGGTATTTGAGGGAAAGCTTCTTCATGCAGAGGGTTGTGGGGGTCTGGAACTCAGTGTCTGGAAAGGTGGTAGAGGGAAACCCTCAGCACTTTTAAAAGGTGCTTGGATGGGCACTTGAAGTGCCGTGACCTGCTGGTAAGTGGGATTCGACTGGATAACCTCTTATTGGCTGGCGCAGACATGATGGTGAGTACTTTAGGTAATCTAATACGGCCAGACTGATCCCCTTGGCTAATTTCGATTGCCTGGATGCGTCGGAGAGGAATTCTCCCAGATATTTTCCCCAATTGGCCTGGGTTTTTATCTGGTTTTTGCCTCTCCCAGGAGATCACATGGCTCTGAGCGGGGTGGAATGTAGAATGTTTCAGTGTAAGGGATGTCGCAGTTGTGTGAGACGGATTGGTTGGGCCGAATGCTCTTTACCTCTCCACCATTGTTCATTGGTTTATACGTAACCTTCAGGCTTGCTGACCAAGGGAGGTGTGGCTCTTTGTCGGCCGCGCAGGCACGAAGGGCCAAAAATGGCCTCCTTCTGTGCTGTAAATTTCTATGTTTCTACGTCACCAAATTTTTCAACTTCTCCACTGGCCACAGACTGTCACTGCTCCGTCACTGTTTTCAAGCACGGATTCCTCCAGGTCAGCCAGCTTCTCAATTGTGGCATGGCTGCCTCCCGTCTGTTGTTGCTCTCTCCTATTTTGTGCCATCTTGGTCTGCAAGAGAAATTGAAGCAAATTAATTATTGATTGTTTTACAAAACTGGAGCAACACATAAACAATGAGTATAAATTGTAGCAACAGTAATATTTCCATTATTGCCTAAAAATTGAAAGCATGGGGCACATTATCCAAAACAGAAATGTGCTGCATTTAAAATATGCATATATTTTACAACAAAGAGGAACTTTTGTTGAAAAGAGACAAATTTAAGGTAAAGGACAGCCCGCCTTTGTTGGACCCCCAAGATCAAGGCCTCCATGCAGCATCTGTAAATCTTCTAGCTCGGTCTTTAGGTTGTTGTGCATGGCTTTCTCCAGGGTGAAAATGAGATGCTTCTGCAACAATGCATCTCCCCTTTAAGTAGTGCAGAGAGCCTAGGCCAAACTTAATTGGCCATTAGATTGCTCCTGATATTGCACCCCTGCTCCGCCCCAACCACCACCATTGTGTGCTAAGCCAATCAGCAACCTATTTAGCACTGAGATCATGTTAATGAGCAGGCAGCATGAATTTTGTGTGCTCTCTGCACCACTTAACACATTGTCAATGTGTGCAGGTTGTGCTGCTAGATGTTGGAAAGGCAATAGCTGCAACTGGAAGGCCTCTGACTACACCACTTGCTCCCAATTTGTGGGGTGAGGGGGAAATGGTGTGTGAGAAGATGATTCCAGCTGGCTCAGATTCTGTAGCTGTGCTTTCCCCCACTTATTTGCTTCTGCTCGCACCGGTAATATGTGGGTGTGAGGTTTTCAGCAATGGTAAGTGTGTGAGGATGAGATGACGATATGATTGTGAGGCATGAGTTGTGATTTCTCGAAATTGTTGGTAGGTGAGTGGTGGGGGTATAGTTCATTGAGCAGTGTGTGAGGCTAGTGATGCAGTTGGTGGTATATGGCATTTGAAGATGCATTCACTGACCTTCACCACACGTGTGAGGTCATTAAACTTCTTTCGACACTGGATCCATGTCCTGGGGGATAAACTGGTGGCTTCAGCGATCCCCTCCCATTGCTTTCGAACAATGTGTCTGGGTGGCCTACTGTCCCACTGTGGATAGAGGACCTGTCTCCTCTTGTAGAACCTCTGCACCAAGGTCTCCAATGCTGCATTGGAGAATTGAGTTGACCTTTCTCTTCCTTCTCAAAAACATTGCTACATTCAGCTGCAGTCACAATGAGGTACATCTCTTACAAAGCACCTCTCCTTTAAGAAGTGCAGACAGCCTTTCACTTTGCAGACAACCTTTAATAGCGAGCAGGCTCCACATCATATTGGGCACCCTGTTGAGCGCTGAGCCAACCAGCAGTCTGTTTAGTGCTGAGCTCAGCGCTGCAATCATGTTAATTAGCAGGCAGCATGAATTTCACGTGCTGCCTGCACTACTTTCAACAGGTGAGGGTAGATCGTGCATCAAGATCCTGCATCCATTTTTGTGCCTTATCCAATTTAGCCCCTCAGGTCTTTCAGCAAATGTATAAACATGCTAGAGTGTTAGCCTACTGAACTTAGATAGTGAAGGTAGCTCCGATTGTTTCTAATGTTAGACAAGTTAATAATGGAAATGATGTCCAACCATTGTTTCAGATGTTAACATTTCTATAAATTAGAAACACAACGCTGCAGAGTAAAATCTTTGAGCTTTCTTTGACTGAAATAATATTGCTAAATATAAAATAAAAAAACAGGACAATGCAGCAAGTATAGATTACATTTTGGAGGTATATACTCACCCAATATGGAAGGCTTGTGGGTCTCAGTATTTTCCCGATAGAAAAACCACAATATGTCTGCCAGGAGTAATGCAAATAATAATTTTGTTTAAGGAAGAGAAGGACTATAATTTAGGAGTATATAAAGGTAGATCTTCAAATTATGGATAAATGTTGAAAATTACTAGCCATAACCCTGGAAAGACCATTGGAAAGAAATGTTCATATATTTATCCAACCAACCAGGAAGGTTTTATTGAGAACAGATAATTAGCTAACATGGAAATTTGTGTATCTAATTGCAGCATGTAGGAATATATGGGGCATTGGTAATAGTGTCCTTCAAGAGTGATTGCATAGAGTAATTTTACCTTTTGGGTATACTTTAACTTTCTGAAGTATGTTTGGAGATTAGGGCTACATTCTGTGCACCAGCACAAAAGCCTTGATTAAACCTTGGCCTGTGCATTTCAAAACTGTTTGGTCTTAGCAGAGGTCCCTGTCACAGATGGCTGTAATCACTTTTATTTTTCACATTGGTATTAGAATCCTTGGGGTTTGAATCAGAGCTCCTGAAGGGATTATTCAGAGCTATTAAATCAAGACCTTCCTGTATGTCAACAATATATTGCTGCTTTTATCAGACACTAGCTCCCATGTGCCATATCTTATTAGTGTGGTAAAAGTGTAAAAATAAATGCATTGAGATAGCTAAGGTGTTAAACCTTATTCAGAAACTGTTTTTATGTAATGATTATTTCTCTCTTTGTCATGTGTCTCACAGGTTATTATTTATATATTTGAGTGTTGAAGTGTCTTTAGTCCTGCAGAAAAATGAACTCAATCTCGATGCCATTATCATGTAAAATGGTTAACCATTCATTATCCTGAGTATTAGTTACAGTTTATGGAAGGTATCCCAATGAGCAGAGTGCAATATATCAATTTTTAAAAAGAGACATCAAAATAAAGATCAAATTCAAACATACAATGAGGCAGCAAAGGTGAAAAGAAAGCAAAATTTAAAAAGATCTAAAAAAAGGTCTTAAAATCACACTGGAAAGTCAGCTTTAAGGGCAGTCCCATTTGGAGTGAGCTTTGAAGTAACGTTTAAATGCGCATGACACTCTATGGTGCAATGTATGAGGATATCCAAGGCAATAAGCACGTGCTTGCAAATGAATGCTGTAATGGGGCTGTGTAACCATTACAAGCTTCCTATACATCCCATTGCAGGATTATCAGAAAACATGGGGCGAGTGCAAATCAGTGCCAATGGGGGCAAGGCAATTGAGCCAGATTTTCTGCTCCCTTTGGGTTTGGCGCATACCTGGGTCATTAGTGCACAGATGTGGAATTCCAGCCCTTAAAGTAGCAATTAATTCAGGGAGGTTTTCCAATAGCCCTGACTGAAAACACTAACCTCTTTGCAGCATTCATTTGGAGACTCTTCCTTGTTCTCCAAGAATTTTCATGTGTCGGATCTTTTTGAGGTGCTTTCCACCTCTCAGCAGGATTCCCTATCCACTGTGTGCTTTCAAAACCTGGATATCTCATGCCAGTGCAGACTTAACAAAAAGGATTTTAAAGCTGTTAAGGCAGAAGAATGGCAAGATTGGAAATGAAAATGTCGTATTAATACACCAGAATTTGGAGCAACTCGTCCTTAAATAGACAGGACATGAAAATTCTTGGGCTCACTACGCTGGTGAGTGCTCTGTTGCTGACTTACACTCCTGACCCCATTTAAGGGGGTATTTTCCCCACTGTAGTGCCGGTAGATTAATTGCTAAATAGCCTCCGGGTGGCCAAGCTGGTCTCTTGAGCTGCAGCGCCTGGTTAGGCTGTCTTTAATGCAAGACGCCATTTTGGTAAAGGAGTTTAAGTGCACACTATGGGCCCAAGTTTCCACATGATTCGCGCCTGATTTTTAGGAGCAACTGGTGGAGAACGGACTATTTTAGAAATCGCAATTCTCCACATTTTTTTTTCTGCAGTTCTAGTCAGGTAGAACAGTTCTAGTTTAGAACAGAATTTTTTCTTCAAAAGGGGGCGTGTCCGGCCACTGACGCCTGATTTGAAAGTTTCCACAGTGAAAATGTACTCCAAACTAAAGTAGAATGGCGCCAGTGAAGATTTTTGTAGAACTGAAAAAACCTGTTCTACACATTAAAAAATCAGGCGCAGGTTACAAATTAGGTGCCCAGAACGAGGTGGGGGGAAGGGAACTCATTAAATTCGACAATAAATCCTTATTTATACTTCTACAAATATTATACAAATAAATCCAACCTGAATAAACATTTATAAGCCAAGAAAAGATTAAATAAACCATCTTCCTACCTGTGTGAAAGTGCTTCAGGCAGGGAGAATTCTGCAACTGTTCGTGCCGCTGAGCGAGAGAGGGAGGGAGAGAGAGGAGAGGGGAGAGAGGGAGGGAGAGAGAGAGAGAGGGAGAGAGGGAGGGGAGAGAGGGAGGGGAGGGAGGGGAACAGGAGCGGGTGTCGGGTCGGGTCGGGGGGGGGGGAGCGGGTGTCGGGTCGGGGGAGCGGGTGTCGGGGGGGGGAGCGGGCCTCGGGTCTCGGTCGGGGCGGGGGGGAGCGGGTCTCGGGTCTCAGTCGGGGCGGGGTGGGGAGAGCGGGTGTCGGGGCGGGGAGGGAGCGGGTCTCGGGTGTCGGGGGGGGGGGGGAGCGGGTGTCGGGTCGGGTCTGGTCGGCGGGGGGGGGGGCGGGGAGCGAGTGTCGGGTCTGGTCGGGTGGGGAGCAGGAGCTGGCCGTGGGAGGAGCCTCATTCACACAGCCCCAGTGAGGCCATTCAGCCAGGGCTAGGGGCTGCGTGCTTCGGGCCCCTCCCACACAGTTCGGCGCCTGGAGCTACTGCACTTGCGTGCCGACTGTAGCGTGCATGTGCAGAGGTCCCGGCACTGTTTTCAGCGCAGGGACCTGGCTCCGCCCCCCCACAGCTCGTGCTGACTGCGCCGAGTGCCACAGGACCTGTAAGTCGGTGGAGAATACCGAAGATTTTTTTAGGCGCCGTTTTAGGCGCGAAAAACGGGCGCCCAGCTCGGAGGGGCGCCCGTTTTTTTTCTTGTGGAAACTTGGGCCCTAAGAGTGGCTGCCTCGAGGATGATTAAGCCAGTGATTGCAAATTAAATTGGCTCCTAACGCCCATTAAAGAGGCTGCACGATACTTTGCTGGCTAGTGTTGTAATTAGCGACGTTTCCTAACAGCCACCAGCTGAACAGGAGTAAAAAAGTAATTGGTGAGGATTGCGAGTGCTACTTGAAGCCATGCTCAGCTTTCATTGATGGAGATGGATTGACTGCACTGCATTTGAAGAGGGCTTTTGATACACATCTGGAGAATAAGAACATAAGAACATAAGAAATAGGAGCAGGAGTAGGCCATACGGCCCCTCGAGCCTGTTCTGCCATTCAATAAGATCATGGCTGATCTGATCAGCTCCACTTCCCTGCCCGCTCTCCACAACGCCTTATCATTTAAGAAACTATCTATCTCTGTCTTAAATTTATTCAATGTCCCAGCTTCCACAGCTCTCTGAGGCAGCAAATTCCACAGATTCACAACCCTCTGACAGAAGAAATGTCTCCACATCTCAGTTCTAAATGGGCAGCCCCTTATTCTAAGATCATGTCGTCTAGTTCTAGTCACCCCCACCAGTGGAAACATCCTCTCTGCATCCACCTTGTCAAGCCCCCTCATAATCTTATACGTTTCAATAACATCACCTCTCATTCTTCTGAATTCCAAGGCCCAGCCTACTCAACCTTTCCTCATAAGTCAACCCCCTCATTCCCGGAATCAACCTAGTGAACCTTCTCTGAACTGCCTCCAAAGCAAGCATATCCTTTTGTAAATATGGAAACCAAAACTGCACGCAGTATTCCAGGTGTGGCCTCATCTTGTTCAGCTGTAACAAAACTTCCCTGCTTTTATACTCTATCCCCTTTGCAATAAAGGCCAAGATTCTATTGGCCTTCCTAATCACTTGCTGTACCTGCATACTATCCTTCTTTGTTTCATGCACAAGTATCCCCAGGTCCTGCTGTACTGCAACACTTTGCAATCTTTCTCCATTTAAATAAAACTTGCTCTTTGATTTTTTTCTGCCAAAGTGCATGACCTCACACTTTCCAACATTATACTCCATCTGCCAAATTGTTGCCCACTCACTTAGCCTGTCTAGGTCCTTTTGCAGCTTTTTTATGTCCTCCTCACACATTGCTTTTCCTCCCATCTTTGTATCATCAGCAAACTACGTTACACTCAGTCCCTTCTTCCAAGTCGTTAGTATAGATTGTAAATAGTTGGGGTCCCAGCACTGATCCCTGCGCCACCCCACTCGTTACTGATTACCAACCAGAGAACCGAGAATTAACCATTTATCCTGACTCTCTGTTTTCTGTTTGTTAGCCAATCTTCTATCCATGGTAATATATTACTCCCAACCCCATGAACTTTTATCTTGTTCAGTAACCTTTTGTGTGGCACCTTGTCAAATGCCTTCTGGAATTCCAAATACACCACATCCACTGGTTTCCCTTTATCCACCCTGTTCGTTACATCCTCAAAAAATTCCAGCCAATTTGTCAAACATGACTTCCCCTTCATAAATCCATGCTGACTTTGCCTGACCAAATGTTGCTTTTCCAAATATCCTGTTACTGCTTCTTTAATAATGGATTCCAACATTTTCCCAACCACAGATGTTGGGCTAACTGGTCTATAATTTCCTGCTTTTTGTCTGCCTCCTTTTTTGAATAGGGGCGTTACATTTGCAATGTTCCAATCTGCTGGGACCTCCCCAGAATCCAGGGAATTTTGGCAAATTACAACCAATGCATCCACAATCTCTGCTGCTACTTCTCTTAAGACCCTAGGATGCAAGCCATCAGGTCAAGGGGAGTTATCTGCTTTTAATCCTATACTGAGTACCACCTCCTTAGTGATTGTGATTGTGTTAAGTTCCTCCCCCCTATAGCCCCTTGACTCTCCACTATTGGAATATTGTTAGTGTCCTCTACCATAAAGACTGATACAAAATACTTGTTTAGAGTTTCTGCCATCTCCATGTTCCCCATTACTAATTCCCTGGTCTCGTCCTCTAAGGAACCAACATTTACTTTAGCCAATCTTTTTTTCTTTTTATATACCTATAGAAACTCTTGCTATCTGTTTTTATATTTTCTGCTAGTTTACTATCATAGTCTATCTTCCCTTTCTTAATCATTTTTTCAGTTATTCTTTGCTAGCTTTTAAAAGCTTCCGAATCTTCTGTCGGACACCATTTCAAGACTCAATTCTCTGAGGCCTTCACTTAAAAAGTATCAGTGTTGTGCTACCGTACCATATTGGAGACCTTATAGGAGTCACCAGGAGGAAGGGAATGGTTGGTCATGGGGATCTTGCTAGGGATCCGCTTTGGTCTGGAGGAGGAATGGGAGGAGGAAATGAGACCAGGCAGAGCAGCTCAAGCTGCTGGAGGAGAGAGGGAGAGGAGCAATAAGAGGGCGAGAAAGTCTCTCAGTAGGATGCTCTATCCATCCAGCGTTTTCAAAAAGCACTACTCCTAGATTCACATGACCCAAGACCAGTGTATGAGGAGCCTGCACTTTACCAAGGAGGTCGTCCCAGAGATCTGTGGCCTCGTCGAAGGAAAACTCAAACCTCACAGCACAGCCAGGTCTGCATTGCCTGTGGCAGTCAAGGTCACGGTAGCACTTAATTTTTATGGTACTCGAACCATCCTGAAAAGTAATATCAGTCACGTATCACAATCCTCTATGCACTTCTACATTAGGGAGGCCGCCCAGGCTATCCAGGGTGCTAATAGAAAACCAAAATACTGCGGATGCTGGAAATCTGAAATAAAAACAGAAAATGCTGGAAATACTCAGCCGGTCAGGCAGCATCTGTGGAGAGAGAAACAGAGTTAACGTTTCAGGTCGATGACCCTTCGTCAGAAATGTAAAAAGTTAGAGATGCAATAGATTTTAAACAAGTGCAGTGGCAGGGAAAGGGGGGAGGGGAGAAAGAACAAAAGGAAAGGTCTGTGATAGGGTGAAAGGCAGGAGGAATTAAATGACAAAATGTATGAGAGTCCAAAGCAAAAGGAGATGGTAATGGGACAAGTAAGGAAAGAAATGTTGAGTCTAGAAGAGGTTAAATGGGAATGGCAGAATCAACACCTGCCATGTGAAAAAATAGGGGTAGAGTCCTCTGAAATTGTTGAATTCGATGTTGAGTCCAGAAGGCTTTTCAGGGTGTCTAGACCTGGACTCCGTCTTGGTCACCCAGATGGGCCCTACTTCCTCTGCATCATTGACCTGGACACTGAGTCCTGCCTCATTTCCATCCTCACTGGGTGTATTGTATAGGGTTAATCACATAGAGTTAATTATGCTATTTAGTCATTCACAGTGTGTCTCTGCTCCATGCTTTGTGGATGTTGTTGCTATATATAGAGAGAGAAAGCGACCTTGGATGCACACCAGCTTGTTATGAGACGGTCCGTGACTCGAGATCTCATGCTTTGTGGACAAGCACCTGGGGCCTTACAGATTAGGAGTTGGCCATAAGCCACATGCACCCATGTTTTGTTCAATAGTATGTTTATTTAATAGTATAAAGGTACAGCACTGTCCCGTAGCTCTTTGAACTTCACTGTGGACCGTGATTTGCGAGCGGTGCCGGGACCTCCAATACTCCAGACCAGCCGTCACTTGTGGAGTTCCCGACGGGCGGAAGGCCGTGAGCGTTGTTGCATCGTATCATACTTCTCTTTTCTTCGTAAACTGTATTATTAATGTTTCTTTTCTCAGTAAACGGTATCTTATTCTTTACTTCATTTGTCTTGTCTCTTATTTAACATTCATCCAGATCCAGAACCTGGGTTTATTATTATTGATCCAAAACACTGGGCCTTTTGCACCTGTTGTACATCTTATTCCCCCACCAAAATGTACCACAGGCGCCAAGGAAATCCGAGGCCATATTGACTTTACATCGCTGTGCTATTTTTAATGTGTGACCGCTTGTTATGCCTAAAACCTGAAAGTACTCCATTCCCCGATGGTATAATCTTCCTCTTGACAAGCACATAGTTCACAAAATAAAAATACGAGAATACAAAAATCTGAGTAAACTTAAGATAAAGGCTTAGGAAATGCCTGGGAAAATGCTACTCTGTATTTTGGACTGTGCAATGGAGTCCAAATTCAAGATAAAGCTTTAATTTTTTTCAGACTATATACTCAAGATGGGGGTGATGTGGCAGTGCAGCATAGAATGACTTATGATTTTCCAGATGATAAATTTTTATTCTTAGTCAGGCTGTCAGATTAAAATACAAAGCAAAGTCAAAACACTGTGCTGGATATGAAGGGCAAAACGGCAGAGCAAGTTACCTAATAAGAGGCTTTAGATGTGATCAAATGAAAGGCTTTAATTTGGACAAGTGAGAAAAACTGGTCTTTTTTCATTAGAACAAAGAAGAATAGGAGGAGATGTGACAGAATTGTTCAAAATTATGAAGGATTTTGATAAAGTAATTAGAGAAAAATATCTTCATTGGTCAACGAATTAATAATTAAGACATAAATTAAGATCATGAAAAAGAAAAACAAGTGAGAGATCAGGGGACTTTTTTTTGTATAGGAGATTGTCAGGATATGGGGCAAGAACCTCCACTTTTTTTGCATGCTTAAAGCCTACTTAATGCCCATTTTACCGCTGAAATGACATATAACGCGTATATACCACCCATTTTGGCACAAAATGGAAACTGATGGGCATTTTTAGGAAACTTATCGCTGAACGTTACTTTCCCCATGTGCTTAACACCGGGAAAAAATATTACTGCCCGCCCACCTTTTTTGGGTGTAATCATCAGAATGGGCAAAATGAATGCCCATAATATCATCCAACGTTACTTTCCGCACGGAATTAACACCACGATTCAATAATATCGCACTTTTTTGTCATAAAGAGCAAATCTGGAAAAACTAACGCCCAGGAGATCGCCCACCGTCACTTTCACCACCTCACACACATATCGTCCACAATATCTCTCACCCAAAAAACTGCCCAGAAAAAGTGGAACTGTTCTGAACGAACACCAGCGGTGTGGCTGGCACTTTTAAAATCACACTCTTACGTGAGGAGCTGATATCGGAACGATTTGCCTTAAAGAGCGTTGAAATGAGTGACAACGCTTACACACTGCTGTGTGTGTGCAGCTCAGACATCAATGGTGCCCATCATCTTGTTGCCAGGTAAAGTTTACGTTGATTGATGCTAAGTTGTATTTAACTCTTTCATGTTAAGGAATCACCAGTGTGTAACGGTGCAGCTATCTGAGACAATGCACAAAAAGGTTATGTTCAATAACAAAAATTTTATACCAACATTGGTCTGAAATCATAAGTATCACAGCCAATAAAACCCAACCCCTGCCCACAACCCACTTTTTCCTCCATTGACATCAATCAAATGTTCAACATGTCCAGCAACACAGAATACAAAGGCAAAGCAAGAGGGTGGTTCCCAGCCCCATACATGACAACAAATTGCATACACCCAGATGGAGATATAACACATCCATCACCTGTGAACATGCACCTAACTTTCCTTCCCCCGCTCCCCTTCTTCTCCCCAAATCTTCCCCTTCCCCTCCTTGCTCCACTGCACCTGGCTGTGGAGCTCCTCATTGGGTGGGATGAAGGCAGATGTGGTCGTTGCATGGGTACGGGAGCAGGGGTGCCGAGGAGGCAACATTCTCTGAAGCAGAAGCAGGATCTTAGTCCTTGCTCACATCTATCATTTGCAGTGGTGGTGCAGAACCTAGGGGTGGAGTGCCGCACTCAGGGACCACTGAGAGGACTGTGTCAGCAGTGTTCCTGGCTCTCGCATCCAGGGCCTCTACCATCCGCGGAAGGTACTCGGTCACTGTGGCGAGGTGCTTGGGGCCGGTACCTCCAGAGTGGAGGCAGGAATGACCGGAGGACCACTAGATGGCCTTGAGGTGGAATGGATTCTGGAGCATGGCAATGCAGGTTCCTCGAAGTCCACGCTCTCATCCATGGAGAACAGGCCCAGCGGATTGACGGGCGAGAATCGGAGCACCTCGGCACCAGATGTTGGATAGTCCGGAGAGTCGGGCCCCGCGCCCTCATCTTCTGGCCACTATGGTCTTGCCTTGGGACGTGCTGCTGGTTGAGCTGCAAAACACAAATGAGGTTATTAGAGGAGAAGGGGGTGCTAGGGTCACAAGGTGAGTCCAGTGCTGCACACAGCATATGCACAACAAAAGCACCACCGCTCTCAAAATCATCGCAAACATCACAGTTCATGACCATTAACACTTTTGCATTCCAATGATTTTCATTAGGTCATCATTATTTCTATGACAATTTTAGAAATCATCTATCATATATAATTGTTCAGATATGAGTAGGTGTGGCATTTATTGACTTTACATCACGCAATGGTGTAAGCTTTACTCACGTGGCATCACTTCAGGGTCTGCAGATGCATCTGTGGCTGTCCGGGAGTGCTTCCCCATGTGTGTGAGCACCCGCTCCTCCATTTCAGTGATGTTGCTGGGGACTAGTGGCCTCCCACCTGTTCGCCTCTGCATGTACCGCATCGTCGAGAGCTTCTTCTGTAAAAGGTGACAGGACGACATGGCATGAGATCATTGCTTGATATCACTGCACAGAGATTGATACAAAACATAACCGACAGATGTAATCATGATTATTATGAAAATTATCATTCTTTACCTAAAGACGTACACCGTGACCGCAGGCTTTGAGTAAAACATTCCCAGTAAAAGTGAAAGACCTCACATCTGACGATAGTCACTCATGACTGTTACAAATCAAATTCTACAAATACATAAGTATATGTAAATTAATGTAATACTTACTCTTGCGGAGGACACCACAAGGTTATTCCATTGTTTGCGGCATTGGTTGCCCTCACCATCCTCGTTGGTCGCCAACGAGACCACCTCTGCTATCTCGGTCCATATCCTCTGGTATGCCTTTGGGTTGGTCTTCCCATGCCCTCCCTGTGTCAAATCACCCCAACGTGATTTGACCTCCTGCAGGAGGGAGCCATTCGCTTCGTCCGCGAACCTCTTGGCTCTTTAGCGCCCTACAATATGCTCTTCTCCCAGTTCACTGCTCTCTCCAGCGTCAGTCTCCACAGCGTACTATGATGCCTCCTCCACTCCCTCCATTATAGGCCAAATTCGGGCAAATATGTGGCTGGTAATAGCTAATTTTTGTTTGCCTACTTGCTGTGAAGCTCTAACGTCTCCCTCCTTCCTCTCAAAGCAGCTACACCACACCCAGACACATCTTCAGTCCCTCTGAGGACCCTCTCTCTCTGTCTCCTCTTCTGCGCATGTTATGATGACCCTTGATCGCCTGAATGGCGGGAATTGAGCGTTGCCATGCCGTTGCTAAGGTTGGCGACACTTTACGGCAGAAGGTCAAAAAAATTTAACGCTACTGCCCATTTTATATCGCTCGCGGTAACGCCCATTTTCAAAAATGGAGACTAGGTGCTTTGAGAATGAGCGAGGAGCCGGCGATCTGAAAACCCTTTTTTACTGCCCACACCGGAAATAACGCCCATTTTTGGGCGATAACCACAGAAGTGTAGTTTCTAGCCCATGGTCAGTAACTTATATATTCAAGTGCCATTGCAGAATTTGAACAGATTCCCTCAGATCTGGTTACCCAATCAGATTGTCCCAGCATGGACCAACACGCGCAGGGACCACTGGTCAGGAAATTGCAGACTATCAGAGCTTGATTTAAATAAATGGACAGGAAATCAGGCAGTGTGACACATAATTTCCCAACCAGCAATTGCTGCAACAGCAGCTCTTTACCAGGAGCTACCGATCAGTGAATCGTTCTGCAATTTAAGTAGGCACTCGAGTGAGGTGCTGAATGAGTGACACATCATCAGAGGTGCAAACCTTTGGGCAGGGGGTTCTTTCACTGAGGACCAATTGCCTGTTTAGATAAAAGTTAACGATCCCATGACAATATCTGAACAAGAGAAGGCAATTCTTCTTGGAGGTTAAATTGGATAAGCCACGTAAACAGGTGTGAGGATCACGTTCCCTGATTAACACGCCTCTATTCATTGCGCTGCAGGATGGATGTAAAATCCAAATGCCTGATGATTTTTATGGTGGCTATGTGCAGCCAGCGCTACCAACGCTGTTCATTGGCTGCATGTATCAGCAGGGGCCCGGTATTGCGAGTGGCTAGCGCTACTTAAAGGCAGCCTGCACCTCTTAAGTAGGCAGTGCATTGTGGCTGCTTAAGTCGTGTCAGGAAATAAATTGATTATGAAGAATTTTGTCAAGGTGGCTCAACCTGCGAGAGAGTGAGCATCAAGGTTTTCTAACAATGCACTGGAAGTCTTAGTGCAAGACATGGAGAGAAGGAGAGTCATCCTGTAGCTGTCGGGGTCAGGTGACCCTTGATCCATATGCTCAGAAGGCAGTGGGAAGAAATAACAGTGGAGGTCAATGGCAGAAGTATAACTCCAAGAATAAGGATCCTGGAGGAAGTTTAATGATCTGACACAAGTTATTGAGGTGAGTAAGTTCAATCTTCAAATGGCAAATCCTACCAACTGCACCAGTAACCTCATCCACTGCTCAATTCACTACACACCCATCACTCACCTACAAACAATCACTAATAATCTCTAATAATCTCTAATCAACAAGTACTCAAGTGTTCAATTCAACAACAAGCACCTTTAACATAGTGAAATGCTTCACAGGAGTATTATGCAATATAAATTTGACACCGTCACATAAGTAGAAATTAGCGCAGGTGACCAAAAGCTTGGTCATAGAGGTAGGTTTTAAGGAGCATCTTGAAGGAGGAAAGAGAGGTAGAGAGGCCTAGTGGTTTAAGCAGGGAGTTTCAGAGCTTGGGGCTGAGGCAACAGAAGGCATGACCACCAATGATTGAACGATTATAATCAGGGATGCTCAAGAATGCAGAATTAGAGGAGCGCAGACATATTGCGGGTTGCGGGTTGTGGGGCTGGAGCCAGAGCTAGGGAACAATGTTTTTGGCAGGGACTGAAAACAATAGCTTTGGTCTTCCTCAATATTCACTTGGAGAAAAATTTTGCTCATCAAAAACTAAATGTCGGACAAGCAGTCTGACAATTTAGAGATTATAGAGGGGTCGAGAAAAGTGGTAGTGAGATAGAGCTTGGTGTCGTCAGTGTACATGTGGAAACTGATGCCATGTTTTTGGATGAGGTCGTCAAGGGGTAACATGTAGATGAGAAATAGGAGGGGGCCAGATCCTAGTGGGACTCCAGAGGTAACGATCCGGAGGCGGGAAGAGAAGCTGTTGCAGGTGATTCTCTGACTATGATTAGATAGATAAGAATGAAACCAGACGAGTGCAGTTCCACCCAGCTGGACAACAGTAGAGAGGCATTGGAGAAGGATAGAGTGGTCAACCATGTCAAGGGCTGAAGACATATCAAGAAGGACAAGGAGGGATAGTTTGCCTTTGTCACAGTCACAAAGGTTGTCATTTGTGACTTTGATGAGAGCCGTTTCATCTTCGTATGCTTTATCTCACTGACACACACTTAACACTGTTGGAAGCCTTGCATCCACAACTCACAGTTCACACACACTGGCAACTATTCACCATAGCAGCTACATCACTCAAACATATTACAGGACACTCATGACACACTTCTTGCAGGAGATGGTGGCACATAACAGCAGGCAGCAGGAATGAACTGGAGGAGGACAAGTTCATCTACATGTATTAACCCCCATGAAGGAGACAGTGCTGGCCATCATGGGAAGTGGCGTTGCTGAGGTTGTGCCCACTGGCGGGGCTGGAGAGATTGATAAGGACGGTATCTGCATATCTAGTCCTCCTTCACTCTTCCTACAATCTCTTTTCACTCACAAACTGCAGATGATGTAAGCACGCACTACGTACTTTCTCCTCTCCCCTCACCATAACCCAACCCTTGTCCCTATTTCATTTCAGATACCAACAAACTGGAACCTTCCCTTTCAAAGGAGGAAGAGGAAGAAGATAGTGAAGATGAAGAGACACCGTCACTCGATTTTACACTCACAGCCACCAGCTCAGACACTCACACTGCACATTCTTTAGATTGTAGGACAGAAGAGGGATCTGCATGTGGTGAGACACAGGGCACAAGTGCGCAGGACCCAGGCCAGGGGAAAGGATAGCCCAAGGGTCAGCTCGCTGGAGGGACGGGTCACACACTAGTTCTGCTATGGAAGAGTCAGATGAGGACTTCGATGGCCCAGGCTACAGAAGAAGGCTATTCAACAAATTCAGAATATAACTACTGCTCCCATATTTTGGGATAGCAGGTGCTGGTAATGATACTGCTGTTGCCATTTGCAGCTTCTTTAGACCCATCTTGTGCTTTTATCTTGTCCCATTACCACCCCGTTTAACATTGCACTATCATCCCTTTTGTTATTTAAATAATTCCTGCCTTTCACCCTATCACATCCCTTCCCTTTTGTTCCTTTGCACCCTGGCTTTCCCTGCCTTTGTGCTTGCTTAAAATCTATTAAATCTGTAACAGTTCCCAGTTCTGACAAAAGGTCACAGATCTGAAATGTTGGACCCGATATTAACTGGGAGACACGTTGGAAGCCGGGGATGGTCTGATATCGCATGGGAAACACAGAAGTGTGTTCAGTGAATCTGTCAGTGGCTTTTTAGCTTAGCTACCTCATTATAATTTTACTTCCGGGTTTGCCGTCCAATCAACTGCAGTGGGTATGATGAGGACCCACATGGTATTATCTGAACTCCAGCATTTAAAGGGCCAATCCAAGGATGCAATTCAGAAGAGTTGGAGACAAGAAGAAGAAAGGAGCCACTTCAACAATGGATTTGAGATGTTTAAAGGCTGTGCCCCAGTTCACTGATGCTGCCCTTGATATACAGCTGCGGGCTGTGAGGAGCCAAAGAGACATACTGTAAAGTCCTTACTCTACAGTATGAAACCACATGAGGCATATTCTGGGGACAAGGTCACTCTGTGACCTTAACTCTTTATTCACAGGACTCCAAAGACGATGAGCCTGCGTGATCAGGTAAGGAGTGTCTCCCACAAGTTCACCCCTTGTGGTCAAAGTGTGCATCTAGGTTGAGTATATACAGTAATACAGTGGTGTTACATTGTGGTTACATACATGACATGACCTCCCCCCCCAAAGTCTTATTAGGATCATAGGTTTAGTCTTTCAGGTGGTCTCTACTCCCTCATGGAGCGTCGCAGTTGGGGCTCTGGTTGTTGGACACTGACGTGAGTGTCTGTCACCTGTGTTGATTCTGGCCTGTCTGGGCTGACCGCAGGGACTGTACATTCTTCTGATTGCTCTTGTTGCTCATTCACTGGCGGTGGTGTGAGCTCCATCTCATGGTCTTCTTCAGGTTCCTCCGTGTCGATGCTGAACCTTTTTTTTAACTTGGTCCAGATGCTTACGACATATCTGACCATTGTTGAGTTTTACCACGTAACCCTATTCCCCTCTTTGTCAATTACAGTACCTTCAAGCATTTGGGCCCCATGACGTGATTGAGGACGAATACAGGATCATTTATTTCTATACATCTCCCCCTCGAATTATGGTCATGGAACTCGTTTTGTGACTTGCGCTTGCCTTCAACTATGTCGGTCAGGACTGGGTGAATGAGGGACAACCGAGTTTGAGTGTCCATTTCATTAGTAGCTCTGCGGACGGGACCCCCGTGAGCGAGTGTGGTCGGGATCTATAGGCCAGCAGGAGGCGTGAGAGGCGGCATTGTAGGGAGGGTCCTTGAATCCTGAGCATACCTTGCTTAATGATTTGGACCGCACGTTCCGCCTGGCTATTGGAGGCCGGCTTGAACGGCGCAGTCCTGACGTGGTTGATGCCATTCCCCGACATAAACTCCCGAAATTCATAGCTTGTGAAACATGGGCCATTAACACTAACCAGGATGTCCGGAAAGCCATGGGTTGCAAAGATCGCACGTAGGCTTTCCACGGTGGTGGATGATGTGCATGAATTCAGAATGATGCACTCGATCCATTTCGAGTACGCATCTACCACGATAAGGAACATCTTTCCCATGAACGGGCCCGCATAGTCAACATGAATGCGAGACCATGGCCTGGTGGGCCAGGGCCACGGGCTGAGCGGGGCCTCCCTGGGGGCATTACCCAGCTGGGCACATGTCGTGCACCTGCGAAAACAGTGTTCCAGGTCTGAATCAATTCCAGGCCACCAAACGTGTGACAGGGTAATGGCATTCATCAGCACAATGACTGGGTGCTCGCTGTGGAGTTCCCTGATGAATGCCTCTCTGCCCTTCTGAGGCATAACTACCCGGCTGCCCCATAGTAGGCAGTCGGCTTGGATGGAGAGCTCATCCATCCATCTGTGGAATGGTCTGACCTCCTCAGGGCATGCTCCGTGTGCGGGCGCCCAAGCCCCAGTCAGGACACATTTCTTAATCAGGGATAGGAAGGAATCTCTGTTTGTCCAGATTTTGATCTGGCGGGCTGTGATGGGGGAGCCTGCACTGTCAAAGGCATCGACAGCCATGACCATCTCGATGCTTTGCTCTGCTGCCCCCTCAGTGGTGGCCAGTGGAAGCCTGCTGAGCGCGTCAGCGCAATTTTCAGTGCCGGGCCAGTGCCGGATGGAGTAGTCATAAGCAGCCAGCGTGAGAGCCCATCGCTGTATGCGAACTGATGCGTTGGCATTGACAGCCTTGCTGTCTGACAACAGAGATGTTAATGGTCCGTCTCTAATTCAAACTTCCTACCGAAGAGGTGCTGGTGCATTTTTTTTACACCATAAACACATGCAAGTGCTTCCTTCTCGACCATCCCATATTCCTGTTCTGCTTGAGAGAGCAACCTGGAGGCTTAAGCCATAGGTTGTAGTTGACCCTCAGCATTGCCCTGCTGCAACACACACCCAACTC
This sequence comes from Pristiophorus japonicus, assembly GCF_044704955.1. Taxonomy (NCBI): domain Eukaryota; kingdom Metazoa; phylum Chordata; class Chondrichthyes; family Pristiophoridae; genus Pristiophorus; species Pristiophorus japonicus. The sequence continues at coordinate 367,642,997 of NC_091977.1, read as the reverse complement.
CATAGGATGATGCATCACATGTCAGAACCAATTTTTTACAGGGGTCGTACAGGGTCAACAACTTGTTTGAACAAAGTAGGTTTTGCACCCAATCAAAAGCCCGTTCCTGACAGTCCCCCTAAAACCAATCGCAACCCTTACGCAGGAGTACGTGTAGTGGCTCCAACAACATGCTCAAGTTCGGCAGAAAGTTCCCGAAATAGTTTAACAGTCCCAGGAATGAACGCAACTCCGATGTGTTGCAGGGCCTGGGTGCTTGTCGAATCGCCTCATGATTTTGATTCGGTGGGCCGAATCCCATTTGCAGCAACCCTCCTGCCCAGAAACTCAACCTCAGGAGCTAAGAACACACATTTAGACTTCTTGAGTCACAGGCCTACCCGGTCCAGTCGGCGTAGCACCTCCTCCAGGCTGTGGAGGTGTTCCTCGGTGTCTCGACCCATGATGAGGATGTCGTCCTGGAATACATTCATTCCAGGAATGGATTTAAGCAGGCTTTCCATGTTTCATTGAAAAATCGCAGCCGCTGATCGAATGCCAAACGGGCACTTGTTATAACCGAAGAGTCCCTTGTGCGTGGTGATGGTGGTCAGTAGTTTAGATTCGTCGGCCAGTTCCTGGGTCCTATAGGCTGAAGTGAGGTCCAACTTGGTGAACAGCTTGCCGCCTGCCAGCGTGGCGAAGAGGTCCTCCACTCTCGGGAGCGGGTATTGATCTTGTAGGGACACCCGATTGATGATGGCCTTGTAGTCGCCACAGATCCTGATAGAGCCAGGTAGGGCAAAATTTATTTATCTCCCCATTCTGGTGCCTCCTGATTTCTTTTGTCCCCACGATTGCTCAGCCCTGCGCTCTCTTAGAGTGCTCGAGGCTGCTTTGCATGTAGCACAGGTGCCGTGGCCCAACACAGACAGCATGAAGATTCATTCAACCTATCACTGGCCCTTCCCTTTAAGCAAGGGAAGGAACCTGTACAGATGACAGTTCTGCAGTGATCATTGTTCAACGTTCTGCCGATACCGCCCCTCTCACTCCCTTTAGTACTCGAAGGGACGTGGTAGCACTTGATTTAATGCTCCACTTCCCTCTTGGAGAGCTAAACCGGAAGTTCATTTTAACAGCAAAGCATTTTCACCCAGCGATAGCTTTGCGCTCCATGAAAAGTTATTGCCCCAAATGGGGCGCTGTGTAATTTCTAACCCTAAAGCTTTGTAATTGCACAAGGGGATGCACATGGGTGTATGATAACATTTTATGTTGTTAAGTTTCTGTTCTGTACTTGAAGCACATTATTATTCTTTTGCACACTTTCCCGTGTTGCCCATTCTTGGTTGCTGGGTGGCAGGTGGCCTTTTAACTTTTAAGTTGTTTGATGATGAGTGGGAAGACATGAATTAACAGGACCAATGGGGGTTGTGAAAGGGATAGTTTGTTGTTTTCAGGACTACTTTGTGTCAGTGGCATTGTGGGGTTGGTGGGTGTACGGGGGGGAGGTGGCGGGGAAGCAGGAAGAGTGACTGTTGTATGTGCTTGTGAGATCAGTTCGCTGATCGAACCTAAGAGATCCTAACAATAATAAGGGCATCCTGGGCAGATACATGAGCAGCTGGTGTTGCATTGACCTCATCACCTTCCTCACCCTCATCTTCTTCCACCTCATCCTCCTTGGAATCCTCTGAAGAGTATTTGCACTCTATGCCTTGTTCCTCCTGCATGTCCAAACCTCACTGCTGCGCAATGTTGTGCAGAGCGCAGCACACCGCAACCAGATATTTCTAGGCACCTGAAGCGCATATTCAGCATGCCGATGGATTGTTCAATCACATATCTGGTAGCAATATGGACTTCATTGTAATGCTGTTGTGCTTCTTTGGTCAGGTGTTTGAAGGTGTCATGAGCCAAGTTTTAAGTGGGTATCTCTTGTCTCCTCGCAGCCTCCTCTTAAGTATGTCAGAGAATCAGAATCATAGAAAAATTATGACACAGAATGAGGCTATTCAGCCCATCATGTCTGTGCCGGTCAAAAAAGAGCTACCCAACCTAATCCCACCTTCCATCACTAGGTCCGTAGCCCTGTAGGTTATGGCTCTTCAAATGCACATGCAAGTACTTTTTAAATGTGGTGAAGGTTTCTGCCTCTACCATCATTTCAAGCAGTGAGTTCCAGACTCCCACCACCCTCTGGGTGAAGAAATGTTTCCTCATCTCCCCTCTAATCCTTCAACCAGCTACTTTAAATCTATGCCCCCTGGTTATTGACCCCTCTGCTAAGGGAAGTATCCATTCTATCTAGGCCCCTCATAATTTTATACACTTCAATTAAATCTCCCCTCAGCCTCCTCTGTTCCATGGAAAATAAACTCAGCCTATCGAATCTTTCCTCAAGGCTAAAGTTTTCCAGTCCTGGCAACGTCCTCGTAAATCTCCTCTGCACCCTTTTTAGTGCAATCACACCTTTCCTGTAATGTGGTGACCAGAACTGCATGCAGTAGTCAAGCTGTGGCCTAACTAGTGTTGTATACAGTTCTAGCATAACTTCCCTGCTCTTATATTTATGCCTTGGCTAATAAAGGAAAGCATTCCATATGCCTTTTTAACTACCTTATCATCCTGTCCTGCTACCTTTAAGGATCTGTGGACATATACTCCAAGGTCCCTCTGTTCCTCCACACCGCTCAGTATCCTCCCATTTATTGTGTATTCCCTTGCCTTGTTGCCCCTCCCCAAATGCATTACCTCACACTTTTCCGATTGAATTCCATTTGCCACTTTTCTGCCCTACTGACCAGTTCATCGATACCCTCCTGCAGTCTAGAGCTTTCCTCTTTACTGTCAACCACACAGCCAATTTGTGTATCATCTGCAAATGTCTTTATCATGCCCCCTACATTTAAGTCTAAATCATTAATATATACTTCAAAAAGTAAGGGACTGAGTACTGAGCCCTGTGGGACTTCACTGGAGACAGCCTTCCAGTCACAAAAGATCCCTCAACCATTATTCTTTGCTTCCTGCCACTGAGCCAATTTTGGATCCAATTTACCACTCTCCCTTGGATCCCATGGGCTTTTAAGTTTTGATCAGCCGACCATGTGGGAACTTGTCAAAAGCCTTGCTAAAATCCATGTAAACTACATCAAATACAATGCTCTCATTTATCTTCATTATTATCTCCTCAACGAACTCAATCAAGTTAGTCAAACCCTTAACAAATCCATGAGAATAAGGAATCATTCTGGAATGCAAAGGTAAACCCTGGCTTCTATTCTCCACTGCTAACCATAGAAACATAGAAACATAGAAAATAGGTGCAGGAGTAAGCCATTCGGCCCTTCGATCCTGCACCGCCATTCAATATGATCATGGTTGATCTTAATACCATGTTTTTAAACCCCTCTCCACTGTCTCCTCTGCCCTCACCTCTGACAACAACTGTGAAGAGCTCATGGACTTCTGTGTCTCTAATATTGAGACCATCCATTCATTTGCCTCTGCTGTTTCCTTTCATTCCCAAGCCCACTGAGCCAAATTTCCCCTAAGGTTTCCCCCTGAACTCGCATCTTTCTCCAATATCTCTCCGCTCTCCCCTCATAATCTCTCCATGCTCATGTTATCTACTTCCTGCTCCCTCAACCCTATTCCCACTAAGCTGCTGACCACCCAACTTCCTTTTCTGGTTTCCATGTTAGCTGATATTGTTAGCGGTTTTCTCTTCTCAGGTACTGTCCCCCTTGAGCTCAAATCTGCCGTCATCATCCGGCTCCTCAAAAAAACAACTCTTGACCCCCTCCGTTCTTGCAAATTATCACGCCATCTCCAACCTCTTTTTCCTCTCCAAAATCCTTGAATGTGTTGCCACCTCCCAAATCTGTGCCCATCTTTTCCACAGCTCCATGTTTGAATCCCTCCAATCAGGTTTCCGCCTCTGCCACAGTACAGAAACGGTTCTCGTCAAAGTCACTTATGACCTCCTTTGCGACTGTGACAAAGGTAAACTGTCCCTGCTCGTCCTTCTTGACTTGTCTGCAGCCTTTGAGATGGTTGACCACTCAATCCTCCTCCAACACCTTTCCATCGTCGTCCAGCTGGGTGCACCTGCACTGGCCTGGTTCCTTTCTTAATTATCTAATCATAGCTAGGGAATCACCTGCAATGGCTTCTCTTCCTGCTCCTACATCGTTACCTCTGGTGTCCCCCAAGGACCTATCCTTGGCCCCTCCTATTTCTCATCTACATGTTGCCCCTTGGCAACATCATCTAAAAACACAGTTTCCACATGTACGCTGATGACACCCAGCTCTACCTCGCTACGTTGTTACCACTAGAGACCCTCCACGGTCTCTAAATTATCAGACTGCTTGTCTGATATCCAATTTTGAACAGAAATTTTCTCCAATTAAATGTTAGAAAGACCGAATCCATTGTTTTTGGTCCCCACCACAAACTCCGTTCCCTGGCCACTGACTCCATCCCTCTCGCTAACATCTGTCTGAGGCTGAACCACACTTTTCGCAACCTTAGTTTCATATTTGACCCTCAAGTGATCTTCCAACCACATAGCCGCAGCATAACTAAGACCGTCTATTTCCACCTCCTTAATTTTGCCTTCCTTAATTTTGCCCGTCTCCGCCCTTGCTTCAATTCATCTGTTGCTGAAACCCTCATCCATGCCTTTGTTACCTCTAGACTTGACTATTTCAACTCACTCTTGGCTAGCCTCCCGCATTCTACCCTACATAAACTTGACATCATCCAAAACTCAGCTACCCATATCCTAACTCAGAGTCCCATTCACCCATCGCCCCTATGCTTGCTGACCTATCTTGGCTCCTGGTAAAGCAATGCCTTGATTTCAAAATTCTCATCCTTGTTTTCAAATCCCTCCATGGCCTCGCCCCTCCCTATCTCTGTAATCTCCATCAGCCCCACAATCTCTTGAGATATCTGCGCTCGTAAGATCCCTGATTATAATCGCTCAATCATTGGTGGCCGTGCCTTCTGTTGCCTAGTCCCTAAGCTCTGGAGCTCCCTGCCTAAACCTCTCCACTTCTCTACCTCTCTCTCCTCTTTTAAGACGCTGCTCAAAATCTACCTATTTGACCAAGATTTTGGTCATCTGCCCTAATTTCTCCTTATGTGGCTCGGTGTTGAATTTGTTGTCTTATAATACTCCTGAGAAGCAACTTGGGATGATTTACTATGTAAAAGGCGCTATATAAATACAAATTGTTGTTGTGCATCTCTTCCGAACTATATCCGCGACTCTTCTGACATCCTCCAACACTTTAACAAATTCCATTTTCCTGGCCCTAACGATTCCTGGGATGGGGGCATTGTCCCATGAGGAGAGATTGAGTAGACTAGGTCTATATTCTCTCGAGGTTAGAAGAATGAGAGGTGATGTCATTGTAATGTACAAAATTCTTACAAGGCTTGACAAGGTAGATACATGGTGGATGTTTTCCCTGCCTGGAAAGTCTAGAACCAGGCGTCACAGTCTCAGAATAAGGGGTCGGCCATCTAGTACTGAGATGAGGAGAAATTTTTTCACAGAGTGTGATGAATCTTTGGAATTCTCGACCCCAGAGGGCTGTGAAGGCTCAGTCGTTGAATATATTTAAGACAGAGATCGATAGATTTTTGAATATTAACGGAATCAAGGGATATGGGGAGAGTGCAGGAAAGTGGAGTTGAGGTCAAAGATCAGCCATGATCTTACTGAATGGCGGAACAAACTTGAGGGGCCGAATGGCCTACTCCTGCTGCTAATCCTTATATTCTTATGTTCTTATGTTCCTCCCTTCCCACAATCCAGGTCCCCAAACATTCCTTCCTGGTGAAACTGCGAGTTAGTTGTACTTCTTTCAACTTAATATATTGTATTCACTACTCATGATGCGGCCTCCTCTACATTGGAGAGACCAAACACAGATTAGGTGATCGATTTGCTGAGCACCTCCATTCAGTCCGTAAGCATGACCCAGAGCTTGCCATTTTAATTCTCCGCTCCACTCCCACTCTGACCTCACTGTCCTCGGCCTCTTACACTGTTCCAATAAAGCTTAATAGAATCTCGAGGAACAACACCTCATCGTTCAATTAGGCACTTTACAGCCTTCTGGACTCAACATAGAGTTCAACAATTTCAGATCATAATACTGCTCCCATTTTTTCGGACACCAGGTGCAGGGAATGATTCTGCTGCTGCCATTTACAACTCCTCAAGACCCACCTTTTGTTTCTTTACCAGCCACTTTTGCCTTGCACTATCATCCCTTTTGTCATTTAAATCAGTCCTACTTTATACTCTATCTCTTTTGTTCTTTCCTCCCCTCCCCACTTTCCCAGCCTCTATACTTGCTTAAAACCTGTTACATCTGTAACATTTTCCAATTCTGATGATAGGTCACAGATCTGAAACATTAACTTTGTTACTCTCTCCACAGATGCTGCTGACCTGTTGAGTATTTACAGCATTTTATGCTGAAATTACAGAAGAAAGCTGATGGGTGTACAAAACCAAATGATGGTGCACTTGAAAGCCAAACAGAAAGCCTGCACATAATGTCATGGAGGAGTCCAGCTCCAACTCGGCCCAGGGCTATGCGCAGAGTTTGGAACCATCCTTTCCAACATGGTGGTCACTTCCATCAGCATCCCTGTGGAACCCACCATGATTCAGCATCTGATGGCAGATGTCACACAGCAGCACAAACAGCTTCCATCATATTGCTGCAGTGGATGCTCAGACTGTTGCCATCAATGTTCTGGCTACCACTTTTCAAAGGGGCTTCCAGGGCATCAGAACCATCAATCTGTTCTCCAACAGATCAGTAGGATTGCTGAGGTGCCACCCCTGGAGAGTGGTAGTAGCTCCATGGAACAGGAACCTGCTGCCCTCTTTCAGGATGACAGCATTTCTGGTCACACCCCTGCCACTCTCCCAGTGCACTGCTGTTGCCTGTCAGCCAGCCAGCCCAGACTGCTGCCGCATGTGCCAAGGTGGTACAGTCTGAAGCTGGGCCCTCTAGGTCCAGAGCTGCTCGAAGTCACCCTCAAAGGCCAACTGCATTCTCCACAATTGAAAGTCAGCAGCTTTCCACCAGCCATGCTGCAGCCACTAGGGAAGCACCTTGTAGGAGTACTAGGATAGGCAAAGGCACATGGAAGACAGGCACTAAGGGAATGCGCAAGGGTGATTAGTTTCATTTTGTATGCATTAGTTAATCAGTGAATTTATAAAATTGGATTTGAATTTGCATTTGCTGGTTGGTTTTATTTTTGTGTTGTCAGAAAGAGGACAATGTGATGGTCAGTGATAGAGGCAGGGTAATGAGTGTGGGACAGTTGGTAAATGGGGAAGTGTTAAGGTTAAGTGTTACTGGTATTGCTCAGGAGTAATGTGATCATGTGGAGCCCGAGCAGGGAGGGGCTATCTATGTTGTAGTGTACTTCCAATTCCCGTTTCTCCACTTACTGTTGCTCTTCCTCCTCCTCCACCTCTTCCTCTTGCTCCTCACCTGATATGTGGTGTTAAGGGCTGTTCTGTCATAATGGCCAGGTTGTGCAGAATGCAGCATACTACCACAAATCTTGATACCTGCTCAGGGCTCCTCCAGGCAGTAGAAGTGTTGTTTGGGGATTCTGATGGTGTGCTCTATAATGTTCATTGTGACAATATTGCTTTCATGGTAGGCCTGCTGTGCATGTGTATGTGGGTTCTGGACCAAAGTCTTGAGTCATGACCCAGTAGCCAGCCTTTGACTTGCCGTACTGGTTCAAATACAGGTGTCGCAGAGGACTGCCGCAGATGAAATATTCATGACTGCTTCCAGGATAACGGACTTTCACCTGCATGATACATTACATTTGGTCCCACACCAGCTGCATTTTGAGGAAATGACATCCCTTTTTGTTGATGAAAATAGCTGAGTTTATATGAGGAGCATGTAAGGCAATGAGTGTGCAGTCTAAAGCACTCTGCATCTAAGCCTCAGAGACATTCCTTATACAGCAGTGTACTGCAAGCTGTGAGATGTTGCTTATATCTGCAGTAGCATCAGCCTGAAAGGAGCCAGATGCATAACAATTAAGAGCCTCGGTCACCTTGACAGCCACAGGTAATGCTATCCTTGCCCTGCTTTGAGGGTGCAATTGTGGCTGCAGCAGTTGGCAGATTTCACTCACAACCTCTTTTGTGAAGCAAATATGTCTCATGCACTGGTCGTCACTGAAGTTGAGGTAAGAGAATTTTTTTTATTTATTTTTATTTCAAAATATACTTTATTCATATAAAAATTTGCACAATACATTCGAAAGCAGTTCAGTACATTTGGATGCAGTCAGCAATTCCAAACATTACATTTGGATGCTGACCGCAGTTCCGTTCAATACATTCTTTACTTTACATTTCAAGGTACGATTCATACAATCCAGGATACATTGTGGTACGTTCATCAAGTTACATTACATGTGTCACCATACGGTACACAGTGAGGGTGCAGTTACATTTCTTTCCAACATGCATTACGCAACAGAACTTGCATTATACATGGCACTACATAGGTGTTTGCAAATCATGGTGCTCTCTGTATACAAAAGGTTTACCATTGCAGCCCGAGGGGAGTTTTATACTGATTCCATCCCCTGGGTTTACCGTGGCGGAAGGGCTTTAAACTGTGGCTCTTCCCCACTGTGCCTTTGCGGCGGCTGCAGCAATTATTAGTGCGTCCCTCAGCACGTAGTCCTGGATCTTGGATTGTGCCAGTCTGCAACACGCAGACGTGGACATCTCCTTACTCTGGAAGACCAGCAAGTTTCGGCAAGATCAAAGTGCGTCTTTCACCGAGTTGATGGCCCTCCAGCAGCAGGTGATGTCTGTCTCGGTGTGTGTCCCTGGGAACAGCCCGTAGAGCACAGAGTCCTGTGTTACGGAGCTGCTCGGGATGAACCTCGACAGCAACCACTGCATCTCTTTCCAGACCTGCCTTGCAAAGGCGCAATCTTGAAGGAGATGGGTGACAGTCTCGTCCGCCCCGCAGCCGACTCGGGGGCACCGTGCCGTGCTGCTAAGACGCCGGCTGTGCATGAATGCTCTGACGGGTAGAGCCCTCCTTACCGCCAACCAAGCTACATCTTGGTGCTTGTGTGAAAGCTCTGGTGGTGAGACTTTCTGCCAAACGAGTTCGACAGTCTGCTCGGGGAACCACCCGACAGGGTCCACCCTCTCCTTCTTTCGTAGGGCGTCCAGGACCTTACGTGCTGACCACTGTTTTATGGCTTTGTGGTCAAACGGGTTTTTTGGGAAAAACTTTTCCACGAAGGACAGGTGGACAGGCATGGTCCAGCTGGTGGGGCCATTTCGCAGCAGCATGGCCAGGTCCATCCTTTGCAACACCGGGGACAGGTAGAACCTCAGCACGTAGTGACACTTGGTGTTTGCGTACCGGGGGTCTGTGTACAGCTTGATGCAGCTGCACACAAAGGTGGCCATCAGGATGAGGGCCACGTTCGGAACATCCTTTCCTCCACTGTCCAGAGATTTGTACATTGTGACTTTGCGGACACGTTCCATTTTGGACCTCCAGACAAAGTGGAAGACGGCCCGGGTGACTGCTGCGGCACAGGAGCGAGAGATGGGCCAGACCTGCGCCACGTACAGCAACCCCGAGAGCACCTCACTCCCGATGACCAGCTTCTTTCCTGCCATGGAGAGGAAGCGCAGCTTCACTTTGGCGATACGCTCTTCCCAGTTTTTGCCGCACGCCCCGTCCGCTCTGAACCATATTCCCAACACCTTCAGGTAATCTGGCTTAACGGTGAAGGAAATAAAGGATCCGTCGGCCCAGTTGCCAAAGAACATGGCCTCGCTTTTGCTGCAATTGACCTTCGCTCCCGAGGAGTTCAAACTGGTTGCAGATTGTGAGCAATCTGCAGACCGACTGCGGATCCGAGCAAAAGATGGCTACGTCGTCCATGTACAGGGAGATCTTGACCTGAGCGCCTCCGCTGCCTGGGATCGTCACCCCTCTAATGCCCGCATCCTTCCTGATGGACCCGGCAAAGGGCTCGATACAACACACAAACAAGACAGACGAGAGAGGACGGCCTTGTCTGACTCTAGATCTGATCGGAAAGCTTTCAGTTTCCCACCCGTTGATTAGAACTGCGCTGCTGATGTCTGTGTGGAACAGTTGGATCCAATTGCGGATACCCTCCCCAAACCCCATTTTGGAGAGCACGTCCATCAGGTACGTGTGCGATATCCTGTCAAAGGCTTTCTCCTGGTCTAAGCTGATGAAGCAGGTATCCACCCCGCTGTCCCGCACGTAGGCGATCGTATGCCTGAGTAGCGCCAGGCTATCAGAGATCTTCCTGCCGGGGACAGCGCAGGTCTGGTCCGGGTGAATCACCAGCTCAAGAGCAGACTTGACCCTGTTGGCGATGACCTTTGACAGGATCTTGTAGTCCACATTGAGCAGCGAAATGGGCCGCCAGTTTTTGATTTCCTCCCTCTCCCCCTTCTGCTTGTAGATGAGGGTGATGATGCCTTTCCTCATCGATTCTGACATGCTGCCGTACACTTCCAGCAGGTCTGGGCCCATCCAGTCCCACTGAGCCGAATACAACGCGACCGGTAAGCCGTCGCTTCCGGGAGTTTTATTCGTCTCGAAGGACCGGACGGCCTTTGTCAGCTCGTCCAGAGTTAGCGGGTGGTCCAGACTCTCCCGCTCGCTGTCGTCTAAGACCTCCGAATTAGACGACAGGAAAGACTGGGAGGCCGCGCGGTCTGTGGGCTTGACGTCATACAGCCTGGCATAGAAGGATTTGCTGATCCTCAGCATGTCAGACTGCGAAGACGTCACAGAACCATCTTCTTCCTTTAGGCTGGTGATCACAGAGCTCCCCCTGTGTACCTTTTGGAAGAAGAAACGCGAACACGTCTCATCCTGCTCGACGGAGCGGACTCTGGAGCGGAAGATGATCTTGGAGGACTCTGAGGCAAAGAGTGAGGCTTTCTGGCCCTTCACCTCTTCGAGTTCCTCCGCGACATCGACCCCCATCGACTGCAGCAGGAGCAGGTTTTGCATATTCGTCTGGAGTTGGGACAATTCCCTCTGTCTCCCTCTCGACTCCTGAACACCTTTGAGGATGAAGAACCTCTTGATGTTCGTCTTGATTGTTTCCCACCACTGCATCGGGGAATCGCAGAGGGGTTTTACGGTTCTCCAACCTTTGTAATCCCTCTTGAGTTTCTCAACGTTTTCCGGAGTCAACTGTTTCACGTTCAGCTTCCATATCCCTCTGCCAACTTTCTGGTTTTCCTGTGACAGTCAGCCAGTAGGAGGCAGTGGTCAGAGAAGAACACCGGCGTGATGTCAGTGGATCTGACCGTGAGTGTGAGGGACACAAACAGGAAGTCTATTCTTGAACGGACGGACCCATCTGGTCTCGACCAGGTGTATCTGCGCGGTGCTCCGTCTGCAGGGTTGCTGAAGACATCGCACAGCTTGGCATCTTTTATCGCATCCATCAGGAGTTTGGACGTGGCATCCAGTTTGCTGTCGGCTCTGCTGGATCGTCCAGCCGCATCGATGATGCAGTTGAAGTCACCGCCCAGAATGACCGGCCTGGGTGTTGCCAGTAGCAGTGGGAGCTGCTGGAAGAGGGCCAGCCGCTCGTTTTGGAGAGCTGGGGAGTAAACATTAATTAACCTGAGAGGGGAGTTTTTGTACATTATGTCTGCTACGAGGAGGCGGCCGGCCACCACCTCCTTAACTTCGGTGATGGTGAAGTGGCCTCCCCGCAGCAGAATGCCCAGGCCGGAAGACCGGCAGTCGTTTCCTCCTGACCATATTGATGGTCCATGGGTACACCATCGTGACCACTGCCGGTAACTGCTGAAGTGCGGCAGACTGCACTCCTGCAAGAACTTAAGGTCTGCTTTGATTTTGCCGAGGTACCCCAAGGTGGAAACACATCGCGTAGTGGATTTTACGCCACGCACGTTAATAGTAGCAATTTTTAAATCCATTTTAAAGTTACTGTTTACAGTTACAAACATTACACTTCAAATAAATCATCCTTTAAGTCCGAGGTCTGCCCAGTGGCCAGTTCTGGCATGCATAGGTTTAAACTATAAAAGTCTATTGCACCTGGGCTGGCGTGGTCGTCATCCTCTGCCATGGAAGTGTTTCGACCAGGGGACTGCTGTAGTGCTGTGATAAAGTCCGATATGTCCTCTGCACTGTCCTCGCCTGGTGTTGGTGGTTCCCTCTTTTCATCAGTCACAGCGTTCTCGAGCTGTTGTGCTTCGATCGTTGCGTCGCTCCCGGTATTCCGGAGGTGGGGTGTGCTGGGCACTTCGCTGCTCCCGTTATCCCGGTGCTGGTCTGCGCTGGTCGCTTCTTCGCTCCCGGTGTTCCGGAGCTCGTGTGCGCTGGGCGCTTTGCTGCTCTCGGGTTCCCGGAGCAGGGCTATGCTGGTCGCTTCACTGCTCCCGGTCGCCTGTGGCAGTGGATTGGTGTATTGCCTCTTGTTTTGGTGGCAGTAGTGAGGGGTTTTTTCTTGCCTTTCCTCATCAGACGAGCTGATGTCGCTGCTGTCTGTCGTGGTCGTTAGCCGCCTCATCCCTTTCGTTTCCGCAGGGGCCCTTGCTTGCCTGTTCTCCTTACGCTTGCGGGCCTTTTTCTTGACGGTCTCCCATCTCGTTTCATCATCTGCTGTCTCCTCGTTCCTGGACTCGGTGCACTGGGGGAGAGTTTCACTGCTGGCTGCTGGTGTCTCGCAGCTCGCCGTAACAGGCTTCTCTTCCTCACCGACTTGTTCCGAGTCCACGAGGGCAGTTGCTTCTTTGCCCAGGGCGTTGATCGGGGGGAGGGTGTAGGTCTCCTCTGGTGTGTTGTGTTCCTCAGCTTCCTCCTCCTCTCGTGCAATGTTCTTTGCTGTCTGCGCATAGCTGAAGTTGCGTTTGGGGCAGTTTTTGTAAAGGTGCCCAGCCAGACCACAGAGGTTGCAGCACTTGGTCTCCTTACAGTCCTTTGTCTGGTGGCCTTCGTTCTTGCAGTTTCGGCAGATGACAGTTTTGCAGCTTGCCGCCACATGGCCTGCCTTCCCGCAGGTGCGGCACACGTTGGGTTGGCCAACGTACACCATGTAGCCGATGGCAAAGCTGGAGGGGGGGTGCAGGATGGTTCCGCTGGCGTCCACCTTCATGGTGACCTGGATCTGGCGCTTGCTGGTCCAAATCCCGTGCAAGTCTTTCAAGTCGCTGCTGTTTCCTGTCCCATCGACATACCTGCCGAGGAAAGTCAGCACATCAATGACCGGGATGTGGGGGTTGTACATCTGCACTGTGATAGTGCATCTTCTCTGCGACGGGAGGGTGAACAGTGGCTCCCAAGTCAGCACTGACCACAGTGGTTCACTCGCCTCCTTCAAACCCTTCAGGAACTTCAGGCATAGAGTGATGGTTCTGAAGGTCGCATCAAAGTAACCTCTCTTCGGGAGGTCCTGCAAGGCGAAGACATCAGCGACTTTCATGCCACATGTTCCAAGCAGGATTTTCTTCACGAAAAGGTCCCAGTTGATCGTTGCCTGTCCATCCACTTTCTTTACCCTCACTCGGATGGTATTTCGGACGCTCTGGTTCGTCACTCGGTTGGCCGCCATCCGGGTAAGAGGTAAGAGAATTGCTCCCGATTGACCCATACTGTTTATGGCTTCCTGCTAAGGGTCCTTTTCCTCCTCCTCCTCCTCCCTTCTGTAGCAGTTTGTCCTGCTCTGAGTGGCCGGTCTTCAATCTCCCAGTCATATTTAATTCCCAGAGGAAGCACCTATGTCTGGAAGCAACTTCTTTCAGCTCAATATTTTAAATGGCAAAAAAACAGCCAAACCACTCCCGGTAGAATATTCAAATCTTAGCCATGTATAGGAATGCTCCAAAAATGCATACAATTTCACCAGCAGCCAGAAGAAATAATCCAGCAACGAGCCTGTAAGTAGATTATGATTCCAATTAATAGCACTGTTAGGGGTCCCTCATTCCTTTAACATTGTGTTCAGTTGTGTAAGATTGAGAGAAGGCATTGACTGGAGTGTGGAGTTGTAAATGGCAGCACTGGCTTGAAATCAATATTGCACACTAATTTGAGTCATCATCTCGCTGCTCTGCATGCTGCCAGTGATCATTAGGTGCTCATGCACAAATCCTCTTTACCAAGATGGTGTCCTGTGGACTTTGTATTTTCAAGTCTTAATTGGCTGCATAGCACTTAAAAATGGGCACTACACGGCCAATGTATTCCCCCTCGTGTCCAAGCCAGCACTACTAAAATAGACAAACTGCTCATTCAGCCCATCACTCTTTGTGGCATTAACATTTTGTAATTTGGCCATTGTGTGGTCTACATAACAATATTATCTACACATAAAAATGCTGGGGTATGTTCCTCAGAGGGATGCACTAAGGTGTTATATAAATACAAAGCTTGCTGTTTGGGTGGTAATTGAAATTTATAAAGGTATCTAGGAGAATCTGTGCCAAGAACCTCCTTGGGCATTCTCCCATTTCATTACCGTAAATTTGGTAGAAGTTCAGTGGGAAACCCTTTTCCAGTTGTGTTCACTTGTACCCTGTGGAGGCCGGAACTCCTCCATTCACTCAGTATACTTGCCATCACTGCAATATTGGGTCCCCGCTGTGGAGCAGGAGTGCGATCCCAGTCTCAGTGAGTCCCTTGACACTGGCTTCGGCCCAGCCCATCATTTGCTTTTTAAGAAGCGAATTGAAGGTCCAGGTCTTCCAAGGCACTGGGAAAACTCCCGGAAATGGCAGACTCCTGGTGCAACTGAGTCTCCATCGGTCACTTGCCGGTGCTACCGTGGGATAGAGGCAGAAACTCACACTGAAGGCCATGGTCATTATAAATTGTGCATTCAGAAGAAATAATCCAGCAACTAACCTGTAAGTAGCTCATGATTCCTTTAAATAGCGCTGATGGGGGTCACTCGTTTTTGCTGGGGTTCCATCAGTCTCCCATCATAATTCCAGCAGGAGACTGGCAGAGTCACCTGGGAAACAATAAAAATTCATTTTAGCTGGGTCTCCACCATTTCTGGGAATTTCTGATTTGACTTGTAAAGGGTAGAACTTCCTACTGCTTCTTAAAAGGCAAATGAGCCAAGGTCCGGGGCAGAGCCGGAGCCTGGGGTGGAGTCAGGGCTCTAGTAAGGATGGGGTCAGGGATGGGGCCAGAGCTGAGGTCAGGGCTAAGGTCATGGAGGGGGTCAGGGTTAGGGTCATGGGTGGAACAAGGGTCCGGCATGGATCTGGGGCCAGGGGGATACATTCTTTAAGCTGGGAATTCCCACTCCTGTTCCATGGTAAAGCCCCGGCATGCCGGTGAGGTGAGGCATATAAACTACGCAAATACGCTTCTGTGGTCCACATCAGGCACGTGACCTAGAGCCCCCAAAGTTTAATATTTTTCTTTAAAACTCCACCAGTTTGAACACTTTGTTCTCAGGGCCGATAAGACAATTGTCGCAGTCAGCGAGATTCTGATCATTCTGCCTTCTCCAAGGGTGGAACAAGGCTGGAATTTAGCGTCATGGGGCAGGCAGGTTTCAGAGATGCATCTGAAATGCCTGCCTGCCCCACGCTAATGAGGTGCCTTCCGGCAGGCCCTGCGAAATGTAGAGCACTATTGAACGGGATTCCAGCCTAACACCTAGTAATGTGAACCTAGCAGTTTCGGCACCTCTAACCTTTGCTAACCACTTTGCCAGAAAGCCCAATAATATATTTGAAGTTAAAACTACAGATTCTGAGAAATGAATGAAAAATTATTGAGCGACGTTGGGCAACCTGACTGATCATTTTCTGCTGATCTCTCCAAAATATGCTTTTTGATTCAATCTGCAGGATAACCTACGTCACTTACATCACTTCCTTATTGTAAGACTTCAAGGTTACTAAACCCTGGCTCCCAGCTTTTTTTGTTGTTGTTCTTCATGTTTTGTTCAAAGCATTTTGAATTCCAGTGTTTCCTCGGTGGACAATCTGCCATAAAATATTGTGTTGCTGCAGAAATTACCTGCCTCCACAGATCAATCAGAAGACTTGACACCAAAACTGGAGCAAGCAGCAAGCAAAGCTGAATGACATGCATTCTGCGTATTCCTATGCAACAGCAGGCATGATGCTACAGTTCATTACCAGCCCCCAATTGGATTGGGTCAAGAGGTCAACGAAACCTAGCCAGGGCAGCCTGTCGGTATCCAGATGATGGAGAAATCTGTCAGAAGTGTCAACACCTTCAAATCATAACTGCTAAAAAAAAACAGCAGTCTATGTGGCAGCTGGTGATCGGTCTAAACACTGCAGTAAACTCCCTGCTACTGCTCTTTCACAACAGAAACTTGTGTCAAAAAAATAATTAAACTACTGTGCAATTCTGTTTTATTTTACCGCTGTACAATCAGAAGATTCTTGTCAACAAAATTCCACATTTTTCCCGGCAGATTCTTGGAGGCTATGGTTACTTTGTCAGGTATTCACATATATTGCGTATCTCATTGTAACACGCAAGGATAGAGAATCCAACAGTTGAAAAAAAGGAATTATTCTCTTCGAGTCAGTGAATAAAGATGGTGGGTGCAGTATGCTGCTTCAGCTAGGATGAAAATAGAACATCTTGAACAATTATTGTAGCATAATATTAAATTATAAATATTATAGACACTGATTTAGTCATTCATTTATGAAACATAAAGCAGCAGCTGGCTCCTGTAAGTTTCAGCTCTTGAGGAATAACTTTCAAGCAGACAAATTACATATTCTGTGTGGTCAGTAGACATACAGAATTCATAAAATATATTTTGAGCCAATTTTGCATTGGTACTGAGAGAGTAAAATTCAGATTTACATGACTTCCCTGACATTAATACATTTGATGTTGCTGGATTTGTGAAAACATCTGCATCGCATGAAACAGTATTTATGAATTTCGCCAATATATGCATTAATATATTTAGTTTGAAAAAAATGCATTGTTCTGTGGAATATTTTGGTGCAGCTTACATGATACTTGATACCAGCAGGTTTCTTTAACAGATGCTATCAGACTGTACTTGCTAGATATATAGTACAGTTTAATGATGAACATATTAACAATCTTTATATACTAAAATTAATATATGGCATCAAATTTCAACATTTTCAATAGATCATTATCTACTACTGCCATGTAAGCATGCTAAATAAATCTATACAAGACAGTTATAAATCTAAATGGCAAAACAACCAAATTCTAGATAACACATCTTGAAGCAATAGCAACTGTTATGCCGAAAGATAATTATTTTCGTACAATGCTGTGGAAGTTTCTTCCCAGTCAATTGCTAAGAAACAACATGTTGCTGGAATGTAATTAGAAGAGATCAATGATTTGCTTTCAAAAGTCACACACTGCATGCCCAAGCATCTGTAATTAAATTATACATAAAAGAAATTCAAAATATGAATTGCCATTGAATGCAGAGACAGTAGATGGCAGTATTTAACAATAAATTAAATTCTATGTCCATTCTGAAATGTAACAGAAATTTGAAGAGCAAAAATCTTCATATGTAAAACTGCCACAATAGCATGATTTAAGTACACTAACGTGAAGAATATTGTATTTTTTAAACAGTAGTCATTTTTAATTTTTGCGGAAAGGTCTGTGTTCTCCGAGTTTAAAATGACTGGTTGGTAATGCGCTTCACAAGGCATGTGCTACACCTATTTTCTTCATCAGCATTTCATGCCATACAATAATGAAAAACAAAACAATGCACTGCTGATTATCCTCATTCATCATATTAGTATCTACAGTACAATAAAAACATTTTGTCAATAAAAATGCAAGTCCCTGACTCTCCTCAGTTACCATCCCTTGTTTACCCTAATTACTCATGATCCCAGTCTCACAGTACTATATACCTCAGTAGTTTCTGCTGATCTATTCCTCTTATCCTGACTCTGTGGCTCTACTCACGCTATCTTCTTGTTTATGCTAACCCAGTCTACATTCAACATGATAAATGATAGCCTTTTTACACTAATATAATTTCTAACCAGAAGAATAGCTGAGAAGGAAATATAAAAGAGGCCTTGATAATAACGCAGGAATCATCAGAATGTGGTGTTTATTTCAATCAATGTAAATATGTTTTAATAGAAAATATTGTTCTTGACATTCTAATAAAATGTACCTTGTGTTTGTTTTTTTAAATGTAATTCCAAGATTGAAACATACTGGAATATAATAAGTACTTCCAATAATTTTGTAAACATTATGATCACACTCTGGCTGTGAGCATATCCTGCAATCAAGAAACATCGGTTTGGGAAAGGGAGTTATCTCACACAAACAAAAACACGCAAAGATACATACACAAACATATATAAACACATACTCTCACATACTGTATCTCTACCATAGCTCACAAACTCTTCATATATGTTGGAGATAAAAGTCCCCATTTTCACAAGGAACCAGTGATGCAGAGCCTCACTCATAAAACCATGATTCACATTGACCTGGAGTTTCCAACCAGCACTTTTGGTGGATGAGAGGGGGCAGTTCTACTGGCAAACAAAAGCCTCATTTCTGTAACAGAATTATTCACATTGGGTCTCAGGTCAAATGTCACAAAGTCTGCCTGAGCTGCATAGCAAGATTTAACCTCAAACGCAAAATGGGCAAAGGACTCTTTCCCAAGCCTGGCATGCTTTAGTTCTCTTCCTGAAGCTAAGTTGTTGTTTGGATAATTGAGATTGAAAGCTGCCATTATCATGAGTTTGTACTTCAGTTCTTGCACATTTTATATTTTGTTTTTTTTATTCCTGTCTATACCTTTTGCCATCTTTGCAAAAATCTTTGTTTTGCATCCAAGACTTTCCTGCGTTTTTTTTCCTTGTTGCTGCTTTTGAACTTGCAGCTAATGGAGTGCTGAGAAGGGAATCCAATTGGGTTCTCATTGCGCTATATGAGTTAGATGAGGAGGACAATCTTGTGAGATGGTAACACCTCAGGAAGTATATGCACATCGATCAATAGCTCTGCCATTCATACCAGACCAAGCCTCCTCTGCTTAATTAGAAAGAAATATAGAAACATAGAATAGAGGTGCACGAGTAGGCCATTCAACCCTTCGAGCCTGCATCACCATTCAACAAGATCATGGCTGATCATTCATCTCAGTAACCCTTTCCTGCTTTCTCTCCATACCCCTTGATCCCTTTAGCCATAAGGGCCATATCAAACCCCCTCTTGAATATATCCAATGAACTGGCATCAACAACTCTCTGCAGTAGGGAATTCCACAGGTTAACAACTCTCTGAGTGAAGAAGTTTCTCCTCATCTCAGTCGTAAATGGCCTACCCCTTATGCTAAGACTGTGTCCCCTGGTTCTGGATTTCCCCATCATCGGGAACATTCGTCCCGCATCTAACCTGTCCAGTCCCGTCAGAATTTGATATGTTTCTATGAGATCCCCTCTCATCCTTCTAAACTCCAGTGAATAAAGGCCCAGTTGATCCAGTCTCTCCTCAAATGTCAGTCCAGCCATCCCGGGAATCAGTCTGGTAAACCTTCGCTGCACTCCCTCAATAGCAAGAATGTCCTTCCTCAGATTAGGAGACCAAAACTGAACACAATATTCCAGGTGAGGCCTCACTAAGGCCCTCTACAAATGCAGTAAGAACTCCCTGCTCCTACACTCAAATCCCCTAGCTATGAAGGCCAACATACCAGTTGCCTTCTTCACCGCCTGCTGAACCTGCATGCCAACTTTCAATGACTGATGTACCATGACACCCAGGTCTCGTTGCACCTCCCCTTTTCCTAATCTGCCGCCATTCAGATAATATTCTGCCTTCGTGTTTTTGCCACCAAAGTGGATAACCTCACATTTATCCACATTATACTGCATCTGCCATGCATTTGCCCATTCACCTAACCTGTCCAAGTCACTTAGCATCCTCCTCGCTGCTCACACCGCCACCCAGCTTAGTGTCATCTGCAAACTTGGAGATATTCCACTCAATTCCTTCATCCAAATCATTCATTTATATTGTAAATAGCTGGGGCCCAGCACTGAGCCCTGTGGCACCCCACTAGTCACTGCCTGCCATTCTGAAAAGGACCAGTTTATCCCGACTCTCTGCTTCTTGTCTGCCAACCAGTTCTCTATCCATGTCAGTACATTACCACCAATACCATGTGCTTTAATTTTGCACATTAGTCTCTTGAGTGGAACTTTGTCAAAAGCCTTTTGAAAGTCCAAATACAACACATCCACTGATTCTCCCTTGTCCACTCTACTAGTTACGTCCTCAAAAGATTCCAGAAGATTTGTCAAGCATGATTTCCCTTTCATAAATCCCATGCTGTCACTGGTTTCCAAATGTGCTGTTATTTCATCTTTAATAATTGATTCCAACATTATCCCTACTACTGATGTCAGGCTAACCAGTCTATAATTACCATTTTCTCTCTCCCTCCTTTCTTAAAAAGTGGTGTTACATTTGCTTTCCAGAGGCGATAGACTGTTGGAAAATGATCACCAATGCATCCACTATTTCTAGGGCCACTTCACTAAGTACTCTGGGATGCAGACTATCAAGCCCCCGGGATTTATCGGCCTTTAATCCCATCAATTTCCCTAACACAATTTCCCGCCCAATAAGGATATTCTTCAGTTTCTCCTTCTCACTAGACCCTCCAGAAGGTTATTTGTGTCTTCCTTCATGAAGAGAGAACCAAAGTATTTGTTCAATTGGTCTGCCATTTCTTTGTTCCCCATAATAAATTCACCTGAATCTGACTGCAAGGGACCTACATTTGTCTTCACTATTCTTTTTCTCTTCACACATCTATAGAAGCTTTTGCAGTCAGTTTTTATGTCCCCAGCATGCTTCCTCTCATATTCCATTTTCCCCCTCCTAATTAAACCCTTTGTCCTCCTCTGTTGAATTCTAAATTTCTCCCAGTCCTCAGATTTGCTGTTTTTTCTGACCAATTTATAAGCCTCTTCCTTGGATTTAACAATATCCTTAATTTCCCTTGTTAGCCACGGTTGAGCCACCTTGCCCGTTTTAT
The DNA here is from genome assembly GCF_044704955.1 of Pristiophorus japonicus. Classification (NCBI taxonomy): domain Eukaryota; kingdom Metazoa; phylum Chordata; class Chondrichthyes; family Pristiophoridae; genus Pristiophorus; species Pristiophorus japonicus. The sequence goes on along the minus strand of NC_091977.1, from coordinate 367,621,847 downwards.
TTTTACTCCAGACAGGGATGTACAATTGTTGAAGTTCATCCATGTGATCTTTAAATGTTTGCCATTGCCTATCCACCGTCAACCCTTTAAGTATCATTTGTCAGTCTATTCTAGCCAATTCACGTCTCATACCATCGAAGTTACCTTTCCTTAAATTCAGGACCCTAGTCTCTGAATTAACTGTGTCACTCTCCATCTGAATAAAGAATTCTACCATATTATGGTCATTCTTCTCCAAGGGGCCTCGCACAACAAGATTTCTAATTCGTCCTTTCTCATTTCACATCACCCAGTCTAGGATGGCCAGCCCTCTAGTTGATTCCTCGAGATATTGGTCCAGAAAACCATCCCTAATGCACTCCAGGAAATCCTCCTCCACCGTATTGCTACCAGTTTGGCTAGTCCAATCCATATGTAGATTAAAGTCCCCCATGATAACTGCTGTACCTTTATTGCATGCATCCCTAATTTCTTGATGGATGTTGTCCCCAACCTCACTATTACTGTTTGGTGGTCTATACACAATTCCCACTAGTGTTTTCTGCTCTTTGGTATTCTGCAGCTCCACACATAGAGGTTCCACAACATCCAAGCTAATGTCCTTCCTTACTATTGCGTTAATTTCCTCTTTAACCAGCAACAATAGCCCACCTCCTTTTCCTTTCTGTCTATCCTTCCTGAATATTGACTACCCCTGGATGTTGAGTTCCCAGCCTTGGTCACCCTGGAGTCATGTTTCCGTGATGCCAATTATATCATATTCATTAATTGCTGCCTGTGCAGTTAATTCGTCCACCTTATTACGAATACTCCTCGCATTGAGGCACAGAGCCTTCAGGCTTGTCTTTTTAACACACTTTGCCCTTTTAGAATTTTGCTGCAATGTGGCCCTTTTTGATTTTTGCCTTGGGTTTCTCTGCCCTCCACTTATACTTTTCTTCTTTTTATCTTTTGCTTCTGCCCTATTTTACTTCCCTCTGTCTCCCTGCATAGGTTCCCATCCCCCTGCCATATTAGTTTAACCCGCCCCCAACAGCACTAGCAAACACTCCCCCTTGGACATTGGTTCCGCTCCTGCCCAGGTGCAGACCATCCGGTTTGTACTGGTCCCACCTCCCCCAGAACCGGTTCCAATGGTCCCAGGAATTTGAATCCCTCCCTTCTGCACCACTCCTCAAGCCACGTATTCATCTGAGCTATACTGCGATTCCTACTCTGACTAGCTCGTGGCACTGGTAACAATCCTGAGATTACTACCTTTGAGGTCTTACTTTTTAATTTAACTCATAACTCCCTAAATTCAGCTTGTAAAGGACCTCATCCCGTTTTTTACCTATATCGTTGGTACCTATATGCACCACGATAACTGGCTGTTCACCCTCCCTCTTCAAAATGTCCTGCACCCGCTCCGAGACATCCTTGACCCTTGCACCAGGGAGGCAACATACCACCCTGGAGTCTCGATTGGGGGTGCAGAACGTCTATCTATTCCCCTTACAATAGAATCCCATACCACGATAGCTCTCCCACTCTTTTTCCTGCCCTCCCGTGCAGCAGAGCCACCCACGGTGCCATGAACTTGGCTGCTGCTGCTCTCCCCTGATGAGTCATCCCCCTCAACAGTACCCAAAGTAGTGTATCTGTTTTGCAGCGGCTATTGAATAACTGCTCCATGCTGACTTGTAGACAACTTCAGACTCTGCAATGGTTCTTCACCTAGCTTTCATCAGTTGATTAAGCTTTAATGCTACAAGACTCTTCCAGGTCACTGCATGGGAGATCTATCAAATTAGCCAGGCAGCTATATTCGATGAATAAAACAAATGCCTTGAAATTCTGGTCAGAGGCTTCCCATGGGCAATCGCCTCCAACCTGAAATATTTCTACGGAATTACCTGGTGATCCTGGAGGAGCATGGGATTCCGATGGGGAGTCCTTCTCTTCCCGCGCTGCGAAGTGCGCTCCCGTCCTCGAGGTTCCCACGCAGAAAGTGTAGTCACATGTGACTGCTCAGGCAATTAGGGAGAGTATTCCACAGCTTTCTCATTAATAGCAATGAGAAATCCTTATCTACGTGTTCTTGTTGCTATTAATGAGAAAAAAAAACACACTAAACTCATACAATAAAAAATAAAAAACACAGCTCACTTAATTCAAATTAATTGAAATTAAAGTTAATAAACATCTTAGAGAAAATGCATTTTTCCGGGTTTTTAAAAGTTTTAAAAAATTTTAGTTAAAAGTAAATGTAACGTGGTGGGTAGGGTTTTAGAAAAAATGTGAGTTTTTAAAATTTAATTTAATTATATTTTCGTATGTATTTAAACTCTTACGCCTGTAAAAGTAGGTTATGCACCTGCTTTTATCAGATGCAACAATTTTGAGGACATTTGCTGGGTAAATACTGCAATCTTGCCCATGCAAATGTCCTCGCTCCTGACATATGGATGATCTGTCAAGCTTTAGCTTGACAGATCGGAAAAGCTGGTTTTCAGCGCATGCACATTGTGTGCTGAAATCCCGCTTTTGCGATGCTATCCTGGGTCTGTAGACACTCCGTACAGACTCGGGAGGCCGGAATTTCAGTGCCAATTTTTTTTTCAGGCGAAAGAGCTCAGTAAACTTTTCCTGTCAGCACGGATTTGCTAAAGGCAAATCTTGTTTGACTAACTTGATCGAGTTCTTTGATGTAGTAATGGAGAGGGTTGACGAGGGTAGTGTGTTGATGTTGATTATATGGACTTTCAAAAAAGAACCACATAATAGACTTGTTAGCTACATTGATTAAATGGGCAATAGCAGCATGGATACGAAATTGCTAAGGGACGTAATGTGAACGGTTCTTTTTCAGACTGGAGGGATCTGTACAGTGGTGCCCCTCAGGGCTCTTCTTGATATATATTATTGGTTTGTACTCGGGGATACAGGGCATTACTTCAAATTTTGTGGATAATACAAAACTCGGAAATGTAATAAAGTGAGAGGATAGTAACAGACTTAGTGACGACATAGACAGGCTGGTGAAATGGGCAGACATATGGCAGTTGAAATTTAATGCAGAGAAGTTTGAAGTGATTCATTTTGGTAGGAAGAATAAGAAGAGGCAATATAAACAAAATGGTACAATTTTAAAGGGGGTGGAAGAACAGTCAGACCTGGGCGTATAAACAGACAAGTCTTTGAAGGTTGCAGGACAAGTAGAGAAGGCTGTAAAAAGGCATATGGGATCATAGAAACATAGAAAATAGGTGCAGGAATAGGTCATTTGGCCCTTCGAGCCTGCACCACCATTCAATATGATCATGGCTGATCATGCAACTTCAGTACCCCATTCCTGCCTTCTCTCCATATCCCTTGATCCCTTTAGCTGTAAGGGCCAAATCTAACTCCCTTTTGAATATATCTACCGAACTGGCTGCAACAACTTTCTGTGGTAGAGAATTCCACAGGTTCACAATTCTCTGAGTGAAGAAGTTTCTCCTCATCTCGGTCTTAATGGCTTACTCCTTACTCTTAGACTGTGACCCCTGGTTCTGGACTTCCCCAACATTCTTCCTGCATCTAACCTGTCCAATCCCGTCAGAATTTTATATGTTTCTATGAGATCCCCTCTCATTCTTTGAAATTCCAGTGAATATAAGCATAGTCGAATATAAGCATAAGCTATGTCAGTCCTGCCATCCTGGGAATCAGTCTGGTGAACCTTGGCTGCACTCCCTCAATAGCAAGAATGTCCTTACTCAGATTAGGAGACCAGAACTGTACACAATATTCAAGGTGTGGCCTCACCAAGGCCCTGTACAGCTTCAGTAAGACCTCTCTGCTCCTATGCTCAAATCACCTCGCTATGAAGGCCAACATGCCATTTGCCTTCTTCACTGCCTGCTGTACCTGCATACCAACTTTCAATGACTGATATACCATGACACCCAGGTCTTATTGCACCTCCCCTTTTCCTAATCTGTCACCATGCAGATAATATTCTGCCTTCCTGTTTTTGCCACCAAAATGGATAACCTCAAATTTATCTACATTATACTGCATCTGCCATGCATTTGTCCACTCACCTAAACTGTCCAAGTCACCCTGCAGCCTCTTAACATCCTCCTCACAGCTCACACTGTCACCCAGCTTAGTGTCATCTACAAACTTGGAGATACTACATTCAATTCCTTCGTCTAAATCATTTATGTATATTGTAAATAGCTGGGCTTTATAAATGAGGCAGAGAGTACAAAAACAAGGAAGTTATGCTGAACCATTATAAATCACTGGTTAGGCCCCAGCTGGAGTTATGTGGCCAATTCTGGGCACCACACTTTAGGAAGGATGTCAAGGGTCTTAGGGGAGGTTACAGGAGAGATTTATTAGAATTGTATCAGAGACGAAAGACTTCAGTTACATGGAGAGACTAGAGAAACTGGGGTTGTTCCCCTTTAACCAGAGAAAGTTAAGGGAAGATTTGATAGAGGTGTTCAAATTCTTGAAGGGTTCTGATAGAGTAAATAAGGAGAAACAATTTCCAGCGACAGAATGGTCAGTCACCAGAGGACACAGATTTAAGGTGATTGGCAAAAGAACAGAGGCGACATGAGGAAAACATTTTTTATGCAGTGAGTTGTTTTGATTTGGAATTCACTGCCTGGAAGCAGATTCAATAATAACTTTCAAAAGGGAATTGGATAAATACTGCCGGGCTATGGGGAAAAAGCAGAGAAATGGGATTACTTGGATAGCTCTTTCTAAACGCTGGCACAGACAAAACTGGCCTCCATCTGTGCCGTATTATTCCATGATTCTATGATTTCATGAACTGGAGAGTGCATTGAAACTTTTTTCATCTGGCAGGCTTCCCAAGAAGCTAGGGCATTATAGGTGATGCCATATGGCCAGGCCACACTCAGCCTGTGCTTTTGAAGATGCATTCACTGACATTGACCAGTGGTCTGAGGTCATGAAGCTTCTTTGGGCATTGGAGCCAGGTGGTGGGGGCGTAACTGCCAAGAGCCTGGTGGTGGGGAGAGTGACAGCTTTGGTGATGTGGTCCCATATCCCTCTTTCTGTAAGGACTCCTGGCCCCTGTGGGTAGAGGACGTCTCTTGCAGTGTTGACCCACTGCACAAAGCTGGAGTGCTGCGTGCAAGACACTGGATGACCCTTCCCTGGCTTGCTGAGCCATTTGTGTTAGTACTGAAACACTTTTCCCATTTTTTAATGCTTGGAAGGGAATTCAGCTTTGAGTGCTGAAGACTCCCATTTGGGACTTCTTTTTAATGTTTTTTTTTAAGACAGTAAGGGCTTGAAACTGCATTTTTCCACTTCATTTTATTTTTTATTACTTCAGAAGGCATTGCCCGTTAAATGCATTGCTCTTTAAATTTCCCAAAATTCCCAGCAAACTCCAAAGGCTGATGGAAGCTGGAATGTTGCTTCAGGAATGGAACTTCGACTCACATGCCTGCATTAATGCCACCAGGAGAACATTACATGGTAATTTAGTACTAGGCTGAAAATCCTTAACCCTCCCTGTTATGTATGTAAACTTTACTAGTGTGTAAGACTTGCCACCAGGGGGCGCACCTGTGGGAGACCCAAGGGTGACCTGCACACCCCGGGCAAGCAGGTATAAAAGGCAGTCTACCATGCTACTTCCTCCCTCTGGAGTTACATTAAAGAGACCAAGGTCACAACAGTTTGAGCTTACAATATACAGTCTTGTGGAGTTATTCTGAACACAATTGGCGACGAGTAACAGATCATGAACTTTCATGCAGTTATGGCTGCTTTTGTTATTCTTGAGAGATTTGTTGAGGGTGATGATTGGGAACCCTTCATTGAGCATCTTTACCAGTACTTCGTGGACAGTAACGCGATCAAGGGCAAGGTGATTCTCCTCACTGTTTGTGAGTCCACGATATATGGCCTCATCAAAAATCTGCTAGCACCGACTAAAGCAACAGACATGATATATGCACGCTAGTTCGGGAAAACCTCAAGCCAAAGAAGAGCATCTTAATGGCCAGGTATTGCTTTGAAACGCACCATCGCTCCGAGGGCCAGGACATGGTGAGCTCTGTGGCCGACCGAGGACACCTTGCGGGACCATGCGAATTTGTTGGATTTTTGGGGGAAATGTTGCGAGACATTTTCATGCTTGGAATTGGCCACGAGGTCAATCTTCGCACACTGCTGTCTGCCGAATCCCCAGATCTGAGCAAGGCCATCACAATAGCCCAGGCTTTCATGTCCACGAACGATAACACTAAACAGATAGCTTTGCAGCATAAAAGCTCACCGGCAAGTACTGTGCATAAAATAACGCCTTCAGCAGGCAGAACTGGACATGGCAGGGCCTGCAGGGGTCAGACCTAGGATGACTCAGAGTCCGCTGTGGGGCATGAATGCGAATCCATTAACACCATGTTGGCGCTGCGGGGGTAATCATCGGGCCCATCAATGTCGCAAGGGCTGTGGAACAATGGGGCACCTCCAGCGAATGTGCAAACATACTGCGACTCACCACGTGACAGAGTCGGCAGAAGATGACTGATCCGGCGCAGATCATGCTGAATGAGTAAGAGAGGCAATTAAACCCGAGACTGAAGAGGAAGTGTATGAGGTACAGACCTTTACCACCAAAAAGCCCTCCGATAATGTTGAAAGTCAAATTAAATGGTATTCCAGTTTCCATGGAATTGGACACAGGGGCGAATCAGTCAATTATGAGTCAGAAGGCTTTTGAGAAACTGTGGGGCAACAAGGCACAAAGGCCAAAACTAAGCCCGATTCACACAAAGCTGTGCACCTACACCAAAGAGCTCATACCAGTCATTGGCAGTGCGGCAGTGAAGGTATCATACGATGGAACTGTGCATGACTTATCACTATGGATTGTACCAGGTGATGGCCCAACGCTGTTCGGCAGAAGCTGGCTAGGAAAGATCCGATGGAACTGGGACGACATCAAAGCACTGTGTTCGGTGGATGACGCTTCGTGCGCCCAAGTTCTAAACAAATTCCCGTCATTATTTGAGCCATCAGCAACTTCACAGACGCCAAAGTACAGATCCATCTAGTCCCTGATGCATGGCCCGTTCATCACAAGGCCCGAGTGGTTCCATATTTGATGCGAGAGAAAATCGAGATCGAGCTGGACAGAGTTCAACGAGAGGGGATCATATTGCCAGTCGAGTTCAACGAGTGGAACAGTCCAATTGCTCCAGTGTTGAAAAGCGATGGGACGGTCAGAATCTGCGGGGACTACAAGGTAACGATCAACCGAGTCTTGTTACAGGACCAGTACCCACTACCCAAAGCGGATGACCTGTTTGCAACGCTAGCAGGGGGGACGTTGTTCAGCAAGCTGGATCTAACATCTGCTTACATGACACAGGAGCTGGCTGAAACTTCAAAACAATTGACGTGCATCAACACGTAGGACTGTTCATATACCACAGATGCCCTTTTGGAATTCCCTCAGCTGAGGTCATCTTCCAGAGGAACATGGAGAGTCTGCTGAAATCGGTTCCACGCACCGTAGTGTTTCAAGACGACATCCTGATCACTGGTTGCAATACCACCGAATACTTGCACAACCCGGAAGAGGTTCTAAAGCGACTGGACAGAGTGGGACTCAGGCTGAAACGCTCCAAGTGTGTTTTCCTGGCACCAGAGATCGAATTTTTGGGGAGAAAGATTGCGGCGGACGGCATCAGACCCTCAAGATGGAGGCCACCAAGAATGCACCCAGACCACAGAATGTGACGGAGCTGCGTTTGTTCCTGGGACTCCTCAACTATTTTGGTAACTTTCTACCGGGGTTCAGCACTTTACTGGAACCATTGCATTTATTGCTACACAAGGGTGATGACTGGGGTTGGGGTAAATCTCAAGAGACAGCCTTTAACAAGGCCAGAAACCTGTTATGTTCGAACAAGTTACTTATATTGTATGACCCTCGTAAACGTTTAGTACTAGCTTGTGATGCATCTTCGTACGGGATCGGTTGTGTGCTACAGCAAGCCAATGTGTCAGGCAAACTGCAGCTGGTTGCATATGCGTCCAGAAGTTTATCTAAGGCTGATAGAGCCTACAGTATGGTTGAGAAAGAAGCATTAGTATGCGTATACGAGGTTAAGAAAATACACCAATACCTATTTGGACTCCGGTTCGAGCTCAAAACCGACTACAAACTGCTCATTTCGCTGTTCTCAGAAAGCAAAGGTATTAACACCAAAGCTTCATCCTGCATCCAAATCCGCCACAGACCAGGCACTGAGAACTGTGCTGATGCCCTCAGTCAGCTACCATTGCCCAGCACTGGGGTGGAAATGGCGCAGCCCGCAGACTTGCTTGTAATGGATGTTTTTGACAGCGAGGTTTCACCCGTCACGACTCGCCAGATCAGGACCTGGACTAGCCAGGACCCTGTGCTAGTAAAAAGCTGCATACTTAATGGGAGCTAGCCGGCTGTTCCCAGGGAAATGCAAGACGAAATTAAGCTGCTTTACCAATGCAAAGATGAAATGTCCATCCATTTGGATTGTCTCCTATGGGTGAATCACGTGGTTTTGCCAAAAAAAGGCAGGGAAACGTTTATACGCGACTTACACAGTACCCACCCAGGCATAGTCATATTGAAGGCTATTGCCAGGTCGCACGTTTGGTGGCCCGGCATTGACTCGGAATTGGAGTCATGCATACATCAATGTAAAACTTGCTCACAGTTGAGCAACGCACCCAGGGAGGCCCCACTGAGTCTGTGGTCATGGCCCTCCAAACTGTGGTCCAGCGTCCATGTAGATTTCGCTGGCCCCTTTCTCGGAAAGATGTTCCTAGTAGCAGCGGACGCTTACTCTAAATGGATTGAATGTATAATAATGTCATCATGTACGTCCACTCCCACCATTGAAAGCCTCCAGTCCATGTTCGCCACCCATGGTTTGCCCGACGTCCTTCTGAGTGACAATGGACCATGTTTCACTAGCTCGGAATTCAACGAGTTCATGACCTACAATGGCATCAAGCATGTCAGGTCTGCCCTGTTTAAGCCCACATCCAATGATCAAGCGGAACGGGCAGTCCAAACTATCTAGCAGAGCTTGAAACGCGTGACGGACGGTTCCCTGCCGACCCGGTTATCTCAGGTTCTGCTCAGCTACCGGACGCGAGTCCACTTGCTTACTGGTGTTCCCCCTGCAGAATTGTTAATGAAGAGAGCACTCAAAACCAGGATCTCCTTAGACCACCCGGATCTCAATGATCATGTAGAAACCCGGCGTCACTAGCATAATGTATACCACGATCGCGCGGCTGCATCGCGTGACATTGAGGTTAATGACCAAGTGTTTGTTCTTAATTACGGTCATGGTCCCAAATGGGTTGCTGGCACTGTTCTAGCTAAGGAGGGGAATAGAGTGTTTGTTGTCAAACTTTTGAATGGACAAACGTGCAGAAAGCACTTGGATCAGACCAAATTGCGATTCACTGACAACCAAGAACAGGTTGAAGAGGACATTACCATCATTGATCCACCAACCCACATCCAACCAGCAACCCGACCTCGCTGTCAATCACGAGGATGAACCCACCATGCCCGACAGTCCGATCAGACCAGCCGCGCTGCAGTGCAGCCATGTTCCAACCAACTCACCCATGGCAGGATTTCAACTCAGGCAATCAACCTGGGAACGTAGAGCCCCGGATCGCCTCAACTTGTAAATAACTTGTATCTAAGACGGTCACCTGCACAACCCAGGCAAGCAGATACAAAAGGCAGTCTACCATGCTGCTTCCTCACTCTGGAGTTACATTAAAGAGACCAAGGTCACAACAGTTTGAGCTTACAATATACAGTCTTGTGGAGTTATTCTGAACACAACACACACATCACAAATTTTTCTCTGTTGCATTTTGTTCATTATCAGCAGCCATTAACCCGAGTTGCCAGAGGCTGCCACAAATTTTTCCCCATGTTTCCCTACATTACAGCAGTAACTACACTTCAAAATGACTTAATTTGCTTTGAACCTTTTGGGACATCCTGAGGCCATGAAAGATGCCACATGAATGCAAGTTTTGTCTTTCCAAAGTGTAGCTGGAGGATCAGGGATATGAAATGTGAGTATAGGGAATGATGCCACAGGAATAGGAGGAGGATGCTGGATTGAATGTGAGGATTCTCTTTTTCTTCCAAGTGATGTGAAGTAATTGAATGGTCAGGGAGAGGAGGCAGTTCTATACTGCTGTGGGGAAATAGTTGTTTGTAGTTCAGCAGATGGCTGGCAAATGGTTTCAGCAGCTTTCAAGGCGAATTGTGGCTCTTCTCCTTGTCTGTCTCCGAATAACCTGCACTGGCAGAGTACTAATCATCGTCTCCACTTACAAGTGTAAAATATTAACACTATTCTGCAATAAGTACAGAAGCAGCAATATCATTTTTTTTTTATTTAACAAAACAGAAACAAAGACCTTTCTTGTTAATAGCAAACTGTCCGTTAAGATAGATAGGTGTGGACATTCGGTCTGTTGCCTCCTCTGCTCACGCTCCCTGGGGCGATAATGGCGGTGGTAATGATTTCCAGATGAGTGGCCAGCTTCCAGCGCCCTGTGGAGACATTTGGTGGCGGTTTTGCGGGGGCGTGGAGCAGCACCGCCGGGGAGAGTCGAGTCGGTGTGCAACGCCCTCGGTTGTGACACCGTCCTGAAATTTAACTGAAGCGCTCCAAGCTGTTCCAGCCATGGTGAGCGAAGGAATGAATACCTGCGGTAAGTGTGATGGTTTTATTATTTTTTGTTGCAATTTATGTTTATGTGGGTTGAGCAATGTATTGGGAATGTTTTTTGTGTTTTATTTGTCAATTTTTTTTCTCACAGGAAAACTTCTTTTAGAGCGCTCCAAGGCCGGCTCTTTAGTTCGGGATTTTCAGTTACTCAGTCGGCCAAGCACCCTAAGAGAGGTGTGGAACAGCTCCCTTGGCGCTCCACTCCACAGTCCAGGCCCAGCTGATGAATTTTGTGGCTTTAGACATAAACCATTTCCAGGCGCAAAATTTACCGCCCCACCGCCATTAGCGTCCTAATTAGCCTCCAATCGAATTTCCACCCCATAGTGCCTAAACCACAATGCTGGAATCATCTGCATCAGGTTGTCATGGGAGCAGTTTGCACAAGACACCTATTACATTTATGAAGGACAATATGAAGTTTAGCAAGCCTGCCTGTCTCAGTCCAGACACAGGCATGCATGTTCCATTAGTAAGTGCTGCCACCATCCCCTCCCTTTTGCTGGTCTGGCAAATGAAGGCTGTAGACTTCTGTGCTGAAACTCCATCATCCATTCTCCCTTCATTCTAATTTACAAATCAGACATTGTCTTATCTGCAGCTCAATGTCACCTATACTGGTTGCAGGCTCTGTTGTTCCTGAATGGTTCTGATAAACAACTATTTATAATTACCTGTTTGTGCAAAAAAATATAATTCCCAAAATGATTTGCTCATTACACGTGATATGAGTAAATCAATTATTCCATTTTAATTTAAATCAAAAAAGCAACAGATGTTGATAGTGAAGGAATAATGTTTGGCTAATAAGTTTGTATAAAGTTGGGAATTATGTGACCAGAATGTGTCTATCTGTGGATAACCCTTTCATCACAGATCAGAGCTCAATTACAGGATATATTCCTAGGTAGATAATAACATTATTATAATCGCAAATACAATAAATAATGAAAGCTCTGATTATATTCTAGTATATTTGGATACATTTAAATAATAAGAAACAAAATGACATTCCTGGTTCTTTGCAGTTTAGGCCTCGACCCCAGGTGGGACCCACATGTGCCCTGTGGTGGGGCAAAATACGCTTCTCCTCACTGGGCATACCAACAACTTGTATTTATATCACGCTTTTAACGTAGTAAAACATCCAAAGGTGCTTCACAGGAGCGATTATGAAACACAATTTGACACCGAGCCATATAAGGAGATATTAGGGCATATGATCAAAAGCTTGGTCAAAGAGGTAGGTTTTAAGGGGCCAAACTTGTCCCTACCCTTAAGGCCTGCTAACACCGGAAATCGGCGGCCGTGCTGCAGAGTGCAACGGCACCGATTTTTCTTGTAATGGCCGCCATTATCAAAATTCCGCTCCTGCGGTATCCCGGCAGTGATCCGCTACCCGCCCCCCTGCCCCTCACCGCTCCGCTGCTGCCGAGTCATCCTAAGTGCATCATCAGAGTGCACACCGTGGATGTTCCCCCTCGACGGTAAAATTCCGCCGAGAAAATATTCCCCCCGCTGCCAAAATCTGTTTCTTTAAGATGGTGCAGTGAGGCTGTGGCTTTCTAAACTTGTGGTGCAGCTCCCATTAAAATAGAGGATGCACTGTCGCTGCTGCCATGTTTTTTTTGTCGGCTGACTATCATGTTGGGCCGACAATTATGCCCCCGGGTTCGGCCGGGCCACCAACAGCCAGCCTGGCACCCCCTCTTGGGTGCCAGGTCGCTGGCCCAGCCGAAACCCTCCCTGGTGGCCCAGTGGACTGAACTTTACAAATCGCACAGGCTCTCCCCTTTAAGTGAAGGGGAGAACTGTGGTGACGCGGCGCCATGATGACATCATCAGCGCTACGTTGATGACTGACAGCGGCGGCCAATCCACACCCTCCCACTTCCGCCCCTCAAGTGTGTTCACCGCCGCACTACCGCTCCCATTATGAATGACTTCCGGTCCACTGACAAAAAAAGCCAAAGAGTGGAATTTCGCTCAAGAGGTTACCTCATCCACCATGGTGGTGAAAACAACAGAAACGGGGTGTATGCGCCTCGTTTCCAGTGGTGGGCAATTTCGGCCCCAAGAAGCGCCTTAAAGGAGAAAAGAGAGTCGGAGAGGTTTAGGGAGGTAATTGCAGAGCTTAGGGCCTTGGCAACAGAAGACACGGCCACCAATGATGGCTGCCCCGCCGACTGAGAGGCCAGGCATGCTGATGTTGGGATCCCCCAGCATATCCAGTTCTCAGCTTATTTTACAATCCTTCAGCCAGACTCCTGCTGGAATTAAGGCAGAAGGGCCAAAGAGTTTTATTTAAATGGATTTCTGAGCTGTCATTTTGATCACACATCTTGTTGCTGTATTAATGTTGACAGCTCGGCACATACAGTTCACTCTGCCAGAATTAATACAGCTATGATAAACACAAATCTGTCAAAGATACGATTAATGCTCCCATATCCAGAGATACTGGCCCAGAAATTCCGAACAAGGTCTTCCCATGGGCAAACTACTGAAAAAAGAAAAAAAAATGTGCGCTTACCTGAAGGTGCTGCGCTCGCTCGAACTTCTGATCCTGAGGCCTTCACTCACTGTGTATTGGAGAGCGTGCACGTTGGGACCTCCGTATGCTGCAGCCGGAGTCACATGGCTCTGGGCATGTATTTTCTCATTCATAATAATGGGAACTCCGTAAGTTGGAGTTCCCATTATTATGAATGAGAAACCCTCCCCAAACAAACAAAACACTAATAAAAAATAGAAAAATACACTACATATTTAAAATTCATTTAAATGAAAGTTCTTATAAAAAAAATATTTTCCTGACTGTTTAAAAAGTCTTTTTAATTATGCCTTAAAATAAACTTACTGTAGTGGGAAGGGTTTTTAACAATAAAATGTGTTTTTATAACTTTATTTTAAAATGTTTTTGTGCATTTTTAAACACTTGCGCCTGTAAAAGTAGGCTATACGCCTGCTTTTTCAGAAGCAAGATTTTTGAGGACATTTGCTCGGCAAGATATGAGTAAATATCACAAATCTTGCCCTGCAAGTGTCCTCGCTCCCGATATGCGTGAGATCTATCAAGCCAGAAACTTGACAGATCGGAAAAGCCAGTTTTCAGCGCATGCGCATTACGCGCTGAAAACTGGCTTTTCCGATGCCTTCCCGGATTAGTAGAAACTCCGTACGGACTCCCCGGGACATCAGAATTTCAGGGTCAATATATCCCTTGTACTGCTGGATATCAAACAACAAAAAACTTGCCATCTAACAGGTGATTCTTCTCTCATCTCCAGCCTCCCACTCTGTTTCATTCTTTCTCTTTGTCACTGCCTTTGTCACTCTCTTGTTGTTCGATTTTATTGAGACTCTTCTGATTAGCGCACCTCTAAACATTCCTTCTTAGCTCCAAATATGTTGTCCCACATATTCTTCCTCCTCTCTCTGTCCTAATTTGAAATAAAGATTATTGCACTGTTTCCTTTTAAAAACCATTCTTTCCAGTAACTATAAGTGGCAGAGCTTCTTACCTATTTCAGTCTCTCCTTCTGTCTGCAATCTTCAGGCTTTTAAACCCAAGGTTGGCATCATCTAACCACAACTTCTTTACACTCGTCAATGTATGTGTTGCACTGCACGAGGAGCCATGGCCTTTTACCTTAGTATTTGAATTAAAACAATTAGATGGCACACTGCCTGAGTGAGTATAACTGTAATATAGTCAGTACACTTTGAGCAAATGTGCAAGAGAGGTGTTAGTATCTCTAGATAATGACGCTTTTATAGCGCAACAATCCACCATACCAGCTTTGATGACTGAATTTGATGTATCAGGAATTTGATTGCCATGCCCGGCGCCCCGGAAGCTAAATCGCTCTCAGACCCTTTGTTCCCGCCTGGCGCTTCAGCTGTCGTGTTTCAGTTGGGAGTCGGCTGGAGGGATGTTATTTAAAGGTGCCATCAAGGATATAAGAACATAAGTACATAAGAAATAGGAACAGGAATAGGCCATACGGCCCCTCGAGTCTGCTCGCCATTCAATAAGATCATGGCTGATCTGATCATGGACTCAGCTCCACTTCCCTGCCCGCTCCCTATAACCCTTTATCCCCTTATCGTTTAAGAAACTGTCTATTTCTGTCTTAAATTTATTCAATGTCCCACCTTCCACAGCTCTCTGAGGCAGTGAATTCCACAGATTTACAACCCTCTGAGAGATATCTGCTGTAGTCATAGTTTATGACTCTTGTAAAGTATCTGTAGAGAAGGAGAACAAATAATGGGACCCATGGAATTACATCCACACATCAGGAGGAGGGTGCATGGGAAGGAGCGGAGATGGAGTTAGAAAGCTATTATTTAGCAACTAGGGGATCTGACGGCTGAGTGCCTTTCGCAAATAAACACAGAGGGGGCAAAATTGGGGTAGTTTGCGACTCCAGTTAGCGGGACGCAAATGAGTTTTCACCTGGACGTGGCAAGAACAGCGGCTCCCGCTAAATTGGGTGGGGGTTTTGTGGCGGCGCTAACATGTAGCGCTCCCCTCGGCTGCGCCCTGTGATGATGATGTCATTGCCATGCCCAGCGCCCCGGAAGCTAAATCGCTCTCGGCCCCTTTGTTCCCGCCTGACGCTTCAGCTATAGTGTTTCAGTTGGGAGTCGGCTGGAGGAGCGTTATTTAAAGGTGCCATCTTGGGGAACATTTTAACTCAGCCGATAGTGGTTGGTGCTTACTTCCACATAGGCAGACAGATGTTTCGACAAAATTCAGTGATTTCCAGTTGAAGGAGTGTTCTGGCTATTAAACATTCATGACTTTCATTGAGGGCAGATCTGCAAGTCCAATGTTTATAATGTTTCATGGGGGCTGTGTTGGCACTCGAACTCCTGCTCCGACATCACTACCGGAGACAACTGAGGCAGAGAGAAAGACACCAAAATGCGGCCAGAGGGAGGAGGGCTAACAGGGCTGTCAACAGAAGACCTTACCCACCCAGGTTATTCTGGCAGCAGTTCTCCTACATCAATTTCATTGAGGTGCAGTGTGTTCAAAGGCTGCGCTTCAGCAAGGACATGGTCACAGAGCTCTGCCACCTCCTGCAACAAGACCTGGAGCCTCAGACCAGGTTGAAGACGGCTCTTTCAGTGGAGTCAAGGTCACCAGCATGCTCGATTTCTATGCTAGCAGATCCTTCCAGTGTGCAACAGGAGACATCTCCAACATCTCTCAGTTTGCTGTCGATTGCTGCATCTGCGAGGTCACATATGCTGTGTACAGAAGGAGAAGAAGGAAAAAAAACAGTAAAAGAGAATATCATTTGAATGGGGAGAAATTACAACATGCTGCAGTGCAGAGGGACCTGGGTGTCCTTGTGCATGAATCCCAAAAGGTTAGTTTGCAGGTGCAGCAGGTAATCAGGAAGGTGAATGGAATGTTGGCCTTCATTGCGAGAGGGGTGGAGTGCAAAAGCAGGGAGGTCTTGCTGCAACTGTATAGGGTATTGGTGAGGCCGCACCTGGAATACTGCGTGCAGTTTTGGTCACTTTACTTAAGGAAAGATATACTAGCTTTGGAGGGGGTACAGAGACGATTCACTTGGCTGATTCCGGAGATGAGGGGGTTACCTTATGATGATAGATTGAGTAGACTGGGTCTTTACTTGGAGTTCAGAAGGGTGAGGGGTGATCTTATAAAAACATTTAAAATAATGAAAGGGATAGACAAGATAGAGGCAGAGAGGTTGTTTCCACTGATTGGGAAGACTAGATCTAGGGGGCACAGCCTCAAAATACGGGGGGAGCCAATTTAAAACTGAGTTGAGAAGGAATTTCTTCTCCCAGAAGGTTGTGAATCTGTGGAATTCTCTGCCCAAGGAAGCAGTTGAGGCTAGCTCATTGAATGTATTCAAATCACAGATAGATAGATTTTTAACCAATAAGGGAATTAAGGGTTATGAGGAGCGGGCGGGTAAGTGGAGCTGAGTCCACGGCCAGATCACCCATGATCTTATTGAATGGCGGGGCAGGCTCAAGGGGCTAGATGGCCTACTCCTGTTTCTAATTCTTATGCTCTTATGTTCTTATGATCTTGTTGAATGGCGGAGCAGGCTCGAGGGGCTAGATGGCCTACTCCTGTTCCTAATTCTTATGTTCTTATGTTCTATTTCCTTCCCCATGACCAGAGAGAAACAGCATAAGCATGCCAGGATAGAGGGCTTCCCTATGGTGCAGGGTGGCATTGACTGTGCCCACGTTGCTTTGCGAGCACTGCATTACAATCCCAAGATATTCCGTAACAGCAAAGGCTACCACTCACTGAATGTGCAGTTGCTGTGCGACCACATACTCCGAATTCTCACCGTCAATGCCTGCTATCCTGGCAGTAGCCATGATGCATTCATCCTTTTCCAGCCACCATTTCAAACTCGTGGCTGGCTGCTCGGAGACAAGGGTTATCCACTCTCCACCTGGCTCATGACCCCCCTCCGCAATCCCAACACTCCTGCCCAGCACTCATATAATAAGAGTCCTGCTGCCACCTGGAACATCATTGAGCAGACCATCGGAGTGCTCAAGCAACGGTTCCGTTGCCTTCACCGTTTGGGAGGAGTCGTCCAGTATTCCGCTGAGCGTGTGTTACTTTTCATCATCTGCTGCATGCTGCACAACTTGGTCACCATGAAGGCGCAGTCATTGCCGACAGGCATAGCCCTACCACCTCAGGAGGAGGAGGATGAGGAGGAGGAGGAGCAGGAGGAGCAAGAGAAGGAGGAAGAGGAGGACCAGGAGGAGGAACAACAGCAGGAGGACGATGAGGAGCAGGAACAGTAATAGCAGTGACAGAGGAGGCAGCCACTCAATCTCCATTCTGCAAGGGCGATCGCGACCTGCCTCATCAAGCTTCGGTTCCAGTCAGTTCCAGCCCATTTCCCGGTTGCTCTGCACATCCCCATCAGCACATCAATTTCCCCTTCCATACCTCAGCTTCAAAACTGAAATGAGAGACCCACCAAATATGCAACATTCCAATTAAAATTTATCTCATAACACTTAGCACTATCATAAACAACAATTATATTTAAGAATTACCCTTGTATCCCCCCTTAACACTGGGTTTACCTATTCTAGAACTCCTTCGCAGTGTGTCCCCTGTGGCTGCAACACAGCTGGTGGAAGATTGCTGAGTGTCAGGGCCAGCGACTACAGATGGGTTTGCAGGCCGCCCTCGACCAGCTCTGGGCCGGGAAGGCCTGGCTGTAAACTGCACCACCGCAGGCTGGGCGGCGGCAGTCTGGGGGCTGGCCGGGTGACAGGCAGCGACAAGTGCAATGGCAGAGTGGCTGTGGTCGGCTCAGGAATGCTGTCATCCTGAGAGAGGACAGCAGGTTCCTGCTCCACTGACCCAGTGCCACTCCCCCAGGGCAGCACCTCAGCATCCCCAACAATCTGCTGGAACATAGATTGGTGGCCTGCTGCGACACCGTGAGATCCCCGCTCGACTGTGGTGGACCCAGCAGCAATGGCAGCAGTCAGAGCTCGCATGGCATCCAGCTGAGACTGCATGAGAGCAGTCTGAGCCTCTATGCCACCAACCATTGTCTGCATTACAGCACTAAGACATTGCATTGCTTCTCTCTGTGTTGAAATGGAAGCTGCCACACTTCCCATGACACACATTATGAGGTATGGATCCAGATGGTTTCTCTGAAGACCACCATCGTCTGCAGACTGGAAATGATGGGCTCCATGGTGTGCACAAAGTTCTGTGCAATGTTGAAGAAGGACTCCTCCACACTCCTTATTTTTACCGAGAGGCTCTCGGGCACCCTTGCCATTGCACCTATCATCTCAGAGCACATGGCCATCACCCTTCTTGTGAACGCCTCCCCATCGAGGTGCAGCAGGTTCTTGGATGCCTCCCTGGAAATCCTGGTCCAGCGAGTCAGAGCACGGAGGGAGGTCCTATTCCCTCGTAGCGGCAAGAAGAGAGCAGCCAGCGAAGCCAAGAAGACATGGCTGGAGATTATCCAAGAAGTGAACAGCATGGTTGTAATCAGGCGCTCCTGAATTCAATGCCGCAAGAGATTTAATGACCTCATGAGGTCAGGAAAGGTGAGTACAACGCCACACTCAACTACATCTTGATGTGCATGTCACCTCAGTCCCATCACTCTGCCTTCCCAACCCTACTCCTGCATGTCCCTCCTCAGACCAACTTACCTTGCATTGTGTACCCATCCCATTCTGTGTATGCACCAGATCACATCCCCATCTGACTATCTACCATTGACACTCGCCCTCAACCTAATGCAATCTTACAAGGTAACACCACAGAAGGAGGCCATTTGGCAATGTCATGCCACTCTCTCATAGTCACCCTCTACAGATGTATCCCATCCATCCCTTACACTCATCCCATCACTTTCACTTAAAGTTTTCCTCTTTGCAGGAGCTGAGAGTGCAGAACAGGAGAAAAAGAGAAAGAACTATAGGTGGCCCTGTAATTTATACTAATTTGACGCCAGCAGAGGAGGAGGCTGTCAAAACAAGGGAAGTGACAGAGCAGCTGGCGCAGGGAGATGGAGAGAGGGGGATCTCCCAGCAACCTGTTAACAGAATTAAGAGGGCAAAATTGCCCCCTTTCAGATGCCCATCAGCGCCTCCCGGGAGCGCAAGATACTTTTCGCCTGGGGGGGTTGTCAGCTCCCGGTTAATTCGCTGGGAGTTTGCGGCGGCACTGCCATGGCAGTATCCCGGGCAGCCGCGCAACCGGCGATGACATCATCGCCGTGCACGGCGACCCCTTACCGTCCCGTGGAGGAAATCGCCTTGTCGTCCATGAGGCTAGCGCGAGCGGGTGTCTACGCCAGATTTGCGGGTCACGAAGCTTGCTGACATCCGCTTGGGGGGGGGGGGCGAAAATTAAATGGGAGGTCGCCAGTCTTTTGCCGATTCTCGGGTCAGCTTCCCTACTTGTATTTTTATATGGTCCGGGCCGCCATCATGCACCTCGGCACTCTGTTGTGGGTGTCGGGCTGCAGCGCCGGAACCAAGCTGCTCTGGTGGTCTAGTGGAGTCCATCAGAGGCTTTGCAGAGTGAGCAGCGGCCCTCCATTTAAGCGAAGAGGTGGGGCGCCTAAGTGCTTCACTTATTTTGAGGGGCAGTGAGCCCAATTCAGCGGCCGAGGCTGGACTTCGGCGCCAGGTGCAGGAAGCACTGGACTCAGCAGGTTACCACCCCCAATCAGTGCACAGGGCAATTTCAGCCCTTAAATATCCCAAATGGCAGACAACAGTCAGTCGTGGTGACTGGTGTCAGCAGCCAGTGAAATATGATGTGCATAATGTTAACGTTACACATTCTTATCATAAGAGTAATAATTCATGTCTTTAATCTCCCACAGGTCTATTCAGTGCCCCTCTCTCCACCCCCACTGTCCAAGTGGAGGAGGAACACTACTTCTCAGAGGAAGCTCCAGTTTCTGAAGGTGCACCGTCAACAGACCATGTGCACCCAGCACCAGCACAGATACGTGCATGCAAGTTGGTACAGCATCCTTCCTACTGGAGAATTGGACACAATGCTCCAGTTGAGGCTGACCCAATGTTTTATACAGGTTCATCATAATATCCATGCTTTTTTACCCTATACCTTTAGTCATGAAGCCCAGGGTACCGTAAGCTTTTTTAACCACTTTCTCAACCTGCCCTGTGTAAAGTCCTGTCCCCTCAGTACAGATTCACACGAGGCATGTAGTGAAGCCAAGGTCACTCTGGACCTGCACCTTAATTTCACAGCTCTGGAATGCTGCACTTGCCTGAGACCTGTCCTTATATACCTGTCTCTTGCAAGTGCACCCCTGGTGGTAAGGTATGCTGGTGGTTACAGGTCATATCTTATTACAGTCATGTAATATGATATGAACTTATTAGGATGTTAGGATACAGTTATATATAATAATGTAAGATACATGAAATCACCCTCCCCCAAGGTCTTATTGTCTTTATAGGTTCAGTCTCTCAGGTGGTATACGCTCTTGCATGGAGCGTCTGAGTTGTGGTTCAGTTGTTTGCCTTGGTGTCTGTTTTTCTTTGGGTGTGGTTGCTGGTATTTTGCCTGGGCTGTCTGTTTCGATTGGTGTGATTGTTGTTGACTCGTCTGGGCTGTCTGTTTGGATTGCCCTTTCCTCAGGTTGTTCCCTCTGTCTGTCCACCAGGTGTGGTGCGAGATCCACATTGTAGTCTGCCTCTGATTCCGCAGTGTTGTTGGTAAATCTGCTTTTGACTTGGTCTACATGCCTCCGGCAGCTTTTGCCATTGTCCATTTGTACTACCAGTAGCCTGTTTCCTTTCTTGCCTGTTACTATCCCTGAAAGCCATTTGGGACTCCTGCCATAGTTTAGTACAAACACTTTGTCCCCTATCGCATTCCATCTCCCCCTCCAATTTCTGTCATGGTACTCAGTCAGCTTACGGCGCTTTGCCTCAACGATTTCGTGGATGTCTGGGAGGATTAATGAGAGCCTTGTTTTTAAAGTCCTTTTCATCAACAGTTGCGCAGGGGGATCCCAATCAATGAGTGCGGACGAGATCTGTATGCCAGCAGCAGTCGCGACAGGCGACCTTGCAGCGTGGGACCTTGGATTTTAAGCATGCTTTGTTTAATGATTTGCACTGCTCTCTTCGCCTGGCCGTTGGAGGCCGGCTTGAACGGTGCCGTCTTGACGTGATTTATGCCGTGGTCAATTATAAAGTCTTGGAATTCTGCGCTGGTGAAGCACGGACCATTGTCACTGACCAATATGTCAGGGATTCCATGCGTTGCAAACATGGTTGCGAGGCTCTCCACAGTGGTGGAGGTTGTGCTCGAGTTTAAAATGGTGCATTAGATCCACTTTGAAAATGCATCTACAACTACGAGAAACATTTTGTCCATGAATGGGCCCGCATAGTCTACGTGCACTCGCGACCACGGTTTTGTAGGCCGGGGCCAGGGGCTCAGGGGAGCCTCGCTGGGGGCATTGCTGAGTTGGGCACAAATGATGCACCTTTGGAAGCAGAGCTCCAAGTCCGCGTCAATACCAGGCCACCAGACATGGGATCTTGCTATGGCCTTCATGAGAACGATCCCCGGGTGCTCGCGGTGGAGCTCCCGGACAAATTCCTCTCTGCCTCGCAGAGGCATGACTACTCGGCTGTCCCACATCAGGCAGTCTGCTTGTAGTGATAGCTCATGCATGCGCCTGTGAAAGAGTTTTAATTCCTCGTGAGCCTCTGCCCAGTCACTGGTTAGGACACATCTTTTTACTAAGGATAACGTGGGGTCGCTGGCCGTCCAGGCTCTGATTTGGCGAGCCGTCATGGGCGAACCTGTGGACTCAAAGGCATTGATTGTCATGACTCTCTCACAGTCTTGTTCGTCAGACCCTTCCGTGGTCGCCAGGGGTAGCCTGCTGAGCACATCGGCACAGTTGTCTGTGCCTGGTCTGTGTCTTATGGTATAGTTGTAGGACGCCAGCATGAGTGCCCACCATTGAATTCGCGCCGAGGCGTTGGCGTTTATTGCCTTGCTCTCGGATAGGAGGGACGTGAGGGGCTTGTGGTCGGTTTCTAACGCGAAATTGGCCCCGAAAAGGCATTGGTGCATCTTTTTGACACCATACACGCACGCAAACGCCTCCTTCTCTACCATTCCGTACCTGCGCTCCGCCCGCGAAAGTGACTTGGAGGCATAAGCTATGGGTTGTAATTTGCCCGCACTATTGACATGTTGCAAAACGCACCCGACCCCATATGCTGACGCATCGCATGTGAGAACTAGCTTTTTACCTGGATCAAAGAAAGTCAAAACACTGTTGGAACACAGAAGGTTGCGTGCCTTATTGAAGGCGCGTTCCTGGGCTTCCCCCCAAAACCAATCGCACCCCTTCCTGAGTAGCACGTGGAGAGGCTCCAGCAGTGCGCTTAAGTTCTGCATAAAGTTCCCAAAGTAATTGAGTAGCCCAAGAAAGGCGCGCAGTTCTGAGACATTCCGGAGCCTGGATGCCAGGCGAATTGCTTCTGTTTTGGACTCTGTTGGGCGGATTCCATCAGCGGCAATCCTTCTGCCCAAAAATTCAAACTCGGGTGCGAGAAACAGGCACTTGAATTTCTTGACTCTAAGGCCTACCTGATCCAACCGCTTTAGTACTTCCTCCAAATTACGGAGATGGGAGCCGGTGTCCCTGCCCGTGATAAGAATGTCGTCTTGAAATACAACAGTCCCTGGGATGGACTTCAGCAGACTCTCCATGTTGCGCTGGAATATGGCAGCTGCCGACCTGATGCCGAATGGGCATCGATTGTACATGAAAAGGCCTCGATGTGTGTTGATGGTGGTGAGTAGCTTGGATTCCTCGGTCAATTCTTGCGTCATATACGCAGATGTGAGGTAATTTTGAGAAAAGTTTACCTCCAGCCAATGTGGCAAATAAGTCCTCCGCTCTGGGCAGCGGGTACTGGTCCTGCAGGGAGACTCTGTTTATGGTAGATTTGTAGTCCCCACAGATTCGTACGGATCCATCAGGCTTCATGACTGGGACGATGGGACGTGCCCAGTCGCTAACTTCCACAGGTGATATAATGCCTTCCCGCAGAAGCCTGCCTAGTTCGTGTCCAATCTTTTCCCTCATCACATAGGGTACAGCTCTGGCCTTGTGATGGACCGGTCTAGCATAGCATCCTTTGTGATGTAGATTTTGACTTTGGCCCCTTTGAAAGTGCCCACACCTGGCTGAAAGAGATGTTCAAATCGCTTTATAACTGTTGAGCAGGAGGTCCATTCCTCTAATGACATGGCATGGACATCATCCCATTTCCAGTTTAGTTTTGCCAGCCAGCTTCTCCCCAGCAGTGCTGGGGGGTCTCCGGGGACAATCCACAGGGGAAGTCGGTTCACTGTCCCTTTGTGTGTGACAGAGAGCATGGCGCTGCCGAGGACTGGTACGATTTCTTTGGTATAGGTCCTTAGTGTGGTGTCGACCCTTGTGAGTTTTGGTTTGTCTCTTTTATGCGGCCACAGTTGTTCAAATTGTTGAGCGCCCATGAGAGATTGACTCGCTCCCGTATCCAGCTCCATGTTGACAGATATCCCTTGGAGTAGGACCCTCATCATTATAGGAGGTGGCCTGTTGTAGGAGCAGTGACCATTGATCGTGTTGACTCGCTGTACATCGGTGTCCTGGGTACTGTCCCGACCATCTTCTGGTCCGCTTTCCGACCCATCCGATTCATATACCAGCCGAGCTGCCGTTTTTTTGCACATGTCGGCCAAATGCCCTGTATATTCGCAATTTCTGCAAACAGCCTGCTGAAATCAACATCCCCTTGACGAGTGCCCACCCCCACACCTCCAGCACAGACCTGTTCCATTGTTCAAAGTGTTTCCAAAGAATGAGCTGCGTCTGGCTGATCTCGCTTGAGCTTCTCTCAGTTTGTAGTTGATTGCTCGCATTGTGGGTTGATGAGGTGTGAACGGCTGTTCCTGTGGCCCCTGATGGTTTCTGCCTGCTGTCGAGAGCCTGTTCTCCCGGTTTTGTCTGTGTGTGGGGGAGCAGCTTGTTTAATGCTGTGAACTTCTCGTTCCGATATTTCGTTAGTTGTCGTACCTGCATTGTAAATCAACCTCGTTTCTTCTTCCCCTACGAAGAATGTCTGTGCAACCAGTGCTGCTGCCTCTAAGGTCAGGTTCTTGGTCTCGATGAGCTTTTGGAATATGCCTGCGTGGCCTATTCCTTTAATGAAAAAGTCTCTCAGCATTTCTCTCATCAGTTCATCGAAGAACTCACAATAAACTAGCCAACCTCCGAAGTTCTGCCACGAAGTTGAATATGCTCTGGCCCACACAGCGTCTGTAGTTGTAGAATCTGTGTCTGGCCATATGTAGGCTGCTCGCTGGCTTTAGGTGGTCTCTTACCAGTGTGCTCAATTCTTCAAACGACTTGCTTGCTGGTTTCTCGGATGCCAGCAGATCCTTCATTAAAGTGTATGTTTTCGAGCCACAGCTGGTCAAAAGATGGGCTCTTCTCTTATCTGCTTTGTCGTCTCCTAACCAGTCTTTGGTTACAAAGCTTTGCTGGAGCCTTTCTCTGAAGTCCTCCCAATTGTCTCCAGCATTGTACTTTTCATCTGATCCGTTATTCGCCATTCTGTGGATTCTGTAATCCCGTAACTCGTCGCCACTGTAAGGTCCTGTCCCCTCAGTACAGATTCACACGAGGCATGTAGTGAAGTCAAGGTCACTCTGGACCTGCACCTTTATTTCACAGCTCTGGAATGCTGCACTTGCCTGAGACCTGTCCTTATATACCTGTCTCCTGCAAGTGCACCCCCGGTGGTAAGGTATGCTGGTGGTTACAGGTCATATCTTATTACAGTCATGTATGACATGTTAGGATACAGTTATATATAATAATGTAAGATACATGACACCCTGCCACCTTCATCGATTTGTGTACATATACCCCTAGCTCTCTCTATTCACGCTCCCCCTTTATTGGGGTCCCCGCTATCTTCTCAGTTATATCACTACCAGGCACTGATTCAAAAATATCTAATGATATCACCTTACCAGATTTCAGGTTTTTGAGAATCTGAAGACAAGTGAGCTCTGACTACCCTCAGTTGTACTCTGACTGAGACATAAGGCAATGATGAACATGTTACTAGTCAGAAAAATTGTAAATTTTCAATCACCTATTGTTGTTAAAAACGCAAATCCTTCCTATGACATTGCTCAGTGCATATTATAAGCAACATGACATAGGGATATGAATGATATTGACTCTATCAATGCCAGATTTGTTTGCTGTAGTATAATTGAATATGCCAACTTGTTGAGGTATTTAGATGTGTACATGAATTGGGAATAATTTAGCAATAAATGCATCTTTTTCACTGGAGAACGAAGAAATAATTCATTCATGTTAAATGCACATTAAATTAAATATTCACAATCAGACAGCCGTTTTTAAAATGCTGCAGCACTCCATTATTATAGTCGCCTTCACTAAATAACCATGGTTAATTTAACTACATGCAATGCTTGCAGAAATTCAACCTTTGATTTTCCAGGGCGCATTATCTCAGATATGTGCAACTTTAATTCTATTTTCGTACCCAGGCGCGACGAGAAAATCACCCAGTGCGGATGTGGCAGTGGTTTTGTGGAGGTGCTACGACGTAGCGCCTCACTCCTGGTATGAGCGCCCACCTCAGCGGCACGCAGAGATGATGACATCATTGCCGTGCGCATCACCCCCTTATCGCCCCGGAAGTGAAATTGCCCCACGCAACTGATCTTAGCACCTGGTGATGAAAACAACAGCTTGAGCTGTCGAGTTGCAGTCGGGAACTGGATGCGTCAGTGGTAATTAAAGCCGCCATCTTGCAAAGTATTTTTTTGTCAGCCATCAACAATTTCGGGATTGCAACAGTCAGTGTTGCTGCTAGACTGACCTCAGCGATTTTTTGCTCAACTATTGTTAAGCCTCCTACCTTTTCCCCTCTATCACTCATGGCACGTTCGACATTGTACCATTTCTGTTGTTTTGTGGGGGCTGTGCTGGCAGTTGATCGCGTGCCACGACTTTACCGTTAGAGGATGCTTCGCCGAAGACAACTGCGCCGCCAATTGCAGAGGGAACGGTATCGCAAAAGGGAGAGAGAAAGACTACGACTAAGAGAGGGAGCACCACAGAGAGAGGCACATGGAGCATGGCCAGAGGGAGAGGTACAGGAAGAGGCACAGGGAGAGGGAGAGGGAAAGCGAGAGAGAGAGGAAAAGGGAGAGGGAAAGGGAGAGGCACAGAGAAGCACATCCAGTACCACGGGGAGAAGTACATTCAGTACCACAGGGAGAAGCACATAAAGATGCTGCCAGAGGTAGAAGGAACCATAGGGTTGGCAACAGGAGGCCTTACTCTTGCAGGGTATTTCATCAGCTGTTTCCCTACATCAATTTCACTGAGGAGCAGTGTGTACGAAGGCTGCATTTCAGGAAGGATATGGCCACAGAGCTGTGCCATTTGCTGCAACGAGACTTTGAGCCTCACACCCAGAGATCTTTCATGATCGCAAAGGCTACCACTCACTGAATTTACAGTTAGTGTGCGACCACACACGTAGAATATTGACCGTGAATGCCCGCTATCCTGGCAGCAAATGCCTTCATCCTGCGCCAGACCGGTGTGACAGCTTTGTTCCAGCCGCCAAATTTATATCAATTATCAATTAGCTGGACTTCAGTTTTTACAAGAATAATTCCTATTCACTTTATCATCGCTGGGTCAAAATCCTGGAAATCTCTCCCTAACAGCACTGTGGGAGTAACTTCACCACAAAGACTGCAGCGATTCAAGAAGGCGGCTCACCACCACCTTCTCAAGGGCAATTAGGGATGGGCAATAAAAGCTAATTAACTCCTAAAATGGGGCTTGAATCCACAATATTTTGATTCAGAGGCACGGAGCCCTGCTTACACTCGCAGAATAGGGATCAAACCTGAGACCGTCCACACCTGCATCACTCAGCTACTCGCTGGATGAATTAATTTAGCCATCAGGGAGATCCACTATAGGATTTATCTCAGATACCTACCACCATTGGATTAAAACATCAAAAAAGTCCATTAGTAGAGAAGATCCCATTATATTGCATTATCAATATTAACAACTTGCATTTATATATGACAGAAAACGTTCCAAGACACTTCACAGAGGCAAAATCTGAAAAAATGGATGCTGAGCCAAAGAAGTAGATATTAGGAGGGGTAATCCTTGGTTGCAGAGGTGGGTATTAAGGAGCGTCTGAAAGGAGGACAGGGTGGTGGAAAGGAAGTGGGGATTAAGAATGGAATTCCAGTTTGTGGGATCTAGGTGGCTGAAGGCATAGCTGCCAATAGTGAGCAAAGGGAGGAGAGAATGCACAAGAGGCCAGATTCGGAGGGACATAGAGTTCGGGGTATTGCACCAGGTCTTCCATGACATTGCCTAAGGTCAGTTGGAGGTTGCGCTGTTGCGGGGAGGGACTGGGGGACTGGGGAAGAGATGTTCATTGACATCAAAAACATTTGTAATTAAGTTTATGAGAAATGGTGATGTGCTTTCCGATTCATTTTCAGAAAATAAATAAATAAGGCCCCAAAATATTTTGTCAACACTCATCATGAAGACTCACAGATGAAAAATTATCACTTGAATGAAGTTGAGAGCTGGTTCCCATAGAACCATACCCCAACAGGGAGTCAACGGGTGTGGGGAGTGGTGGTCAGGGGGTGAAATTATTTAGCACTGGCCTGACGGTGCGAATCGAATGCAGGAATCCCTGCGATGGAATGAGTAGGTGGGTGGCACACTCAACATAGGATCTCGGGCCTCATTTAAATTAGACCGGTGAGCTGCAGATGCCTGCTTTGTGTCTCCAGGCGGTTCGCCAGCAAAGAGGGCTGCTGCAACACCAGGTAGGTCCTCATAGATGGGGAAGGTGATGAGGAGACGGCTGAGCGGTGGTTGGCAACAGACTTTGCCACTTCTGCTCCTCCCGGTACCACATTCAGGTAAGTATTTAAAAAAAAACATACATTTTTGGTTGTGGGAATAAAGGTATGTTCATAGCAGTCCAATTTCGGGAAGGGTTCTTGAAACAGGCGTTAAGCCCCCTATGTGCATATGCAAAGGGCCTAACGCCTATTTCAGGTGTGGGCCTTGGATACCTATACTTCAGCCTTTACCAAATGGCAGGCGGCACACTTCTGGCACGGAATGTGCACGCACACGTCGCCCACCATATTGGACACATAGGCACCTACTTTATGCCTGTAAAATGGGCCTGGCATCAACAAATTTGTAGCTCAACATCTTCAGAAGAGGAGGGAGGAAAAGAAAAATGACAGGAAAAATCTTATTGGAAATGCATTTTGTGTTATCGCAAATATTTAGGATCATGTGTGCTATATTCTGATTGACACTAAATCAGTGTAAAATGGCAACACTCAGAAAATAGGGCATTGTTTCATTTGCACACTGACAGTAAGTGGATCCAATTCACATGTTTTCATTGATGCGTCAGTGCCATTTCCTTGGACTTGTTTGTGGGTCTATTCATACATTCAAGTACATTAACTTACCCTGTCAATTGTTTTCATACACCATGATAATGTTTATTGTTTGATCAACTTATATCTTTGGTCAACTTATCTCTATTACACTTATATATTTTTCTTGACTCAATTAACAATTGATATACTCTTATTTTTTCTGATCATATTTGCCAGTTCGATAGCTTGTACCCTATATATTTACAACACTAAATGCAGTTTTTGATTCATCTATTCAATCTAAAAGTTTTTGAATATATTTTCAAATGACTATACCTATTTCATCACAATGCACACCCCATAAAAATATTACATAAAATTTTCCTCTAAGTTTGTTTGAACTGAATTTTTACCCTTTTGAAACATATAGATCCTCAAGTAGACAGAGTGAAAAAAAATATAAGGAATAATTTTTGAACCCTATTATTATCTTGTGGAATAACACATTTATAAGCAAAATCACCCATTCCCTAACAAAATGATATGCTGTTTATTATATAAAAAAGGAGTATTATAACATGTAACATATAGTGGCCCTGAAATTCCTGGGGTTTGATGTGGCATAAGAAAGTCATATTGATGCCTCGCTGGGGTGGTGGTCCTGACCCCATTTCTGTCGGAATCTATTTATTTTGAACTGCTGCTAAATTCCAGTTGGGGTGGAGGGCTGTGGTGGATGTTCCATGGAGGAAGAGCCTCTGAATGCTAGCCATTCTTGTAAGAGTAGTTGCCAACACAAAATTGCAGGATACAGATTCAATGAACTGCTGAACCTTCAAAGCAGTGAAAAAAAGAGGACTGAGCAGGAAGTCACATCAGAGGGTTAACTCTATCCACCAATGACAAGCGACAGTGGCCATTCTTGTGCCGAGCCTCTCCTCTTCACATCACTGAACTCTTTCTTGCACTAGTCTGCAGCTCTGAGGGTGAGACATCGTGCACACCTTCACTGCCACCTCTACGTGGCTCTCAAAGTGCTTTTCTGAGGTCACCTCCCATGGGCACCCAGCAGTCTTTCACGCCTTTGTTGCATTTCATCCAGGACTGTCTGAAGGTCAAACTCACTGAAGTTTTGGAATTCGAATTGTCTGCTTCCTTCTTTGGGTTCGTCAACCTTCTTCTCCTCCAGTGGAAAACGTTCTTTAAAAGTATCAGGAAATCTCATATGAGACGTTTAAAACCACTAAGGGACACTAAATTCAGTCTCGCTTCAGGTTCACAACTTATCTGCAGCTCGTCTAGATTTCTGCTGAAATGTTAACGTCATTGCTGATTTTTAAAGACTGCACCTGAAGTCTCCTCTTCCTCCCGCCAGCTCACCACTCCTGTGTTATGCAGGAGTTCGATACACCAACACTATTGCATATGCAAATGAGCTGACCCTCTGGATTACGGGGCGGATAGCCTGCGGTGGATTGGCAGGCAGAAGTGTCGACTGAATATTGCCCCTTGCAGCTAGAAGAAGACGGCAGTGCAAACATAAGGCGGAGTCTCAGCACAGGAGAGCCCACAGCTCCTCCGATGTGGAGCTTGAGGCACTGGTCATAGCCATGGAGAGGAGGTGGGCTGCCCTCTTCCCACACACTGGCAAGAAGCCTTCACCATACACCTCTCGAAGGCTCTGAGTCCATGCCACGGTCAGCACTCTGGTACCAAGGTCGGCCATCCAGTGTCGAAAGAAATTTAATGACCTCACACAGCAGGCCAAGGTAAGTGAAGGCTTCAGCAAATGCCATATCCCAGCATCTGTACCACAAGCCTCACACACTGCTCAATGCACCACACTCCCAGCACTCACCTAATAACAATATCTCCCTATCACCACTCACATATTGCAATCATAGCTTCACTTCATCCTCACAACCTTACCACTGATGCAAACCTCACATCCACTTCTTACATACATTGACAGCTATTCAACTATGCAAGGCATAGCATCCAAACATATTGCACCACATTTATTCACACACTTCTCTTTCTCTTTTAGGTCAAGGTCGTGCATAATTGGAGAGAGCAGCAACAGACAGGCAGGGGGCAAGCTGCCATCAAGACCTCAGCCAGCTGGAGGAGAGAGTACTGGAGATCATTTAGCAGCAGATTATGGAGGCTGTGGCAAGGGGCGAGGTTGAACCCCTTGGGAACGACAATGGAATGATCATTCCTAATCCTTTTTCTCACATCCCACCTCCCCCTCATCCCATAATCTCTTCTCACTTTCAAGCTGCTGATGTTGTATGCATACATATCGTGCTTACCCCACCTCCTCACCATAACCCGACTATTGTGCCTTTCTGCTTTTAAATAATCAAGACTAAGCAGCCAAGTAGCTTGTTCCCGATGTGATGCACGAGAGAGAGGGGGGAGAAGGAGAGAAAAACAAAGAAGAAGTAGAAGAAAAAGAAAAAGTAAAAGGAAAAGAAAAAAAAGAAAAAGTAGAAGAAGAAGAAGATGAAAAAGAAGAAGAAGAAGACACAGAATCACGACGTGTGTCACTCGCAGACACCAGCGAAGAAACAGGCACTGCGCGTACTTTAGAGGTTAGTCTCGAGGCTGAATCTGCACTGTGAGAGACACTGGGCACAAGTGGACTGCAGCAAGGCCAGGGGGAAAGGATAGCTCAGTACGAGCTCTCCGGGAGTGCATTTGCACACGAGTTCTGCTGCACTTGACTCAGATGATGACCTCGATGGGACGGCCTTCAGAAGAAGGGTAATAGGCATGCACACATTTGCTAGATGCAATGGCAAACATCCTGCAAGTCCATCTGAAGTCTCCCCCATAGAAACTTAGCAGTCTTCCATCAGCTATGCTGCAGCCACAGGGGGAGCACTTTGTAGGAGAACTAGGACAGGAAAAGGTATCTGGACAACAGGTACTAAGTGATTGCACAAGGATGATTTGTTCATATTATGTGTAAATATGTGTCAACTGATTTTTGATATATGTATTAATTTTGTTTGGAATCTTGTGTGGTGGCTCTCATTTCAGCTTTATACCTGTAATATCTTGAGACACAGTTTGCACAACATGGCTACCGAGAAAGAACTGTGTCGCACATGGCTTTATTGTTATTACATCAGTAGTCCACTAGATGGAGTTGACCACTAGATGGATCTGCAGCACTTTTCCCTCCTTATTGGAGAAGTTAATCATAACAAATAATCAATGTACATAACCTGCATGACATACAGAACTCATGATATACATCTTTCAAATGGAAGCTATTTTATGTTTCCAAATTCTACTATAGAATTCTGTAACACAAACAAAAGATATGGGGCTAGATTTTCCACTTTTGTGCACATCGCCCAAAAATGGGCGTTATTTCTGGCGTGGGCGGTAAATATAGGTTTTCAGATTGCCGGCTTGTCGCCTACTTTCAAAGCTCCTAGTCTCCATTTTAAAAATTGGGCATTACCGCGAGTGATCTGAAATGGGCGTTAGCGTTAAATCTCTCTAACTTCTGCTGTAAAGTGTCGCCGTTCTTAGCAACAGCATGGCAATGCTCATTTCCCATGATTCAGGAGGTCCAGGGTCATCATTACATGCGCATAAGAAGAGACAGAAAGAGAGGGAACTAAGAGGGAGTGAAGGCGTGTGTGGGTGTGGTGTGTGCTTGTTTAGCTGCTTTGGGAGGTAGGTGGGAGTGTTTTGAGCTTCATAGCAAATTGTGCGACAAAAGTTAGCTGTTAGCAGCCAGATATTTCCACGAATTTGGTGCCTGTAATGGAGGGATTGGAGGAGGCAACACAGCATGCTATGGAGACTGATGCTGGCGAAAGCAGTGAGCTGGGAGAGGAACACATGGGACAATGCAAGAGAGCGAGGAGGTTCTCAGATGAGGCAAATGCCTCCCTTATGCAGGAGGTCGAGTCACGCTGGGGTGATTTGACCCAGAGAGGCGTGGAAGTCCACCCCGATGGTCTACCAGAAGATATGGGCTGAGATAGCAGAGGTGGTCTCGTCGACGATCAACGAGGAGCGTGAGGGCAACCAATGCCAAAAGCGATGGAATGACCTTGTCGGATCCACAAAAGTAAGTATTACATTTATTTACATGTACTTATATTTTAAATAATTTGATTTGCAAGAGTCATGAATGACTATAATCAGAGGTGAGATCTTTCACTTTTACCGGGAATGTTATACTCAAAGCCTGTGGTCACGGTGTACGTCTTTAGGTCAAGAATGATAATTATCATAATAATCATGACTACATCTGTCAGTTATGTGTTGTATCAGTCTCTGTGACAGTACCTAACAATGATATCATGCAATGATCTCATGTCATGTGGTTCTGTTACCTGTTACAGAAGAAACTATCGAGGAATAGGTGCGAGCAGAGGCGAACGGATGGGGGGGGCCACCAGTCACCAGCGACATCACTGACATGGAAAAGCGGGTGCTCACACTAGTGGGGAGGCACCTCCGGATGGCCACACAGGCAGATGCAGATCCTGAAGTGATGCCATGCGAGTAAAGTATATACCATTGCATGAAGTAAAGTCAATAGATGCCACACCCGCTCATATCCGAACAATAATGTATGATAGATTATTTCTAAAAGTGGCCTATAAATAATGCTGGCCTCATGAGAATCATTGTAATGCAGAATGTGTTGATGGGCATGAAATGTGATGTCTATGATGATTTTGATAACAGTGATGCATTTGTCGTGCATATGCTGTGTGTAGCGCTAGACTGACCTTATGAACCTGGCACTCCCTTCTCCTCTAATAACCTCATTTGTGTTTTGCAGCTCAACTAGCAGCACGAGCCAAGGCAAAACCACAGAAGCCAGAAAGTGGGGGCACGGGGCTGGACTCGCGGGACGATCCTACATCTGGTGCTGAGGAGGTCCGATTCTCGCCCGTCAATCTGCTGGGGCCATTTTCAACGGATGAGAGCGCCGACTTTGAGGAACCTGCATCGCCAGGGACCCAAAGGCATTCCACCCCAAGGCCATCTAGTGCTCCTCCAGCCATTCCCACCTCCACTCTGGAGGTACTGGGCTCAAGCACCTCGCCACAGGGCATCCCAGGTGTCCCCAGGACAGCACCAACCCCGCGGAGGTTTCGTGGACATGGCAGGTCTGCTCTACAAGCACCAGATGAGAGGGGCGACATGGTAGAGTTGTCCAGGAAGACTGTAGACATAGGTCACCAGATCCTACAGGCATTGGGGGGCATGTCCTGACAGCTGGCCAGCATCTCCGGCTCCATGACAGAGTACGTTCCGCGGATGGCGGAGGCCCTGGAGGCGATAGTCAGAAACACTCATGGTACAGGCCTCCTAGTGGTCCTAGAGCACGGCACTCCACCCCTAGGCTCTGCACCCACAGTGCCAACGACACATGAAAGGCAGGAGCAAGATCCTGCTTCTGGATCCGAGAATGTTGCCCCCTCAACACTCCCCGCTCCTGCATGCAACCGCTGGCTCTGCCTTCATCCCCCCCAATGTGGCACCACCTGAGGAGCGCCTCGGCCAGGCGGCATGGAGCAAGAAGAGAAAGGGGTAGAGGTGGGGAGAAGAGGGGGAGGGGCGAAGGAACGTGAGGTGCATGTCCACAGGTGATGGCTTTGTTATATCTCCATCTTTGTGTATGCAATTTGTTGTAAGGTATGGGGGGAGGGAGCCACCCTGTTGGTTTGCATTTGTGTTCTGTGTTGCTGGACATGTTGACCATTTGAGTTATGTCAATGTTCAAAAAAGTGGGGTGGACGTGGGGTGTTTTTGCCCGTGATACTTATGATTTCAGACCAATGGTCGAATAAAATGTTTTTTATTTAACGTAACCTTGTTGCGCATTGTCTCAGATAGCTGGACTGCGACACACTGGTGATTCCTTAACATGAAAGGGTATAATTAAACTTGACTTCAATCAACTTAAACTTTAACTGGCACCAAGTTGATGCCCACCATTGATGTCTGAGCTGCACACACAGCAGTGTGTCAGATTTGTCAATAACAGCAACGTTCTTTCAGGCAAATCGCTCATTTATGAGCTGCTGACGTAAGAGTCTTGCAGTTATGTAGCCACCATGGGCCCTTTCCTGTGGTCTGGAGGGTAAGGTGGGCATGGTTGCATAGTCAGCCTGATTCTCTGGCCCGAGATCAATGTCCAGCCCCTCGTCTTCCTCTTTCTCTCTCTCCTGAGGTGGAGCTTCAGTCCCTTCTGGCAATTTTTGTCCCCTCCTGATAGCCAGGTTGTGCAGCATGGAGCACACAACCACGAATTGAGCTATCTGATCAGGGTTGTATTGTAGCTCCCTTCCTGAGTGCTCCAGGCATCTAAAGCGCTGCTAAGCACACTAATGGTTTTCTGGACCACATTGCGTGTGGCTCTGTGGCTCTCGTTGTATCACTTCTCGGTCTCGGTGTGGGTGTCATGCAGGGGAGCCATCAGCCAGGTGGCTAGGCCATATCATTTGTCACCAAGCATCCAGCATTGACCTTGTGGCTGACTGGTAATCATCATCATAGGCAGTCCCTCGGAATCGAGGAGGACTTGCTTCCACTCCCGAAGTGAGTTCTTTGATGGCTGAACAACCGATATGGGAGCAATAGACCTTGTTACAGGTGGGACAGACATTCGTCGAGGGAAGAGGTCAGTGGGGCTGGTTTGCTGTGCGCTCCTTCCGCTGCCTGCGCTTGGCCTCTTCATGCTCTTTGCGTTGAGACTCGAAGAGATCAACGCCCTCCCGGATGGACTTTCTCCACCTCGGGCAGTCTGCGGCCAGGGTCTTCCAGGTGTCAGTGGTCATGTCGCACTTTACCAGCGAGGCTTTGAGGGTGTCCTTATAATGTTTCCGCTGTCCACCTTTGGCCCGTTTACCATGAAGGAGCTCCGCATAAAGCATTTGTTTAGAGAGTCTCGTAGTTGGCATGCATACTATGTGGCCTGCCCAGCGAAGCTGATCGAGTGTGGTCAGTGCTTCAATACTGGGGATGTTAGCCTGGTCGAGGACACTGATGTTGGTGCGCCTGTCCTCCCAGGGGGTTTGCAGGATCTTGCAGAGACATCGTTGG
Organism: Pristiophorus japonicus; assembly: GCF_044704955.1. Lineage (NCBI taxonomy): Eukaryota > Metazoa > Chordata > Chondrichthyes > Pristiophoridae > Pristiophorus > Pristiophorus japonicus. The sequence continues at coordinate 367,585,907 of NC_091977.1, read as the reverse complement.
TGATATATCTCCAACGACTTGAGGTGCCTTCTACACATCGTCCATGCCTCAGATCCATACAGGAGGGCAGGTATTACTACAGCCTTGTAGACGATGAGTTTGGTGGTAGATTTGAGGGCCTGGTCTCCAAACACTCTTTTCCTCAGACGGCCGAAGGCTTCGCTGGTGCACTGGAGGCAATGTTGATTCTCCGCATCAATGTCTGCCTTTATTGATAAGAGGCTCCCGAGATGTAGGAAATGGTCCACGTTGTCCAGGGCCGCGCTGTGGATCTTGATGATTGGAGGGCAAGCTGTGCGGCGGTGACAGGCTGGTGGAGGACCTTTGTCTTACTGATATTAAGTGTAAGGCCCATGCTTTCATATGCCTCAGTGAATACATTGACTATATCCTGGAGTTCAGCCTCTGAATGTGCACAGACGCAGGCGTCGTCCCCATACAGCTCAATGACAGAGGTTGGGGTGATCTTGGACCTGGCCTGGAGGCGGCATAGGTTAAACAGCTTCCCACTGGTTCTGTAGTTTAATTCCACTCCAGCGGGGAGCTTGTTGATTGTGAGGTGGAGCATGGCAGCGAGGAAGATTGAGAAGAGGGTTGGAGCGATAATGGAGCCCTGTTTGACCCCGGTCCGGACGAGGATTGGGTCTGTAATGGATCCGTTGGTAAGGGTCATGGCCTGCATGTCATCGTGAAGCAGGTGAAGGATGTTGACAAACCTTTGGGGGCATCCGAAACAGAGGAGGATGCTCCATAGACCCTCACAGTTAAGATCGAAAAGGGCCATGTATCAGGGCTGGCGTTGCTCCCTGCATTTTTCCTGCAACTGGCGCGCTGCAAAAATCATGTCTGCTCTCACGCAGGATGGGAGCCTCATCAAAGCTGCCCGGAAATTTGGCATTCACTGCCAAAATTATCTGATTGTGATCGACAACTAGTTGGACCTTTAGGGAGTGAAATCCTTTTCGGTTGCGAAAAACCTCTGCCTCCCCAGAAGGTTCCTGCATGGTGATGTGCGTACAGTATATTGCTCCCTGCACCTTGGGGAATTTAGCAATTTAGTAGAATGCTCCAGCCTGTCAATGTAAGTCTCCGTGGTCATAGGGAAGCTGATAAAGTCCATCCTACATGTGTACATGTCTTTGTGACCTGTCTAATGCAGCAATGTGTGGCATGCTGAGACATAGGGAAAATGTCGACCGCAGAGGCCTGAAAGGAACCCGACACATAGAACGACAGTGCTGTGGTGACCTTGACCTCGATGGACAGTGATGCCCTGACGATGCTGGCAGGCTGCAGAACTGCCCTGATGAGGTGACATATCTCACTGATAACCACTTTATGGAAGCGCAGTGTCCGAAGGCAGGTGTTCTCGGATAAGTCGAGGTAAGACCGCTTCTCCCTGTAAGTGCGGGGTGTGTTTGGTCTGGACCCCCTCATCAGTCTTAGATTGGGCACATAATGCGGTGGATTAGACGTTGTGCCATTTGCACTCTGCAGCATCTGCGTTGTGATCGATGCAGTCTGAGAAATAGCTGGCCCCATTCCAATAAAAGTATAATGCCGATTGTTGACAAGCAATAAATTTCCCCAGTAAGACACCTACAGTAAAATCCAATCTTCCACAGTATGATAAGATGTCTGTTCAGATGGTCACATCACCTGAGAAGAACTCCAGAATAAATCCAAACTCCCCCAAAGTTGAAGCAGCCTTCTCAATGAAGCGACCTGCGATTTACAAAATGGCATCTACACCGCTGTGATTAGTTTGGAACAGTTCAACTTTTTCACAGCTTTTTTTTCAGCGAGCGAGATTGTGGGCGAGATGTGTGTGAGGTGCTGAAAGTGACACTGGGCGTAATACTGGGCGTAAGTTTCGGCAAATGTGACCTTGACGATAAAAAAAAGTAGGCAGTCGGTACTATTGAATATCGGCGTTAATTATGTGCCGAAAGTAACGCTGGGTGATATTATGGGCATTGGGTTCACCCATTCTGATGATTCCTCCCCAAAAAAGTGGGCGGGCGGTATTATTTTGGCTTGGCGTTACGTACATGGCGAAAGTAACACTCGGCAATAATTCTCCGAGAAATGGGCGTCAGTTTCCATTTTGTGGCTAAATGGGTGATATCTGGGCATTACACCCCATTTCAGCGTTAAAATGGACATTTAATGAGACATTATTTTAGTGGACAAAAATAATGGAAAATCTAGCCCATGAATTTGTTTTCCATATTTACAAATCAAACTTAATTACTCATTTTCTGTTTTGAAGAGGATACCTTCTTTCTTGAACAGAACTTTCCAATCTTATTGCAGGATTTAGACTCATTCTAGGTTGGCCGTGAGGAGAGTTTTTCTCCAAGGGCTGACCTTGATCTACATTTGAACTCTCTACACTTTCAGACTGTCTGCCTGACTCAGGCTCAGTCTTAAATTCTGACTTTCTCTTGAACTTGTTTCTGGTACATCTGCAGTAGGATTTGCTACTAGTACTCTACTTTTAACAAGATTATCTGACTCATCTGAATAAATTGATTCATCCCAACTTTCAACTCCTTCCACATCTATTGATCAGATATGATCAATGTATGAGACATAGAACACTTCTTCCCTATTGGGTATGACTTGTGATGGGGATGGCAACCTGGACATAGCATCAGCATGACTATGATCAGCTGTTCATCTGTACTCAATGTCATACGTATATGCTGAAAAAATCAAAGCCCATCTCTACATTCGGACTTCAACTAGGGTTGGAACTGAGGATTTAGGAATTGGATTGCTGTCAGGGGCTTATGGTCAGTAACTATGGTAAACTTATGACCATACAAGTACTTGTGAAACTATTTGATCACAGAAATCAATCCCAAAGCTTGAACTTCAATCTGTGCATAATTCTGCTCATTGGCACTGAGAGGGTGTGAAGCAAAAGCAATTGGTCTCTCCTCCCCACTAGTTAGTACATGAGAGATCACTGTCCCAACTCCATATGGAGAGGTGTCACATGCTAGCTTGATCTTCTTAGAAACGTCACAGTGAATTAACATGGTACTCTCTACTAACTGGCTTTTACACTCTTTGAACACTCTTCTGACCACTTCCAAGGGGCCTGTTTTTTCAACAGTTCATTCATAAGCACACAAGAACATAAGAATTAGGAACAGGAGAAGACCATCTAAACCCTCGAGCCTGCTCCGCCATTCAACAAGATCATGGCTGATCTGGCCGTGGACTCAGCTCCACTTACCCGACTGCTCCCCATAACTCTTAATTCCCTTATTGGTTAAAAATCGATCTATCTGTGATTTGAATACATTCAATGAGCTAGCCTCAACTGCTTCCTTGGGCAGAGAATTCCACAGATTCACAACCCTCTGGGAGAAGAAATTCCTTCTCAACTCGGTTTTAAATTGGCTCCCCCGTATTTTGAGGCTGTGCCCCCTAGTTCTAGTTTCCCGACCAGTGGAAACAACCTCTCTGCCTCTATCTTGTCTATCCCTTTCATTATTTTAAATGTTTCTATAAGATCACCCCCTCATCCTTCTGAACTCCAACGAGTAAAGACCCAGTCTACTCAATCTATCATCATAAGGTAACCCCCTCATCTCCAGAATCAGTGAATCGTCTCTGTACCCCCTCCAAGGCTAGTATATCCTTCCTTAAGTAAGGTGACCAAAACTGCACGCAGTACTCCAGGTGCGGCCTCACCAATACCCTATACAGTTGCAGCAGGACCTCTCTGCTTTTGTACTCCATCCCTCTCGCAATGAAGACCAACATTCCATTCGCCTTCCTGATTACCCGCTGCACTTGCAAACTAACTTTTTGGGATTCATGCACAAGGACCCCCAGGTCCTTCTGCATCGCAGCATGTTGTAATTTCTCCCCATTCAAATAATATTCCCTTTTACTGTTTTTTTTTCCAAGGTGGATGACCTCACATTTTCCGACATTGTATGCCATCTGCCAAACATTAGCCCATTCACTTAACCTATCTAAATCTCTTTGCAGCCTCTCTGTTTCCTCTACACAACCCGCTTTCCCACTAATCTTTCTGTCATCTGCAAATTTTGTTACACTACACTCTGTCCCCTCTTCCAGGTCATCTATGTATATTGTAAACAGTTGTAGTCCCAGCACCGATCCCTGTGGCACACCACTAACCACCGATTTCCAACCCGAAAAGGACCCATTTATCCCGACTCTCTGCTTTCTGTTAGCCAGCCAATTCTCGATCCATGCTAATACATTTCCTCTGGCTCCGCGTACCTTTATCTTCTGCAGTAACCTTTTGTGTGGCACCTTATCGAATGCCTTTTGGAAATCTAAATATACCACATCCATCGGTGCACCTCTATCCACCATGCTCGTTATATCCTCACAGAATTCCAGTAAATTAGTTGAACATGATTTCCCCTTCATGAATCCATGTTGCGTCTGCTTGATTGCACTATTCCCATCTCGATGTCCCGCTATTTCTTCCTTAATGATAGCTTCAAGCATTTTCCCCACTACAGATGTTAAACTAACCGGCCTATAGTTACCTGCCTTTTGTCTGCCCCCTTTTTTAAACAGAGGCATTACATTAGCTACTTTCTAATCTGCTGGTACCTCCCCAGAGTCCAGAGAATTTTGGTAGATTATAACGAATGCCTCTGCTATAACTTCCGTCATCTCTTTTAATACCCTGGGATGCATTTCAACAGGACCAGGAGACTTTTCTACCTTGAATCCCATTAGCCTGTCCAGCACGACCTCCCCAGTAATAGTGATTGTTTCAAGGTCCTCCCTTCCCACATTCCCGTGACCAGCAATTTTTGGCATGGTTTTTGTGTCTTCCACTGTGAAGACCGAAGCAAAATAATTGTTTAAGGTCTCAGCCATTTCCACATTTCCCATTATTAGATCCCCCTTCTCATCCTCTAAGGGACCAACATTTACTTTAGGCACTCTCTTCCATTTTATATATAGGTAAAAGCTTTTACTATCTGTTTTTATGTTTTACTTTCGTAATCTATCTTTCCTTTCTTTATTGCTTTCTTAGTCATTCTTTGCTGTCGTTTAAAATTTTCCCAATCTTCTATTTTCCCACTAACCTTGGCCACCTTATACGCAATGGTTTTTAATTTGATACTCTCCTTTATTTCCTTGGTTATCCACGGCTGGTTATCCCTTCTCTTACCGCCCTTCTTTTTCACTGAAATATATTTTTGTTGAGCACTATGAAAGAGCTCCTTAAAAGTCCTCCACTGTTCCTCAATTGTGCCACCGTTTAGCTAACTCTGCCCTCATACCACTGTAGTCCCCTTTGTTTAAGCATAGTATGCTCGTTTGAGACACTACTTCCTCGCCCTCAATCTGTATTACAAATTCAACCATACTGTCATCACTCATTCGAAAGGATCTTTTACCAGGAGATCGTTTATTATTCCTGTCTCATTACACAGGACCAAATCAAAGATAGCTTGCTCCCTTGTAGGTTCTGTAACATACTGTTCTAAGAAACAATCCCGTATGCATTCTATGAATTCCTCTTCCAGGCTACCCTGTGTGATTTGATTTGACCAATCGATATGTAGGTTAAAATCCCCCATGATTACTGCCGTTCCTTTTTCACATGCCTCTATTATTCCCTTGATTATTGTCCGCCCCCACCATGAAGTTATTATTTGGGGGCCTATAAACTACGCCCACCAGTGACTTTTTCCGCTCACTTTCTCTAATCTCCACCCACAATGATTCAACATTTTGTTCATTAGAGCCAATATCATCTCTCACAACTGCCCTGATATCATCCTTTATTAACAGAGCTACCCTCCCTCCTTTCCCTTCTTGTCTATCCTTCCGAATTGTCAGATAGCCCTGTATGTTTAATTCCAAGTCTTGGCCACCCAGCAATCACATTTCTGTAATGGCCACTAAGTCATACCCATTTGTAATGATTTGTGCCGTCAACTCATTTACTTTATTTCGAATGCTATGTGCGTTTAGGTAGAGTGTTTTAATATTCGTTTTTAAACCATGATTTTTAGTTTTGACCTGTCCTGCAGCCCCTTTATATTCATACATATTGTCCCTTCCTATCACCTTGTGGTTTACACTTACCCCAGTGCTACTCTGCTCTGTTGCCTCCTGCCTTTTGCATTCTTTCTTTGGGTCCTGTTCTTCTGCGCTCTCACCCACTCTAACTAGCTCAGAGCCCTCTCCTGGGTTCCGAATATTCCTCGCATTGAGGCACCGAGCTTTCAGGCTTGCCTTTTTATTGCACTTTGACCCTTTAGAATTTTGCTGTACATTGGCCCTTTTTGATTTTTGCCTTGGGTTTCTCTGCCCTCCAGTTTTACTCATCTCCTTTCTGTCTTTTGCTTCTGTCTCCATTTTGTTTCCCTCTGTCTCCCTGCATTGGTTCCCATCCCCCTGCCATATTAGTTTATCTCCTCTCCGACAGCACTAGCAAACACTCCTCCTAGGACATTGGTTCCAGTCCTGCCCAGGTGCAGACCGTCCGGCTTGTACTGGTCCTACCTCCTCCAGAACCAGTTCCAATGCCCCAGGAATTTGAATCCCTCCCTGCTGCACCACTGCTCAAGCCATGTATTCATCTGTGCTGTCCTGCGATTCCTATTCTGACTAGCTCGTGGCACTGGTAGCAATCCTGAGATTACTACTTTTGAGGTCCTACTTTTTAATTTAGCTCCTGGCTCCTTAAATTCGTCTCGTAGGACCTCATCCCTTTTTTTACCTATGTCGTTGTTACCAATGTGCACCACAACAACTGGCTGTTCTCCCTACCTTTTCAGAATGTCCTATACCCGCTCCGAGACATCCTTGACCCTTGCACCAGGGAGGCAACATACCATCCTGGAGTCTCGGTTGTGGCCGCAGAAACGCCTATCTATTCCCCTTACAATTGAATCCCCCTATCACTGTCACTCTCCCACTCTTTTTCCTGCCCTCCTGTGCAACAGAGCCAGCCACGGTGCCATGGACTTGGCTGCTGCTGCCCTCGCCATATGAGTCATTCCCCCTCAACAGTACTCAAAGCGGTGTATCTGTTTTGCAGGGTGATGACTGCAGGGGACCCCTGCACTACCTTCCTTGCACTGGTCTTCCTGCTGGTCTTCCATTCCCTAGCTGGCTGTGGACCCTTCACCTGCGGTAAGACCAACTCGCTACATGTGCTACTCACGTCATTCTCAGCATCGTGGATGCTCCAGAGTGAATCCACCCTCAGCTCCAAATCTGCAATGCGGCCCATCAGGAGTTAGAGGCGGATACACTTCCCGCACACGTAGTCGTCAGGGACACCGGAAGTGTCCCTGAGTTCCCACATGGTACAGGAGGAGCATATCACGTGACCGAGCTCTCCTGCCATGACTTAACCCTTAGATACACTTAATTTGGCGACAATAATGTTAACAGGTTACTTACTGATTTAAAAAAGAAAAAGACAATAATGTTAACGGCTTACTTACTGATATAAAAAAGAAAAAGAAAAGCTACTCACCAATCACCAGCCAATCACTTACCCCTTTGGCTGTGACGTCACCGTTTGATTTCTTTCTGCTTCTTTTTTGCTTTTTCTCCCGGCTGGAGCTGCACAAGCTGGGCCTTTATAGGCCTCATCATGCACCCCGGAATCGCGCTGCTTGAACTGCCGCTCCTTCTCCGACGTTGGGCCATTATAGGCATCACCATGCACCTCGGACTCGCGCTGCTCGATTCAGTGGATGTAACACTGTAGCCAAATGTGGGAGGAACTCCCTGTAATAATTCAAAAGACCCAAAAATGGCCGAAGTTCAGAGACATTCTTGGGAGTGGGCGCATTTCTGATTGCATCCAGCTTTCCTTTGATTGGATGTAAACCATCTTTGTCTACTCTGTGCCCAAAATACACCACTGAGTTTTGAAACATCTCACACTTGTGAACAGTCACTCATACTATGTGCTTCTCTAGCCATTTGAGCACTTCATTCAACACATTATCATGGATTTGCCTGTTTGATGCAGAAATGAGCATGTCATCTAAATAACACACTACCCCTTCAATCTCTTGCAAAACTTGATTCATCATTCCATGGAATATGTCATCTGACTTAGGTACAACAATAATGGGGGTAACTCAATTACTCAGATCTACCTTAGAGATAATGGGCTGGAACCACTACTTTTTTTTGCATGCTTAACGCCCATTTAATGCCCATTTTACCGCTGAAATGACGTATAATGCCCATATATCACCCATTTTGGCACAAAATGGAAACTGACGGGCATTTTTCGGAAACTTATTGCCGAGCGTTACTTTCCCCATGTGCTTAACGCTAGGAAAAACATTACTGCCCGCCCACTTTTTTTGGGCAGAATCATCAGAAATCTACATCCATAATATCGCCCAGCGTTACTTTTCGCACGGAATTAACGCCGAGATTCAATAATACCGCCCGCCCAATTTTTTTTATTGTAAAGAGGACATTTGGTGAAACTAAGGCCCAGGAGATCGCCCACCGTCACTTTCACCACCTCGCACACATATCGCCCACAATATCGCTCGCCCAAAAATACACCCCAAAAAAGTGGAACTGTTCTGAACTAACGCCAGCGGTGTGGCTGCCATTTTTTAAATCGCAGGTCGCTTCATTCAAAAGGCTGCTTCAACTTCGGGGGAGTTTGCATTGACTCTGGAGTTCTTCTCAGGTTAAGTGAACATCTCAACAGACATATTTCAGACTCTGGACTGTTGGAGGTTTACTCTAGGTGTATTTTAGTGAGGAAATTATTGCTTCTGATCAATCGCTATTATACTTTCATTGCAATGGGGCCAGCCATTTCTCAGTCTGCATCAATTAATACGCGGGTGCTGCAGAGTATAGATGGTTCAATGTTTGATGCACATCATTATTTCTCCAATTTAAGACGTGCAAGAATGAGGAGGAGTGCCAGATTATACACACCCCGCACGTACAGGGAAAAGAGGTCTTACCTCGACGTGTCCGACCACACCTGCCTTCGGAGACTGCGCTTCCACAAGGTGGTGATCAATGAAATATGTGAGCTCATCAGGCCACATATGCAGCCTGCCATCAGGACATCAGTGTCGCTCGAGGTCAAGGTCAACACAGCATTGTCTTTATATGCGTCCGGTTCCTTTCGGGCCTCCGTGGTCGAGATTTGCCCTCTGTCTCACCATGCAACCCATCGCTGCATTAGACAGGTCATGGAGGCTCTGTATGCGAGAAGGATGGACTTTATCAGCTTCCCCATGACCACAGAGGCTCAGACTGACAGGGCTGGAGCATTCTACCACATTGCTAAGTTCCCCAGGGTGCACTCACATCGCCATGCTGCCACCTTCTCAGGACCTGGAGCATTTTTGTAACACAAAAGGATTTCACTCCCTGAAGGTCCAACTATTTGTCGACCACAACCAGATCATACTGGCAGTGAATGTCAAATGTCCGGGCTCCTTCGATGAGACTCACATCCTGCATGAGAGCGCTGTCTCTGACATCTTTAAGAGTCAGCCACAAGGAAAATGCTGGATGCTTGGTGATAACTGATATGGCCTAGCCACCTGGCTGATGACCCCCCTGCGTGACACCCACACCGAGGCCGAGAAGCGATACAACCGGAGTGACAGAGCCACACGCAATGTGGTCCAGAAAACAATAACTGTGCTTAAGCAGCGCCTCAGATGTCTTGACCACTCAGGAGGGGAGCTACAATACAACATTGAGAAAGTAGGTAAATTTTTGGTCGTGTGCTCAATGCTGCACAACCTGGCTATCAGGAGGGGACAAGAATTGCCAGAAGGCACTGATGCTCGAGCTCAGGAGAGAGAGGAAGAGGACGACGAAGGGCTGGATGCTGACCTAGGGCCAGACAATCCGGCTGGCTATGCAACCATGCCCACAACCCCCTCCAGGGCCCATGGTGGCTGCATTGCTGCAAGAGTCTTACATGAGGAGCTGAAAGAACACTGATGTGAGTGACAATGCTGACACACTGCTGTGATTGCAGCTCAGACATCGATAGTGCCCATCACCTTGGTGCCAGTTAAAGTTTACGTTGATTGAAGTTAAGTTGTGTTTAACCCTTTCTTGTTAAGGAATCACCAGTGTGTTATGGTCCAGCTATCTGAGACAATGCGCAACAAGGTTATGTTCAATAATTTTTTTTATATACCAACATTGGTCTGAAATCATAAGTATCAGAGGCAATAACACTCAATCCCGGCCCACACCCCACTTATTCCACCATTGACATCAATCAAATGTTCAACACGTCCAGCAACACAGAATACAAAGGCAAAGCAGGAGCGTGGTCCCCAGCCCCCATACATTGCAACAAATTGCATACACCCAGATGGAGATATAACACAGCCATCACCTGCGCACATGAACTTCACTTTCCTTCCCCCCATCCTTCTACCCACCTCGACCCCTTCCCCTCCTCACTCCACGGCGCCTGGCCGAGGAGCTCCTCAGGTGGTGCCTCATTGGGGGGTGAAGGCAGATGCGGTCGTTGCACGTGTACGGGAGCGGGGGGTTGCCGAGGGGACAACATTCTCTGATGCGGAGCAGGATCTTGGTCCTGCCTCTCATCTGTCATTTGCAGTGGTGGTGCGGAACCTAGGGGTGGAGTGCCGCGCTCGGGGACCACTGATAGGCCTGTGACAGCAGTGTTCCTGGCTATCGCATCCAGGGCCTCCGCCATCCATGGAATGTGCTCAGTCATGGTGGCCAGCTGTCGGGATATGCCCCCCAATGCTTCAATGAACTGGTCACCAATGTCTACAGTCCTCCTGGACAACTGTACCATCTCTCCGCTCTCATGTGGCGCTTGTGGAACAGACCTGCCACATCCACGAGGCCTCTGCAGGGTCGGCGCCTTCCTGGGGACAAATGGCGTGCCCTGTGGCGAGGTGCTTGGGGCCGGTACCTCCAGAATGGCGGGAATGACCAGAGGACCACTAGGTGGCTTCTGGTGCTTGGCAATGCAGGTTCCTCGAAGTCTGTGTTCTCATCCGTGGAGACCCAGCAGATTGATGGGCGAGAATCGGAGCTCCTCAGCACCAGATGTAGGATCGTCCGGAGAGTTGGGTCCTGGCGCCCCCACCTTCTGGCCTCTGTGGTCTTGCCTTGGGACACGCTGCTGGCTGAGCTGCAAAACACAAATTAGTTTATTAGAGGAGAAGTGGGTGCTCGGGTCACAAGCTGAGTCCAGCGCTACACACAGCATATGCACGACAAAAGACCACCGCTCTCAAAATCATCATGATCACCAACACATTTGTATTGCAATGATTTTCATTATGCCAGCATTATTCCTATGGCAATTTCAGAAATCATCCAGCATCTATCTATTGTTCGAATATGAGTAGGTGTGGCATCTATTGACGTTATATTACGCAATGGTGTATGCTTTACTCACATGGCATCACTGGCTGTCCAGGTGTGCTTCCCCACGAGTGTGAGCACCCGCTCCTCCATCTCAGTGATGTCGCTGGGGACTGGTGGCCCCCCCGCACGTTCGCCTCTGCACGGACCTCATCGTCGATAGCTTCTTCTGTACAAGGTGACAGAACGACATGGCATGAGATCATTGCGTGATATCATTGCTAGGTACTGTCACAGACACTGATACAACACATAACCAACAGATGTAATCATGATTATTATGAATATTATCTTCTTTACCTAAAGATGTGCACCGTAACCGCAGGCTTTGAGTAAAACATTCCTGGTAAAAGTGAAAGACCTCACATCTACTGATAGTTACTCATGACTGTTACAGATCAAATTATATAAATACATAAGGACATGTAAATCAATGTAATACTTACTTTTGCGGATCCCACAAGTCATTCCATCAATTGCGGCAATGGTTGTCCTCACGAACCTCGTTGGTCGCCGACGAGATCACTTCTGCTATCTCGGCCTATATCTTCTGGTAGGCCTTTGGGGTGGGCTTCCCACGCCCTCCCTGTGTCAAATCACCCCAGCGTGACTCGACCTCCTGCAGGAGGGAGACATTTGCCTCGTCTGAGAACCTCCTGGCTCTTTTGCGCCCTCCAAACTGCTCCTCTCCCACCTCATAGCTTTCTCCAGCGTTAGTCTCCATAGTGTGCTGTGATGCCTCCTCCTCTCCCTCCATTATAGGCCAAATTCGGGCAAATATGTGGCTGGTAACAGCTAATTTTTGTTTGCCTACTTGCTGTGAAGCTCTAAAGTCTCCCTCCTTTTTCCCAAAGCTGCCACACCACAGCTAGACACGCCTTCAGTTCCTCTGAGCTCCCTCTCTCTCTGTCTCCTCTTCTGTGCATGTTATTATGACCCTTGACCTCTTGAATCATGGGAATTGAGCGTTGCCATGCCATTGCTAAGGTCGGTGACACTTTATGGCAGAAGGTCGGCGAGATTCAACGCTACCGTCCATTTCATATCACTCGCGGTAACGCCCATTTTAAAAAATAGAGACTAGGTGCTTTGAGAATGGGCGAGAAGCCGGCGATCTGAAAACCCATTTTTACCGCCCACACCAGAAATAATGCCCATTTTTGGACGATAAGCCCAAAAATGTAAAATCCAGCCCAATGTTCTCAGTTCCTAGTCTTTTGAGTTCTTGCTCAACTTTCTCCTTAAGTATGTATGGTATGCAACCTGGCTTGCAGTAAACTGATCTTACGTCCGTCTGCACTCTGACACTTGCCTTGAAGTCTTGGATTGGACTGCCTGTTTCACAGAACACCTTCGGATATTGCTTGATAACATCATCTTTAAATGCAAATTTCGCATCCACATGAAAAATCTCATTCCAATCCAGCTTCAGTGATCCCAACCAATTTCTACCTATCAAGGCAGGCTTGTTTCTAGCCACTATTATGAGAGGCAAGCTCTCAAACTGATCCTTGTATTTCACTTCATACTACAGGGATTAGCTCTCCTGAGTAGCCTCGCAGCTCTATAGTAGATTTCTCTAGTTGAAAATCACGCAACTTGAGATATTGTGATTCCAGTACTACGCTCACAGATGTGTCGATTTCCATGGGTATCCTGGTTCCTACGGCGTCTACGTGAATGGCGATACATCACGAATCGCTGTTAGATACCTTCATGCTCCTGATGACATGAATTTCCAGAAACTTCTCGTCCTGCTTCTTTTTCAATGCTATGTAGTGTCTGGTGATTTCTATTTATAGCATTGCCAGTCGGTTTACTCTTCTGTCAGCGCACCTTCACAAGCTGCTCAGTTTTCTTGCAGTTGAAACACTCTGCTTTCACAGATGGACAGCTTTGATTGAGGTGTTGTCCCAGGCACCGATAACACAACTTCAATGCACTGTTATCTTGGTCAGTTGTTGAGGCCTTGGAGCCCAACTGCCTTTTACTTTAAGCCTGCAGCCGATTCACCTCGGTTGTCTGATGACTGGAATGGCGTGAAATTCTCGAGAGTATTGGTTGGCCATACCCATCGATATAGCTGTCTGAGAAGCTAACTCAAAAGTCAAGTTAGGGATTGTCAACAATTTACTTCGGATTTGTTCATGTTTCAACCCACGAAGTGGTCACGCAAAGCTCTGTCCTGAAAGTTTCCAAAATGACAGTGAATGGATAGCTTTTCTAAAGCTACAATGTACTCACTGATACACTCATCATTTAATTGATCGCGTGCTTCAAAAAAATAACTTTCAGCAATTTCCAGTGGCTCAGAACTGTAATGCTGTTACTTGTGTTGCAGCAACGTGGAGGCCTCAACCTGCGAGAAACCACAGGTCGGGGCCATTAAAGGAGCAGAGGTACTGTGGCCCTGGAACAGCACGAGCTGGCGCAGAAGGGCGACGATTTGGAGAAGGGCGACTGGATTGGACATCACCAAAGTCAAGGTCACTGATTGGAGCGTGGGCAGGTACAGCAGGAAAGGCAGCAAGCAGCAGAGGAACCGTGAGGTCGGGGTGTAGGAGCGACGAGAGATTGTAGAGTGACATGATCGGGGTCCAGGAGAGGTGTGAGTTCAGGGCCCAAAAGACACGAGGGCCCGGGGCAGCATGGGCTAGCCCACACTGTGATATGTGTGCGCACTAGATCTATGCAGCAGAGCTGGCCTCCAGCCGTCTTGGTTAATCCTTGCCACTGGAACAAGATCTAGCTCTGTCAAGCCCGTGTAGTGGCTGGTGTTTAATGGCCACCAGACGTTAAAAAAATCAACGCACAGGCAGCTTCCACCCTTCAATATATAGTTTGAGACCTGGAATGTCAGGTCCTTCATTGAAACTTTTTGGTGTGGAAGCAAGTCATCCTCGATACGAGGGACCACCTAAGAAGGCTGTTAGAATCTCCTTCAGTGGCATGTCCTCTGGTGTGGTGCGAACAAGCAAATTTTTCAGGATTTCATACACCTCGGGGCCTGCTTCAGTCAAGAAAATGGCCCGTTTCCTTTCTAAAACCACCAGGTTACGTTTTACATAATCGGAGACTTTGATGATAATATTCACGGTGAAAACCATTTCTAGCCTGTAGTATCTCTGCACCTTGTTACAAACTCACACGAGGCATGTATATATCAGACACGGTCACTCTGTAGCCTTCACTTTATTCCCAGGACCAAGGAGTGCTGACCCTGGGTGGGACCTCCCCTTTTATACCTGGAAACCCAGGTGAGGAGTGTCTCCTGCAAGCTCAACCCCTGTGGTCAGGGTGTGCATTTCAAGGGTACAGGTACAGTGTGCATGAGTTACAGTTTACATAACTATTGTCATTGCACAATGGTGAAATATATGACATCACCTCCCCCCTTAAGTCTTTTAGTTTCAGAGGTTAAGTCTATTGGGTGGTTGACGCTCTCTCGTGGAGCACCGCAGTTATGGCTCTGGTGGCTGAGCCTCAGCACGCGTCTCTGCCAGTTGAGGTGATTCCGGCCTGTCCGGGCTGGCTGCAGGGACTGTGCATGCTGAGGGCTGTCTTTGTTGCTCAAACGCTGGCAGTGGTGTGGGTGCTATCTCATCATGCTCTTCTTCTGGTTCCTCCGTGTCTATGCTGAACCTTGTCTTTACTTGGTCCAAGTGTTTGCGGCATATCTGCCCATTGTTTAGTCTGACCACCATGATCCTGTTTCCTTCTTTACAGATTACAGTGCCCTCAAGCCATTTGGGTCCCAAAGCATGGTTAAGAACAAATACCGGGTCATCTATTTCTATACACCTCCCCCTTGAGCCTCGATCATGGAGTTCGGTTTGGGACTGGCGCTTGCCCTCAACAATGTCTGCCAGGTCTGGGTGAATGAGGGACAGCCGCGTCTTGAGCGTGCGTTTCATGAGGAGTTCCGCTGACGGGACTCCCGTGAGCGAGTACGGCCGGGACCTGTAGGCCAGCAGGAGGCGCGATAGACGGTACTGAAGGGAGGGTCCTTGGATGCGTAGCATGCCCTGCTTTATGACTTGGACCGCCCGTTCCGCCTGGCCATTGGAAGCCGGCTTGAACGGCGTTGTCCGGACGTGCTTGATCCCATTGCCTGACATAAACTCCTGGAATTCCTGCTCCGCATCAGAGAATGTTGTCGCTGACCAGGATGTCCGGCAAGCTGTGGGTCGCGAAAACCGTACGCAGACTCTCCACAGTGATGGATGCCATGCACGAGTTCTATATGATGCACTCGATCCACTTCGAATATGCATCGACAACGATCAGCAACATTTTTCCCATGATCGGGCCCGCATAGTCTACGTGAATGTGTGACCGTGGCCTGGTGGGCCAGGGCCACGGGCTGAGTGGAGCCTCCCTGGGGCATTGCCCAGCTGGGCACACGTCGTGCACCAGCGAACCCAGTGTTCCAGGTCTGAGTCAATCCCCAGCCACCACACGTGTGACCGGGCAATGGCCTTCATTAACACGATGCCAGGAGTTCTCTGATGAACGCTTCCATTCCTTTCTGGGGCATGACAACCAGGCTGCCCCATAACAGGCAGTTGGCTTGGATGGAGAGTTTATCCATCCGTCTCTGAAATGGCCTGACTTCCTCGGGGCATGCCCTGTGTGCGGGCGCCCAATTCCCAGTAAGGACACATTTCTTTATCATGGATAGGAGGGGGTCCCTGTTGGTCCAGAGTTTAATCTGTCGGGCTGTGATGGGAGAGCCCACAATGTCAAAAGCCTCAACGGCCATGACCATCTCAGCGCTCTGCTCCGACCCCCCTTCGGTGGTGGCCAGTAGGAGCCTGCTGAGTGCGTCACCGCAATTTTCGGTGCCTGGCCGGTGCCGTATGGTGTACTCATACACAGCCAGCATGAGGGCCCATCGCTGTATGCGAGCTGATGCGTTAGTGTTGACAGCCTTGCTGTCGGACAACAGGGATGTTAACGGCTTGTGGTCCGTCTCTAGCTCGAACTGTCTACCGAAAAGGTACTGGTGCATCCCATTCACACCGTACACACACGTGAGTACCTCCTTCTCGACCATGCCGTATCCACGCTCTGCCTGGGAGAGTGACCTGGAGCCGTAAGCCACCGGTTGGAGTCAGCCGTCATCGTTACCCAGCTGCAACACACACCCAACCCCCGTAGGATGACGCATCGCATGTTAAAACCAGTTTTTTACAGTGGTCATACAAAGTCAACAGTTTGTTGGAACACAGCAGGTTCCTCGCCTTATTGAAAGCCCGTTCTTGACAATCCCCCCAAAACCATTCACACCCTTTACCGAAGAGCATGTGTAACGGCTCCAAAAATGTGCTTAAGTTCGGCAGAAAGTTCCCCAAATAGTTCAAATGTCCCAGGAATGAATGCAACTCCGACGTGTTGCTGGGCCTGGGCGCCCAGCAAATCACCTCAGTTTTTTATTCAGTGGGCTGGATCCCATCTGCGGCAACCCTCCTGCCCAGGAACTCGACCTCTGGGGCCAAAAACAAGCACTTGGCCTTTTTCAGCCGCAAGCCTACCTAATCCAATCGGCATAGCATCTTCTCCAGGTTGCAGAGGTGTTCCTCAGTGCCTCAGCCCGTTACAAAGATGTCGTCTTGGAATACGACTGTTCCAGGGATGGACTTGAGCAAGCTTTCCATGTTTCGCTGAAAGATAGCCGCTGCCGAACGAATGCCAAACGGGCACCTGTTGTAGACAAATAATCGTTTGTGCGTCGTGATGGTGGTCAGAACCTTGGATTCTTCAGCCAGTTCCTGAGTCATGTAGGCCGAAGTGAGGACTAGCTTCGTGAACAGCTTTCCACCTGCTAGCATGGCAAAGAGGTCCTCCGCTCTCGGAAGCGGGTATTGGTTTTGCAGCGACACTCGGTTGATGGTGGCTTTGTAGTCGCCACAAATCCTAACCGAGCCATCTGCTTTGAGGATGGGAACGATGGGACTTGCCCAGTCGCTGAATTCAACGGCCGAAATTATGCCCTCTCTGAGCAGCCTGTCCAGTTCACTTTCAATTTTCTCATGCATCACGTACGGTACCGCTCTGACTTTGTGGTGCATTGGTCTGGCGTCTGGATTGATGCGTATCACTACTTTAGTGCCCTTGAACGTTCCGACACCGGGTTGAAAGAGTGACTCGAATTTTTGCAATAACTGCGAGCATGAACGTCGCTCCACGGATGAAATGGCGTGCACATCCCCCCATTTCCAATTCATCTCAGCTAGCCAACTCCTCCCCAAAAGCGCGGGGTCATTTCCCAGAACAGTCCAGAGTGGCAGCCGATTCTGTAATCCATTATGCGTTACCACCAAGTTTGCACTGCCCAGCACTGGGATGATCTCATTGGTGTACGTACGTAGCTGCGTCTCAATGCGTTTCAGTTTGGGCCTGCTAGCTCTGTGTGGCCATAGTCTTTCAAATTGTTGGGCGCTCATGAGTGACTGACTAGCTCCCGTATCCAGCTCCATGTGTACCGGGATGCCATTTAGTAAGACTTTCATCATCATGGGTGGCGTTTTAGTGTATGAGCTGTGGACATCAGCCACATGAACTCTCTGAACTTCAGCATCCATGGTTGTTCCCCAGGCCTCATCCTGCATTGCAGACCCCTTGTCTGGTTCCTCTGTCTCACAGACTAGCCTCGCTACTGCCTTTTTGCACATCCTGGCCAAGTGTCCACTGACATTACAAATCGTACAGGTATAAAGTTGGAACCTGCAGCTTTTGGCAGTGTGTCTACCCCCACATGTCCAGCATGAGTGGAGATTGCTGTTAACAAAAGGACTATTCCCAGGCATTCCTCACTGATGGCCCGTTTGGCTGTTTCTAAGCACTCTGATGTGGGGTGTAAATGGTCCCATCACGGGATGCATTGTTCCTCGTGATGGCCTGAATTTCTGATCCCCTTTCCATTGTCCCTGTTGCGGGCCTACCCTGGAGCTTGTTGCTGCCTGGGCAGTGTCGAATTGCCCTTGCCTGCCTGCGGTGTTCTGTATCACTTTTACAACACGTGCTGCACCTGCGAACACAAAGTTCCAGGTCTGCATCTATTCCTGGCCACCAAACGTGTGACCTGGCAATTGCCTTCATCATGACAATGTCCGTGTGCTCATTGTGGAGTTCTCAGATGAACGCCTCTCTGCCCAGCTGGGGCATGACTACTCGGTTCCCCCATAGTAGGCAATCAGCCTGAATCAAGAATTCATTCTTGCGCCTGTGAAATGGTTTAAATTCCTCAAGGCATGCTACATACGTGGCTGCCCAGTTCCCATTCAGGACACATTTCTTGACTAATTTGTCCAGACTTTGATCTGACGGGCTTTCACGGGTGAGCCTTCGCTTTCACAACACACAAGGGGTAGTTCGAGTACAACTGATGTCCATTCGGGATTCGCTCGGCCGCCCCGATCTTTCAGCGAAATATGATAAGTCTCCTCAAGTCGATTCCAAGAACGGTGGTTTTTCAAGACAACATCCTCATCACGGGTTGTGATACTGAAGAACACCTCCACAACCTGGAGGAGGTGCTAGGCAGACTGAACCAGGTAGGTCTGCGACTGAAAAAGGTGAAGTGCGTCTTCCTAGCTCCAGAGGTAAAATTCCTGGGGATGAGGGTAGCAGCAGACGGGATCAGACCGACTGCGTCCAAAACGGAAGCGATCCAGAGAGCACCCAGACCCCATAACACGACGGAGCTGTGTTCGTTCCTAGGGCTCCTGAACTATTTTGCCAACTTTCTTCCCATGACCCATGTAAGACCCATGTTGTGATGGTGGTCAACTTCGTCAACTCACTCGCCAGCTCCTGGGTCATGTAAGCTGAAGTCAGGTCCAATTTTGAAAAAAGTTTGCCACCGGATAGCGTCGCAAAGCGGTCCTCTGCTCTCGGTAGCGGGTACTGGTCTTGGAGTGACACCCGATTGATGGTGGCCTTGTAATCACCACATATCCTGACTGACCCATCCGCCTTGAGCACCGGCACAATCCGGCTCGCCCAGTCACTGAATTCAACTGGCGAGATGATGCCTTCCCTCAGCAGGTGCTACAATTCGCCTTCTATCTTTTCCCGCATCACGTACGGCACCGCTCTGGCCTTGTGGTGTACTGGCCTGGCGTCCGGGTTTGTGTGAATCACTACCTTGGTCCCCATGAGAGTTCCAATGCCAGTTTGAAATAGTGAGTCAAATTTGTCGAGGACCTGTGAGCATGATATCCACTCCACAGAAGAAATTGCATTGACATCGCCCCATTTCCAGTTCATGACAGCAAGCCAACTCCTCCCCAGCAGTGGGGGACCATCCCCCGGGACAATCCAGAGTGGCAACCTGTTCTCCGAATCTTTGTGGGTCACGACTACCGTGGCGCTGCCTAGCACCGAAATGATCTCCTTTGTCTATGTCGGTAGCTGTGCGTCAATCGGCAATAATTGTGGCCTCCTGGTCTTGGACGCCCACAACTTGTCGAATTGTTTGACACTCATCAGGGACTGGCTGGCCCCTGTGTCTAGCTCCATTGATGCTGGGATGCCATTGAGGAGCACTTTCATCATTATTGGTGGCGTCCTAGTGTATGAACTGTTTATGTGCTCCACATGAACTTGCTGAACTACAGCTTCCAGCGATTTCCCCCAGTGTCCATTTGGCCTCGTAGGGCTTACATTGGGCCCGTCCTCCTCGTACATCAACCTGGCTGCAGGCTTCCTGCACATATGCGCCAAGTGACCGCTGATGTTGCAATTTCTGCAGATATCTTGTTGATACCTGCAAGCTCTGGCTGTGTGTTTGCCTCCACACCTCCAACATGAGCCATTGTTGGAAACAAAAGGTCCATTACTAGTCGATCGTCTCTGACTGTCTCTATAACTGTCCTTAAACGCACCATTGACAGGTTTTGATGGCCCCATTACTGGCCGCATTGTCCCTTGCGATGGCATGAATCGCCGTTCAGCTAGCCATTGTCTCTGTTGAATTCCTCCTTTGGGTTCGACTACATGCTTGGGAATGTCCAATTGCCCCTGTCTGCCTGGAGCACTGCACCGCATTAACAATGTTGACTCCCTGTCCATTTGTTGCATTCAAACCAAGATTTTAGTCAAACATCATTCTGGCCTCTTCCTCCCCTGAGATGAATGTCTGGGCCAACAAAGCCGCCATTTCCAGGGTCAAGTCTTTGGTCTCAATCTGTTTCCTGAAAACCCCAGCGTACCCGATGACCTCAATAAAAAAGTCTCGCAGCATCTCCGCTCTGCATGCAACTGGGAACTTACATAGGCTCGCCAGTCGCCGGAGGTCTACCACGAAGTCTGGAATGCTTTGCCCTTCTTGCCGCCGGTGCATGTAAAACCGGTGTCTCGCCATATGCATGCTGCTCGCCGGTTTAAAGTGTTCCCCGATCAACTTACTGAGCTCTCCAAAAGTCTTGTCCGCCGTCTTCTCTGGCGCTAGAAGGTCCTTCATCAGGGAGCATGTCCTGGATCCACAAACCGTCAGGAGATGAGCCCTACGTTTGTCGGTCGAATCCTGTCCCAGCTATTCCTTAGTGACGAAACTTTGCTGTAGTCTCAATAAAATCGACCCAATCATCACCAACACAGTACCTCTCTTCTGTGCTGCTAGTGGCCATGCTCGCATGATTTAAATCCCAGTTTCTTGGCGCCAATGATATGGCCTTACTATACAGTACAAATGCACACGAGGCCTATACTAGAGAGAAGGTCACTCTGTGACCAGTCCATTAATAGCCAGCAATGAAGTGGAGAAGATGGCTGGTGCTTCCCCTTTTATACCTGAAAGTTCAGGTTAGGAGTGTCTCCCACAAGTTCACCACCTAGTGGTCAGTGTTCTCACAGTGTACAACTTCAGTCAGTTTATACATGGATTACAATGACAGTTGAAAACATGACAGTGAGCATAGGCGCAGTTTACTGTTCCTGAACGTGGCAGTTCATGCCATCGGGTGCCTGCAATGTTAAACCGATCTGAGGCAGGGTATTGCTACCGCTGCCTCAGCTCTCCGGGGATTGTTTACTCTGCGGCTTATCTGCTTCTGTCAGCTGTGAGGACACTTTATGATACATCGTTCTGGTCCCGGGAATGCAGGCTACAGCATTGGGTAGCCATCTGGACCTGTATACGACCGTTATGTGTTCGCCCGCGATATTGGCTGATTGCAATTTGCACCCATCATCGTTCAACAACATTTTGCTCATTATAGCTGGACTTTTATATTGGTTACCAATTTCAAGCAGTTCATTCAAAAATGGCGGATTGCTGGCCTCCTTTAAAATGTGCTTACTACTTTTACCCCAATCGTCTTCTTTGCATGGAACCACGTGTCGTTGCTCCATTAGCACTGCACCTTGTGGTTTGGACACCATCTTTTCCCTGTCCATGATGTCGACTGCTGCGATCTTCTTTCCCAGGGATTCTGCCACTGAAGCTGGGAAGGCGCTCTCGGATACAATCTTCCTCCCCAGGAGTCCTGCCACTGAAACCAGGAAGGTGCGTTCGGGTCGTCTCGGCTGGATCATCGCCACACAGTCGTGATGAGCGGTCTGTGCCTCGGGGGCTGCGCAGACCTGCTCTCCGATGCCTGGTCCTACTGAAGGTGGGGGCTTGCTCTGCCTCTGAGCATGGGGGACGTCGATCGCTGAAGGGATGAAGTCTTCTCAGTTCAAATGAATCTTTCCCATCCATCTTCTTCCAAGTAGCATTGGTCCATCACCTGAAACAATACACAATGGTAAATTGTGCACTGCGCTATCATGGGATATACTTTCATCCACACTACCAACAACTGATATCAGTTCCTTGGTGTAGGTGCGCAGCTTTGCCTGAACTGGGACCAGCTTGGGTCATTCAGCTTGATCGTTCCATAGCCTCTCAAAGGCTTCCTGGCTCATTACTGACTGACTCGCCCCTGTGACTCGTCCACTTCCATGAAGACTGGAACGCCATTTATCTCGACTTCCATTATCACTGGAGTACAATCTGTGATGCAGGTATATATATACTCCCTGCACTTCGTCCTGGGTCTGAGCTGCCTCTCTATCCATCTCCTCGTAATCCATGCTGGATTCACAGCCATCTGCTGACTCCTCTTCCAAGTGATGAGTCACAGTTCTTTTGCACATTCGCTGGAGGTGGCCCTTTGTGCTGCAGCCTTTGCATTCATAGTCTCTGAACAAACACTGATGAGGCCTGTGATTACCTCCGCAATGCCAGCATTGTGCTACTCAACTTACATTTGCACCCCTCGGCGGAGTCTGAGTTAAAGGACCCGGGGGCCTATACGCTCTGTCCTGGGCAGATTCATGCTCAACAGTTCTGCCTGTGAAAGACGCCATTCTATTTACAGTACTTACCAGGTTTGAGTCCTGAGAGTGAGTCATCATCTGCTTGGAGCTGCAGCTTGAGGTCATGAATGCCTGGCTGTTGCTGATGGCCTTCTGCAGAGTGACGGTGGTTTTGGCAGACAGTAGCCTGTGAAGAAGGGCCTCATGACTGATGCCAATTACAAAGATGTCCCGCAACGCATCGACGGGGGATGCGCTGAATTCACATGGTCCTGCCAGCCTCCTGAGGTCGGCAGCATACTTTGCTATTTTCTGGCCCTCGGGGCACCATCGCCTACCAGGTCGTTTATTACAAAATATAGGTCGAGCCACTGCGTAAAGGCTTCCCAATCATCAGCTTCTGAGAACTTTTCTAATGCACCAACGTTAGTCATTTTTGCGTGAAAGTTCATAATCTCATCGCCAGTTGTTATGTCTTTAATACTCTTATGAATGACTCCACAAGGTCTAGTATTGTACTTCAGCTTTTGTGACCTTAGTCCCATTTATTGTAACTCCAGAGTGAGGCACAAGCATGGTGGGCAGCCTTTTATACTGGGCCTTGCACACCTATGCAGGCGACCCTTAGGTCTCCCACTGCAGTGCCCTCTGGTGGTACACCTTATGTGACTGTACAGTTAGTTTACATGGTCTGCATACATGACAGATTGGCACATAATGCTCTTCAATGAACCTTCCCCCATTTCTATTCTGCAGCATGTGAGCAGTCATCAATACTGGCTGAGAAATTACAGGCCCCATTACTATAAATGTCCTAATATGTCTTCAAAATTATTAAATTGTCCTCTGCAAACAAAGTATAAACTCAAAATTCACCACAATGTGATTAGATGATTGTCAAGATTTTAAAACGCACTTAAAATCACTCACAAATTAATTCAACTTGAAGCAGCCTTTTATGAAAAGTCCAATGATGTACAAAATGGCATCCATACCAATGGGTTAAAGTCAGGTGAGTGTAGCTTTTCTTGACCGTCTTTTTGGGCGAGCGATCATTTGGGCGGTATGCCATAAGTAGTGCTCGGCGATAATCTGGGTGGTAGTTGGGCGTTAGTTTCCATTATAAACAGTCTTCTGGGCGGTGCATGAGTGATGATGTCAGATTTTATTAAAAAAATATGTGCGAACGGTTCAGCTCATTCCCGGCGATAACTCTATGCCAAAATTCTGCCGGCGATAAATGGGCGGTAATTGGGCATTAGTTTCCATTTGTAATCAAATATGGGTGGTGAACTGAATCTCGGCGGTTATATGGGCGGTAAATGGGTGGATATATGCCGAAAGTCTAGCCCAGAGACTCTCCTTGCAGGATAAATGAATGCCTCATAACTCTTCGGCTCACCCTAGCCTGGAACCAGTGCACCACGATCTTCAGTGCATACGTCCCAACACTGGAAGCTACAGACGAGACTAAAGAGGAATTCTACTCCAGCCTTGAACAGTCCCTGCTCCGAATCCCAATGGGCGACAAGCTGATCCTTCCCGGTGACTTTAACGCCTGAGTCGGAAAGGACACAGACCTCTGGGGAGGTGTGATCGGCAGAGAGGATAGGGAAAACCAAATCCACCGGCATCCTCCTCCTGACGAAATGCTTAGAATATGGCCTCGTTATACCCAACACCTTGTTCAATCAGAAAGACAAATATAAAGCTTCATGGACACATCCTCACTCCAAGTACTGGCATCTGCTCGACTATGTCATCGTCCGAGTGAAGGACCAGAAGGACATGAGCATCACCCGCACCAGAACAGGAGCTGATGACTGCTGGACGAACCATCGCCTAGTCCGCTCTGTCATCACCATCAATGTAGCCCCAAAACAGCGACGGCAACATAAACAATGCAGCAGAAAAATCAACGCTGGAGCACTCAAAGACACTGCTAAGAAAGCCCTATTCAGCCAATGCCTCACTGCCAACGTGACGACTCCCGGTGACCCAGAGACACAGAGTACCTGTTATGTATTGTCCATGTGCATTAAATATATAGTTACAATGGTGCGCCACATGGGGAACTGTGGTGGGAGACCCGAAAGTATCTGCGAGACAGAGTATAAAAGGCTGCCCACCACACCTGAGGGGCACTCTGGAGTTACACAATAAAGGACCAAGGTCACAGCAGTTTCCGACAACACCAGACTGTGTGGAGTCAGTGATTTGAGTGCTACATACATCACAAATTGGCGACAAGGACACGGACAAGCTCTTCACGCAACCATGGCTACTTTGGGCATGCGAAAGGATTTCAAAGAGGGTAATGACTGGGATGCCTTTACAGAAAGGCTCGAGTACTATTTTATAGCAAACGACCTGACAGGGAACACGAATGCACTGATAAAGAAGCGTAAGGCGATATTGCTGTCTAGTTGTGGCGATGAGGTTTACCGTCTCGTCAGGGATTTGCTGGCACCCGCGAGTGCCAAGGACAAGTCATATGAAGAGCTGATTGAACTCATTCATAACCAACTGAAACCGGAGGAGAGCATCCTCATGGCCAGGCACAAATTCTACCACCATTGAAGACCTGAGGGCCAGGATGTCACAAAATATGTTGCGGACATCAGGAGACTTGCGGCGCCATGCGATTTTGGCACACACCTTGACGAGGCATTGCGAGACGTCTTTGTTATGGGGTTTGGCCATGAGGGTCTCCTTCACAAGCTGCTATCTACTGAACCTACAGTCAGCCTGCAGCAAGCCATCAACATCAGCGGGACATGTATGACCTCGACTTGCAGCACCAAGCAGATGATCCACACGGTCTCGAACCGGGCAGGTACTATTCACAGGATAGCGCCCGTCACGGACAAAACTGCAGAACGTGGCTCTGCCCAGGGCAGAGAGCACGGACCGCAGGGTCCTGGAACTCAGAGTCCGCTGAGGGGGGCTAATCGAGTAGCACCATGCTGGCGCTGTGGAGGAAGCAATGGGGTTCACCGGTGCAGGTTTGCGGAGTATACGTGCAATACCTGCCACACGAAAGGCCAACTTCAGCATATGTGCAAAAATAACACGGCTCACCGTGTGGCTGAGGAGATGGTAGATGATCTGGTATCCAGTGAGGAGCATTGCGGTTTGGCTCGATGGGCATCCCAGCCCCAGGTAGAAGAAGATGATGCGTTTGGACTGTATACGTGTACCGACGATTCGGCCCCAGTGATTATGTAAGTCAAGATTAACGGAGTCCCAGTGAGTAATAAAGTGGAGACAGGGTTGGGTCAGTCGCTGATGAGTCAGGAAACTTTTGATAAACTGTGGATCAACCCAGTTGCACGACCTAAACTGGTCCCAGTGAAGCTGCGCACCTACACCAAGGAACTGATGCCTGTTCTTGGCAGAGCGGATGTGCAGGTATCTCATGGTGGCGAGATGCACGGTTTACCTTTGTGGATCATTACAGGCGATGGGCCAACGCTACTTGGCAGGAGATGGATGGGGAAGGTCCATGGGAGCTGGGAAGGCTTCATTCCTCCACAAACCGCTGTCCCCTGTGTTTCACAGGCAGAGCAGGCCTCCACCTTCGGATCGGATGGCAGCGAATGAAGCCTGTGTGGGGTTGGGCAGAGCAGCGGCGTCGTCGACTCTCTCCTGCAAAGTCTGAGAGTGAGAAAGAGATGCTGGAACCAGCAGCAGCGCCGACCGAGCTGGAGAAGGGAGAGGGAGAGCAGGCAGCAACTCGGTGATTTCTGGCAGCAGCAGATCTCCCTCTGAGCCACGGTGCCGGGTCTGTAGCGATGAGGCTTCTTCACTCCGCCCATGGTCGGAGCGCTCTTCCGGGCCGCTTTGGTCGCCAGCTGTTTGCGGGGAGATAGAGAGGGACAGCAGGCAGCAGCCAGTTCAAGATGGAGGCGAGCCTCGTGGCAGCAGAGTTCTGCAGAGAGAGGCAGGCAGGCACCAGCAGAACACCTAAAATAGCAGCACCCAGTAGAAACCTCGTGGAAAAATCAAAATGGCGTCTTAAAAGGGAAATGTACCCGGGAGTCTTAAAGGGGCCTTACACCATTGGTGGTCCCAACAAAGAGACTTTTGTAAGGGCAAGAGTGAGTCAAAATGATGACTGTGATTTGTATGATGACGTGATTTAAGACAAGAGTTAACATTTTGATGCTAAAATGATTACTGTGAATAAAATGATTGAGATGATTGGTGAAAGAGTTAATATCACAATGCACAGTTAAAAGGGTTAATGGATCTGTGACTAACATGACTCATGGATTAATGCGATTTCTGATTTTATGTGATTTATGCAATTGTTCAGCGGCTGCAGACAAGCCGCAAAAGGCAACTATTTTCTGAGAACAGAGGCAACGCACCAGTTGCCATACCCTGTCTCAGCGCAGCCCATTACCTCGGGCAAAAAGAGGCTGTATGCCGCCACCACATCTCACCCAGTGGAGTTGAGATTTAATAACTGTTCAGTGTACCTGCAACCTTTTGATATAACTCTTCAATGCATACAAATGTACTGTCCATGTGTACCTGCTTTCTACTGGAGATTATGTTTGTGTACTTGTATCACCCATGTAAGGACTGCAAGTACCACATGCTTGCACCGGATCGCAAGCATAATCTCTACATGGGGGGGAAGAAGGAAGTGGATGGTCATGGGCTCACACTCACAAATCATCCAGGACGAACCAGGCTGAGGTTACCGGAAATTTGCTTTTGGAACTGGGGGAGGAGTGAGATGTTATCTATTGTCCTTGTACATTAAATGTATAGTTACAATGGTGCACCACAAGGGGCACTGTGGTGCGCCACAAGGGAAAGTACCTGCGAGACAGAGTATAAAAGGCTGCCCACCACACCTGAAGGGCACTCTGGAGTTACACAGTAAAGGACCAAGGTTACAGCAGTTATTACAACACCAGACTGCGTGGAGTCAGTGATTTGAGTGCTACATACATCACAGTACCCAGAGCACCTGGTCTGCCCTCAAGGCCTCCATAATTTGCACCTGTGAAGAGACGCTCGGTCACTCGACCAGGAAACACCAAGACTAGTTCGACGAGAACGGCCAGGAGATCCAGGAGGCATTTTTGAATTGGAAACAGCAACACAACTCGAGGACAAGAAAGCACGTCTGTAAAAGTCTGAAGGCCGAGGCTGAAATCTCGCAACCTAAAGAACATCTGGTAGATGGAGAAAGCGCAGGAGACCCAGCAACTAGCCGACAACCACAATGTGCGAGAATTCTTTTACACAATCAAGGCCACCCATGGCCCAAGCACCCAAGGCCCTACCCCACTGCTGGCCAAGAACAGAGAGGTACTCATCAAGGACAGAGAGGCAGTCAGGGCCTGCTGGAAGGAGTACATCGAAGACTTCCTTGACCGAGACTCTGCCATCGACGTGGGTGTCCTCGACTCCATCCCACAGCATGCTACCCACCACCATCTCAGCATAACCCCAACCTGGCATGAGGTAGAAAAGGCCATCCGACAACTGATGAATAACAAGGCCTCAGGAGCAGATGGAATCCCCGCCGAAGCACTAAAACATAAAGCACTATTGGCGCGAATACATGATCTCATTTCTCTTATCTGGAAGGAGGAAAGCATGCCAGGGGATCTCAGAGACGCAGTAATCGTGACCATCTTCAAATAGGGTGAAAATCCAATTGCAGTAATTACAGAGGAGTTTTCCTGCTGTATGCCACAGGGAAAGTCATCGCAAGAATCCTCTTCAATCGCCTTCTCCCTGGGGCTCCCAGAGTCGCAATGTGGATTCCGCCCATCAAGGGGCACAATGGACATGATCTTCACTGCGCGGCAAATTCAAGAGAAATGCAGGGAACAGCATCAACTCTTGCACATGGCCTTCTTTATCTCATAAAGGCCTTCGACACTGTCAACCATGAGGGATCATGGATCATCATCCTCAAATTCAGCTGCCCTCAAAAGTTTGTCACCATCCTTCACCTGCTCCACGATGATATGCAAGCTGTGATTGTGACCACGGATCCACCACACACCCAATTCACGTTCGGACTGGGGTCAAGTAAGGCTGTGTCATCGCACCAACGCACTTCTCGATCTTTCTTGCTGCAATGCTCAATCTCACCCTCAGTAAGCTCCCTGCTGAAGTGGAGCTAATGTACAGAACAAACGGGAATCTGTTCAACCTCTGCCGCATCCAAGCCAGATCCAAAGTCATCCCATCCTCTGTCATTGAATGACAGTACACAGATGACGCTTGCGCCTGCGCACGCTCGAAGGTCGAACTGCAAGCCATCTCAGCACCTTCACCGAAGCGTACAAGAGCATGGACCTTACACGAAACATCAGTAAGACAAAGGTCCTCTACCAACCTGACCCCGCCACACAGCACTGACCCCGATTATCAAAATCCACGACGAGGCCTTGATCAATGGGGACCATTTTCCATACCCCGGGAGCCTACTATCAACAAGGGCAGACACCTTCAGTGTGCCAGTGCAACCTGAGGAAGAGAGCGTTTGAAGACCAGGACCTCAAACCCGGCACCAAGCTCATGGTCTACAGAGCAGTAGTGATACCCGCTCTCCTATATGGTTCAGAGACATGGACTATGTACAGCAGGCACCTCAAAGCACTGGAGAAGTACCACCAACGGTGCCTCCCTGCCTGTCAGTGTTCTTGCTCAGGCCAATATCCCCAGCATTGAAGCATTGACCACGCTTGATCAGCTCCGTTGGATGGGCCACATCATCTGCATGCCCGATACGAGACTCCCAAAGCAAGCGCTCTACTTGGAACTTTGACACGGCAAGCGAGCCGCAGGTGGGTAGAGGAAATGCTTCAAGTACACCCTCAAAGCCTCCTTAAAGAAGTGCAACTTCCCCACCAACACGTGGGAATCCCTGGACCAAGACCGCTCAAAGTGGAGGAAAAGCATCCGGGAAGGCGCCGAACACTTTGAGTCTCTTCGCCATGAGCAAGTTGAAGTCAAGAGTAAACAGTGGAAGGAGCACATGGCAACCCAAGCACCCCACCCACCCATTTCTTCAACTACTGTCTGCCCCACCTGTGATAGAGTCTGTAAGTCCTGCATCGGACTCTTCAGTCACCTGAGAACTCAATTTTAGTGTGGAAGCAAGTCATCCTCGACTATGAGGGACTGCCTAAGAAGAGAAGTTGAACATGGAGAAGTACGAATTCATCAGCTGGGGAGTGGGTAGGTTGCAGATGGTAGATGATAATAAACAGGAGGTTTCCTTGTTCATGCTTGACCTGAAGCCATGAGACTTCATGGGTTCTGGAGTCAATATTGAGGACTCCCAGGGCCACTCCCTCCTGACTGTGTACCACATTGTCATCCTCGCTAGTGGGTCTGTCCTGCCGGTGGGACAAGATATACCCAGGGATGGTGATGGAGGAATCTGGAACATTGGCTGAAATATATGATTCTGTGAGTATGACTGTGTCAGGCTGTTGCTTGACTATTCTGTGGGACAGCTGTCCTAATGTTGACACAATTCCAAGATGTTAGTGAGGAGGACTTTGCAGAGTTCACTGGGCTGGGTGTGCCGTTATCATGTCCAAAGCCAGTGTCTAGGTCAGCTGTGTTGTCTGTCTGGTTTTATTCTTATTACTGTTTCTCATAGCAGTTTGTTACAACTGAATAGCTTGCTTGGCCATTTCAGAGGGCAGTTAAGAGTCAACCGCATTGCTGTGTGCCTGGAGTCACATTTATCCAGGCCAGATAATGACGGCAGAATCCTTCCGTAAAGGACATTAGTGAACCATCTGGATTTTTATGACAGTCTGTTAGTTCCATGGTCACTATTACTGACACTAGCTTTTTATTCCAGATTTATTTAATTAACTGAATTTATATTCCCCAGCTTCTGTCGTGGGATTTTAATTCACATATCTGGATCATTAGTCTAGGCCTCTAGATTACTAGTCTAGTAAAATAACCACTTTGCTTTTGTTCCTTGCTCCTCTTCCTCACCCTCATCCTTCTCCTGTAAGATTACTAATCTTCAGAAAAGCACAGAAGAGACCATGAACTAAAAATTGATTAATACAAGCTTTTGGAATTTAATACAAGCTTTTGGAATTAAAAGGTGTCAGCCTGAGGGCAGATGATGACTCACCCCAATTAAGGACACTCTGTGGTCAGGAATCAAAACTAACTTTATGCATAACAACAATGGAGTTGTTACATGAGGCTTGATTGACCAGGGTGGGGAAAAACAAGCTCACTGGAAACGCCAAGTCTGCAAAAAGACCGGAAAACAAAGGAATCACCAGAGGTGCACATTTTTGGGAAACGAGGTGTTAAGATGGGGAGTTATTTTGAGTCTCACAGACTCCATGTGCAAACTGGGAACAGAAGAGTCCATTATTGCAGACAATCAACCAGGATCACCACAAAGCAACGTATCGATACAAACATTTTATCAGAGATGGCAGTGGCAAGAGATCAGTCAAAACATGGATATAAATATGCGAGCTAGAAGCAGCTCAAAATATAGAAGGACATGTAAGAAGAACAGATGGAAGGAACAAATGGACATAGAAGAAGGGTACTCATACAGGTACAGTACATCCACCACCAGTCGTCCATCATCGTTCAGCGGGGTAACAAAAGCGTGGTACCACAGCAAGGTACAGAACGTTCATGTAAGGAACAGCACTGCAGAGAACGGCCAGAAGAATAACTAACCGGTCACAGAACCAATGACCACGAACTTACAAGCAAAAACAGGAAGGATGATTTTATGTCTCTAGTTGATTTCTCTCAGAAGTCTAGTTCTGTATTTTTGGTTAGTTTTTCTGCATAATAAAACTGATGCTGGGTTAAGCCTAAATTTTGTGCCACGTGTTGTCCTTTTTCCCCTATAAGTTCCGAGGTCAAAGAATCAGGGTAAAGTGTAAAACAAATACACGCCCGACAGAATTGGCGACCGGTGGCAGGACCTTGCCATTGGGAATAGGATCACAGACACAAAACCAGGGCAAGAACCTGGAGGAAGGCATGGTTAAGTCTAAGATCAGCTAAGGTAGTCGAAAGGTACTTCTCAAGGGCGACGAGGGCAGCCAGGAGAGAAACAGTCTCTGACAGGCAGGAGTAGTCTCGGGCTGACTAGGGTAGCCACCGAGAAAATAAGTCACAGATAGTCTGCGCAGGGGTCTGAAAAAGACTAAAAGGATCTTCTCAAGGGCAGCTAGGGCAACCAGCAGAGGAAGGAAACACTCTTGGGTAAGCTGGAGTAATCCTGGGTTGACTAGGGTAGCCACCCAGAAAGTCGCAGGTAGTCTGCGAAGGGGTCTCAGGGAGATCCAAGTACTCTCAAGGGCGACTATGGTAGCAGAAGAGCTCCAGCTGACTAGGGCAGCCACTGAGAGAAGTAGTCGTGGGTAGTCTGCGAAAAAGGGGGTCTCAGGCAGGGCAGGGATGAATCTCACGGATAGCCAGGGCAGCCAGAGGAAGGAAACAGACTTGGATAGGCTGGAGTAATCTCGGCTGACTGGAGTAGTCACCGAGAGAAGCCAAAAAGTAGTCATGGGTAGTCTGCAAAAAAGGGGTCTCGGGGAGGCCAAGGGTGATATCAAGGGTGATCTCAAGGGTGACTAGGGGACCAGGAGAGAAACAGTCTCTGATAGGCTGGAGTAGTCTCGGGTCGACTAGAGTAGCCAAAGAGAGAAGCCTGAGTAACAGGAATCACAGGTCATGTGAGGCGGTCCCAAGGGAGACCAAGGTAGTCAGGAAAAATTTCTCAGTCGAGGCACTGCAAAAAGAGACTCACTGCAGCAAAACGCGGTAGAGCCCCTGGCTAAGAGCAATCATAGGAAGTCCATGGAGGCTAAGATAGCTGCATATATATGCAACAAATTGGACATTTCAGTGTCATGGGCACGAGAAATGATGCACTCTGGGGAACCACAGGAAAAAGCGGCAGAGTGGACAGTCAGTAGTAAACACAATGGGTCAAAAGAGAAGGCGATTTGGCTCATGAGCAGGCACTGCTGTTAAGGGAAAGGGTAGGTAAGCTGGAGGAGGAGAATAAAAAGTTAAAAGGCGAGGTAGGCAGTTTCGAGAAAGAAAGGCAGGACCAAGATATGAGGGAAGAAACAGTGCGGAATCACTTAGAGCATTTGCAGTGCCAAATGACCGAGTGTAAAAAGCAGCAGCAAACTTACCACGAGCAAAGTGAAAGGCACTTAGAAAAAGCCAAAGAGGCAGAGGAACAGCTCAGGAAAATCAAGATAGCCTATCAGGTAACACAGAAACAGGATAAAAAGAGGGCAAATCACGGACCTTGTGAGGAAAAGATCCGCTAGCTAACGGCAGAGTTAGATGGGACCAAAGGGATGGTTTGTCTCATGGCACCCGGAACAGGTGAGGAAGGTTGGGATCCAGAGGAGAAAGAGTCAGGCAATGGGCCCGAGTATAGTAAGAATCGACTGGGACCCCCGAAACCAATGTGTCCTTTGAGGCAGCAAAAATTCGGCCCACCCCCAAATGGTAGTCCGGCTCAATGACAGAGCGATTATGTGATCCCGTACATGCCGCCTCAGCTGCAGGAGATGCTGACGGATATAGTAAAATTAAAGCAAGTAGGAGATGCCTCCATTCATTTTGCTAATATAGAGCAAATAGGGGGTATAAATTACTGCAGTGAGGAAGAGAAAGTGAAGCTAACACTGTTCTCGCTGGAGGGGAAACTTTGTCAGAGTTTATCAATAGCCACCAAGTTAAGTGAAGTAACCTCACAGGGCTTAAAGGAGGAAATCATGGCAGTGCTACGGTACAGTCAGGGTAGTCCGTTCTGGCAGGTAGAACAGACTAGGCACTCAAGTAAACAAATCACCTGATATGTTTGCAGATAGACTGTGGCCTATTTATTTAAGGGCCACTGGAGGAAATCTGATATGGGCAGACTTAATAGGGGACCCCAGAAATCATTGGCTGAGAACCGTAATGGCTAACAGTTTGCCACGGCTCAGAGCAAAGGTTGAAGCATGGTTTGACCCAGACGATCTCCAGAATACAGAGGCAGTGTTGCTGAGAAGATTAACGGCAGATTTTATGTCCCGGCAAGGGGGAGGAGGAGCAACTAAAAGGGAAGGTGCACGAGCTAAAAGGAAAGGTTAGGCAAAAGAAAGAATGGAGACAAGAGGGAGGTAATGCGGGTCAATCTAAAGGTGAGTTTTTAACTGGGAAGTTGGGACACTGGAGCAAGGATTGTAGGCTCGCTCTCTAAAGGAGGGTGCTGAAGCAGGAAAAGACCAGAAAGTAGCCGACGACCCAGTACAGATTTTAGTGGCCACATTGCAGCAGGGTATGGGCAAGGGTGGATGAAAGCTGGACACTGCAGTGGAAGAAAAGGGATCCAATGCATCCAATCCCGCTTTGACGTTGCGCCCAGCCAGAATACCTGTGTCCGCTCATATATGATGAGTGGAGCAGGCCATGTGTGGATGTGAAGGTGGAAACAGTTAGGGGAAGGTATTTAATAGGTACAGGCGTCTCTAGCACGGTTGTCCACTCACCTAATCCAACCACTTCCCCATGGTCAAACTGAGTCGCATTTAGACTGGTGGCTTTTATGGGTAATGAGCAGGCTGGAGTAGTAGTAAAACCCTTAACCATAGAGTTAGGACCTAACTTTTTTTTTGAAATTCGTAGCCAATCGTTCCAATTCTTTGTCAAATCACAAACGCCAGAGGTCACCTTGCACACATCAAGGATCACTCTGCGCCAATGCTCTTAGCCAAAAGGCCTAGAGCCACTGCACCGTTCCTGGAAGTATTGCAATACCAGGTTCGTGTCATGGAGGTGGATGGGTCAGGCCCCCCACACACCTCCGTGGAGGTGGATGGGTCAAGCCACCCCACCTACCTCCTATTTCCAAAAAAGCAAGCATATACCTTCCTGATCCAGGGAGAACCACCTTGGGGTTATGGTGGTTACTCCCCTGTCAGGTCAGTTACGCATGATCTTAGCCAAAAGGACCTAACATAATGAAATGGGAGCACATTTTAATGAAGTGGGAACAACCCAGTTTGGGCGTTCTCGGGGCAGACTACATGTTGACACACCACGCCATAGTGGATATTGTTATGTATGGAGAAAGAGTCAGACGGAACACTATGAGCTCAAAGTAATGTGTGATCTTAGTCTTTTATTTGCAGGTCTCCAGAGTGCCTCTCCAACCTGTGAGGACTCCTTAAATACCTGTGCTCCCAAGGGATTATGGGATCCCTTGGGACTCCAGGGGATGAGCCCTCTGGTGGCTGTACAGAGTATATGCAAGCTTACAAAGTCAACAGTGCAACTATTTACAAGGTGAGTCGATCTGGGGCCCTTCTTGCACTAGTTGATCGTCTCAGTGTGAAAGCTGGTATTGGTGAATCAACTGTTGGACACTCACTGGGCTGCTGTGCAGCTGGCCTTGCTGGGCTGCTGGTGTGGTGGGTCCTTTTGGGCTGCTGTGGATGATGGGTTCTGCTTCGTGGCTAACCGCAGTGCCGGTTGCCCCTGGTGTGTATGTTGGGGGGTCAAAGAAGGTAGGGTCCAAAGTGGGTTGCTCAGGATAGTCTGTGAATCTGGTCCAAGTGTTTCCAGTGAATGAGTCCATTTGAAAGTTTGACCCGAAACACCCTGCTTCCTTCTTTGGCCATGACAGTGCCGGGAAGCCACTTGGGACCTTGTCCATAATTCAATAACATACAGGATCATTGATTTCAATCTCGCGTGACACATTTGCGCTATCATGGTATGTACTTTGTTGAAGTCGCCTGTTCTCTACCTGTTCACGTAGATGAGGGTGAACTAACGAGAGCCTTGTCTTAAGTGCTCTTATCATGAGCAGTTCAGCAGGTGGGATCTCAGTGAGTGAATGGGGTCTCGTGCGGTAGCTAAGCAGGACTCGGGATAGGCGAGTCTGCAGTAAGCCTTCTGTCATGTATTCAACTGTCAATGTAACCCATATATAAGCTGACCTAAGTTGTATACTGACTTAGGTCAAGAGAACACTGACCACAGGGGGCGAACTTGTGGGAGACAATCCTAACCTGGACTTTCCGGTATAAAAGGGGAAGCTCCACCCACCGTCGCTCTCTTGAGGGCTTGGTAATAAAGGTAACTGGTCACAGAGTGACCTTCTCTCAAGTATGGGCCTTGTGTGCATTTATATTGTATAGTAAGGACGTATTATTGGTGACGAGAAACTGGGATTTAAATCACGCGAGCATGACCACTAGCAGCATAGAAAAGAGGTACTGTGTTGGTGATGATTGGGACGACTTTATTGAGAGACTACAGCAAAGTTTTGTCACTAAGGAATGGTTGGGACAGGATTCGGCCGACAAACACAGGGCTCATCTCCTGACGGTTTGTGGATCCAAGATGTACTCCCTGATGAAGGACCTTAGAGCGCCAGAGAAGCCGGCGGACAAGATGTTCGAAGAGCTCAGTAAGTTGATCCGGGAACACCTTAAACCAGCGAGCAGCACGCACATGGCGAGACACTGGTTTTACACGCACCGGCGGTGAGAAGGGCAAAGCGTTCCAGACTTCGTGGCAGATCTCCGGCGACTAGCAAGCCTAGGTAAGTTCCCAGATGTATGCAGAGCGGAGATGCTGCGAGACCTTTTTATTGAAGGCATCGGGCATGCTGGGGTTTTCAGGAAACTGATTGAGACCAAAGACTTTGACCTTGGAAGCGGCGGCTCTGATAGCCCAAACAATTATCTCAGGGGAGGAAGAGACCAGAATGATTTATGGCAAAAATCTTGGCTCAAATGCGACAAACGACCAGGGAGTCAACATTGTTCACGCGGCAAACAGTTCTCTCGGCAGACAAGGGCAATCGGACATGCCCCAGCATGCAGTCGAACCCAAAGGGGGAATTCAACAGAGACAATGGCTAGCTGAACGGCAATTCATGCCATTGCAATGGACAATGCGGCCAGTAATGGGGTCATCAACACCTGTTAATAGTGCATTTAAGGACAGTTACAGAGACAGTCAGAGATGATCGACTGGTAATGGACCTTTTGTTTCCAACAATGGGATCTCTAGCTCATGCTGGAGGTGTGGAGGCAAACACACAGTCAGAGCTTGCAGGTATCAGCAATATACCTGCAGAAACTGCAATGTCAGCGGTCACTTGGCGCGTATGTGCAGGAAGCCTGCAACCAGGTTGATGTACAAGGAGGATGGGCCCAATGTAAGCCCTATGAGGCCAACTGAACACTGGAGGAAATCACTGGAAGCTGAAGTTCAGCGAGTTCATGTCGAGCACATATTCAGTTCATGTACCAGGATGCCACCGATAATGATGAAAGTGCTCCTCAATGGCATCCCAGTATTAATGGAGCTGGACACGGGGGCCAGCCAGTCCCTGATGAGTATCAAACAGTTCGACAAGTTTGTGGATGTCCAAAGCCAGAAGGCCAAAAATATTGCCGATTGACGCACTGCTATGGGCATATACAAAGGTGCTAGACAACGCCATGGTAGTCATGACCCACAAAGATTCGGAGAACCGGTTGCCACTCTGGATTGTCCCGGGAGACGGTCCTGCACTATTGGGGAGGAGTTGGCTTGCTGTCATGAAATGGAAATGGGGCGATGTCAATGCAATTTCTTCTGTGGAGCGAGTATCATGCTCACAGGTCCTGGACAAATTTGACTCATTATTTCAACCCAGCATCGGCACTTTCATGGGGACCAAGGTAGTGATTCACATAAACCCGGACGCCAGGCCAGTACACCACAAG
Source organism: Pristiophorus japonicus (assembly GCF_044704955.1). Taxonomy (NCBI): domain Eukaryota; kingdom Metazoa; phylum Chordata; class Chondrichthyes; family Pristiophoridae; genus Pristiophorus; species Pristiophorus japonicus. The sequence goes on along the minus strand of NC_091977.1, from coordinate 367,548,429 downwards.
GCCAGAGTGGTGCCGTATATGATGCGGGAAAAGATAGAAGGCAAATTGGACCGCCTACTGAGGGAATGCATCATCTCGCCAGTTGAATTCAGTGACTGGGCGAACCCAATCATGCCGGTACTCAAGGCGGATGGGTCGGTCAGGATATGTGGTGATTACAAGGCCACCATCAATCGGGTGTCTCTCCAAGACCAGTACCTGCTACCGAGAGCGGAGGACCGCTTTGCGACGCTATCCGGTGGCAAACCTTTTTCAGAATTGGACCTGACCTCAGCTTACATGACCCAAGAGCTGGCCAGTGAGTTGAAGAAGCTGACCACCATCATGACACACAAGGGGTTGTTTGAGCATAACAGATGTCCGTTCGGGATTCGTTCGGCCACCGCGATCTTTCAGCAAAATATGGAAAGCCTCCTCAAGTCGATTCCAAGGATGGTGGTTTTTCAAGACGACATCCTCATTACGGGTCGCAATACTGAAGAACACTTCCACAACCTGGAGGAGGTGCTACGCAGACTGGACCGGGTAGGTCTGCGACTGAAAAAGGTGAAGTGCGTCTTCCTAGCTCCAGAGGTAGAGGGAGATGAGGGTAGCAGCAGATGGGATCAGACCTACTGCGTCCAAAACAGAAGCGATCCAGAGTGCACCCAGACCCCGTAACATGACGGAGCTGCGTTCGTTCCTGGGGCTCCTGAACTATTATGGCAACTTTCTTCCCAAATTGAGCATGCTGTTAGAGCCGCTACACGCTCCTACGCAAAGGTCACGGTTGGGTCTGGGGGGACAGCCAGGAAAGGGCTTTTGATAGAGCACGCAATTTGTTATGCTCCAACAAACTGTTAACGTTATATGACCCGTGTAAGAAACTAGTTTTAACGTGCGATGCGTCCTCCTAAGGGATCGGTTGTGTGTTGCAGCATGTGAATGCCAATGGTCAGTTACAGCCGGTAGCTTATGCCTCCAGAATCTGTCCCGGGCAGAAAGGGCTACGGGATGGGAGAAAAGGAAGCGCTAGCATGTGTATATGCAGTAAAAAAAATGCACCAGTACCTATTTGGCAGGAAATTTGAGCTGGAGACAGATCACAAACCCCTAACTTCCCTTTTGGCGGACAACAAGGCCATAAATGAAAATGCATCGGCCTGCATACAGAGGCGGGCACTTACATTAGCCGCCTATGACTACAAAATTCGGCACAGACCAGGCACTGAAAACTGTGCCGATGTATTCAGCAGGCTACCACTAGCCACCACTGAGGGGGCAGCTGAGCATGATGCTGAGATGGTCATAGCTGTTGAAGCTTTCGAAAGCGAAGGCTCATCTGTGACAGCCCATCAGATTAAAGTCTGGACAAATAAAGACCCGCTACTGTCTATAGTTAAGAAATGTGTCCTGAATGGCAACTGGGCAGCCATGTATGAGGCATGCCCTGACGTGTTTAAACCGTTTCTTAGGTTCAAGGATGAACTCTCGATTCAGGCCAATTGCCTACTGTGGGGAAACCGAGTAGTGATGCCCCAGAAGGGCAGAGAGGTGTTTATCAGAGAACTCCACAATGAGCACCCGGGCATTGTCATGATGAAGGCAATTGCCAGGTCACACGTTTGGTGGCCAGGGATAGATGCAGACCTGGAACTTTGTGTTCGCAGGTGCAACACGTGTGCCCAGGGAATGCCCCCCTTAGCCCCTGGCCATGGCCCGCCAAGCCTTGGTCACGCATCCATGTGGACTACGCAGGTCCTTTCATGGGGAAAATGTTTTTGGTTGTAGTAGACGCCTACTCCAAATGGATCGAGTGTGACATTTTAAATTCAAGCACATCCTCTGCCATGGTAGAAAGTCTACGGGCAATGTTCGCCTCGCACCCGTGTCCAACTCCATTGACACGGGGAGTCCATTTAGTTCAACATTCAGCATTATTGGGACAATTTGTTGTGAATGTGTGCACCCCATGTACCTCTGCCTCCTCGGTCTGAGGCTCTGGTTCATTGTGATCCTCTGTGGATCTGTCCTCCTCTGCAACATGGTGGTTTGCAGGTGTAACAGAATTTGCAGCTCGCCTGCACTCATTGGAGGTGTCCCATTGTTCCACAGCCCTTGCAAACATACCCTTTGAAGCGGCATGAATGGAAACGATGATCACCTCCGCAGCACCAACAAGGTGTTAATGGCCTTGCATTCATCACACTTGATGGTGGACTCTGAGATATCTGCGGATGTGCAGCTACAGGCATGTGTGACCTGCCCTGTACGTTGTTCATAGTACTTGAAGCAGCACTTGTGTGCTGAGAGATTTGCTTAGTATTGTCACTGGTGGCAATGAATGCCTGGGCTATCGCTATGGCCTTACTCAAGGTTGGGGTCTCTACAGTCAAAAGTTGCGAAGTATGGTTTCATGGCCAATGCCAAGTACGAAAAAGTCTCTGAGCATGTGCTCCAAATGTCCTTCAAATTCTCAATGTCCTGCAATGCGTCTTAGCTTGGTGACATAACTCGCCACTTCCTGGCCTTCAGATCTTTTGTAGGTGTAGAATTGGTAACTTGCCATCAGAACGCTTTCTTTCAGGTTCAAGTGCTCTCGGACCAGTATACACAAATCATCATACGATTTCTCCATGGGTTTCGCTGGAGTAAGCAAATTTTTCATGAGGCCGTACATTGGTGCTCCACAGACGGTGAGGAGGATCACGCTTGATTTGGCAGCATTCTCTTCCCCATCTAGCTCGTTGGCCACGAAATATTGGTTGAGTCACTCCACAACAGTTTTCCAATCATCTCCCTCTGAGAATTTCTCCAGGATGCCCACTGTTCTCTGCGTCTTTGGGTTCGCTATCTGTATCTCGTCGCCAGTTGTTATGTATGGAGAAAGACTCAGACTGAACACTGTGAGCTCAAAGTAAAGTGTGACCTTCATCTTTTATTTGCAGGTCTCCAGAGTGCCTCTTTTCAACCTGTGAGGCCTCCTTAAATGGGATCTCTTGGGACTCCAGGGGATGAGCCCACTGGTGGCTGTATATACAAGTTTACATATATAACAGATATGAAAAACAATTGTCTATGGGGGGCAGTTGATGTAGATAGAATGGGAGAGATCACAGTGATTCCCAGTGACAGTATCGATAAAGGCAGCACCTGCACGATGAAGCTGAAAGGGAATTATGACTTAGAAGGATTAGTCAATAATATTCCAGCCTAGTATCAAGTGTATGTACGGGAGAATTTGGATGCATTTGCCACGCACTAGCATGATTGCGAGAGAGTAACACGGGTAGAGATGAAGATAGATGGGGATCCGATGACACAGCCCCAGAAACAATATAATTTTTCCCAGGAAGCAGAAAGGGATTTGGAAACTGCTATAAATTCCCTGGTGGATCAAAGTGTGTTGAGAACCACAGCTATTATGTCTGCAATGTACTTTTGAATGACTACACGAGGCAATGTATTGTACTCAAACTGTAGTGACCTTGGTCCTTTATTCGTAACTTCAGAGTGAGGCAGCCGCATGGTGGCAACCCTTTTATACAGCCCCTGCCACCAGGGCAGGAAACCCCGGTCTCCACCAGTTGCACCCTCTAGTGGTGCCAGCATAGTATATACACAGTGTAAACCTTGTTGAAAGTACATCAGGTAAACAAGTCTCTATCTAATGCAACTATACAGTGACTATACAGAGTATATCTACAGTCTGCATATAAACTCACCCCTATGGCCACTAAAGAAGCCCGACAACTCATGGAAGGCCACTGCAGATTACTGAGTCCTGAATAAAAATATTCCAGCCTGTGCACCCATGGTAGCACTGGTCGCAGATTTGATAGGAAGTATCCCTGCGGCCGCAACATCTTTCACCGTGCTGGACATTTCAAACCGGTTTTGCTCCATTCCCCTGAAATGGGAGGACCAGTATAAATTTGCCTTTACCTTTAAGGGTCAGCAGTATAAGTGGACATGTCTTCCACAAGGGTTTCACAATAGTCCCTGGATTTTTCACGAAAATATGGCCGAGGCACTAAAAGGTATTAGTCAGCCAGATCGCTTGGTCCAATAGGAGGACTACTAATTTTTATTTTCTGAAAGTGTGGAGGACCACGGGTCATTATTGAGTGAGCTACTGCATTTGTTGAAAGAAGCAGGTTTTAAAGTAAGTCCCAAGAAAGCTCAAATAGGGCAAAGAGGGGGTGCAGTTTCTAGGTTTGACCAATTAGAGCAGGAGAGATAGAGCTAAAAGAAAGATAGTTCAGGAACTATCTGTTCCTAAGGATGAGTCTGGATTAAGGTCTTTCCTGAGAATAATGGGTTACTACAGGGAATTCATAGAGGGATATGTAGCCACGGTAGCTCCTTTGTTGAATTTTTTAGGAAAGGAGTAGAGTGGGAATGGAGTGAGAGTTGCCAAGAAACATTTGTTTGGTTAAAAGAGGTGTTAGAGACAGCACCAGCATTGGGAGCAGTAAATGGGGACCAGGACTTTAGTCTGGAGGTAGCAGTGACTGGCGACAGTTTGAGTGCAGTATATTACTCCAGGAGTGACACGGCAAGCTGAGACCTATGGCCCACAGTTTCTCACCGAAGTAGAGAAGAACTTTTCGAATTGCGAGCGATTTCTGTTAGCAACTTTTTGGGCAGTAAAGCATTTTTGGTCACTCACAGGGTTAGCGACAGTAACTTTGATGACATGTCACACCCCGACACAAATGTTACTGGATGATAGAATGAAAGATGGGACAGTGAGCAGTAACAGGATTGCCCGCTGGACATTGTTGCTTACTCCGTTAGATCTGAAGGTCGAGAGGCTAGGAGAACCAAAGCTAGACCCGAATCTGGTTTATCCGTGGGCAGCTCATGTGTGTTCAGTGAAAGGAGTGTGGGAAGTAGAGATGGGATTCAAAGCAGGAGAACACCCGACAGACAGGGACATCTATGTAGATGGGTCTAGTTCAGTAATAAAAGGAGAGAGAAAAACAAGTTGCGAGATTTACGATCCTGAAGCAGGGATAAAGAAAGCCATAAAGCTCCCCAACACTTCAAGTGCCCAGCAGGCTGAGCTTGCAGCGGTAGCGTACGTAGTCACATAACCGAACGAATTCCCAACTCCCTATACGATATGTTCAGACTCCATGTTCACTTGTAACTCCTGTACAGAGTATTTAGCCATATGTGTTAGGCGAGGGTTTAAGTCCTCAGACGAAAAGCCATTGGTGATGGCTCCTTTGATAAAAGTCATTTTGGACATCATGGGTAGGGACCAAAAGGATTACTACATCCAAAAGGTCAAAGCACACTCTAAGACAGAGCCAAAGTGGAAAGAGAATGAGAAAGCTGACACACTGGCTAAAACAGGGGCTGGAGAAGGGACACCTTGGGATGCATATCACTGTGGACAGATTATGGCTGTAACAGGCAGAGAGGGGCCCAAAAAAGTACCATTGCCACCTGATTTAAAACAGGCTCAGCTACAGGATGAGCAGCAATTAGCGACAAGATAGACAGGAAATCTGTAGCAGGATCTTTGGGAGCTGCAGACATAACAGTAAAGCAGGGAATGTTGTTTAAAGGGGATCATTGGATTGTGCCAGGGCAGTGCAGGGAAGAATTCTTGCAGCTAGCACTTGGGGGTCCAGGAGCTGGACATCCAGGGCCAGAAACGACGTGGAATAAAGTGGAAGCCGTGGGATAGTGGCCCGGGCTTAGAAGTGATGTAAGGGATTATTGTCAGAGTTGTCTGGTATGTGCCACAAACAATCCAGACCCCCACCGGAGGAAGGCTCCATTGGGACACAAAGGAGGGTGGAGGGGCCATGGCAGTCTATGCAGATAGATTTTATAGGGCCTCTGCCCACATCAGGCAGAGGCAATAAATAATAGATCCCTTTACAAAATAGATAGAAGCTTTTCATTGTAGGGCAGTCACCACAGTAGTCACTGCAATGATTTTGGTGCGAGAAGTATTTTCTTGATGGGGACTGCCCCTGATAGTGGAATCAGATCAAGGGAGTCATTTCACCGGAGTGGTAATGCAGGTCACCCTAAAGCTGTTAGGGATACAGGGGAACTGGCATGTGGTGTATAACCCCCGGTCGTCAGATCCAGTAAAAAGGATAAACTGGACCTTAAAAGAGAGGCTTAGAAAAGAGATAGGAAATACCCCAAAGACATGGGATGAGATCCTACCCCGAATACTGATGAGCCACCGAGCCAATCTCTCTCAGAGACTGGGAGACTTATGAGAATCCCAACCCATATCCTATCACCAGTCCTGACTGAAACGTAGGTTAAAGAGGTCACGCGGAAAAGGTTTGTCAGAGATCAGTATGCTACTCTGAAGGGGCTGTATTGGGAAGCAGCTAACAATATGGGCAGACAGCACCAGAATAAACTGCTGCTGAAACCCCGGGTTACACAGGAATGGAAGGTCGGGGATCAGGCAATGGTCAGGAATTCTGCCCGAATAGGGGCATTTGAACCGTTGTACAAAGGACCATATAGCACTGTAGACAAGGCAAGTCCTATGGTGTACACGATCCAGCTGCCAAAACGTATAAAATGGTTCCATATAAACCAGTGTAAGCTGTACAACCCTGGAGAGAAAAGTAAAAATGGGCCAAGGCCCAAGGAACTGTGATGAGTTTGATCAACGTAAGCCTTCCACCAATGCTGTGGGATGATGATGAGGTAGATGTAAGGGACGGAGCAGTAAGGCGGAGTAGTCGGGTACTGCGACCGAAGGTGCCCTGGACGCCTCCTCCATCTCCACCCCCGAGCCTCCGAAAGCCCAAGCATCGGGATAAAAGGAGAGAGAAGCAGTGATCGTAAAAAAGTGTTATCTACATATGTATATAACTGAAGAAGGACCTGTGAGGGGGAGGCCCCCACAGAGCAAAAGTATTTCATTTTTGTCTTTATAAGAACGAATCGAGCCAGGGATACAAGTTTAGGTGGATGTTGTGGATAGGCCTGTGGTCGGCCCTCATTATTAAAGGATGGGGAGATCGGGGGGACACTGAGACATTCCTTACATACGGGTGTGTGGGAGGAACCGGCCCCACTGTAACTCAAGGGGGAGCCATATGGAGCAACAAGGGCACAAACGCCTATGCTCACACTGGGAGTTGGCCAGGGTGGTTGCTTAGGGTCAAATTTGACCAAGTACTCCAGACAAATCGGAAACAAACTTGGGGAGGTGTCAGTATCCTGTCCCAGGCTAAACATCACGGTCAGGAAGGTACGGGTGAGAGAGGGTAGACGAGTTTGCCTGGAATGTAAAGGGAGTACCCCCATGGGAGGATGGTGTGGTTACAGAAAACAGACAGGGCAAAAGTTAATGCGTCCACAGAATGGGAGAAACTAGGTAATAGCTCAAACAGGCGGACCACAGGAACAAAAGGAAGGGTAAAATTGTGTTGGGAAAAGTGGTGGAAAGAGGAACAGGGGGTTTTTGCCTGTGTGGTTGGATCTAGCCACAAATGCAGGGGAGGTGTGGGGATTGTCTTTAAACGGCAATGGCAGCATTCTGGATTGGGAATTAATTGGACGCAAGATTTTGATTCCCGTGTGACCTTGAACCTGCCAAAAACAGTCAATGCAACCGAACTGATCGTGAGCAAATTAAAACCTCTCCCTAAAATGCTGGAAATTCCAAACCAAGAAATTCCATGTCCTGTCCTAACACCCTGACCTAAGAACGTGTTCACGTTAATCCCAACAGGGAAACTGTTGTATCATTCTCTATATTATGAAATAGCGTTGGTTATTTTCAAGTTAACAGTTACAATTACCCCGGTGATGTCCGCCAGAAATAGAAAAGATATATAAAAAATTGTTAAAGGAAATGTTCAAACAATTCTATCAAAAGAATTACGGGGAGGAGAGTCAAGGGGAAGCGTACAGACCGAAACGGAAAAGGGGGCTAATGAATGACGTAGCTACAGCATTTAATACTGGGACATCACTGCTAAATAGAAACATAGAAAATAGGTGCAGGAGTAGGCCATTCGGCCCTTCGAGCCTGCACCACCATTCAATATGATCATGGCTGATCATGTAACTTTAGTACCCCTTTCCTGCTTTCTCTCCATACTCATTGATCGCTTTAGCCGTAAGGACCATATCTAACTCCCTTTTGAATATATCTAACGAACTGGCCTCAACAATTTTCTGTGGTAGAGATTTCTACAGGTTCACAATTCTCTGAGTGAAGAAGTTTCTCCTCATCTCAGTCCTAAGTGGCTTACCCCTTATGTTTAGACTGTGACTCCTGGTTCTGGACGTCCGCAACATCGGCAACATTCTTCCTGCATCTAACCTGTCCAATCCTGTCAGAATTTTATATGTTTCTATGAGATCCCCTCTCATTCTTCTGAATTCCAGTGAATATAAGGCTAGTCGATCCAATCTTTCTTCATATGTCAGTCCTGCCATCTCAGTAATCAGTCTGGTGAACTTTCGCTGCACTCCCTCAATAGCAAGAATGTCCTTCCTCAGATTATGAGACCAAAATTGTTCACAATATTTAAGGTGTGGCCTCACCAAGTCCCTGTACAACTGCAGTAAGACCCCCCTGCTCCTATACTGAAATCCTCTCGCTATGAAGACCATCATGCCATTTGCCTTCTTCACCGCCTGCTGTACCTGCATGCCAACTTTCAATAACTAATGTACCATGACTCCCAGGTCTCGTTGCACATCCCCTTTTCCTAATCTGTCACCATTCAGACAATATTCTGCCTTTCTGGTATTGCCACCAAAGTGGATAACCTTACATTTATCCACATTATACTGCATCTGCCATGCATTTGCCCACTCATCTAACCTGCCCAAGTCACCCTGCAGCCTCTTAGCATCCTCCTCACAGCTCACACTGCCACCCAGCTTAGTGTCATCTGCAAACTTGGAGGTATTACATTCAATTCCTTTGTCTAAATCATTAATGTATATTGTAAATAGCTGGGGTCCCAGCACTGAACCTTGTGGTACCCCACTAATCACTGCCTGCCATTCTGAAAAGGACCCGTTTGTTCCTACTCTTTGCTTCCTGTCTGCCAACCAGTTCTCTATCCACGTCAATACATTACCTCCAATACCATGTGCTTTAATTTTGCACACCAATCTCTTGTGTGTGACCTTGTCAAAAGCCTTTTGAAAGTCCAAATACACCACATCCACAGGTTCTCCCTTGTCCACTCTACTATTTACATCCTCAAAAAATTCTAGAAGATTTGTCAAGCATGATTTCCCTTTCATAAATCCATGATGACTTGGACCGATCCTGTCACTGCTTTTCAAATGCGCTGCTATTACATCTTTAATAATTGATTCCAACAATTTCTCCATTACCGGCCAGGCTAACCGGTCTATAATTCCCTGTTTTCTCTCTCACTCCTTTTTTAAAAAGTGGGGTTACATTAGCTACCCTCCAATCCATAGGAACTGATCTAGAGTCTATAGAATGTTGGAAAATTACCACCAATGCATCCACTATTTCTAGGGCCACTTCCTTACGTACTCTGGGATGCAGACTATCAGGCTCTGGGGATTTATCGGCCTTCAATCCTATCAATTTCACTAACACAATTTCCTGACTAAAAAGGATTTCCTTTAGTTCCTCCTTCTCGCTAGGCCCTCGGTCCCCTAGTATTTCCGGAAGGTTATTTGCATCTTCCTTTGTGAAGACAGAACCAAAGCATTTGTTCAATTGGGCTGCCATTTCTTTGTTCCCCATTATAAATTCCCCTGATTCTGACTGCAAGGGACCTACATTTGTCTTCACTAATCTTTTTCTCTTCACATATCTATAGAAGCTTTTGCAGACAGTTTTTATGTTCCCTGCAAGCTTACTCTCATATTCTATTTTCCCCCTATAACAAACTACAGGAGGAACACGCAATGACAATTCATTTGAAAGAGATGGTAGCTGAGGTGGAAACCTCAGCATTGCAGAGAATGGCCAGAAGAGTAACCAACCGGTCACGGGACCAACAACCACGAACTTACAAACTAAAACCAGGAAGGGTGATTGTATGTTGCTAGTCGATTTCTCTCAGAAGTCTAGTTCTGTAGTTTTGGTTATTTTTTTTTTTTTTTAAATTGACGCTGGGTTAAGCCTAAATTTTGTGCCGTGTGTTGTCCTTTATCCCCTATAAGTTCCGAGGTCAAAGAATCAGGGTAGAGTGTAAAACAAATACATGCCCTACTCTCCTGAGGTGGACCCACAATTCCTGGTGTCGATGAGCTATGCCCTTATGATGGTCAAGTTGTGAAGCATGCAGCAGTCCACCATGAAATGGGACACCCACACTGGTATGTACTGTGGAGCTCCTCCCGAATGGTCAAGGCAGCTGAACTGTTGCTTCAGAAGCCCTCGAGTTTGATGTGGTTGCTGGAAGATAGCTGGCAAACCGGATGAAGGCACCATGGCTGCTGCCAAGATAGCGGACATTGACCATCAGGAAATGCTAGAATTCTAGAAAATTTGTCAAGCATGATTTCCCTTTCATAAATCCATGCTGACTTGGACCGATCCTGTCACTGCTTTCCAAATGCGCTGCCTTGCGCAGATATGTCCTTGGAGAAGTTAATCCTTGTACAGCAAGTGATCAGGAAGGCCAATGGTATCTTGGCCTTTATTGCAAAGGGGATGGAATATAAAAGCAGGGAAGTCTTGCTACAGTTATACAAGGTATTGGTGAGGCCACACCTGGAATACTGCGTGCAGTTTTGGTTTCCATATTTAAGAAAGGTATACTTGCTTTGGAGGCTGTTCAGAGAAGATTCACTAGGTTGATTCCGGGGATGAGGCGGTTGACTTATCAGGAAAGTTTGAGTAGATTGGGCCTCTACTCATTGGAATTCAGAAGAATGAGAGGTGATCTTATCGAAACGTATAAGATTATGAGGGTGCTTGACAAGGTGGATGCAGAGAGGATGTTTCCACTGATGGGGGAGACTAGAGCTAGAGGGCATAATCTTAGAATAAGGGGCCGCCCATTTAAAACAGAGATGAGGAGGGTTGTAAATCTGTGGAATTTTCTGCCTCAAAGAGCTGTGGAAGCTGGGACATTGAATAAATTTAAGACAGAAATAGACAGTTTCTTGAATGATAAGGGGATAAGGGGTTATGGGGACCAGGCAGGGAAGTGGAGCTGAATCCATGATCAGATCAGCCATGATCTTATTGAATGGCGCAGCAGGCTCAAGGGGCCGTATGGCCTATTCCTGTTCCTATTTCTTCTGTTCTTATTTTCTTATTAATCCTTAGGAGGACAGCTGTGTGATCTATTGGGCTAGGACACAGAAAACTTGCAGCTGAATGCTTTTCAGCTACACTTCTCTGTCCAGTAACTTTTAGTTGCCACTGAACATTGATACGGACTTAACAGGCAAAAGCTAAAAGTTAATATAAAAAATTCACCCTTTTCTTCCACTCTGACTTATCTTAAGCAGCACTATAGGAGAGTTACCATTTAACTTCAAATATAGCATTAGTTAAATTATAGATTTGCACTTGTGAACTCTAAACTCTATCTTAAGTTTTGAACAAATTGCATTTTTGTGAAGTTTGTCAGCTGAAAATGGAACTAACATATCAGAATGCAACTTTTTCATAGCAGGGACACAGTTATTTCATTTGTTTTGCTTTAATAAAGAATTTTCCAGTGCTGCAAAAGTCAATGAAGGTTTTGTGCTGGACATCCTTATTCTTACCCAGACTCACATGGGCAGTTACTGAAAGATATTTATGACTTTGAACATAACTCCAGCTGTTAAATTTAACAGAAAAATGTAACAATTTATCTTGTTATTGAATCTATTGTACATTCCCCTCCTACCCCAAAATAAATCTTACAGAAATGTTCTAATAGGTTTAGCTGTGGAGTTCGGAAATGTAGTTTAAATCCAGTAGTAAAGCTTGTTGAATGCTAAGTCATTCATTGTTCCTTGTACAATGACTTTGAGGTTTACAATCCTTTCAGTAGATAGCTTTTCAAATACAATCCATGGAATGGTTACCTTCTTTATTGCAATTTTCTACCTATTATGCTTGTTGTGTATGCAATAACTGTTAGACTGAGTACTGTTTAATTCCAAGAGGTATGACTTTGGCTCTGCTTTATTAAGGCCCAAAGTGACTAATATACAAAATGGCTGGCCTTTTATACTTGGGCTGCACACACCTGCGTGCAGCCCAATGGCCTCTAATAGTGACGCCATCTGTTGGCTAGTGATCCCAAAAGTACATACATGACAATAACCCCTCTGAGATATTAACACAGTCTTTTACAAATTGAGACGGTCCAGTGTTTTACGCTCCCGAGTTGACCATCTCAGTTCAACTCCAGCCTTGGGTGAGTGTTTAGATTCTGTTGTGACTGATGACTGGGTGGCTGACCTGGAGGGAGTGGCAATGGCCATGTCAGGGACTGAAAGTCCATTTTCATTGAATATGTCAGTGATTGAACTTCCCGATTCACTGATGACCACTGAGTTCGCTGATGATTGGGGGTAGGTTGGTTGGTCTTCCTCCGACTGTTCCGGTTCGTCTGTGTGCCGCAGCTTTGTCTGATCCATATGTTTGCCCATTTTTGAGCGTGACAATAAATACTCTGTTGCCCTCCATCGACCATGACAGTACCAACGATCCACTTGGGACCCTGACCATAATTCAGAGCATATACAGGATAATTTACAGAAATATCGCGTGACACAGCCGCGCGATCATGATACCCTTGCTGACTTTGTCTTCTATATTTAACATGATTATTCAAGTCAGGGTGTACTAGAGATAGCTTGGTCTTAAGACCTCTCTTCATCATTAGTGCGGCAAGCGAGACCCCGGTAAGCGTGTGTGGTCCTGTCCTGTAACTAAGCAGTATGCATGACAGGCGGGTCTGCAGTGACCCTTGGGTTACTCGCTTTATACTCTGCTTTATGATTTGGACAGCACGTTCTGCTTGCCCATTTGAACGGTGTTGACCTTACATGTTTGATACCATTGAGTTTCATGAACTCTTGAAACTCCTGACTGGTGAACCATGATCCGTTGTCGCTAACAACGATGTCAGGCAGACCATGTGTCGCGAACATGACATTGAGATTCTCAATGGTAGCTGTGGATGTGCTGGATGACATGATTATGCACTCTATCTACTTCGAATATGCATCCACCACAACTAAAAACATCATTCCCAGGAAGGGACCTGAAAAGTCTATGTGGATCCTGGACCATGGTTTCAATGGCCACGTCCACAGAATTAGTGACGATTCCACTGGTGCTTTGCTGAGCTGCATGCAAGTGTTGCACTGTAGCACACATGATTCCAGCTCAGATCAATTCCCGGACACCATGCTTGATACCTGGCAATGGCTTTCATCATTACAATGCCAGGATGTGTGCTATGTAGCTCACGTACAAATTTTTCTCTCCCTTTCTTGGACATAACAACACGATTGCCCCACAGTATACAATCTGACTGAATAGTCAGTTCGTCTTTGCGACAACTGTAAGGTTTGCTCTCCTCGCACATTTGCTTAGGTATGGCAGACCAATCACCTTTGAGAATGCAACTCTTCACCAGCAATAAAATCGGGTCCTGGCTGGTCCAGGTCTTAACTTGTTGAGCCGTGACAGCATTCATAACTAACAATAGACCTTTGGTGTATCAACGGTAGACGGCTCAAAGCATCGGCACAATTCTCGGTGCCAGATCTATGGCGAATGACATAATCATAAGCGGATAATGTCAGCGCCCACCTCTGGATGCGGGATGAGGCAGATTAGTGGCTTTCTCAAAAGCTCTGTCTTGAGACGCACCCCACACCCAGTTGTTGCCTTTTCTTAGCAGCATGTGCAGTGGTTCTAATAAGGTGCTCAATGTAGGTAGGAAATTACCAAAGTAGTTGAGTAGACCCAGGAACGAATGCAGCTCCATCACATTCTGCCACTTGGGTGCATTCTTGATTGCCTTGGTTTTCGCATCCGTGGGCCTGATGCCATCAGCAGCAATTTTCCTCCCCAGAAATTCGACCTCTGGTGCCATGATGATGCACTTCGAGCGTTTCAGACTGAGTCCCACTTTTTCCAGACGATGTAAAACCTCTTCCAAGTTGTTCAGATATTCCTTGGAGTCACGACCTGTGAGCAGGATGTCATCTTGGAACACGATGGTTCGGGAAAGGACTTCAGTGGACTCTCCATGTTCCTCTGAAATATTGCTGCAGCTGAGCGAATCCCAAAAGGGCACCTGTGATTAAATAAACAGTGCTTTATGCGTGTTAATGCACGTAAGTCTTTTCGCCATCTTGACCAGCTCCTGTATCATGTAGGCTAACGTCAAGTCCGGTTTGGTGAACAACTTCCCCCTGGCTAGCATTGCAAATAAGTCATCAGCCTTAAGTAATGGGTATTGATCCTGTTTCGAAACCCTGTTGATCGTAGCCTTGTAGTCTCCACAGATTCTGATTGTGCCATTACTTTTCAGCACAGGAACAATGGAGCTGGTCCATTCATTAAATTCAACCGGTGATATGATGCCTTCACGCTGGAGTCTGTCCAGTTCGATTTAGAACTTCTCCCTCATCATACACGAAACTGCCCGAGCTTTATGATGGACGGGTCTTGCATCCGAGTCCACGTGGATCTGCACCTTGGCTCCTGTGAAGTTGCTGATGCCTGGTTCAAGCAGCAAGGGGAACTTGCTCAGTACTTGGGCACATGTATCTTTCTCCGACGACAACGCCTTGATGTCGTTCCAATCACATCTTATTTTTTTAAGCCAGTTCCTGCTGAACAGCATTGGGCCATTGCCTGGGACAATCTATAATGGTAACTCGTGAACTGCACCGTCATACGACACTTTAATTGTGGCACTGCCAATCCCCATTATGAGTTCTTTGGTGTATGTGCACAACTTGGCATTGACTGGGCTCAGCCTGGGCCTCACAGCCATAGTATCCCACAGCTTGTCGAATGCCATCTGGCTCATTCTCATTTGACTCACCCCCATCGATACCGGCACCCTATTAAATTTCATGTTGATCATTATTGGTTTGCTCTTAGTTAGGAATGAGTACAGTCCATACACTTCCTCCGCTGGTCTCGGATTGCGTATCCGGATCTGCAGTAGTCTGACCATCATCCTCCACGTGGTGTGTCACGGCACGCTTGCTCATCTGCAGACACTTGCGCTGGAGATGCCCCACTCTCAGACAGCCTTTGCAACTATATTGCTTAAATCAGCACTGCTGGTGCCGGTGATTTCCCCCATAACGCCAACACAGAGAAATCGGACGCATTCCCGCTGGCGGACATTGGGCAGCCACAGGTTGGGTAGGCCCTGCCATGTGCTGCTCTTCCGAACGCTGAGTCAATCATATTTATAGTACTTGCCGAGTTTTGATTTTTCACTGATATCTGCTTTAGACTTCTATCTATTGTCATGCATGACTGAGCGATCGTGATGGCCCTGTTCAAGTTCAACGTCTCCACCGCCAGTAGTTTACGCAGGATCACCTCGTGGTTGATGCCGATTACAAAGAAGTCCCACAGCATGACTGCCAACACAGCCCCGAACTTACAGGGTCCCGCTAGGCGTCTCAAGTCGGCAACGAATTCCGCCGCATTCTGGCCCTCTGAGCGAACATGCGTGTAAAATCTTGATGCCTTTGTCTGGCTTAAGATGGTACCAGTGTACACAATTCTTCACACGTCTCACAGGTAGGAGTAGATTCTTTATCAGACCATAAATTTTTGGACCGCAAAACGTGAGGAACACCGCCCGGCGCCAATCTGCGTCGCCAACCTCCTCCATTTTGTTGGCCATGAAGAACTGGCTCAAACAGCTCACAAAGTCTGCCCAATCTTCTCCTTCTACAAATCACTCCAACAATCCAAGTGTGCTCATTTTTGTATGCAAAGGTTCTTGTTGCCTCAACGCCAAATGTTGTGTGTGCAATAACTGTTAGACTACTGAGTACTGTTTAACTCCAAGAGGTATGATCTTGGCTCTGCTTCATTAAGGCCCAAAGTAACTAATATACAAAATGGCTGGCCTTTTATACTTGGGCCGCACACGTGCATGCAGCCCAATGGCCTTCAACAATGATGCCATCTAGTGGCTAGTGATCCCAAAAGTACATACATGACAGTGTTCTTCCAAATTCAACATTGTTTTCATAGATGTACACACTGCTGTATACTTTTTAGATGATCACAAATTGACAGTACACTGCATTTTTGAAGCAAAGACACACAGAAGTAAACACCTCTAATTGCAGTTACTATTTATGGACTAGCATGTGATCTTGATTTGTTTGAGTCTGAGAAAGTCAATAGCCATACACGCTCATAGACACAATAAGTTTGGTGAGCTTGGGCAAAAAGTAGGTTTTAAAGATTTGATCCAGGGTTTCTCATAATGTGAAATCTCACAAAATGGACCTAATTGAAATACAACTAAAAAAATCCTTGCTTTTTGTTTTCATTATTTCTTGCACAAGAAAATAGCATTGGCTGTCAAATGATGGTGCTTGACTGATATGTGCCAAGATTGCCATATTTAAACAGGAGAGGCATGACATTTGTTAAAGCATCTGTTTTTAATGTAGGTGCATGCATGCTGGCATCTATTTGCATAGCCTTATTTATTGAAGATGTGAAGGTGAAGCAAAAATTATTGTTATGCCGGTTCGCGGAGTTTCTATTGGGCCCTTGTACAATGATCTGATAGTTACAACATGGTTTGGAGCCTTGAATATTTATTGGGAATTTGGAGTGCACATTGAGTATCAGGAGTATGGGTCAGATGATGGAGTGCCTATTAGACCATTAATCTACTTTATCTACTCAGAGGAGCTGAATTTGAATGGCTTTCCCAGTAAGTAATTAATTAATTCAGACTTTGGGTTCAGGCAATCCAAATTTCAGATAAGTCTGAATGTGAATCTGATTCTGAAGTCTAAAGAAAACAGTTCAATGCACAAGAAAAATAAGTTTTCATTAAAATGTTCGGGAATAGGATATATTTAATCTGAATAAGATTTTGAGAATGTACCATTCCAAATTGTTGCAAAAAGGTGTTATTAAAAAATTAGAAACATGCCCACCAAGACTGCATTCACAAGCAGAAATCTTGGATGGGGAACAAAGATATTTTTAAATATGGGGATAGGGGATAGGACAGGGAAGGGGAGTTAAATTAAAGAAAAGCTCCTCTTGGGCTGTTAAAAATGAGCTTTGGATTTTTCAAGTGGTGATTTAAGTTTTAAAAGGAAAAAAGCAAAAGGGGGCCAACCTCATGGAACCCCCCCCTCCCCCTCCCCCAGTGTTTGGATTTTTTGAGAAGAATTCAAAATGGACCTAAATTACAGAAGCCTGAGATCCCCTAAACATCTATGGGAAGGAGCATATCAATTTTAAGATTCTGCAATATATTGGCTGTGAAAGAGTTACCGAATACAGGAGGTAGGGCTAACCTCTATGAAGCAAATTCGTGTATTAAGGATCCCAGACTGTCTGGGGGAACGATGCAGCACCAATTCACCCCCTAAGAGATAATCAAATAACCAGCCAATATCTAAACTACAGAACTCATCCAAAATATGCAGGAAGCCAATTACCCAATCAACCTCTATGGAAATCATGGGCCCAACTAGATGGCCAGGAAACTGGACAATCCTAAATCAGTGATAGCACATTCTCGCACCCTAATCGAGTTACTGCTGACTATCCCACCAAAAACAATGACAAAGGAACCATTTGAAAATCAATGGACAGAACAGTTTAAACAAAGCCCAAGAACTGATTTGGGGCGAAGATAAGGAAGCTTGTTTTAGTATAATTGAAGGCCTCTTCTGGCAGTTAGGTTTGCTTCGAGAGACACTATTGAGGTAGCAGTCTCGTTGCATAAGTTTAACACCAGCCTCGAAAAGTGGGACCCGGAAACGTCGGCAAAAGGAATTTCTAAAACCTAGAAGGACAGTGCCACGACAGCAAACAGGCTTTCAAAATGACTATTGGAAAGTTTCCGACCATCGCGACTAATCAAACAGTTAACCGGAACCAACCCGACAAAACCGAAGAAAAACCAAAGATTTTTCCACTCTACAAGCTGGTCCTATGCTACAAAGTGGTAAAATATTACCTAACAGAACTTTTAAGACTACCCTGACCAAGGAAAAGTGAATACTCACCCCACAAGTCCAATACGCACCTTACCGCATCAGCGGACTCAGCCCAACTGATGAAGTGATGCAGGTTGAAGTCCCCAACGAGGTCCGGGGTACAGACTACAGAACCCGGACAACTAAGGCGAACCCCAGAGTTTGGAACAGGACCAGGACAACTAAGGCAAACCCCGGAGTTGGAACTGTCAAAAGGGAAGTGGTGAGCATGGTCCCTGAAACCCCAGAGTTCTAACCTAGCTAGATAGTGGGTCTGGGAGGTTGTTTTTTTTTTACTGTTCCTACCTGTTGATGTTCTTGTGTGTTTTCCCTTCCAGGTTTAGTGCATAAGTATTTTGGGAGGTGGGAGGACTGTGTTCTTTTAATCTGTTATATGTGTTATGTGTTCTTCCCAAATATAGAGCATTTGAGTTGCCATTTCTCCTTATTTGTACCTGATTACTGTGATTATTAAAAATGTGCCTTTTTACTCTGTTTGAACACAATAAAACCAGTTTTGCCTCCCAACTGATACTGTCTCAGTTTCTCACAACCCCCAAATCAGTCCACAGTCTAGAATCCAGGGTGTGGGATGCCTCGAAAATGCCAAGGAGTCAGAGAAACTTGACCAAAACACCACCCCCTACAGGTTTCTCAAAAACTCTGGATTGGTTTGACTAGTTGACGGCTGCAGAAGTGGTATAAAAGCCACCATTTCACTGCTGTGTAATTTCCATACTTAGAAGTTGGAGCCTTCAGGATTTTTTACACACTTTTCAGCATTATGAAGGTTTGAAGTGTTTGAACTCTCTATCCAGTGTCTTCTCTTTGGAGCAACCTCTTTCACCATTGACCGATTGCTTCTATCATCTCAACTTCACCTGCCATCTATTACAGCAGCATCAGTGCGCTTGAAAGAATTTCACCTTGACCCTCAGAATCCCATCACGATCAGCCCCAACACCAATATCACCAGGCACACCAACATCACTAGGCACACCAGCATCACCAACAACACCAACCTTCTACGTAAACACCTGATGCTGCACAGGACACAGGGCATCAGCACCCGACTACATTGCTGCCCAGGATGCTGGGGATGGCCTCACCATGGCCAGATTTACTTCACTTTGCGCTTTCACCCTGGCTGCCACAAGATGTGGCAGGTTGGCACCACCCCACCATAAAGCGACCCTACAATGCCCAAACCATTCCTTTCACAATCATCACCATTGCGGCATGATACCGCAATGTCTCACGAGTCAGTGCCCGGGAGATCGAGGCCCTGATGAAAGGATGCGGGGAGTCGGAGGAGCAACACATGCCGGGAGATCGAGACCGAAGATAAAACAAAGAAGTAAAAAAAAATCGAAGTATGACGTCATAGCCAAGCGGGTAAGTGATTGGCTGGTGGATTGCTGAGTATTTTTTCTTTTGCTTTTTCTTTTCTTATCAGTAGGAAACCTTTGACATTGTTGCCAAATTAAGTAATTTAAAGGTCAAGTCATGGCAGGAGAGCCCAGACCCATGTCATGCACCTCTTGTGCTATATGGGAAGTCAGGGACGCTTCCAGTAATGACAATTACATGTGCAGGAAGTGTATCGAGCTGCAACTCCTGACAGACCGCATTGCAGTAGAGGAGCTGTGCATGGACTCACTCTGGAGCATCCGCGATGCTGAGGAAGTTGTGAGTAGCACGTTTAATGAGTTGGTCACACCGCAGGTAATGGTTACACAGCCAGATAGGGAATGGGTGACAATCAGGCAGAGCAGTGCAAGGAAGATAGTTCAGGGGTCCCCTGCAGTCATCTCCCTCCAAACCAGATACACCAGATTGGGTACTGTTGAGGGGGATGACTCATCAGTGGAAGGCAGCAGCAGCAAAGTCCATGGCACCATGGGTGGCTCTGCTGCACAGGAGGACAGGAAAAAGAGTGGGAAAGCTATAGTGATAGGGGATTCTATTGTAAGGGGAATATATAAGCGTTTCTGCAGCCGTAAACGAGACTCCAGGCTGGTATGTTGCCTCCCTGGTGCAAAAGTCAAGGATGTCTCGGAGCGGGTTCAGCGCATTCTGGAGGGGGAGGGTGAACAGCCAGTTGTCGTGGTGCATATAGGTACCAACGATATAGGTAAAAAATGGGATGAGATCCTACAAGCTGAATTTAGGGAGCTAGGAGTGAAATTAAAATGTAGGACCTCAAAGGTAGTAATCTCAGGATTGCTACCAGTGCTACGTGCTCGTCAGAGCATGAATTGCAAGGTAACTCAGATGAATACGTGGCTTGAGGAGTGGTGCAGAAGTGAGGGATTCAAATTCCTGGGACATTGGAACCGGTTCTGGGGGAGGTGGGACCACTACAAACCGGATGGTCTGCACCTGGGCAGGACCATTACCGATGTCCTCGGCAGAGTGTTTGCTAGTGCTTTTGGGGAGGGTTTAAACTAATATGGCAGGGGTTGGGAATCTATGCAGGGAGGCAGAGAGAAGTAAAAAGGGGACAGAAGCAAAAGGTTGGAAGGAGAAAAGCAAGAGTGGAGGGCAGAGAAATCAAGGGCAAAAATCAAAAAGGACCATGTCACAACATAATTCTAAAAGGACAAAGAGTAATAAAAAAACAAGCCTGAAGGCTCTGAGTCTGAATGCGAGGAGCATTCGTAATAAGGTGGATGAATTGACTGCGTAGATAGCTGTTAATGGATTTGATGTAATTGGGATTACAGAGACATGGCTCCAAAATGACCAAGGCTGGGAACTCAACATCCAGGGGTATTCAGTATTCAGGAAGAACAGATAGGAAGGAAAAGGAGGTGGGGTAGCATTACTGGTTAAAGAGTAGATTAATGCAATAGTAAGGAAGGACATTAGCGTGGATGATGTGGAATCTATATAGCTAAAGCTGCAAAACACCAAAAGGCAGAAAATGTTAGTGGGAGTTATGTATAGACCACCAAACAGCAGTAGGGAGTTTGGGGATGGCATCAAACAGGAAATTAGGGATGTGTGTAATAAGGGTACAGCAGTTATCATGGGTGACTTTAATCCATATATTTATTGGGCTAACCAAACTGGTAGCAATACTGTGGAGGAGGATTTCCTGGAGTGTATAAGGGATGGTTTTCTCGACCAATATATCGAGGAAGCAACTAGACAGCAGGCCATCTTAGACTGGGTCTTGTGTAACGAGAGAGGATTAATTAGCAATCTGGTCATGCGGGGCCGCTTGGCGAGGAATGATCATAATATGGTAGAATTCTTCATTAAGATGGAGAATGACTCAGTTAATTCAGAAACTACGGTCCTGAACTTAAAGAAAGGAAACTTCGATGGTATGAGACATGAATTGGCTAGGATAGACTGGAGAATGATACTTAAAGGTTTGATGGTGGATAGACAATGGCAGACATTTAAATATCGCTTGGATGAACTACAACAATAAGAATAAAACGGGGAAGGTGGCTCAACCGTGGCTGACAAGGGAAATTAGGGAAAGTGTTAAGTCCAAGGAAGAGGCATATAAATTGGCCAGAAAAAGCAGCACACCGGAGGTCTGGGAGAAATTTAGAATTCAGCAGAGGAGGAACAAGGGTTTAATTAGGAGGAGGAAAATAGAGCATGAGAGTAAGCTTGAAGAGAACATAAAAACTGACTGCAAAAGCTTCTATAGATATGTGAAGAAAAAAAGATTCGGGAAGACTAATGGAGGTCCCTTGCAGTCAGAATCAGGTGAATTCATAATGGGGAACAAGGAAATGGCAGACCAATTGAACCTATACTTTGGTTCTGTCTTCACTAAGGAAGACACGAATAACCTCCCGAAAGTACTAGGGGACTGAGGGACTAGCGAGAAGGGGGACCTGAGGGAAATCCTTATTAGTCAGAAATGGTGTTAGGGAAACTGAAGGGACTGAAGGCCGATAAATTCCCAGGGCCTGATAGTCTGCATCCCAGAGTACTTCAGGAAGTGGCCATAGAAATAGTCGATGCATTGGTGGCCATTTTCCAATATTCCATGGAATCTGGTACAGTTCTTATTGATTGGAGGGTAGCTAATATAACCCCACTTTTTAAAAAAGAAGGGAGTGAGAAAACAGGGAATTATAGACCGGTTAGCTGGAAATCGGTGGTGGGGAAAATTCAGGAATCAAATATTAAAGATGTAATAGCAGCTCATTTGGAAAGCAGTGACATGATCGGTCCAAGTTAGCATGGATTTATGAAAGGGAAATCATGCTTGACAAATCTTCTGGAATTTTTTGAGGATGTAACGAGTAGAGTGGATAAGGGAGAACCAGTGGATGTGGTGTATTTGGGCTTTCAAAAGGCTTTGACAAGGTCCCACACAGGAGATTAGTGTGCAAAATTAAGGCACAAGGTATTGGGGGTAATGTATTGACGTGGATAGAGAACTGGTTGGCAGACAGGAAGCAGAGAGTGGGAATAAATGGGTCCTTTTCAGAATGGCAGGCAGTGACTAATCGGGTGCCGCAGGGTTCAGTGCTGGGACCCCAGCTACTTACAATATACATTAATGATTTAGATGAAGGAATTAAATGTAATATCTCCAAGTTTGCAGATGACACTAAGCTGGGTGGTAGTGCGAGCTGCGAGGGCGATGCTAGCAGGCTGCAGGGGGACTTGGGCAGGTTAGGTGAATGGGCAAATGCATGGCAGATGTAGTATAATGTGGATAAGTGTGAGGTTATCCACTTTGGTGGCAAAAACAGTAAGGCATATTATTATCTGAATGGTGACAGATTAGTAAAAGGGGAGGTGCAACGAGAGCTTGGTGTCAAGGTACATCAGTCATTGAAGACAGGCATGCAGGTACAGCAGGCATTAAAGAAAGCAAATGGTATGCTGGCCTTCATAGCGAGGTGATTTGAGTATAGGAGCAGGGAGGTTTTACTGCAGTTGTACAGGGCCTTGGTGAGACCACACCCTATTGTGTGCAGTTTTGGTCTCCTAATCTGAGGAAGGACATTCCTGCTATTGCGGGAGTGCAGCGAAGGTTCACCAGACTGATTCCCGGGATGGCAGGACTGACATATGAAGAAAGACTGGATTGACTAGGCTTATAGTCACTGGAATTTAGAAGAATGAGAGGGGATCTCATCGAAATATATAAAATTCTGACGGGATTGGCCAGGTTAGATGCAGGAAGAATGTTCCCGATGTTGGGGAAGTCCAGAACCAGTGGTCACAGTCTAAGGATAAGGGTCAAGCCATTTAGGACCGAGATGAGGAGAAACTTCTTCACTCAGAGAATTGTGAACTTGTGGAATTCTCTACCACAGAAAGTTGTTGAGGCCAGTTCGTTAGATATATTCAAAAGGGTGTTAGATGTGGCCCTTACAGCTAAAGGGATCAAGGAGTATGGAGAGAAAGCAGGAATGGGATACTGAAGTTGCATGATCAGCCATGATCATATTGAATGGTGGTGCAGGCTCGAAGGGCCGAATGGCCTATTCCTGCACCTATTTTCTATGTTTCTATGTTTCTGCGTTTCAGTACAACTCACTAAGCCATTTCCAAAGGTGCACACAGATCTGTCCAAGAAGGCAAAGTGTTTAAAATGAAGATTTCAATGTTTGACAACACATTAGCAGAAACTTGACACCAGCATTGGTGATAACATCCAAATGCCTACCATTGTGTCATGTTATTTGGTATGATTGGACAAGGATGAGATTGATTGTGCGGGGTGGCTAGTGAGTTGAAGATGTGATAATGTAGATAGAGAGAGAGGGATGGGCGGAGGTGCAAGCTAAGTTGGTGTGAGTAATGATGTGCAGGAGTAGGGTAGGGTAGACAGAGTGATGGGGATGTGATGAATGGCACAGCAGGATGAGGTGGCTTTTAAGTAACATACCGTTATGTTACCGTTATGTTAAATCGTTGAAAGGTTTGCCCCACTGCAGCCTGGTCCTCCTGATGACATCCCTGCTTGTGCCCTCCTGTGCAATGCACAACCAGACTGCATTGGTATCCTGGGGAAGTTTCTTCTGCCAATTGGAAGGGAAGAGAATCTCCCTGCGGCTGTGACTCCCTCCATAAGCATCTGGAGGGAGTGATGGGAGAATCTGGGTGCAGCCTTGTACCTTTGTGCAGTACTTGTCAGTATTTGTAGCACTGTAATCCTTCATTGCAATAATAAATTGATTGAAAACATATATTTAGAATTATTAAATAAAAGTTCAGTCCTGCTTTAATACATGTGTAATTATGATCCTAAACATTTTCAATGTCCAAAAGAACGATTAGAAGGCTATGGTTTTCTTGCTTTAAGAAACAGTTTCGTAATTAGTTGTTATGTAGGCAAATGCGGCAGATATTTTTCACAAGCAGATTCGACAATCAGCAAAAATAATCAGTTGGGAGAGGAGTGTCAGCAGAATCTTGGGAGAACTCTTACACATTCAGTGGGAGACTCAGATAGAGCCTCAGTTTAGCAACTTAGGAAAAGGACAGCATCCCTGGCATGCAGGACACTCCTTCAGTACCTTTTTACATATTTGCTTGTTATGTTCAGTTTGGGTTCTACTAGGACCATTCGGTTCCAGACATCATTGCAGCCTTGTTCCAAACATGGACAAAGAACTGAATTCCAGAGGTGAGCTGACAGTGACTGGCCTTGACATCATGGCAGCATTTGACCAAGTATTGCATCATGAGC
Organism: Pristiophorus japonicus; assembly: GCF_044704955.1. Classification (NCBI taxonomy): domain Eukaryota; kingdom Metazoa; phylum Chordata; class Chondrichthyes; family Pristiophoridae; genus Pristiophorus; species Pristiophorus japonicus. The sequence continues at coordinate 367,523,594 of NC_091977.1, read as the reverse complement.
CCGAGTAAAATTGAAGTTAATAGGAACCAGGGGAAAACTCTCCGCTGGCTGGAGCCAGATCTAGCACAAAGGAAGAAGGTTGTGGTTGTTGGAGGCCAATCATCTCAGCCCAGGACATTGTTGCAGGAGTTTCTCAGGATAGTTTACAAAGCCCAACCATCTTCAGCTACTTCATCAACCATCTTCTCTCCATCATAAGGTCAGAAGTGAGGATGTTCACTGATGATTGCAAAGTGCTCAATTCCTTTCACAACTCATCAGATAATGAAGTAGCCCGTGTCACATGCAGCAAGACCTGGATAACATTTAGGCTTGGACTGATAAGTGTCAAGTAACATTCGTGCCACACAAGTGCCAGGCAATGACTATCTCCAACAAGAGAAACTCTAACCATGCCCCTTGACATTCAATGGTATTACCATGTCAAATCCCCCACCATCAACATCCTGGGGGTTACCATTGAATAGAAACTTAAATGTACCAACCTCATAAATACTGTGGCTACAGAAGCATGTCAAAGGTTTGTATTCTGTGGCGAGTGACTCACCTCCTGAATCACCCAATCCTTTCCCCGATCTACAAGGCACAAGTTAGGAGTGTGATGGAATATACTTCATTTGCCTAGATGAATGCAATTCCAACAACACACAAGGTCGACAACATCCACGATAAAGCAGTCTGCTTGATTGGCACCTCATCCATCACCTTAAACATACACTCTCTCCACCACTGGCGCACCGCGATTGAAGTGTGTATCATCAACAAGATGCACTGCATCAGCTCACCGAGGCTTTTTTGACAGTACCCCTCAAACCCACGAGCTCTACCATCCAGAAGGACAAGCAGCAGGCACACCATCACCTCCTAGTTCCCCTCCAAGTCACATGCCATCCTTACTTGGAAATATATTACTGTTCCTTCATTATTACTGGCTTCAATATCCTGAAACTCCCTACCGAACAGCACTGTGGCAGTACCTTCACCTCACCAACTGCAGCGGTTCAAGGAGGCGGCTCACCAGCACCTTCTCAAGGACAATTAGGGATCAGCAATGAATGCTGACCATGCCAGCAATGCCCGCATCCTATGAATGAATTTTTTAAAATGGAGCAACATTGGCAAAGCAATAGTTATTATCCAACAATAGTTTCTCTGAAGGCATTAAGGGGGCGAAATTGCGTAGCGCCCATTTGTGGCGGTAACAGCTGCAAGGCGGGAGTTCCTGTGACAGACGTGGAAGACCCGCCCTGCTCATGATATTGGGGTCACCTCTGTGGGGCGTTACGGGGGCGGAAGCACAGGGAGATGGGTGCAGTGCTACATGCTGGGATGCGTAGTGCTGCCACATAGAAGGGGAGGGCCAAGCTGCAGATGTTGTGGCTCCCTAGCTGGACCAGGGTGCCATGCCATCAGCCCAGCTGTCAAGTGGAATGCCGGACTGCCAGATCGCGGCATAGACCCCGCATTGAGGGATGTAACGGGCCGTGACACGTAAATCGGACGATTTTTTTCTCGCACATGCCACCTCGCTTTAACTTGTGCCCCGCGAGCAGCCTGCAGCCCAGTGCCCACCCACCGAAGCTGTCGCTGTCATCGCCAGGCGCAGCTTCAAGGGGCGCTTATGAATCTTTGCTCTGTGCCGAAAGCAGGTCGCTGGGCACGGTGATGATGTAGTCATTGTCGGCGCAGCGGAGCAGTGTGCTACCGGTTACCACCTCCGCTAAACTCCTACGGAATTTAGCGGAAGTCGTTAGCAGCGCCGCACCTGGGCAAAAAGTCATTTGCACCCTGTTGGCATCCTCCAGGGGTGCTAATGGGAGGAGCAAACAACCCCAATTTCTCCCCCTTTGAGCCAGCCATGTAATGTGGGACTATAATCACACTTAGGACTGTTGATTCCCATCCATGAATGTGTCAGCTATAAGATGTAGCTCTTTCACCTCTGAGTCAGACGGTTGTGTTTTCAAGTCCATATCGAGAGTCTTAAGCAGAAAATCTTGGCTGACACTTCAGTGCAGTACTGAGGAAGTACTGCACTATCAGAGGTGCTGTCTTTCAGATGAATCATTCATCTGTCTGCCCTCCCAGGTGGCTGTAAAAGAGCCCATGGCATTATCTTGAAGAAGAGCAGGGAGGTTCAAAATGTATCCTTCAGTAAATATCACATTATCACATTGATGTTTGTGGGATCTTGCTGTGTGCAAAATGGCTGCCGCATTTCGTACATTCCAAAAGTACATAATTGAATGTAAAATGTTTTGGAACATCCTGAGGTCATGAAAGATGTTATTTAAATGCAACTTGTCTCTTTCTATTAGTGAACCAGTTGTGTTTTTAACTACAGATGTATTTACTGTAATTCTCCTGGAACCAATATGTAAATTACCAGATTTATTTAATTCACTTTCACAACTTGCCAAGTAGAATTTGAACATACAACCTCTGGTATGCTAGCCCAATAACATAAAGACTAGGCTACCAATGCTGCATAGACTAGTAACTAGCCCAATAACATAACCACTGGACTACCATACATGCATTGACTGGTCGACTGGATTATGTGCTTTATTACGAGAGTAGGGTTTAAATCTACTAACTCAGAGACTGTAGTATTAACTGAGTCAAGGTGGCTTGAACTAAAAATATTCAAACCAAATTTGAGAGGAGCAGCCCTGCAGTAAACAGTTAGCCCCACAGCAGCAAGGGATAATAATTAAAAAGAATCAACGTGTGATATCACAGGAAAGCAGGGAAGTGATTGGTTGGTCAGCATTTCTCTTTTTTGGGGGGGCATTGGTTTAATTTAAGTGTCAGGATTAAAAACTAAACGTTTAAAACATAATTTATTAATTAATTAAATATATTAGAGATGGCAGGGCAGGCTATGTGTTACTGCTCTAGTATGTGGGAGCTGGTGGACAACATTGAAGAGCACGGCGACCACATCTGCAGTAAATGTTGGCTGCTCGAGCAACTTCAGCTCCGCATTGATGAGCTGGAGCCCGAGCTTCAAACACTGCGACACATCAGGGAGGGGAAGAGTTACCTGGATGCTGTTTTCCAGGAGGCAATCTCACCCCTTAGATTAATTAATTCAAATCTTTTCCGTGGTCAGGGACAGGAGGGTGTGACTACAAACGAGGCCGATATGGAGACCCAGGAGGTAGTGATGGAGGAGCTTCAATTCTTGCAATTGTCTAACAGGTACGAGATTTTTGCTCCCTGTTTGGACGAGAGCAGGGACTGCAGGGAGGATGAGTAAACTGACCACAGCACTGCAGTACAGGAGGCCATTCAAGTGGGGGGAGTAAAAAGAAATGTTGTAGTGGTAGGGACAGTATCATTTGGGGGATAGATACTTTTCTCTGCAGCCAAGAGCGTGACTCCTGAAGGCTGTGTTGCCTGCCCGATGCCAGGGTTAAGGGCATCTCCTCTGGGCTGGAGAGGAACGGGTGTGGGAGAGGGAAGATCCAGTTGTCCTGGTCCACATAGGTACCAAGGACATAGGCAGAACAAAGAAAGAGGTTCTGCTGAGGGAGTATAAGCAGCTAGGGGCTAAATTAAAAAGCAGAACCACAAAGGTAATAATCTCTGGATTACTACCTGAGCCATAGTCAAACTTGAATAGGGAAATAAAGCATGAGATCAGTTCATTAGTGAGAAAAGATATTGGCTCAGAAGATCAAGATGCAGAATCAGTTTGGGTGGGGATAAGAAATAATAAGGGGAAGAAGTCACTGATGGGTGTAGTCTAATGACCCCTAACAGTAGCTATACTGTTGGATGGAGTATAAATCAAGAAATAATGGAGCCTTGTAAAAAAGGAACGGTAATAATCCTGGGAGATTTTAATCTTCATATTGATTGGACAAATCAAATTGGCCAGGGTAGCCTTGAGGAAGAGTTCATAGAGTGTACCCAGGATAGTTTCCTTGAAAAGTACATTGCGGAACCAAACAGGGAGCAGGCTACCTTAGATCTGGTACTGTGTAAAGAGACAGGATTAATAAATGATCTCCTTGCAAAGGATCCTCTAGGAAAGAGTGATCATAGCATGGTTGAATTTCAAATTCAGTTGGAGGGTGAGAAATTTGGATCTCAAACCAGTGTCCTGAGCTTAAATAAAGAAGACTACAAAGGTATGAGGGCAGAGTTGGCTAACGTCTACTGGGAAAATAGATTAAAGTATGGGATGGGTGATAAGCAGTGGCGGACATTTAAGGAGATAATAGAGTATTCAAACAGGCTCATTAGACAGGCTGTGAAAATTCACAGACAAGAAGTCAGTGAGTGGTAGTGAGAATGCAGATAGAAGGTTTGCGAATGTGTTAGTAAGGGATCATGGGAAAATGGCCAAGAGAAATTGTCCAGCTGCAATATTTGCCCTGTCGACACAAACTAAAGATTACTCAGAGTTGTGGTCAAACACGAGTTCCGTGAAAAAGCAAACGTCAGACATGATTCAGATGAGGGGCTGCTATAAACAGCAGTAAAATAGGGAAGTGTGATGAGATTCGAAACAATAAATACATCCCTGGAGCCCGCCCTATTTGGAGAGTTGCTAGCCTGCAATTGGGTATGATATGGGGGAAATCGACCAATGATTGTATAAGCTGAGTGTCACTCAAATGTGTTCTGCTGTAACAATGTATAAGTGTTGAGCTTTTGTACTGTTATGTAGCTTGTCAGGACAGAGGTGGACAAACTGGACTCGAGTGGGTTCCCCTTTATCTTAACAGGTCCTGGCCGGGAGATTCTCTAATAAAGGTCATATGTTGCTAAGACTAAAAGTGTTTGTGTGTCAGTGAATTCGCTGAAACGGATTGAAGGGAAAAGAATCCAGTATCAACAGTAGCATGTTGCATTAAGCCATCAATCAACTTGACATTTTAGGACCTTGGGTAGCGAGCCAATTAAAAGGTTAAAAGACTATTAATTGAGCCAATAAGGTCAAAGAAGGCGAGTTTTTTCTGTAAATTGAACCCGGTATAAATACAGCCATTTTGACCATGTGGTCCCAGAAGGACAAAGAACTGGCAATCAGCCAGCAGCTTGTTGCTCTCTGCCAAAAATAAAGAAGTTAAAACTACCATCGGAGTTTGTATTTCATTGGAAATTAAGAGATCTAACAATTTTGGCGTCACGAACAGGATCGCTGAGGAAAGAAACTGAATTTTGGACATCAGAGGTGTCCTTACCTACATACTGAGGTAAGGACACCTCTTTTAAAAAAGTTCTCGGTCAAAAGTCTAAATTCGCCTCTCCTTCTACGCGATTCTACGCGATTCCGAAAGCCTCCGGTTTGCGAACCCTTCAGTTGGTAGTCGGCTCGAGGTCCCATAGACGTCTAAACTTCGGCGGTGTGTTAGTTAATTAATCACCGACCTATTGATCGGCTAGAAAGCCTACGACTCGAGACCCCAGTAAAGAAATTATGGCAGCAGGAGACAAGAGCAAAGAATTGCCTCCAACTCTTAAAGGTGGGCAAGCACCACCTGAGGTTTCGATAGATGAAATCCTCGAACAGTTGAAAGAATACATAGAGCAACAATTCAACTTATCTAAAACCTGTATTAAGATCGAACAAAAGTACGGAACCTCCAAAGGACAATGGTCCTTGGACGAAATTAAAAGGGGAAAAACGACCCGTATGAAAAATAAAGAGCGAACTAGATGGTCCCTCGCGGTTATGGGCCAGATTCGAAAGCGGAATGAAATTATAATGCGTTCCCAACATGATCGAGAACTGACCAGTACAAAGGATCAATTGCAAGCAGTTTGTGCGCAGCTGCGACAGAAAAAGCTTGAACTTGAAAAGCTGGAAGCGGAAGTTAAAGATCTTAAAGGTGAAATTAAAGAATGGAAAAAATCATTAGGTCAAGAGACAGTAATAGGAAAAGGAAAATGTATTGATCAATTCCCAGGGTACCCATGTTTGGACAAATTAAAAGCGCAAACCCAAAGACACGACTGAGGAATAGATACGGATTCTGAATCCTCCGACAATACAGTGTCGGAGGATGAAGAATTAGAGGTGCGCTTTGCCCCATTTAAAAAAAGACGAGTTGTAGTCAAATCAGAAGAGACTGCGGATGAGGGCGGAAGCAAAAAAACGAAGAGAAGGCTGCATGAAAAATATTTAATTCATGATCTGGCAGACCCAGAGAAAATTGATAAATGGTTCAAGGAATTGCCCAATCCAAAGAAAGGGGGAGTAAAAACATGGGACCAATTGGACCGCTTTAGAAATATATATCAACTTCATCCCTGGGACGGAGTGCAAATTTTGACCATAATGGTGCCAAAAACACAGGGAAGAAAATTGCACGACAAGGTAGATGAAGCTTTGGGGCAGAATGTGCAAGAATTAGACGCAGGATGGGAGGCGTTTAAACACTGGCTGCAAGCCTTCAGTCCAGCTAAGACAGACTGGGGAAAAATTGCAGCCTGCCAACAGAAAGGAACAGAGGAGGTCCTGGAGTATGACGAGCGGTTTAGATGCACGTGGCTAGAACATTCGGGTATGAATAATACAGATGAGGAAATGGATGAACAAGTGTTTGGACCCCTGAAAGTAGCTTTCGTGGCAGGTCTAAAGCCAGAACTGTCCAAAATGCTTAAGGTAGTGTTACCGGACTGGGAAGGTAGAGGAACTACCTTTGCAGCATTGGTGGATCGATGTAACCAATTAGATCGGGATATGGGAGCTAAAGTCCGAGCTGTACAGGCTATGGGATGGAAATCCCAGGATTCCGGTAAACAGTTATCAGGAAAATTACCCGGAAAATGTCATTATTGTGGGAAAGAAGGTCACTGGGCCAAGACGTGCAGGGCAAAACAGAAAGGTCATGGCTGGGGAAGAGGACGCAGTCAGGGATACAATTCAGCCATCAAGCCAGGCTTGTCACAAGATAACGACCTCATAGAAACATTTAAGCGACTGACAATACAACAACAGAAGGAGTTACTTGGGATAGCAAAAAACGATTAGAGCCCACGCTGGCCCCCCTCCTCGCACTAATACAACAAAGGGGAGATGGGCTATATATAACTGTGAGGGTGGGTGATAAGGATGTGGACTGTCTTTTAGGCACAGGGGCGGAATTAAAATGCTTACCCCTACAATATGGAGACTTTTTGCCGTTGGATGGTAGGGCACGTACAGCCTATGGAGTTGGGGGCCATAAAATGGAAATTAAAAGGACAACACCGGTACTTATAGGGCTGGATCCACATGAACTAACCACGCCGGTCTGGATCGGCCCAGTAGATCAACCCCTTTTGGGAATGGACGTTCTAATCCAAGTAGATTCATCGTTGCATTTTGAGGATGGTCGGGTGACATGGTCAATTAGAACTTTGCAGAAAGAAGAATTGAAGGAACACCCGATATGGGCTAAAGATAAGAACGATTGTGGCCTACTCCAGATGGAGCCTGCGTCATTTACAGGGACCAAGCCTCCATGTACTAAACAGTATCCCATCAGTCCAACTGCCATCGCGGGAATCTTACCGGTTATTCAGCAATTGGAGAAACAAGGGGTGCTTATTAAGACGCATAGCTCCTCCAATAGCCCCGTGTGGCCGGTACAGAAATCTAATGAGACTAGATTATAGGAAAGCTAACCAGTGTATTGATCCTTTTGTCGCAGATCCCTCCACCATTTTTTATGCCCTCAAACCGGAACATAAATATTTCTCGGTTATAGATATGGCCAACGGATTTTGGTCGGTGCCTCTGGCACCGGAGGTTCGACAGTGGTTTGCTTTCACGGTCCAAGGACAACAGTATACTTGGACCCGGTTACCACAGGGTTTCCACAACAGCCCTGCGGTATTCAACATGGCTTTACAAAGCCACTTGCGAGAATTACCTCCCCTGTCATCCACAGTCATCCAATATGTAGACGATATCCTGCTAGCTTCAAACAGGGAAGAACAGCATGAACAAGATTTACGAGCTTTGCTGGACCACCTTCGGCTGAAAGGACATAAAGCCAGCATCAACAAAGCACAAATATCCCAAGAAGAGGTTGTACACCTGGGACAAAAGATTTCACAAGGAAAGAGAGAACTTACCCAGGATAGAACTGCAGCCATTCGGGCTGCTAAAAAACCCACCACTATTCAGGAACTAAGGTCTTTTTTGGGATTGTGTAAATTTAACAGAAATTGGATTGACTCCTTCACACAGCTTGCTCAGCCATTGAATGATATTTTAAAGGGGAAACATGCCTCTAAAGAAGCCATCACCCTCACAAAAGAACAGCAAGAGGCCTTCCTGAGTTTGAAAAAGGCTTTGTGTTCGGCACCGGCTCTGGGAATCCCCGACAGTGGTAAGCCATTTACCCTGTTTGTCCATGAGAAAGAAGGATATATGACAGCTATACTGACACAAGAACATGGGGATCAGCAAAGACCTATTGGCTATTATTCGGCAAAACTGGATGCGGTAGCCTTCGGATGGGGAAGTTGCCTCAGGGCCATGGAAGCTACATGTCGAGCGGTAATGACCACTGCGGGTCTAGTCCTCGACCAAAAGCTGATTGTCAAGTGTCCCCACACCGTACACGCTTTGCTGTCTATGAATAGAATGTCTCAGGTGACGGCAGCAAGATGGACCCGCTGGACAGCAGTTTTGGAAGCTCCTGATCTCCATATCGTCCGAGCCAACCCGGTTAATCCCGCAACTATGCTCCCAATGTCAGAATCGAGGGAGCAAGACGGGGGAGAATGTGAAGAGCATGACTGTGTGGAGATTTTAAAAGAAACAGAAGAAGCAGCCTTAGCAGCAGAGGAGCCTCTGCACAACCCAGACCTCATCCTGTTTACAAATGGTTCCTCCTTTGTTGACAATGGTACCAGAAAAGCAGGATGGGCAGTTACAACCTTATATGAGGTTGTGGCAAAAGGATGTTTACCCTCAGGAACGTCAGCACAACAGGCCGAGTTATGGGCCCTGTCAGAAGCATGTCGAATAGCAGAAGGACAGACAGCTAATGTCTACACAGATTCGCGTTATGCTTTTGGAGTCGCTCACGACTTTGGTCTGTTTTGGCGGAAAAGAGGATTCCTCACTGCTGCTGGTACACCTATCCGAAATGGAAAAGAAGTCCGAGACTTACTGGAGGCCATACAATTACCTCAGGAAGTGTCCATCCTGAAGTGTAAGGCCCATACCAAGGAAAATACCACAGAAGCACAGGGAAATGCCCTAGCCGACCAGGCAGCTAAAGATGCCGCCTCACAAGGCGTTCCTCTAGAAGAACCAACACAGATGTGCAGATTGAAAGCACTCAGGACTCTGACACAAGACCTTCAAACAATGCACGGTGAGTGCTCCCGAGAGGAAAAATGGACATGGATTGAGCCAGGAATTAAGCTATGCGAAGATGGTGTCTGGAGACAAAGAGTTACCGACAAGCCAGTCGCGCCACAAGCGCTTATGCCTTTTTTAGCCCAACAGTTCCACTCGTGGGGACACTTGGCCTCACAGCAGATGACGGCACGGTTCCAGAAAAGCTGGTGGGGTCGGGGATTTAAAAAACATGCCCAGCTGGTAACAGACCGCTGTGTGGTCTGCCAGAAAAATAATTCTGGTCCCATCACGGTAATGCCCCAACTGAGGCCCCCTGCCCCTGTCAGACCATTCCAGCATCTGCAGGTTGATTTTATATCTCTTCCTTCATGCCAAGGATACACTAACATTCTTGTCATGGTCGACAGATTCTCTAGATGGGTAGAAGCTGTCCCAACTAAAAGAGCCACAGCTAATCACACTGCAAAGGTCTTGTGTAAGGATTACATTCCCCGATGGGGAGTCCCGAGTAGCATTGACTCAGATCAGGGAACACACTTCACAGGTGCTGTCTGCCAAGAAGTCTGTAGGTTACTGAACATTAGGTGGGATTTACACTGTCCTTATCATCCACAATCATCAGGACAAGTAGAACGAATGAATCGAACTCTGAAACAACAGCTTGCCAAATATCACCAAGAAGGAACACCATGGCCCCAGGCACAACCAGGGCTTTAGGGCAACCCCGAACAGAACTACAGGTCTAAGCCCATTTGAAATTATAACAGGAAGACCCATGTCGCTGCCAGGAACTATCGATTTACGGAAAGCTGATGTTCACTTAATGAGTGACACTTTGTTATCATACTGTCAGAACTTAACCAATGCTATTAGTTCTGTTTCCCAACAGGTATCGGCAGCTTGGGGTAATCCACCCGAAGGAGGACACGACATCATCCCGGGAGTCTGGGTGTATGTGAAAAAGTTGCATAAAGAACCTTTGGGTGCCAAGTGGGAGGGACCTTATCAAGTGTTATTGACCACCCAGGCAGCTGTTAAAGTCCAAGGAAAGAAAGCCTGGATCCACGCTTCACATGTTAAATGAGCATCCGTAACTGAAGCTGAAATCTAATAAGGACAATTACTTTTTGCGAAAATGTATAAATTTACTGTATTATTGATTGTAGGTATTCTAGGCATAGGCCTACTTCTTACTAGCCGACCTTCTGCACCAAAGGGAAATAGTAGAGTTGCAAGGGAATTACATGTAAATACCTTTTTATATATGTCATACATTTATGCCAAGCAAGGTAACATTTCTAGTTGTTGGGTGTGTGCACATATTCCTATTCACTCAAAGGGAGGGATTCCCTTGAGGCCAGTTCCCTTGAATATCTCGGAAATGGCTGAGTGGATAATTAATCAAAACAAAACAGGCAATGCGTTTCAGGATACGGAAAACTGGGCACATAAATGGAAGTCAGCAGGTTACAATCTGACTACCTTTCAAGAGGGATACCAACCATGCTACAATAATTCCAAACGGCCCCAATTTTTTGTTATCACTAATACAACAGGAATAGGAAGACCGGAGGAATCGGTCTGTCTGATTAGAAACATCAAAGGAGGCCAAAATATGGGGTATAGTAACTGCTCCCGGAATTATAATATAATCAAGCCACGGAACCGTCCAAACTGGGCCGATGTGGGAATTTTTAACGAAACGGGGATTCTGAATAAAATAGATGGAAAAGCCTGGACAGGCCCCAGAGTGTTCCTGACAAAGAAACAGCTAACATTCATTGCATATAATGGCACCTATTGGGTGTGTGGCCACAAGGCCTACCCTTGGCTGCCCCAGAATTGGATGGGATCCTGCTATTTAATCTACATTGTGCCTTATATGTATCATATAAAGTCACTGTCGGAACATTTACACCATCCTAAGAGAGCTATCACAGAAACAGAGAGGTTCTTTGCCATCCTGATCCCCGGGTATGGGACCACCAAACTGGCAAGGGAATCCATTAACATGGCATCCGTTGTGGAACGAGTGGCCAATGATACCTCAGAGGCCCTAGTTAAAATCTATGCAGAGATGGTAGCAATCCGCACAGTAGCCCTGCAGAATACACTGGCCCTTGATTACATCCTGGCTGAAAAGGGAGGTACTTGCACCCTACTCGGAACTGAGTGTTGCACATATATCCCAGATAGCTCCGAAGAAATTACTCACTTAGCGGAGCATATCCAAAAGGAGGTAGAAAAACTTAAGCAACCCCCATCATTCACTTTGTGGAGTGGAGCCACTGAATGGCTAGGTTCAATCGGAACTTCATTGGTGGAAGGTTTAATTGTATTTGTTGTAATTGTTTTACTTTTATATTGTTTGTTTATGTTGATTAAATGTTGTTGCGACCAGGCAGCTGTAGCTGCTGTCCCGCAGGTGAGACACCTTGCAGGTCCCAGCAGACCGTCTGTACGTGGCACAGGGGTATGTTATGCTTAAGGAAATGTTGTTTACTGGTTGAATTAAGATATGGATTTGGATTAAATTGGAATAAGGTTAATTAACCTACTAAAACCAGACTTCCATTGTGGCCACGACGGAACTCGGGTTGGTGTAAATTTGTGTGGAAGCTACTAGTCCGGACATGTGGCGAAACACATCAACAAATTTTAGAAGGAAACTCTATTAACATGTATGAAATTATTTTGTAGAATGTTTAACCAGTGATACCTGAAGTTTTATGATTCAGTTTGTGAAAGAATCAAAGGGGGGATTGATAGAGTATTCAAACAGGCTCATTAGACAGGCTGTGAAAATTCACAGACAACAAGTCAGTGAGTGGTAGCATGTTGCATTAAGCCATCAATCAACTTGACATTTTAGGACCTTGGGTAGCGAGCCAATTAAAAGGTTAAAAGACTATTAATTGAGCCAATAAGGTCAAAGAAGGCGAGTTCTTTTCTGTAAATTGAACCCGGTATAAATACAGCCATTTTGACCATGTGATCCCAGAAGGACAAAGAACTGGCAATCAGTCAGCAGCTTGTTGCTCTCTGCCAAAAATAAAGAAGTTAAAACTACCATCGGAGTTCGTATTTCATTGGAAATTAAGAGATCTAACAGGAGATATTTCATAATTCTCAACAAAAATATATCTCAGTGAGAAGGAAATATTTTCAGAGAATGGAGAAATAAAAGATGGTATTGAATTGAAAACAATGGCATAAAAGTTCCCAATATAAGTGGGAGGTCAGAGGATTGAGAAACTGAAAAACCAACAAAGGACGACTAAAAAAATAATAGAGAGGGAAGATACATAATGAGAGTAAACGAGCAAAATTTAAAAACAGACAATAACAGTTTCTACAGGTATATAAAAAGGAAGAGAGTGGCTAAAGTAAATGTTGGTCCCTTAGAGGATGAGACTGGAGAATTAATAATGGGGAACAGGGAAATGGCAGAGACATTGAATAAATATTTTGTATTGGTCTTCACGGTAGAAGACACTAAAAACATCCTAATAATGGATAATCAAGGGGCGATAGGGAGGGAGGAACTTAATACAATCACTATCTCTAAAGAAGTAGTAGTCGGTAATATAATGGGACTAAAGGTGGACAAGTCCCTTGTACCTGATGGCTTGCATTCTCGGATCTTAAAATAAGTGGCTGCAGAGATAGTGGATGCATTGGTTGTAATCTACCAAAATTCCCTGGATTTTGGGGAGGTCCCAGCAGATTGGAAAACTGCAAATGTAACGCCCCTTTTTAAAAAATGAGGCAGACAAAAAGCAGGCAACTATAGACCAGTTAGCCTAACATCTGTCATTGGGAAAATGCTGGAGTCCATTATTAGTGAAGCAGGACATTTGGAAACGCATAATACAGTTAAGCAGAGTCAGCATGGTTTTATGAAAGGTAAATCATGTTTGACAAATTTGCTGGAGTTCTTTGAGGATGTAACGAGCAGGTTGGATAAGGGGGAACCAGTGGATGTGGTGCTTTTGGATTTCCAGAAGGCATTCAATAAGGTGCCACATAAAATGTTACTGCACAAGATAAAAGCTCACGGGGTTGGGGGCAATATATTAGCTTGGATAAGGGATTGGCTAACTAACAGAAAACAGAGAGTCGGGATAAATGTGTCATGTTCCGGTTGGCAAACAGTAACTAGTGGAGTGCCACAGGGATCAGTGCTGGGGCCTCAACTATTTACAATCTATATTAATGACATGGATGAAGGGATCGAGTGTAATGTGGCTGAGCTTGCTGATGATGGGTGGGAAAGCAAGTTGTGAGGAGGACACAAAAAACCTGCAAAGGGATGCAGACAGGCTAAGTGAGTGGGCAAATATTTTCCAGATGGAGTATAATGTGGGAAAGTGTGAGGTTATCCACTTTGGCAGGTAAAATAAAAAAGCTAATTATTATTTAAATGGAGAGAAATTACAAAATGCTGCAGTACAGAGAGATCTGGAGGTCCTTGTGCATGAAACACAAAAATTAGCATCAGGAAGGCAAATGGAATGTTGGCCTTTATTGCAAAAGGTTGGAGTATAAAAGCAGAGAAGTTCTGTTACAACTGTACAGGGTTTTGGTGAGGCCACATCAAGAGTACTATATGTGGTTTTGGTCTCCTTATTTAAGGAGGGATAAAATGACATTACAGGCAGTTCAGAGCAGGTTCACTAGGTTGATTCCTGAGATGAAGGGATTGACTTATGAGGAAAGGTTGAGTAGGTTGGGCCTATATTCATTGGGGTTCAGAAGAATGAGAGATGACCTTATTGAAACATGTAAGATACTGAGGGGGCTCGACAGGGTAGATGCAGAGAGGATGGTTCCCCTCGTGGGGGAATATAGAACTAGGGGGCATAGTTTCAGAATAAGGGGTTGCCCATTTAAAACTGAGTTGAGGAGGAATTTCTTCTCAAATCTGTGGAATTCTCTCCCCAGAGAACTGTGGAGGCTGGATCATTGATTATATTTAAGGTGGAGATGGACAGATTTTTGAGTGATAAGGGAGTTGATAAGGGTTATGGGGAGCGAGCAGGGAAGTGGAACTGAGCCTAAGATCAGATCAGCCATGATCTTAGTGAATGGCGGAGCAGGCTCGAGGGGCCAAATGGCCTACTTCTGCTCCTATTTCTTATCTTCTTATGTTCTTATTTTCAAATTAAACATCCAGACCATGTCTGGTTCTCTCGTCTCTATATTGTGATTTGCAATATTGTTGCCCGCAATGAACCCGATTACCACAAGTGTCTCAATGTCATCATTTATTGATTTCGCTAATTGGCATAAATATTGTAACTAGCAGGACCCATGCTTCTTCCATTTATTGTTTTGGCAGGATTGATAGTCTTGCTGTCCATGTATTTGATAGTTCACATGTGTAAAATAATACTTAGCACTTGAAAGCCATGCATGATGGTCCAGATTTAATGTTATTCCATAGAAGTGGACCCAAGATGCAATTAATTTTAGCTATTAAATACCACAGGGTAAGTAGCTCCTTTGAACCAGCCAAAGTTCCATAACATAAGCCTGGCACCAACACAATTACTTCTCAAGATCAGACACCATGGGGCTCAAGTTTCGGCTCAAGTTGCTCCTATTTTTTTGGAGCAATTAGTTTAGAATGGAATATCTTAGCAATTGAAATTCTCGGCATTTAGTTTGCTCCAATTCTAGTGATTTAGAATAGTTTCATTTTAGAATAGTTTTATGTTCAAAAGGGGGCGTGTCCAGCCAATTTCGCCTGTTTTGCAAGTTTAGCCAGTGAAAACTTACTCCAAACTAACTTAGAACGGAGTAAGTGTAGATTTTTGTACGCTCAGAAAAACCTTGCCTACACTTTATAAATTAGGCACAGGGAATGAGAGATGGTGGGGGGAGGGAAGGGAAGTTAGAGTGAAGTTAGGGAATTTTATAAAGCATTAAACACTTCACTTTCACAAATAAAGAGCCATCATCAATAATAAATGATAAATAAATCAATAAATCAACCAATAAATTAATCCAAAAAAAATCTAAAATTAAAAATAAAAAAATAATAAAATATCAATCAATAAATAAAATATTAATAGTTTTTACTCACCTAATGCAGCACCGGGACCCCTCCAACAGCCTGCATGGGACGGGACCCCCCCCAGGAGATGCCGGGCGGGCGAACCCCGCCACCGACGAGGATGCCGAGGACTGTCCGCCCCCAGCAGATGCCGGACCGCCACCCAGGACTTTGGGCGGGCCCTGCCGCCGACCAGGATGCCACTTCGGGCGGGGCCCAACACCTAACAGATGACCGCCGCCCAAATTCATTAAAATTGAAAGTTTTTAAGGCTCAATACCCAGAAGTGACTGCCTTAAAAATATTTCGAAGCTTTCCCCGACTGCAATTGAGGCTCCCTTTTATTTTAACTGGAAATGGTCTCCTCCCAATTTGTGCGGCCCATGGTTGGTGAAAGGGAGCAAGAATCATCAGAAATCTGGCAAGCCAAGACAAATCATCTGACCCTGATTAATTTAAATCCATGAGCTTTTCACCTGTCTTTGATAGGACCTCTGGCTGCCAGAATGGAGATCACATGAAAATTTGGACGGCTGCCATAACAGTGACAAGTCAGAGTGGCTACTTGCTCCATTCTTTTGGGCCCACTGGTTGATTGGTTTGTTAATTGTTTCTAATACTTCACTCTATTAATGTTTTGACAATTGAGGTGCTAAAAAGGAAGCAAGTAAATGAGAATATTTCTAAGTGCAAATGAAAATCTGCCTCTCTGTACATGTGATTTGTGAAAAGGAGGTGGGAGAGATTTGCAGCCGAAAATACTGTTCATTAGGCTGATTACAGTCCGTTCATTATTATAGCTTACTTAGCTGAATATAAATTCATCTAACCCCTGGCAAGATGAATCATCCTAAGTGAAACTTATTTAGGCGCATCCATTTCTTATCACATTTAATTACTCAGTTGCAATTATCATTGGCTCATCTTGGTCGCACAATGGACTGAAGTTCTCTTCAGATCAATGCTAGTTTATCAGGGGAAAGAAAAACTTTTAAGTAGAATTTGGTCTTGAGATGTATAAGTGTTGATCACTAAATAAAAGTCCACCCATTTTTGGCATCAGAAGTGACAGGAGCTTTATAAATGTTGTACTCGAGAAACCTTGTAAGACATGCCAGAGACATCAAAGACTGGAGCTTCCTCTCGATAGGCAACAACAGCTTTTTGGCAGTAAATCATAAATGAATCTTCTGATTTAGCGCTGAAGTGCAAATTTAATATTTTATGCTTTTGCTAGGGCAGTAACACTACTGGCATGAAATTAAGTCATCCAATTAAATAGAAGATAAAGGTATACAATCCTAAAATGAAATTAGTAAATTCCTCAGCATTTGATGATCAGAAGTGAACATTCAATCGGGCAGATACTGCTTCATCCTGAAGGAGCAAAAACCACAGGGCCAGGTTTAGGCAGATGATGCTGAGTGTTTTGATCAGGTAACTAATACAGAACCTAAGAACATAAGAAATAGGAACAGGAGTAGGCTATTTGACCCTTCGAGCTATTTGACCCGAAGCTCAGCCAAGATCTTATTGTATGGCGGAACGGACTCGAGAGGCCAAATGGCCCACTCCTGTTCCTATTTCGTACATTCTTGTGTGCTCTGCCATTTAATAATGTCATGGCTGATCTTGTACCTCAAACCCACTTTCCCGCCCTATCTCCATATCCTTTGAAGAGGGTTCACATTTTCATGGTATCTTGCTGCTTGTGCTGAAATTACCAACAAAGTTTATTGAATGTCTGAAATGAAGAAGAATATTATTGGCATATTATGGGCGCAAATTTCCCCAAGAGTTGCCCTATTTTTTTTGGAGTGAGTAGCTTTTTTGGGAATAACTTAAAAAAGGCAAATTTCCCCATTTAACTTGCTTCAATGTAATTCAGTTAGTTATGTATTTTTATGGTTTAATTTGTTCTCTCCAAAAGGGTGCGTGACAAGCCACTTATGCCTCTTCTGGCCATAGAAGCAAATTTGGCCAGCTGAAAGTTACTCCAAACTAACTTTGGCCAGTATATGTGGCCACTTTTGTAGGCACAGAAAAACCTTACCTATATTTAAGAAATCAGCGCAGGAAGCCAAAGATAGGGGGCGGGGGCGGTGGGGAAGGTGAGTTAGAGGATTCCAAAGCACTAAAGACCTTCACAACATCAGCACAACATAACATCATCTTCAGCACAACAGCTGCACAACATCATCACAAATAAATGAAAGAAAAATCAGCTGCTGAAATTAGAGTAGTCCTACCTTGCCGACTGCAGAATGCACTGGCTAGCCCTCCCGCCAGGGCTAGAGGCGGCAGGCACGCATGAATGTAGGGATGAAGGATTTTTCCTTTTATAGTTGATGCTAAATGTTGCGTGGTCCAAATGAGGATGATTCAGTTTTGATGCAAAATAATTTTATTGTAAATTTTACAGTGCCTTTAACGACACCAACAACAACAACAAGAGCAACAACAGGAAAGAAAGACTGCACCCATCTTGGGGGAAGTACACTTCCATCTAAAGTCGGTGATGGTGGTGGGGTGGTCGGGGGCCCGGCTTGGGTCTGACCGGTGGCTGGTGCATGGAGTGAAGTGGGAGTGGCATTTGAGTATCCGGCCTTTGTGCCCTTATTGCAGAAGCCAGCTCCCTCATGGCATCTGCTGTCGTCTGCACACCCTCTGAAATGCCTGCCCTCACTTCCCATCTTAGTGCAGAGATTTCACCCGACAGTGTCGCGAACACATCACGCACCCCACTGACGGCTGCCACGAGTGATCTTGTGACGGCATTGGTCTCCTCATCCAATGAAACAATCTGATTAACATCTGCTGAGTGCTGCCTCTCAGGAGAGACTGGTTGGCTTTTCCTTCCCCTCGCCGTGGGTCTACCGAGTGGCACCCCTCCAGTGCGAGGCGCAGGCTGGGACGGTGGGGGACTGGGTGTCCCAAGATGCATTTCCCGACTGCCACTCGGACCCGCGATGTCAGATGGTGTGAACCCATGGAGTGTTACCGAGGAGCTCATGCAGGGTTCCAGCAGTGTGATGCCCTGTGCTATGTTCTGATCCATATCATGGTCAGCATTCTCATGAGTATACATTTCCATGGACACTCTCCTCCCCCCACCCACCTTGGTCTGGAGCACACGCATCTGGATCCTCAGTATTGTGTTCCTAACACAGATGAGACTGCACACAGGGAGGTTAAAGTAACAGTGACCTCAGTCTTTATTAAGACACTCCAGAGTAAGGAACAGGCCTTAGGGGCCGTCTTATATGCAGTGCTCTCAAGGGATGCTGGGATTCCTTTGGACTTCAGAGGATGCCTCCCTGGTGGCGGAACATGGGAGTGCATGCTTTACAGATACACATCATCACTCCCCGCCAAAGTCAAAGTGAAAACTATTTACAAGGTGAGGTGGTCGGGAGCCTTTCTTTCCCTGATGGACCGCCTCAGTACAAATGTCTGTTCTGGTGTGCTGGCTGTGCCCTCGCTGGGCTGGCGTGTTGTTGGCCCTGCAGGGCTGCTGGGTGAGCCTGGCCTCGCTGGGCTGTTGGGCATGATGGGTTCAATTTCCTGGTCGGGGGTGGTGTCGTTGATCCTTCGGGTGTGTGTTGTGTGCTCGAAAAAGGTGGTGTCTGCTGTGGGTTGTTCAGGGCAGTCTGTGAACCGCAGCCTCGTTTGGTCCAGGTGCTTTCTGCGAATTTATCCATTGTCTAGTTTGACTACAAACACCCTATTCCCTTCTTTAGCTATCACCGTGCCCGTGATCCACTTGGGACCATGTCCATAGTTTAGCACATACACAGGGTCATTCAGATCAATTTCCCGTCTCACGGTGGCGCGACCATCGTTTCCATTTTGTTGCTGCCGCCTGCTCTCTACCTGATCATGCAGTTTTGGGTGAACCAGCGAGAGTTTGGTTTTAAGTGTCCTTTTCATGAGTAGCTCAGCCGGCGGCACCCCTGTGAGCGAGTGGGATCTCGTGCGGTAGCTGAGCAGTACTCGGGACAAGCGGGTTTGGAGTGAGCCTTCTGTGACTCGTTTAAGGCTCTGTTTGATTGTTTGTACTGCCCGCTCTGCCTGCCCATTGGAGGCTGGTTTAAACGGGGCCGAAATGACATGTTTGATCCCATTGCGGCTCATGAATTCTTTTAATTCGGCACTGGTGAAACATGGCCCGTTGTCACTGACCAGTATGTCAGGCAGGCCGTTGGTAGCAAGCATGGCCCTCAGGCTTTCAATGGTGGCGGTGGCAGTGCTTCCCGACATTATTTCATATTCAATCCAGTTTGAAAAAGCATTCACCACCACCAGGAACATTTTACCGAGAAACGGGCCCACATAGTCGACATGGATCCTCAACCATGGTCTGGAGGGCCAGAACCACAAACTTAGTGGTGTCTCTCTGGGCGCGTTGCTCAACTGAGCACACACGCAGCATTGCTGTACACAGGATTCTAAGTCAGAATCGATACCGGGCCACCACACCAGAATGAGTAACAGGCCTTAGGGGCCGGCTAAAATGCAGTGTTTCCAAGGGATGCTTGGATCCCTGGGACTTCAGGGGATGCGCTCCCTGGTGGTAGAACTTGGGAGTGCATGCTTTACAGATAAACAAAATCTATGATCTTGAGGAGTGTATCTTTCTTCTGCAAAAGACAACAGAACAGTCAAATGGTTAGTAGCACAGGTAGGGGGAAGGATGGGTGGCATGAGTAGTCTCACATGTAGCAGGCCAGTCAGCAGGTTGATTTGAAGGGCGACTATGCATTTTAATGACTCACCCTCACCCTCGTATGTGAGTCCAGCTTGTGCAGAGCAGATTCTTTTTCTCCCTGTGCGAGTCAGCAAGGCAGCAACCCTCTGTTCCAGGGGTGACAGTTGGTGCAGATTTGGCGGACCTTGTCCTGTTCTAGCTCTCTCCCTCTTGTTGTGGGCCAATTTCTTCTGCAAAGATGAAAATATTAATTGATGGATGGGACACGTACAGATGCTTACATTTTCCACTGCAATTCAATTTAAAGACAAAGATATTACTTGCACTCACTACTTGACCAATGTCCTGCCATTTCTTCTTGCACTGGCTTCCAGATCTTGTGGTGTTGACCCCAGCGGAGAATTCTTCTGCAACAAGGTTCCATCTTTTTCTCATTTCCTTGGGTGAGCCTTTTAATGGACCGCTCTTGCTGATATCCAGCTCCAGCCAATTCTCCTCAATTACAGTCACTAACTTCTCCACTTTCTCATGGAGGAAATTCTTGGTTCGTCTTGCACGTTCTTGCACCATTTCGTCTCTTGGACTCTGTGATATCTTCACAGAGCACAGCACATACAACTTCCTAACATGGCAGGCAGCTCTCTCGGAAGTCTCCGGAATCTGCCTGGTTCTGTTTAATCATTAACCCTACACTTGCAGTACACAATACGTCCACATCCACAGTGTGGTGCTACAAACATTACAAACTTACAGACATTACAGTTCTCCCTCCTGAATGAAGAAGCCATCATAATAACCATCATACATAACTTTCATGTTTATACATAACATAGGATATAAACTTTTTTTTTCCTATTTACAAATTTAACTCTACCACTTGTTTTCTGTTTCAAAGAGGATACCTTCACTCTCGAACAGAACCTTCCAAACATGGTTTTGAATCTAAACTCATTCGAGGCTCATCCTGAGGAACGTTTTCCTCCACGGAATTTCCTTGATTTTCATTTGAACTCACTCTAACTTCAGGCTCTTTGTTTTCCTGACTCGGACTCAGACTTTCATTCGCATTCTCTCCTGGATTTGTTTCCAGTACATTGGATTTAGGACTTGCAACTGGTTTCTCAAAACTATCTGATGAGTCAGAAATAATTGAATCATTCCCATCTTCAACTCCTTCCATGTCTGTAGGTAAAATATGATCAATATGAACAAATCTAACCTATCCATTATCAAACATCTTTACCAAATATGTGCGAGGACCACATCTCTTCACCACACTTCCTGGTAACCACTTTACCCATTTATGGTGATGGTTCTTCACTCTCACCTTCTGGTTTAATTTCACACTTCTCTCTTTTACTCTACCTTTATCATGATTCTCTTTCTGTCTTAATTGTGTCTCTTCTACGGACTGTGCCAAATTTGGCTTTAACAACGAGAATCTGGTTCGTGGCAGTCATTTGAGAAACAACTCCGCTGGTGTTGTACCAGTAGTTGTATGGGGAGTATTTCGATATGTAATCAAAAAATTAACCAATTTGTGATCTAATGACAACTGTCATTTCTTTGGATTTGGATCGAACATTTGTTTTATGAGGGCACATTTTACAATTTGTACAGTGCGCTCTGCTGCACCATTCGAAGCAGGGTGGTATGGTGGAACCTTGGTATGTTTCACACCATTTTTGCTCATGAATTGTGCAAATTCTTCTGAACGAAATTATCCGAAACAATCTCTTCAGGGAGGCCAAATGAAGAAAATAATTTTTGTAAAATGTCCAATGTTTTACTTGTTGTTATTTTCCACATTGGAAACACCTCAACCCACTTCGATGACTATCAATCACAATGAACAATTGTTGTCCTTCTAACTCACCAAAATCAAAATGTAGCCTTTGCCAGAAGCTGGGAGGCCATTTCCATGGCTGTAATGCTACTGGTGGTGGTTGCTTGCTTACCGATTGACATGTTGTACACTGACTCACGATGTACTCTATATCTTTATCAAGACCTGGCCACCATAAATAACTGCGTGCAAAACTCTTGGTCAAGCACATTCCCAGGTGCTGGTCATGGAGGTCTCCTAATAATTTGGACCTGAATTTATTTGGTATAATAACTCTTGCACCCCACATGATACAATCTTTATCGACTGATAATTCATTCCTACGAATGAAGAATGAATGTGGATCTTTGTCTGTTACCTGGTTTGGCCATCCATTTGCAATATACTCATACACCTTTGACATCACTGGGTCACGTTTGGCTGCTCTATCAATCTCTTCAGCTGTGACTGGCAGTTCATCAATGTATGAAAAATAAAACACTTCTTCCCTTTCACGTTTAACTTGTGATGGGGAAGGCAATCTAGACATTGCATCAGCATTATTGTGATGAGCTGATCGTCTGTATTCAATATCATATGTATATGCTGACAAAATCAAAGCCCAACTCTGCATTCGGGCTGCAGCTAATGTTGAAACTGGGGACTTTGGATGGAGGATTGCTGTTAGGGGCTTATGGTCCGTAACGATTTAAACTTTCGACCATTCAAGTATTTGTGAAACTTCTTGACCCCAAAAATTAATGCCAAAGCTTCCCTTTCAATTTGCGCATAATTACTCTCACTGGCACTGAGAGTGCGTGAAGCAAAAGCAATTGGTCTCTCCTCCGCACTACTTAATACATGAGAGATTACTGCCTCAACTCCATACAGAGAGGCATCACATGCTAACTTAATCTCCTTAGATATGTCATAGTGAACTAACATGGTGCTCTCTACCAATTTGCTTTTACACTCCTTGAATGCTGTATTGCATTCTTTTGACCACTTCCAATGGACCTGTTTTTTCAAAAGTTCATTCAGTGGATGTAATACTGTAGCCAAATTTGGCAGGAACTTCCCATAATCGTTCAAAAGACCCAAAAATGAACAAAGTTCAGTGATATTCCTGGGAGTGGGTGCATTTCTAATTGCATCCAATTTTTCCATGGTTGGATGTAAACCATCTTTGTCTACTCTGTACCCTAAGTACTCCACTGAGTTTTTAAATAACTCACACTTACGAGTAGATACTCGTACTCTGTGCTTCTCTAGCTGTTTGAGGTCTTCATTCAATATTTTATTATGAATTTGCCTATTTGATCTTTATATTTCACCGGTACGGTGATACGACCTACCACAGGAATTTTCTCTCCCGAGTAGCCTCACAGCTCTATCTTGGATTTCTCCAATTGGAAATCACGCAATTTGTCGAGGTACAGCAACTCCGGTACTACACTCACGGATGCACCCGTGTCTATTTCCATTGGTATCTTGAATCCCGCAACATCTATGTGGATTTTGATGCTTTCTGAATCTCTGTCCATTAAACTCATGCTCCTGATGACGTGTAAGTCCAACATCTCCTCGTCCTGTTGTTGTTCTTCCACGCTATGCAGTCTCTTTGGATTTCTACTCATAGCTTTGAACGCTGGACTCATAGCTTTAAAAACTGGTTTACCCTTCAGTCAACATGCCTTCGCAAGATGCCCAGTGTTTCTACAGAAGAAACACTCTGCCTTCACGTATGGACAACTTTGAGCAATGTGTTGTCCCAGGCACCTATAGCACGACTTCGACACTCTGGTAGAATTTCCCGTTTCTGAGACTTTCGGCCATGCCCATCTTTTACTTTGAACCTGCAGGTGATTTACCTCGGTTGACTGACGACCGTAATTATTATTTAATTCTCGGGAATATTGTTTGGCCATGCTCATCGACCTCGCTGTCTGACAAACAATCTCAAAAGTGAAGTCATCCGTCGTTAATAACTTCATTCTGATCGCATCATTTTTCACCCCACAAACAAAACGATCCTGTAATGCTCGGTTTTGAAAGTTTCCAAAATTACAGTGCATCGATAGCTTTTTTAATGCTATGATGTAATCAGTGACTCTTTCATCCATCTTTTGATTCCTAATCCCGAAACAATAGCTTTCAGCAATTTCTAATGGTTTGGGTTTATAGTGCTGCTCCAGCTTTGTTAAAATCTCTTTAAGCGTTGTGTCCTTTGGCTCATCAGGCACAAACAGATGTATAAGGGTGTCATATAATGCCGCCCTGCCTCCGATAAGAAGATCGCTTTCTTACATTCCAACACAGCCCGGTTCTGGACTGCATTGTCTGGAACATCGATTAAGTTATTTGCAGTGAATTACATTTCTAGCCGATCCACGTACGCTTTAACGGTCATGTCTATATTCACCCAAATGTCCCAATACACCTGCCATTTTAATCTCTAGCTGTTCACACCATGTGCTGTATTTTACCTTGGATTTTGTAGCTTTTTTCCAAAGACAGAAACTTCCAAAGTCTCTCTGTCGACTAGCTGAATCCTTCAACACAATTTAAGCTTTAAATCATCTGAAAAATCCCATCTTCCGTCGCCAAATGTGATATCTTTATAGAGCACATCACACACAGCTTCCTAACATGGCAGGCAGCTCTCTCAGAAGTCTCCGGAATCTGCCAGGTTCTGTTTAATCATTAACTGTGCAATTGCAGTACACAATACGTCCATATCCACAGTGTGGTGCTACAAACATTACAAGCTTACAGACATTACAGACTTAACACAGGTAATGTTCAAAGGTCACACTTACATCTCTCTTACACCTATCCAGCACTCCTTTCCACTCCCTCAGCCACACAAAAATCAATATTCAGGCCTCACCTTTATATATGCTCATAACCAAAGATTCTGAGGATGCTCTCCCTTTAATTGGCCGATTGCCAAGCTTCCTGTTGCACTGCGTATGCACACAAACTGAGCTGCCCATTGCGCACGCGCACACGCTCAAACGGTCATGCGTGCCCCTGCCGGCACTACACAATATGCTGGGCCCAAGCCCCGCCCCTCTGCCAGCCATGTTGAGCAAGCGCGGCCGAAGCTCCACTCCCCCCCAGACTCTGCAGCGCCACGCCGATGGATCCGGACGACGAGCGAGCGGCCAAATTCAAAGGTAAATTTTTGGTGCTTTTTTTCCCCCAGGAAGTCGGCACACCACATCTAACTACACTGCTCTAAGCAGCTGTTGAACATTGGGGCCAATATATGTGCAGCACAGATCTGTAAACCTTCAAACATTCCTTGAGATTTCAGACATCTCAGTTGCAGAGATTATTGGGACAGCTTTTGTGACTGAATTGTCCTGCTCCATTGCAAGCTTCATTCTCCAGGTATCTCCATCTGCACTTTAACTGGTGAGTTGAGGTACTTTTTTTGCTATCACTGCAGCATTTCAGTCAATAGAAATTGGCTTGCACATGGAAAATAAGCACTCTTAAGCATACTTCAGTTTTATCAGGGCTGATTGTGTGGAACATTTTTAGTCACAGTCCTTTCCTTCTTAAGTCTCAGATCTGTATATCCATGGACACTTCCTTCTTCAATATTTTATTCCTTTATCACCCCTATTCTTCAGGCAATTGCTGCCATGTTTACCTGCATAACAACAATCACTGCAATTCAAAAGTAATTCATCGCATATGAAGCACTTCAAATCATTTCTGACAGACATAGTAATGTATGCCCTGTGAGTATACTCACAGGTGTCTGAAAATGTCTGATCTTGGAAGTCTAAGCAGAATTAGGCCTGGTTAGTACTTGGATGGGAGACCGCCTGGGAATACCGGGTGCAGTAGCCTTTCCCTACGACCACACTAATCTTAAAATGCCTGATATCATTTGATCTCAGAAGTTAAGCTGAGTCAGGCCTAGGTAGTACTTGGATGGGAGACTACCTGGGAATACCAGATGCAGTAGGAAAACCAAAAATAGAGCTGTTGACCATGATCTTATTGAATGGCGGAGCAGGCTCGTGGGGCCAAATGGCCTATTCCTGCTCCTATTTCTTATGTTCTTATGACCATTAACCAGTCCAGGCAGCGGACGGTCGAGGGGGTCGTTCAGCCCGACTGCCTGCCTCTCTTCCACGGTTAAATCCAAGCCAGCGTGTCCCTGGAGATGGTGCACGCGGTGTCCAACAGTAGGCTCGCGGCCTTCCGCGAGAGGTGGGCGCCAGAGGGACTGGAGTGCATCATCACCCCCAACAACAAAATTCTTATTTGAACCACGTAATGTTGAAAGTTTAATTTGTCTATGTTTGTCGGTTTTAGTGCTTCCCCCCCCCCGTCCCCTTTTAGCCAGGGATTCTTGTATAATTTGTGTTTTTAGTGCCCTCAAAAAAAAACAAGGGGCACTTGTTTGAAAGTGTTTGGAGTGTGTCCCCCCTTTAACCATGGGGCACTTGATTAAAGTGCACAATTAACATAGTTGTAGAGCTGTTGACCATGGTCTTATTGAATGGCAGTGCAGGCTCATGGGGCCAAATGGCCTATAACTGCTCCTATTTCTTATATTCTTATCTCTTATGACCATTAACCGGTCCAGGCAGCAGGCGGTCAAGGGGGTCGTTCAGCCCGACTGCCTGCCTCTCTTCCACGGTTGCATCCGAGCCAGGATGTCCCTGGAAATGGAGCACACGATGTCCACCGGTATGCTTGTGGCCTTCCGTGAGAGGTGGGCACCGGAGGGACTGGAGTGCATCATCATCCCCAGCAACCAAATTTGAATTTGAATTAAGTTGATGGTTAAAATTTTATTTGTTTATTTGTTGGTTTTAGTGCCCCCTTTAATAAGGGGGCATTTGCTTGATGGTTTCAACTAAAATAGTTGTACACCTGTTGACTGTGCCCTTAAAAAAGGGGCACTTGATTTAAAAGTTTTACAAAAATAATTGTAGAGCTGTTGAGCATGATCTTATTGAATGGTGGAGCAGGCTTGAGGAGCCAAATGGCCTACTCCTGGTCTTATTTGTTATGTTCTTATGAACATTAACCAGTCCAGGCAGTGGGCGGTCGAGGGGGTCATTCAGCCCAACTGCCTGCCTCTCTTCTGCAGTTTCATCCAAGCCAGGGTGTCCCTGGAGATGGAGCGCGCGGTGTCCACCGGTACACTCGCGGCCTTCCGGAGGGACTGGAGTGCATCATCACCCCCGGCAACAAAATTTCAATTTGATTTAAGTTACTGGTAAAAGTTTAATTTGATTAATGTGTCAGTTTTAGTGCCCCTCCCTTTAATCAGGAGCATTTGTCTTAAAGTTTGCAACAAAATAGTTGTGGAGCTGTTGAGTTGTGAGTGGCTTAGCCAGTCACGTGATGTTCACAAGACTCAATAAAACCCCAGTCAGTTGAGTTCAGGGGATCCACGATGAGGCAGGTGGTTGGTGAACCTTTGGATGAACTGGTAATGTGTAGTGTGATTGTTAAACCTTTGCTAATAAACCAATTGATTCTTAATAGCAATGTGTTGCTATGAATTCTTAAGCAAAGTACCCATGAAGCAAATATATTACAGACATGATGTGAGGATATATAAAAGCAATTATCTCTTTCTGTCCTGAAATCATTGCCTAATGCTGTGGTTGAATTAATTCCCGCATTCTCAGGTATCTCATAAAAGTAATCGTTCTTTATCCGTAAGCCCAGACAGCAAATGCCAAAAGGCCATTGGATGAACAACTTCCTTTTTGTAATTTTTCTTGTGCCCAAAATAACACTTCCTCCCCTTGACAGAAGTACTGAAATTGTGTCCTTGAATTTAGTACAAAAGAAAGGAACAATGTCATCTGATTTGATGTAATTGATTGATATCTCAACCAATCAACAGCATTGTTCATAAATATCAGTACACTATCAACAGCGAAACAGCTGAGTATATATATTATTCTCTGAAATACAGACATTTCTCAAACCTGATAAAGCCTGTGTCTTATTGCTTTTTAATGTCACCTGGCTGAATGTGTATCTATTAATATGTTCTTCTCTATTATATTGTCTATGTCATTTTTAAAGCAGCGAGTGTTAGAAATTGCCTCTTTACAACTATCTCTGGTCACTTTAAATAACCAGGTTCGAGTGCAAACTAATATGGTGGATATATCGACTAATCAGAGTTTAAGACAGAATATAACACATTAGTTATACAGTAACAATAGTTGAAATTGATCCGATTGGACAGATGGTTGACACACGTGAGCAATTGTGTTCTTCCTATCGTCTTGGGCTTCCCTTACTTTCTCTCTCTCTCTTTCTTCCTCCTTCTCTCTCTCTCTTTCTCTCTTCCGTCTGTGTCTACAAACTTCCAGGAGGTCACTTTTAACCTATTTTTAGGGGTGGGTCTGAACCTGAATATTGACAAGATCTTTTGATCTTTAGAGGTTCCCCTAAAAACTTAATATCCAATAAGGCTTCTAGTTCTTTGTCTCAATTCTTGTTTCAAAGAATCCGCCTTAAAATTGTCTTATGATTTTGGTCACATATCATCGTTTATAGCTTCTCAAAGTCACTTTTCTTTAGAATTCCTTTGATCTCTCTCTGTCTCTATTCTCTTGGGTACAATGAATCCTCTATCCTTCGAACTATGAGGCTCAAACCAGAGCTTTGTCACTTTAACTGGTCTTTACGACACAGCAAACTGCCTGTGTTTACGTTAATTCCTACAAACTTCCTTTGATTCTAAGCCTTTCCATACAAATTGTCTTAAAGATACATAGAGAAACTGAAGCTTTAACTTGAAAACCACAGATAATTATCATTTTTAAGCCTTTCCTATCATTCTAGGGGGAGACACCTTGTCTCCAGTCCAAAACAATGATTTAAAACACAGCATTCGTATCAGTTTTATATATTTTTAGGCATCCTTAGCTTCTAACATGAAATTGATATAGAAAAATGTCATGAATCACTTGATGGTACATAAGTTTGTCATAATATAAATGACTTTTCTTTTTATGAATTTTTTGTAAACCTTTCATGCTTAGTGTCTATGGTGGGGAAATTGAAAAACTAATTGAAAATATAAAGCATTTACAGATCAGGTTTTGCAAGGTGTAGCATGGTTAAGTGCACATAAAACTCCTTCTGCTCTGGCCCTCCATTGTGCATTAGCTCCAACCTGAGAAAGCTACCCTTACTCCAGTAGTGAGTCATTTCCCATCTCTCACACCAGCCCTTTCTAAGTGAGGATGGCAATTTAATGCGGATAGTGCAAACATTTTACGCTGTGGTTCCATGGAAACCCACTAGGAACTAGTTTGATACTGCCCAAGCAGAGTTGCTCTAGATTCAAACCCAGGTTTCAGAGGTAAAAAGGTCAGTGTCTAACCCACTCACCACCAAGTCATCCTGGAGACATTGGGGCTGCAGTTCTGGTGGGACCGCTCTGCTGGCAGAGTGGAACACACAATCATCCAATTACGGGTTGGTCGGCTAACACCTAAAAGGGCGAATGAAAGACATCCACCCCAATGCACGTTAATTGGAATGGTACTTAGCTGCTCCACTGGTTTGCCCTGAGGTCATATCCAGGCTGATGTAAAAACTACAGTGAAGGATCTTTGACGTAGAAAGTCGTGGATACCACAAAAGTTGCCAGTGTCACCGTGACTTTGGGTAAATGGCTGCTGAAAATGGTTGTGGTGGTAGAAGAGAAACATTGTTACTGGGGACTAAAGCTTTTTTGCCCAGCGCTAACTCACCATATAAATTCAGGGTCTCTTCAGTGATGGACAGATTCATGTTTTGCATGGCCAAGGCAATGTCATCAGCTTATACGAACTTGTGCGATTCTGTTTCGGGCAGATCACTGGTTTAAATGTTGAATAACATGGGTGCCAGGACAGAACTTTGTGGGAGTCTGTTGTTTAATGTTCGATATCTGCACTTCTAGCTGCCAGAGTACACACAGAAGTGTCGGTTGCTAAGCATGGAGCTGAGAAGATAGATCATTCTTCTGCAGGGTAAATAGTGGAGAGCTTCCATACTGTGTCATATGCCGCTGACAAGCCTATGAATGCTATGGCAGCCTTGAGCTGGTGCTGGAAGCCTGTTTCGATGTGTGTTGTTAAACCTGCTGGCCTTCATAGCTAGGGGATTTGAGTATAGGAGCAGGGAGGTCTTGCTGCAGCTGTACAGGGCCTTGGTGATGCCTCACCTGGAATACTGTGTTCAGTTTTGGTCTCCTAATCTGAGGAAGGACATTCTTGCTATTGAGGGAGTGCAGCGAAGGTTCACC
The DNA here is from genome assembly GCF_044704955.1 of Pristiophorus japonicus. Lineage (NCBI taxonomy): Eukaryota > Metazoa > Chordata > Chondrichthyes > Pristiophoridae > Pristiophorus > Pristiophorus japonicus. The sequence goes on along the minus strand of NC_091977.1, from coordinate 367,493,391 downwards.
AGACTGATTCCCGGAATGGCAGGACTGACATATGAGGAGAGACTGGATCGACTATGCCTGTATTCACTGGAGTTTAGAAGAATGAGAGGGGATCTCATAGAAACATATAAAATTCTGACGGGACTGGACAGGTTAGATGCAGGAAGAATGTTCCTGATGTTGGGGGAATCCAGAATCAGGGGTTACAGTCTAAGGATAAGGGGTAGGCCATTTAGGACCGAGATGAGGAGAAACTTCTTCACTCAGAGAGTTGTTAACCTGTGGAATTCTCTTCCGCAGAGAGTTGTTGATGCCAGCTCATTAGATATATTCAAGAGGGAGTTGGATATGGCCCTTATGGCTAAAGGGATCAAGGGGTATTGAGAGAAAGCCGGAAAGGGGTACTGAGGTGAATGTTCAGCCATGATCTTATTGAATGGTGGTGCAGGTTCAAAGGCCCGAATGGCCTACTCCTGCATCTATTTTTCTATGTTTCAATGTTTCTACCACTTTGTCACAGCAGTTACAGCTGCTCCTGAAGCCCGCTTGCTCCTTTTTACAGAGGATGGAGGCCTACTTCCGCCAATGGCGACTCCGGCCAAACCCGCAAAAAGCTGTCACCTCAAAATTCCATCTCAACACCCATCAAGCAAACCAAACTTTGAAAGTCTCCTTTTGTGGCGCAGTGGTAAACCATGTCAAAAAACTCTCCTATTTAGGAGTCATGCTTGATCGTACCCTGTCGTATAGACATGTCCAGAATCTTGGGAAGAAACTAGCCGGATCCACATGGGGAGCAGACGCTCAAACCCTCCGTATGGCAGTATTCACCCTGGTGTACTCTATAGCGGAGTACTGCTCTCCGCTATCAAATCCGCATGTAAAATCTGTTACTGTCCAGCTGAATCCTACTATATGAATTATCACAGGTACACTTTTATCGATACTAACACCTTGGCACTCGTACTTGCAAACATCGCACCATGATATGCCGCAAATATGCAATCTCCCGAGAATACAACCGCTATACCAACAAAAACATGCCAATCCAGGCCGACTTGAATAACCTACCACCACCCCATCTCAAATCTAGAAGGGCAATTTGGACAATCGCTGAAGTCCTTCTGCAATCTCCCCTTAGCTTTGATGACCGATGGCGAAATGCTTGGAAGAACTGCAACATGCGGAATGGATTCCTTATAGAAGACCCCACAGCACAACCTGTCGGATCAAACCTTCCCCGCCAACGGTGGACAACCATCAACTGCCTCAGATCTGGTCATGGTTGATGCTGCCACCTTCTCCATAGGTGAAAGATCAAAGCATCCCCATCACGTGATTGTTGAGCTCCTCATCAGACCCTGGAGCACTGCCCTTAGAGGAAATTTGCAGGCAGCCTACAAGATATCCATGCTGTTATGCCGGAATCTTTTGCCTGGATATCCAACTTAGATATTGGCATTTGATTTGCTTTGCTTCTGCTTTACAAAAGAAGAAGACCGTGTAAAATCCTTCTGGTGGCATTAGTGCAGGCATTGGTAGCGAAGTTGGCATCCAGAAGCGATGTTCCATCTTCCAACAGCCTCTGGAAGCAAGGGAATGAGTTTGCTAGGCTTAGTGGGACATTAAAAGAGCAATGCCTTCGGAACTGATAAAAGTAAAAATGAAGTAAAAAAAAAAGCAGGTTTCAGTCATTACTTTAAAAAAAAATTAAACAGAATTCCCAAATTAGAATCTTCAGCTGTTAAAACTGAATTCCCTTCAGCATGTCAAAAAATGGGAAAAAGTGCTTCAGCACTAACACAAATGGCTCAGCAAGTCGGGAAAGGGTTTCACAAGCAACACTCCAGCTTTGTCCACGGGGTCAACACTGCAACAGAGGTCCTCTACCCACAGGGCCCAGGAGACTCTCCAGAAAAAAGGATGTGAGACCACTTCACCGAGCCCATCACTACCAGCAGATTTTCCCCTGAGAATATGTAAAAGGGTTGCGAAAGTGGTAGATGGTTAGAGAAGGTGGCAAAAGGATGGAGATAGGGAATCATGGGAAAATAGCTAAAGAAATGGTCAAGATGCAGACAACTGCAGAATCAACAGGAAAAAGAAGGGGTTACCAAGAGTTGAAGTTGAGGTTAGACACGGGTCATGAGAAAGTCCAAGGCAGCACAAAGAAAGAAAGCAATTCTAGATAGGAAGGGAAAAGTAATAGCTTCTACTGATAAGGAGGAAGAGAAACTAATTGGGTTCTTTACTGATAAGGGAAGACAGTGTAGCAAAACTATAACTAACCTACCTGACACCAGCCCTAATTGGGAGACTTTCTTGCCTGCCATTGGACTTACTCGGGGGGGGGGGGGGGGGGAGGCAGAAAGGGATTGGATAGACCAAGTGCTAATCAAATGTGTTCTGTTTTGAAAATGTATATCTACTGTGCTTTTCATGCTGAAAAGGGGCTTGTCCAGGGGAAGGTAAACAGGCTCTGATTGGGAGTGTACCTTTGTCTTGACAAGTCCCGGCCGGAGAATCTTCAATAAAGGTAATTTACAGAAAAGGCAAGAGGTGTTCGCGTGTCAGTATATTCGCTGAAACAGATTGAGGGAAAAAGAATCCGTATTAACACCGCCATCACTTGTCTCCAGTACCCAAAGAAGCTTCATGACAGACCACTGGTCAAGGTCACTGAATGCATCTTCAAAAGTCGTCTCCTACCGACTGAATCACTTGCCTCACACACTTCTCAATGCACGACTCTTACCCCCCACTCACCTACCAGCAATCTGTACCAATCACAAGGCACACCTCCCATTCCTAGCCTCACCTCACCCCCTTGGAAGAATCGGGGCTGGCCATTCTTGGCAGGGGCATGGCTGAACCCTTGGCCACTGGCAGGGCACAAAGGATAAAAGATACTGTTACCCTCATACATTATCCTTCTTCTCGCATGCACCTCTTACTTTCCTGCCCTCCCCTCACCACAACTCCACCCTTGTGTCTTCCTCATTTCACACACCTAAGAAATGCCCAGCCGGTGGTTTGCCAAGAGGAAGGAGAGGAAAGTGAAGAAGAAGAAACACTGTCGTTCAATTTCACACGCCAATCCGCCAGCTCCTCAAGGTCGACGAGTAAGGCAATTTGCAGACTCCCCCACTGACCATCAGCAGCCTTCCATTAGCCATGGTGCAGCCACTGGTGTAGCACTGCAAAGGAGCACTGGGATAGGCAAAGGCACACGCAAGACAGTTATTGAGGGAATGCCTAAGGGTGATGAGTCGATTTCTTGATGTAATATTGCATTGATAGATGGATCAGGTTTGACTGGAATGTTTGCTTTGTGGTGGTTTTGATTTCAGCATTGTGGTCAAGAGGATGTTTTTATGGTCAGTAATAGAGGGAAGGTAAGGTGTAGGACTAATGTTAAAAGAGGAATTGGGGTTGTGGTCACTGGTACCACAGGTGGATAATTCGATCCTGGATCCTTTCCACTTCCTCCTGCTCCTCCTCTTTTTCCCCTGCCCCCCCTCTTTCTCCTCCTCCTCTTTCTCCTCTCCCTCTTTCTCTTTCTCCCCTTCTTTCTCCTCCTCCTGTTTCTCTTTCTCCCCCTCTTTCTCCTCCTCCTCTTTCTCTTTCTCCCCTTCTTTCTCCTCATTGTCATGTTCCTCCTCTTTCTCCTCTCCCACTTTCTCCTCTCCCTCTTTCTCCTCCCTTTCTTTCTCCTCTCCCTCCCTCTCTTCCTCTTCCTCTTCCTCCTCCTCCTCCTTTTCTGCTCCTCCTCCTCCGGCTCCTGAGCTAGTGGCCATATCCCTGATGGCAAGGGCTGTGCCCTCAGGACAGCCAGGTTGTGGTGGATACAACAGACCATTGTCATAGGGACACTCACTCCAGTGAGTACTGCAGAGCGCTTCCAGGGCAATTGAGGCACTGGAAGCATCATTTAAGGATGCCAGTGGTCTGCTCTATGTTGTTTCGTATGGCAGCATGGGTCTTATTGTACACATGCTGGCCACGTATGTTTGGTTGCAGAGCGGAGTCATGAGCCAGGTGATCAAGGGATAGCTCTTTTCGTCCAGTAGCCAGCCTCTGGGTTGCATTGATAGCTCAAAGACTGAGGAGGCAGCGGACTGGCACAGAATAAAAGCATTATGATACTGGGCATTGTAAGGGGGTGGTGGTCTCTATGAGGGGGTCAGGTTCCCTTCTGACCAACTTCAGTGGTTCGCATCACGCCCACTCCCTTGGATTTTGTACTCGGGATTTATTTGCCGGGTGTGACAAAAGTGCAAAGAACACTGGTTTGATGCAAAGAACTTTGGTTTTATTACACTCAAAGTAATACAGGCTTATTACTCTAGTAAGAAAATACAAGGCCAAATTTACAATCACTCTAATAATGAACAATACAAGGAAAGGTACAAGGTAAAACTTACAATCACTCTAATAAAGTACAGTACAAGGAAAGGTACAAGGTCAAATTTAAAATCACAAATCACTCTAATAAAGAACCATGCACTACACATTCAAAGGGGGGTCACAGTAAATTATACCTCCCACCTCCCAATACCTAATTCTAGCTACCACGTTGATACCACGTTGACTGTGGTCGGTCGCTGCTGCGATGGTGATGTTCTTCCTTCCGTCGGGACTTCAGGACTTCAAGGCTGGAGAAGTTAGTTTACAACTGTCGTGTTGGTTTCTCTCCTTGTCTTAATGACACAGCGTAGTGTGGTACTAGTCTGTCTATTAAAGTGTCATCTGAGGTGGTAGCAGCCTTGTAGCTACCTAGCAACCACCACTAACCTCTGTTGAAAACAGGGGTCAGTTATACAATTCAGTGTTCTAATCTTGCCATCAAATCTGTTCAAAACCCTTTGTATAATTTTGGTGGGCTTGGTTCTTCTTTGCAATATTTTGTCGGGCTCATTAAAAGTTGCTGTGTCTTAGGTGGGTTGATGTTCGAGAACTGTTTCCTGATGGAAAAGTAGTTTGGTAATTGCAATGTTCTTTTGTGCTTAGTCTTTCACATACAGGCTGGTTTGGGCCTCTTTGTGATGTATATGCTGAAATGGTTGTCCAGACCCATGTTGATGGGTAGCTACCTCTGGGTGATTTTGTGATGTTAATGTCTCTTGTGGGGAAGGATTTTCAAATACTCATTCTTCCAGACAGGTTAACTTAGTTCTCACACCCAAGTAGTTTCACTTAATTAGACTGTCTCTTGCAAATTCTGTAGGTCCGCCCACAGTCTTGAGTTTGTCTTTTAAAATCCAAAATTCTATTAAAGTTCGTAGTTTCTTCCATAAGCACTTTAGAGTTCCAAACATTTTGGTAGATAGTCCCAAATTAAATTTCCTTTCGAATGAGCCCAAACACAGGTAGAGTTTCTTGTTAATTTTGCATTCCTTCAGCATTCACCATCAGGATGTGCTGAGCCTGTCACACACCAACTGTACATTCAGCGAGTGGTAACCTTTGAGTTTGTGCTTCATCTGAGCATTTAAATACTATGTCTACAAAGCCACATGCATGCAGACAATGGTGCCCTGCACCATGGGAAGGCCGCTATCTTGGCAAAGACACATGCATGCTCTATCTGCTTCTCTTTGGTCAGAGAGAAAACAATGAAGTCCCCTCTCCTGGCATAAAGAGATTCTGTCACCTCTCTTGTGCAGCAGTGGACGGCGAAATGGTAGATATTACAGATGTCACCTGCTTCAATGTGGAAGGATCCCGACGAAAAGAAATTCAAGGCCACGGTCACCTTCACAGCCACTGACAGTGCTGTCCCTGCCCTGGTGTGAGGCTGCAGGTCTGGTTGCAAGAGGTGGCAGAATTCTGTGAGCACCTCCTTCGTAAAGCGCAGATACATCACACACTGCTCCTGGCTCAGGCTGAGTTAAGAGAATTGCTCTTGGAAGACCCAAGATGGGTAAGGCCTCTTGCTGAGAACCCTTCTCCCCGTCCACCTCCTCCCTCTGGGAACAGCTTGTTCTCTTTGCTGCCTTTGCTTCATCTCCCTGTCATGCTGCTGGCCAAGTGGCTGACATCTAGATCACCCATGACTGGGAGCACATGGTCTGAAGATATCATGTATCTTACATGGCCACTGATGGTACTATATCAAGGTGTGCCACCAGAGGGCACAGCAGTGGGAGACTCGTAGGTTATCTATACAGGTGTGCCTGGCCTAGTATAAAAGGCAGGCCACAAGGAGTAAATGGGTACTTTTCAGAATGGCAGGCAGTGACTAGTGGGGTACTGCAAGGTTCTGTGCTGGGGCCCCAGCTGTTTACATTGTACATTAATGATTTAGACAAGAGGATTAAATGTAGTATCTCCAAATTTGCGGATGACACTAAGTTGGGTGGCAGTGTGAGCTGCGAGGAGGATGCTATGAGGCTGCAGAGTGACTTGGATAGGTTAGGTGAGAGGGCAAATGCATGGCAGATGAAGTATAATGTGGATAAATGTGAGGTTATCCACTTTGGTGGTAAAAACAGAGAGACAGACTATTATCTGAATGGTGACAGATTAGGAAAAGGGAAGGTGCAACGAGACCTGGGTGTCATGGTACATCAGTCATTGAAGGTTGGCATGCAGGTACAGCAGGCGGTTAAGAAAGTAAATGGCATGTTGGCCTTCATAGCGAGGGGATTTGAGTACAGGGGCAGGGAGGTGTTGCTACAGTTGTACAGGGCCTTGGTGAGGCCACACCTGGAGTATTGTGTACAGTTTTGGTCTCCTAACTTGAGGAAGGACATTCTTGCTATTGAGGGAGTGCAGCGAAGATTCATCAAACTGATTCCCGGGATGGCGGGACTGACCTATCAAGAAAGACTGGATCAACTGGGCTTGTATTCACTGGAGTTCAGAAGAATGAGAGGGGACCTCACAGAAACATTTAAAATTCTGACGGGTTTAGACAGGTTAGATGCAGGAAGAATGTTCCCAATGTTGGGGAAGTCCAGAACCAGGGGTCACAGTCTGAGGATAAGGGGTAAGCCATTTAGGACCGAGATGAGGAGAAACTTCTTCACCCAGAGAGTGGTGAACCTGTGGAATTCTCTACCACAGAAAGTAGTTGAGGCCAATTCACTAAATATATTCAAAAGGGAGTTAGATGAAGTCCTTACTACTCGGGGGATCAAGGGGTATGGCGAGAAAGCAGGAAGGGGGTACTGAATTTCATGTTCAGCCATGAACTCATTGAATGGCGGTGCAGGCTAGAAGGGCTGAATGGCCTGCTCCTGCAACTATTTTCTATGTTTCTATGTTTCTATGTTTGTTTCTATCCTCAATCTGGAGTTAACTAATAAAGGACTAAGGTCACTACAATTCAAGTACAATGCACTGCCTCATGGAGTCATTGTTAGAGCATCTAAGGCATCAACAACTGGCGGCAAGAATACGAACTTTCACACGGAAATGGCTACACTTGGTACGTTGCAGCAGTTCACCGATGGGGATGATTGGGACGCCTTTGTGGAGAGGCTAGAACACGTTTTCACTGAAAACGACCTGGCAGGATATGACCCGGCCACAGTGGCTGATAAGTGCCGCGCTATCCTGCTAACCAGTTGTGGGCCCAACGTCTATGGCCTTGTCAGGGATTTGCTGGCACCAGCGAAGATAATGACCAAGCCGTATAAGGAACTCGTAACCCTGATCCTGGAGCAACTCAAGCCCAAGGGGAGCATCCTCACAGCCAGACACCGTTTCTACACCCACCAACAGCCCGAATGCCAGGAAGTTGCGAAGTATGCCGCAGACCTCAGGAGGCTGGTGGCATTGTGCGAGTTCGACACCCACCTCAACGAAGCGTGCGGGACATTCTTGTCACTGGAATCAGCCATGAGGCCTTCTTCACAAGCTGCTGTCGGCGGATACCACAGTCACAGTGCAGAAGGCCATCTCTGTGAGCCAGGCATTCATGACCTCGACCTGCTGCTCTTGGCAGATGTCTCACCCTCAGGACTCAAACCCGGCAGGTACTCTGCACAGAGTGGCGCCATTCAGGAGCTGGATTGTAGAGCATGAATCCTCTCAAGGAAGAGAGAACAAGCCCCTGAGTCCCCTAATTCAGAGTCCGCCAAGGGGGGCTAATCGAGTAGCACCACGCTGGCGTTGCGGAGGGAATCATAGGGCTCACCAGTGCTGTTTTACGGACTATGTTTGCAAAGGCTGCAGCATAAAGGGCCACCTCCAACAAATGTGTAAGAGAAATAGGACTCACTGTGTCGATGAGGAGTCCGCAGATGGCCATGAATCCAGTGTGGATTATGAGTTGTTCGACAGAGAGGCAGCTCAGCCCCATGGGGAGGGACATAGCATGTTTACCTGCATCAATGAGTGCTCCCCACTGAAGATGGAAGTCAAAATAGAGGGAAGTCCAGTCTTCATGGAAGTGGATACGGGGGTAAGCCAGTCACTGATGAATCAAGAAGCCTTTGAGAGGCTGTGGGACAATCCGGCTGAACGAACCAAGTTGGTCCCGGTTCAGGCAAAAGTGCGCACCTACACCAATGAAATCATCCCAGTCGTAGGTAGTGTGAATGTAAAGGTACTCTATGATGGCGCAGTGCACAATTTACCTCTGTGGATTGTTGCAGGTGATGAACCAATGCTGCTTGGCAGAAGGTGGATGAAGAAGATCCAGTGGAAGTGGGAAGATTTAATCCCTCCAGCGATCAAAGCCCTCTGCGCTCAGAGGCAAAGCAAGCCCTCACCTTAGCATGGACCCAGCACCGGTGAGCTGACCAGCACGGCACCCGAGACAGATCACTCAGCATGACTGCGTGGAGATGATCCAGCAGAGACGACCTGAACGCACCTTCCAGGCTCCAGTGGCAGGACTCAGGAGGGAGAAAATCGGATCCAGCAGCGACTTCCCAGCTGCAGAGGCAGAACTCGGGAGAAGAGGATCACCACAGTCGACATTGTGGACGAAGAAAAGATGGCGCCCGCACCACGAGGCAATGAGCTGAAGATAAAGATGGCCGTGGCCAGACCACAAGGTGCAGCGCTGATGGAGCAACACGTGGCACCAAACGGATTGGGGTAAAGCAAGCAAGGTTCTCTTAAACGAGGCCGGCACCCTACTATAATTAAAGGTACAGTTCCACTTAATTAAGCAATGTAACAAGAATTGTAAGTAAGTTAGAGACTAAAAGTGTAACGGACTATGTAAAGTGCATAAGTGACCATGCAAAATGTGTAACTGATAATCAGAATTGTATACATGCAAACAGCGAGGAAAAGTCGCGCGTTAGTGATCAGAATCCTCGAGGGTCCATCATAAGCAAGGAAAAGTTGTGCGATGCAGGATTCCCACCGCACACAATGCAGCGGGCAGACACCCATCGGGTGCATTCAGGTCCAGCAAGTTACCCAATGCTGTAGCCTGCGTCCCGGGGACCAGATTCATGCACCAGGAAGTGTGGCCTCAAGCAGCCAACACACAAGAGCTGCGAAGCTAGCGACCTCAGCAGGGCAAAGGCACAGGTGGTGATAACATACCCTGGGTCGGCTCCATCTCTCAAGCAATCGATGGCACTAACTGCCATGAGCCTGAAGGAGCAAACTGCACTTAGGCCATAGCCCTAGATGTATGGTCACCCGTCACTTTTTCCCCAGAGGAAACAAGCACCAGCCAGGATTTCAAACCAAGCGACGCTCAGGCCAGCGAGTCAGCGGTTCCCTGTGTACTGCTAGATGACAGCTCCTCAGGGAGCAGCTGGGACTCAGTGCATAAAGAAAGGACGGGGGGGAGTTCACAAACCTGCCTGAAGCAAGGAACCACAGTAACAGTCCCGAGAGCAGGCTACACAAGCTAATCGGCTTATCACTGCCAGCACCAGGCACTGAACAGCCACCAGACTGCAGGGACACCACCACGCAGCTTCGGAATTAGCTTGTCCTTGCGCACCGGTCACCGCATCGACAAAGCAACTAACGCTGTTGTCGCGCCACGGAACGACACACAAAAAAATGCAAAAACCACTTACCTGAACATAGAACCATAGAAACATAGAAAATAGGTGCAGCTGTAGGCCATTCGGCCCTTCGAGCCTGCACCACCATTCAATAAGATCATGGCTGATCATTCACCTCAGTACCCCTTTCCTGCTTTCTCTCCATACCCCTTGATCCCTTTAGCCGTAAGGGCCATATCTAACTCCTTCTTGAATATATCCAACGAATTGGCATCAACAACTTTCTGTGGTAGGGAATTCCACAGGGGAACCACTCTTTGAGTGAAGAACTTTTTCCTCATCTCACTCCTAAATGGCTTACCCCTTATCCGAAGACTGTGTCCCCTGGTTCTGTACTTCCCCAACATCGGGCACATTCTTCCTGCATCTAACCTGTCCAGTCCAGTTAGAATTTTATATGTTTCTATGAGATCCCCTCCCATCCTTCTAAACTCCAGTGAATAGAGGCCCAGTCGATCCAGTCTCTCCTCATATGTCAGTCCTGCCATCCCGGGAATCAGTCTGGTGATCCTTCGCTGCACTCCCTCAATAGCAAGAATGTCCTTCCTCAGATTAGGAGACCATCGCTGAACACAATGTTCCAGGTGAGGCCTCACTAAGGCCCTGTACAACTGCAGTAAGACTTCCCTGCTCCTATACTCAAATCCCGTAGCTATGAAGGCCAACATAACATTTGCCTTCTTCACCGCCTGCTGTATCTGCCTGCCAAATTTCAATGACTCATGTACCATGACACCCAGGTCTCATTGCACCTCCCCTTTTCCTAATCTGCCACCATTCAGATAATATTCTGCCTTCGTGTTTTTCCACCAAAATGGATAACCTCACATTTATCCACATTATACTACATTTGACACGTGTTTGCCCACTCACCTAACCTGTCCAAGTCACGTTGCAGCTTTTTAACGTCCTCCTCACAGCTCACACCGCCACCCAGCTTAGTGTCATCTGCAAACTTGGAGATATTACACTCAATTCCTTCATCTAAATCATTAATGTATATTGTAAATTGCTGGGGTCCCAGCACTGAGCCCTGCGGCACTCCACTAGTCACTGCCTGCCATTCTGAAAAGGACCCGTTTATCCCGACTCTCTGCTTCCTGTCTGCCAACCAGTTCTCTATCCACGTCAGTACATTACCCCCAATACCATGTGCTTTAATTTTGCACACCAATCTCTTGTGTGGGACCTTGTTAAAAGCCTTTTGAAAGTTCAAATATACCACATGCACTGGTTCTTCCTTATCTACTCTACCAGTTACAGTCCCCAAAAATTCTAGAAGATTTGTCAAGCAGGATTTCCCTTTCATAAATCCATGCTGACTTGGACCGATCCTGTCACTGCTTTCCAAATGTGCTGCTATTTCATCTTTAATTATTGATTCCAACATTTTCCCCACTATTGATGTCAGGCTAACTGGTCTATAATTATCCATTTTCTTTCTCCCTCCTTTCTTCAAAAGTGGTCTTACATTAGCTAACCTCCAGTCCATAGGAACTGATCCAGAGTCGATAGACTGTTGGAAAATGATCACCAATGCATCCACTATTTCTAGGGCTTATTCCTTAAGTACTCTGGGATGCAAACTATCAGGCCCCAGGGATTTATTGGCCTTCAATCCCATCAATTTCCCTAACACAATTTCCTGCCCAATAAGGATTTTCTTCAGGTCCTCCTTCTCACTAGACCCTCAGTCCCCTAGTATTTCCGGAAGGTTATTTGTGTCTTCCTTCGTGAAGACAGAACTAAAGTATTTGTTTAACTTGTCCGCCATTTCTTTGTTCCCCATTATAAATTCACCTGAATCTGACTGCGATGGACCTACGTTTGTTTTCACTAATCTTTTTCTCTTCACATATCTATAGAAGCTTTTGCAGTCAGTTTTTATGTTCCCAGCAAGCTTCCTCTCATACTCTATTTTCCCCCTTCTAATTAAACCTTTTGTCCTCCTCTGCTGTATTCTCCCAGTCCTCAGGTTTGCTGCTTTTTCTTTCCAATTTATCTATCCCTTCCTTGGATTTAACACTAATCTTAATTACCCTTGTTAGCTACGGTTGAGCCTCCTTTCCCATTTTATTTTTACTCCAGACAGGGATGTACAATTGTTCAAGTTCATCCATATGATCTTTAAATGTTTGCCATTACCCATCCACCGTCAACCCTTTAAGTATCACTCGCCAGTCTATTCTAGCCAATTCACGTCTCATACCATCAAAGTTACCTTTCCTTAAGTTCAGGACCCTAGTCTCTGAATTAATTGTGTCATTCTCCATCTTAATAAAGAATTTTACCATATTATAGTCATTCTTCCCCAAGGGGCCTCGCACAACAAGATTGTTAATTAGTCATTTCTCATTACACTCTAGTTGGTTCTTCGAAATATTGGTCTAGAAAACCATTCCTTATACACTCCAGGAAATCTTCCTCCACCGCATTGCTACCAGTTTGGTTAGCCCAATCAATATGTAGTTTAAAGTCGCCCATGATAACTGCTGTACCTTTATTGCATGAATCCCTAATTTCTTGTTTGATGCTGCCCCCAACCTCATTACTACTGTTTGGTGGTCTGTACATAACTCCCACTCATGTTTTCTGCCCTTTGGTATTCCGTAGCTCCATCCATACAGATTCCACATCATCCAAGCTAATGTCCTTCCTTACTATTGCATTAATTTCCTCTTTAACCAGCAATGCCACCCCGTCTCCTTTTCCTCTCTGCCTATCCTTCCTAATTTTTGAATACTCCTGGATGTGAAGTTCCCAGCCTTGTTCCCCCTGGACCCATGTCTCTGTGATGCCAATTACCTCATATCCGTTAACTGCTATCTGCACAGTTAATTCATCCATCTTATTCCGAATACTCATTGCATTGAGGCACAGAGTCTTCAGGCTTGTCTTTTTAACAGCCTTTCCCCTTTAGAAATTTGCTGGAATGTGGCCCTTTTTGCTTTTTGCCTTGGGTTTCTCTGCCCTCCACTTTTACTTTTCTTCTTTCTATGTTTTGCTTCTGCCCCCATTCTACTTCCCTCTGTCTCCCTGCATAGGTTCCCATCCCCCTGCCATATTAGTTTAACCCCTTCCCAACAGCACTAGCAAACACTCCCCCGAGGACATTGGTTCTGGTCCTGGCCAGGTGCAGACCATCCGGTTTGTACTGGTCCCACCTTCCCCAGAACCGGTTCCAATGTCCAAGGAACTTGAACGTACATGAATGCCAGGGGCCCCCGCTACACCAACGTGGGAAGGGGGGAGAATGGAGTGGTCAGGAACACACACACACAAACACCAACCACCAGCACGCTACTGCACCAACTGCCCACCCAAGGTTGAGCCGGCCCGTCAGATATCCACCTGACAAAACCCATATAGAGCTAAGCCCAGACCATAGTTAATGCAGAGGCGATTTGCACTGAGGGTTCAGGGGGGGAGTGATGTCATGTATCTTACATAGCCACTGTTGGTACTATATCAAGGTGTGCCACCAGAGGGCACAGCAGTGGGAGACTCGTAGCTTACCTATACAGTCGTGCCTGGCCTAGTAGAAAAGACAGGCCACCAAGTGTGATCCTCACTCTAGTCACTCGAGTTCAATTACTGCCTCGTGGAGTCATTGTCAAAGCATCTAAGGACACAACACCCCTCCACCTCCTCCCTCTGGGAACAGCTTGTCCCCTTTGCTGCCTTTGCTCCATCTCCCTGTCATGCTGCTGGCCAAGGGGCTGACCTAGATGACCCATGACTGGGAGCACATGGTCTGACCAGAACCCTTGAAGTCAAATGCAAGGCCTTCTCCACATGCAGCACCACTCCCTGTCACCTCACTGTAGGGTTGCAAAATTTGTGGCATAACCCCCCCAGTGTTTGGACTCATTGGAAAGGAAATTTAATTTGGAACTATCAACCACAAAGTTTGAGATCCTGAAGTGCACATGGAAGAAACTACGAGTTTTAAATTGTGTAAACTCGAAAACACTTCTCCCCGGGAGACATTAACATAGCAGCAATCAACCCAGAGCTAGCCAGCTATCACCCTGAGCAGGAAAACCATTCCAGCGCATATACATAATGACAATGGCACATCCAGCCCGCATGGAGAATCCAGGCCTCGGCAGACATTACAAATACCAAAGCTAATTTTTCCCCATCAAGAAACAAATTCAAAAGATTGACACATCCGAGACAGGTTAACAATAATGGGCCCGCCAAAATATAAAAAAGAGACATCAAGCCCGCCAAAAATTAAACAAAGTATCAGAGCTGATATGGCACGAAAATTAGAACAGCTCCCAAGGTATAACAGGGACCCTGTTTTAACGAAGTTATGGCAATACATCAGAGGGAGAAAGGAGAGAGACCACTACAGCAGTTTTAATAAGCCTCTCCAGCCTCGACAACACACCCGAGGCCACACTGCCCTGCTATCAAAGAAGAAGGAAGAACATCACCATGGTAGAAAAAGCAGCCCAGTAACTCCGGACATCACCATTGTGGCAGCAACCGACCACAGTCAACGTGATACCATTGAAAACACCGCGATCGACCAACTCCGAAACGAAATTCCTCAAAGAAGAAACTGAAGATTCTAAAATTTCCACTCTACAATCTAATCCTGACTACCAACAGGTGAAGCATTATCTAAAGAGACTTTTGAAACCTATTTCTAACGAAAGAAAGTGGGTACTCACCTTATAATCCAATATGTGCCCTACCGCATCAGTGGATACCACCCAACTGAAGACTACGCATTGAGAAGTCATCAATGACGTTCTGGGTACGGCAAGCAGAACCTACAGAGTCCAGCGAACCCCGAAATCGCGAACCACCGCCAGCTGCCAATAAAGGATTGGTGAGCATAGTCCCTGTTTGCCCTGGAGTTTAACCTAGTCAGAGTTAGGAATTGGGAGATGTATTATTTCTGTAACCCCTTTGAATGTGTGATACAGTGTTCTTTATTTGAATGATTACAAGTTTGACATTGTATTTTCTTGTCCTTAACAAAATCGAAGTTCTTTGCACCAAACCAGTTGACTCATGCACTTTGTCACATCTCCCAAAGAAATCCAAAGTCTAGAATCCAGGGAGTGGGAGTGATTCAAACCGCTCAGAAGGTCAGAGATGAACCTGACTCCACACACCACCCCCAACATCACCAACTTTAAATAACTCTGGAAAGTTCCAAACACTTCCACAAACTGCCCCATCAACAACCTCCCTTTATGTTCCAAAGTCCTTGAACATATAGTCACTTTCCAAATTTATGTCCATCTTTCCTGCATCTCCATGTTTGAACCTCTCCAATCAAGTTTCTGCCCCTGCCACAACACTGAAACAGCATTAAGCATGACATCCTATGAATGTAATCATCGTGAACAATCCCTGCTCATCCTTCTCAACCTTCCTGCAGCTATTGAAATGATTAACCACGCCATCCTCCTTCAACACCTCAGTAGGTCTGCCCTTAGCTTTCCACTTTTAACTATTACTCATACACAGAGCAGCTTCAGCAGTGGCTTCTGCCCCCACCACACCTGAGATTTGGAACAGGTTCAGCAGCAGATCAAAGCAGTGGGCAGAGATTCCACCACACTTCTGCAGGTGAAATGCTGTCAGAGAATTTTTGTCCGACAGAGGATCTGTTGTGGAAAATTGGAAAAAAATACTTTCATGCACTAAAGACTAATCTACAGTGTTACAGCTCTGACAGATCAGTGACAGAGCAGATGAAAATTTATTTTGGTTTGGACCTTGCCAAAAATGACATGGATGTCTTTGGTGCTAAAACCAGGTTAAACAATGTTAGAATTGAAGGCCTTAACTCAAAGGAGCAAAAAATATCATGTAAATCTAAATTCAGCTTTCCATTACAAAGTGTGCATAAAGATACAAATAAATCATATCCCAACAATCTGTAAGTCAATGACACTGTGTCATTTGCTCATAATTATAGTTTTTCCATGCACTAAACACACTATTCTTACCTATACTAGTGGGTGTAAAACTGCCATGGCAAGGAAATACCATTAATCATTAAAAGAATATTCTTTGATCATGAATAGCAATTTGACAAATTACAGGGTTAAGTTTCTCTACTTGTAAAAATCAGAAACATTGGTAAACCGAGCCATGATGGTAGCAGTCTGTGTTTGCATGACTTCAGTCTGAGCTTCCATTTTCGCACTCATCGTTAGGTGGCTTGTAGCAATGAAAGCTTAAATTTCAGCCATCTGACGCGGCATGATGTTTGGATCCACAAATGCATTAATGGTCTACCCAGCCCTTCCAGGCTGGAAAGGATGGGCACCAAGCTCTGCCCAAAGCCCTGTGCAAGGTTGGAACCGGATTCCTCCATGCTCCTTGAAAGTGACAACAGGCTCACTGGCAGGCCTGCCAATGCACCAAGCATTTCATTGTGAATGACCATCAGCGATCTTATACCATATGCCAATTTTAAATCAGAAAGAATTGTGAGATAAGGGGTAAGTGGGATGTGAGAAGACGGATAACGTATGAGAATACCGACATCTTGTATTCTTTCAGCCCCGCCACTGGCCATAGATTCAGACATGCCCCTACCAAGAATGGCCAGCACCATCTCCTCCAAGGAGGTCAGGTGATGCAGGCAAACCTTCCCTCATCGGTTAAGATCTGCTGACACCGGTTATGCGCCACCTTTTCTTTCAAGAGAAAGGGATGTTTGTCAGTGAGTGTGGTGTACTGTGTTTGGGTGATGTGCCTGTCATGGTTCAATAGCTAACAGTGTGTGTTCAAACTGTGAGATGTGGGTGTGAGGCTTGCAGCAGTGGTAAGTGTGTGCAGATGATTTGAAACTATGAATGTGAGGTGTGAGTCATGTTTGGTAGAGACTGTTGGTAGGTGAGTTATGAGAATGTGATGCATAGAGCTGTGTTTGAGGCTAATGGTGCAGATGGTGAGATATAGCATATGACGATGAATTCACTGACCTTGACCACTCATGTGAGGTCATTAAACTTCTTCCTGCACTGAATCCTGGTCCTCGTGGCTATACTGCTGGCATTGACCACATTGGCTATCTGCTCCCACTGCAGTCTTGTATGATGCCTGGAGGGCTCCATCGCCCCCTGTGGGAAGAGGACCTCTCTCATGGAGTTGGCTTCCTGGATCAAGGCCTCCAGTGCTGAATCTGAGAATCTTGGAGCCCTTTCTTTGGCCTGTTGAGCCATTACTCAGTCTTCTTGTTTCTAACACTTACCTCCACAAGCAGTCCCAGCCATTGGCAGGCAGAAGACACCCCCCTTTAAGAGGTGTAGACTGCTGTTAAGTAGTGCAGGCTAGATTTAATTGGATCTAGCCTTGCACAAACTTGGGCCCTCTGCTGTGCATTCAGCCAGCAACCTGCACCAGTTCAGAGCACTGCAGGCAGCACGAAAAATTCATGATTGTAGCATGCAGCCGACTGTTGAACATATTGTTTCAGGGATACTGAATTTCTGTGCCTAAATGTTTTATTGGAGACAAGAGCTTAAAAGGTTGAGGTGAAGGAATGTTTGAGCAGATTGACAGCTGCAGGACTATTGTGCATATGGAAAGTCAAAGGCTAGGCATTTGGTAATTGTTAATGAATTGGGGGAGAGTATTTCTTTCCAGGGGAGGACACAGAAGGAAGTGGGGTTGGAAGAGAAGGGGATGGGAGATGTGGCTGGTAAAGGATACATGGAAGTGGTTGAATAGGACTTTGTATGTGATCTAGACCATGGTAGTAGAAAGAGCATGTGATATAGCAAGCTCATGGGGGTGACTGTGAATATGGTTAGTAGAGTTTAGTTGGAGACAGATGTTTTGGGAGGACTTGAGGGCAGTGAAATCAGTGTAGAGGCAGTATGGCTAGTTGAGATAGAGATTGAAATCATTGAGAATGAGGAGACATTCTGTGCAAAAACTGATAGAGGAAAGGAAGGAGAATATCTCGTGGGAAAGCTCAGGATGGGGCTGGCAGATGGGGATAGGAGATGGTGGAGGTTTTAAAGGAGGAGCAATAGTGGTGCAACAGGATGAGGTGCTCGAAGATGTTTAGTTGCCAGAGGAGTAGAGGGAGAGAATAAGGTACGATTTGGTGATAAGGGCCACACTGCCACCACAATCAAAGATCAATTGCAATGAAAACAATTGAAGTTAACGTAGTTTTAGGGACCAATATTTATATTTTATTAGTGCATTCTATAAAGTTAGGTATTTTTTGTCCTACTTTATTCAGTTAGTGACATTTGTGCCCTCATGCATGTTTATTAATGAGGCGACTTCTGCTGCACTTTCATATTAGCTTGGCAGAATTCTCTATGGAAATAAGGGATACAATGGCCTCGAACAGTACAGTACAAAGGAAATGGTTACTTGTTCTGCATGTTGAAAAAGTGCAAGCCACAAAAGAATTTTGTGATTCACCAAGGTCAAAAAAAGTACTTTTTTAACAAAATTAATAAAGCGAAATATCACATAGTTTAGTGACTCTGAATACTTCACTGCTCTGTGGAACATCTCCTGGTATAACAAACATTTTATTTTGATCAGTTGGATGTCTGACACATGTGGAAATCCATTATTATGTTCAAGAGTCTCTAAAGCAAACTACTGAGAAATCTATATATTGGTATGTTGCTTGCCTAATATGGAGAGCACATTTTCTTCTAATGGAGAAACACCTCAGTCTCGAAAGCTTAGATGCAGATTGGCAGACATGACACTTAAGAGCCCGCCAA
This sequence comes from Pristiophorus japonicus, assembly GCF_044704955.1. Classification (NCBI taxonomy): domain Eukaryota; kingdom Metazoa; phylum Chordata; class Chondrichthyes; family Pristiophoridae; genus Pristiophorus; species Pristiophorus japonicus. The sequence goes on along the minus strand of NC_091977.1, from coordinate 367,474,691 downwards.
AAATGCACGGGAGGGGTGGGGGTGACTGCTAAGAATTCTCACAGCTGAAACCTCACAACTTGTCATTATGGAGTACTGGTAACTTTCTGTTGCTTGTTTACCTCGGACCTCCTTACCCATTGCAACATTGGCTTACTGAAGCTAAGGCTCCAATGATGGATTTATCTCTCCAGGTGAGTCAGGCAAGTTACAGTGCTCTGGATTCTGGAGTACTTCAGGCCTATCTGCTTCAGGTGCATCAGAGAGGGTTTGACTTCATTCTGAACTTCATTATCAGATATGTAATCTTAGAGCTCTCTCTATCCTAAAACGACAAAGTTTACCTCCACCTCGTCCCACGCCGTCCCCCTCCCCCCACACTACCAATCTTAAATAGTTAAGTGAACAGAGATAGGGGGTGGTTAACCTTAAGAAAATTTAAATACTATTGTTGAATTGTATACATATGCTCCAATTCCAGTTTTGTTGTGGTGCAACACAAACACATTTCTCATGATACCAGCATGTAAGTTTGCATAAGAAATGTATTAATTTCACAATAGGTAAAGGAAAAATATTTACCTCGCTTTACACAAAAAACACAAACGCATTTTTGGGTTCAAAAATATGTGCTCAAACATCATTAACCTAATAATTTGTAACATATGGACATTGATATTTCATTGTAGCTAAATATGAACAAGCACAACATTAGAAGTCAAATTCCAGTCTGCAACAAGTGCTTTAATTCTATTTGCAAATACTTTGTTGCATTTTATACCATTGTTTTTCCTGTAGTTTGCAGGCTATTCGACTCTGAACATAATAAAGGCCGTCGGTGTTCCACAGTTTCAGGCTAGAAGTGTACCTAAATCACCAGCATGATGTGGAGGAAAAATGGTAGGCAGCATGTTACACCGGGTCGGAAATCCCAATTACATTCTGCCCAGACCACCTCTGCCCTTTGTGCACACTGACTGTGAGCCCTTCTGGTGCAAATCACATTCAACTAATATTTAAGTTGACATCAAGTGACATCATTTAGGACTGGAACCAGATTTCCAACTCTTATACTGGTTATAGATTGAGATCCCCGAAAACCTTTGCAGTATGAATGCGCCATTTGGAGTACTTTTGGAACAGTTGGAATGAAGAGAAGCTGGACGAGGAAGAGGCCATTCAGGAAGTGAGGCATCGGCACGTCATTTGGATAAGCTCATCTCCTATCCTGTCCAGTAAAGGGGTCAGATTCTGTATGAGGTCTCATAATGGCCTCTGTTATGAGGAGCTGTGCTGCAGATGACCCTTGATATTCCACTTCTCCCAAGGCTGACTACATGCTTTCCATGCCACGCCTGTACTCTCTACACATGTCAGTTGCTCCACTGAGCAACAACAATCTGTCTCCCAGCCCTTATCAGCTGCAGAGGATGGCACCCTGATTCTGCTGCTCTTCTCCCAACACCTTCATCTGCTCTTGCTCACCTATGCAGCATCATCTCTATTCTCTTCATTGGAATTTCGAAATCCCTCAGATTTGACAATTGATTTTTGGAATAATGAGACGCAGTAAGGAAGCGTTGTGTGAGCTACTGGATGAGTGGTCTCAGGAGGATCATGCTTCAGAATCCTGAGTCATTCTGCAAAGGCAGAAAGCAGACACTATTAGAAGAGATAGCATTAAGGACCCCTGGGCAAGCGTATGGCATGATGTTGCAGATGAATGTCAGCTTGTGTGATAAAGTAAACATTATAATTAAATCATGGCAACCTTCAACATGAGTTCTAATGCATCATTAATAATCTGCTACTAGATATTATTAGATATTTTTAGATATTTATTTAAATTTCAACACCTGAACTCACAGAAAAGTTTGCCACTGTGTAGGATCAGAAAGGACTCCAACTGCTGTTCCACTGCAACTTTGCAGAGTTTAAGCAGCCTTGAGACTCTGTGCTGTAACAGGTTAGATCAGCCTGAGACCTGCAGTTGAAACCAGCCCAGTCTGCTAAGTAAAAATCAGGAAGAATCTCTTTTTAAGAAGACATAAGGGATACTTAAGAAGGCATATGGGATACTTTCCTTTATTAGCCCTGGCATAGAATATAAGAGCAATGAGGTTATGCTTGAACTGTATAAAATACGTTAGGCCACAGCTAGACTACTGTGTACAGTTCTGGTCATCACATTACAGGAAATATGTGATTGCACAAGAGAGGGTACAGAGGAAATTTGCAAGGATTTTGCCAGGACTGGAGAATTTTAGCCATGAGGAAAGCTGGGGTTGTTTCTTTGGAACAGAGGAGGCTGAGGGGAGACTTGATTGAGTTGTATAAAATTATGAGGAGTACAGATAAAGTGGATTGGAAGGACCTATTTCCCCTCACAGAGAGGTCAATAATCAGGGGCATAGATTTAAAGTAATTGATAGAAGGTTTAGAGTGGAGTTGAGGAGAACCTTTTTCACTCAGAGGGTGGCGGGGGTCTGGAACTCACTACCTGAAAGGGGTGCAGAGGCAGAAACATTCATCACATTTAAAACTTATTTGGATGTGCACTTGGATGTGTTGGGAAAATGTTGGAGTCCATTATTAAAGAAACAGTAACAGGACATTTAGAAAAGCAAAATTTGGTCAGGCAAAGTCAGCATGAATTTATGAAGGGGAAGTCATGTTTGACAAATTTGCTGGAATTCTTTGAAGATGTAATGAACAGGATCGATAAAGGGGAACCAGTGGATGTGGTGTATTTGGACTCCCAGAAGGCATTTGACAAGATACCACACAAAAGATTGCTGCACAAGATAAAAGTTCACGGGGTTGGGGGTAATATATTAGCATGGATAGAAGATTGGCTGACAAACAGAAAACAGAGAGTCGGGATAAATGGTTAATTCTCGGTTCTCTGGTTGGCAATCAGTAACGAGTGGGGTGCCGTAGGGATCAGTGCTGGGACCCCAACTATTTACAATCTATATTAATGTCTTGGAAGAGGGGACTGAGTACAACTTAGCCAAGTTTGCTGATGATACAAAGATGGGAGGAAGGGTAATGTGTGAAGAGGACATAAAGAGACTGCAGGAGGAGATAGACAGGCTAAGTGAGTGGGCAAAAATTTGGCAGATGGAGTATAATGTTGGAAAATGTGAGGTCATGCACTTTAGCAGAAAAAAATCAAAGAGCAAGTTATTATTTGAATGGAGAAAGATTGCAAAGTGCTGCAGTATAGATGGACCTGGGGGTACTTATCCATGAAACACAGAAGGATAGTATGCAGGTATAGCAAGTTATCAGGAAGGCCAATGGAATCTTGGCCTTTATTGCAAAGGGGATGGAGTATAAAAGCAGGGAAGTCTTGTTACATCTGTATAGGGTATTGGTGAGGCCACACCTCGAATACTGCTTGCAGTTTTGGTTTCCATATTTACGAAAGGATATACTTGTTGTGGAGGCAGTCCAGAGAAGGATCACTAGGTTGATCCCGGGGATGAGTGGGTTGACTTATGAGGAAAGGTTGAGTAGGTTGGGCCTCTACTCTTTGGAATTCAGAAGAATGAGAGGTGATCTTATCAAAACATATAAGGTTATGAGGGGGCTTGACAAGGTGGATGCAGAGAGGATGTTTCCACTGGCGGGGGAGACTAGAACTAGAGGGCATGATCTTAGGATAAGGGGCCGCCCATTTAGAACTGAGATGAGGAGAAATTTCTTCTCTCAGAGGGTTGTGAATCTGTGGAATTTGCTGCCTCAGAGAGCTGTGGAAGCTGGGACTTTAAATAAATTTAAGTCAGAAATAGACAGTTTCTTAAATGATAAGGAGATAAGGGGTTATGGGAAGCGGGCAGGGAAGTGGGGCTGAGTCCATGATAAGATCAGCCATGATCTTATTGAATGGCGGAGCAGGCTCGAGAGGCCTTATGGCCTACTCCTGCTCCTATTTCTTATGTTCTTATGTTCTTAAATGCTGTAACCTACAAGGCTAATGACGAAGAGCTGGAAAGTGGGATCAGGCTGGATAGCTCTTTTTGGTCTGCACAGACATAATGGGCTGAATGTGCTCCTTCTGTGCTGTAATTTTCTATGATTCTAAGGCTAGACTTTCCACTTCAGATTGCTGGGCTAGTGCCCATATATTGCCCAAAAAGGCAGGCTATCACCCATTTCACTTCAAAAGTGGAAAGATGGGCCAGAACATCACCGGAAAATTGCCGGCCCAACCTTCGTGTCATATTGCCGAGGTGATCGCTGAGGTAATCGCCCACACATCACCCCGCGCACCTTTTGGCACATCGCCCACACATCGCCGGGCTGATCCCTCGCCGAGAAAATCACTGGACATCGCTGGAGAAAAGCTGCCTTCCTCACAGAACTCAACACTACAGATGCCATTTTGAACATTGGAGGAAGTGAGGAGGCTGCTTAAACAAGGGGCTTATAATTTGTGAGTTATTTAAGAGCCTTTTACTGATAGATCCACTCACATTTATACTTATATTTATATTTATATTTATAATGTTATTTTATATATTTTTTTAGTACAAAGGTCATTTATAACAACAGTGATTGTGATAGTGATAATAGTTCTGGTGTCGGGGCCTGTAGCTTCTCTACGATTACTTGTAAATGCTCACATGCTGACATCTGAAGTTGAGTTAAGTGAAGAGTTTAGTGAAGGGGCCAATCGAAGAGGTGGCAGACTAATGCAGAGGCGGAGGAGAACATACAGCCACCAATCTTACAGGGCAAAGCAATCTTACCTCAACTTGTCTGATAACGCATGCCTTAGGAGGCTGTGCTGCCAAAAGGAGGTCATCGATGAGATATGCCAGCTCATCAAGGGGGATCTGCAGTCTTCCAGCACCAGCACGACCGCACTGCCCGTTGAGGTAAAGGTTGCTGCAGCACCATCCTTCTATGCATCAGGCTCCTTTCAGGCCTCAGCTGGCGACATTTGCGGTATCTCTCAACATGCAACACACTGCTCCATTCGACAGGTGAATGAAGCCCTTTATGCTCGCAGGGTGGACTTTATAAACTTCCCTATGACCAGGAAGGCACAAACCGGGAGGGCTTTGGATTTCTCGAGAATAACAAACTTCCCCAAGCTGCAGGGAGCAATAGACTGCACACACGTCGGCCTGAAAGCATCTTTACAGAATGTGGAGGTTGTTTTGTAACTGAAAGGGATTCCACTCCATTAATGTGCAGCTCGTTGTCGACCACAACCAAATAATCATGGCAGTTAATGCTAAATTTCCAGGCAGCATCCATAATGCGCACATAACCTGTTTGACAGTCAGCCACAAGGTTATGGTTGGCTGTTGGGAGATAAAGGATATGGCCTTGCCAACTGGCTCATGACCCCGCTGTGTATTCCCCTGCCAGAAGCCAAGAAGCATTAAAACAAAAGCCATATAGCTACACACAATATCGTTGAAAAGACAATTGGCGTACTCAAACTGTGCTTCAGATGCCTGGACCACTCTGGAGGCAGCCTACAGTACCACCCTAACCAGGTCGTTGAGTTTATTGTGGTGTGCTGCATGTTGCATTACCGAGCTATAAGGAGAGGACAACAATTGCCAGATGGGGCTGAAGCTCCACCTCCGGAATGAGTGGAGGCCGAAGAGGCAGATGGTGAGGAGCAGGAGGAGGAGAAGGCTGGTGGAGAGGACAATCAGCCTGGTGATTAATCCATGGTCCCTCCCCGAAGACTGGAGAAACCCCGTGGGAGTTACATTGCAAAGCTGTTGCACCAGCAGCTCAAAAATGAACGCTTTGCATGAACTTATATTGGGGACTGTCACAGTTACAGTTACAGTTAGACAACAGTTGCATTTGCATTGAGTTATTTTTCATCCTTGCCTGGTGTGGCCTGGCCACTGTTGTACAACAGTTGCATTCATGTTTTACCCTAACTTACATAATTAGAAGACACTGCACAACAATTGTAAAATTCAATAATTTTTTAATTAATTTAATAATATTGTAACAAATTTTTTAAAACTGTAACTCACCCCCGCCCAGCAATCACCCAACAACAATAAAAAAGAAGAACAACAACAACAATAAAACACCCCCCTCACTACCTGCGGCCACATTTCCCTCCAGATCCTGTACCCTCACTGCATCTTAACCCCACCCCGTTTCGGTCCCAGGGTAGCGCAACGAGTCTGGCATGCAGGGGGCGACGGCAAGACTTCCTGCCGTGGTGGGGGTTATGGTGGCACGATCACCTGTTGGGGGGGTGTTGGAGGGGAAGACGAAGCTGGGGAATCGCCTTCCGAGTCTGAAAAAAGTACTTCTTCTTGACTCGCTTGTGTGCTGGTGCTGGTGGTATGTCTGCCGGCAGCACCTTGGGGTTCAGTGCTGTGTCTCACCAACAATGCATGGCACAAGGCATCGATGGAGGCGGTCTGCGCACGCATCTCCAGGAGCGTCTGCCACGAAACCTCCGGTTGGCAAGCACACACCCGGGGCGTGTCTCTCGTGAATACCGCAAACGCCTGGAGATGCTCGCGACTGATCGCAACACTCTCCTCGCACAGTCTGGTCAAGTTCTCTATCCGATTGGCCAGAGGAGGCATGTGCTGACCTCGCTGACCCGACCTCCGTGAGGTTGGCGAGTGCACTATTAAATGCCCTTGCATCGCCGGCTGCACGCCGCTTGGTCCCGCCACATCTTCAGTCAAAAAGGACAAAGTGGCCACAGGTTCAACTGTCAGAGGGATGCAAGGGGCATCCTCCTCTATTTCCATAACATCTCCTTCCTCCTCTGGGTTGGTGGTCTCCTCCTCTTCCTCATCTTCGCCACCCGTGGTGAATAACACGTGCAATGGGGCCTCCCTTTGTGCCTCTGGAGCTGGGAGAGCTGCAAAACACAATTGAGCTTATTGAGCTTATTAGAACAGAAGGGATTCTTGCGCTGCACTGGTATACGTAGGAGGAGCAGCACTACTACAATAAATGTGGCTGAGAATTGTTACATATTAATGCATCATATGGTAGTACATATGGTAGTACATCTATGTGGAATTCACTGCCCCAGAGAGCAGTGGAGGCTGGATCAGTTGGAGATAGACAGAATGATAAGGGAGTGAAGGTTTATGGAGAGTGGACAGAGAAAGGGACAGGTGGCCAGATGGCCTACTCCTGTCTTATTTCTTACGTTTTTATGTTGTCAACCTGAGAGTAGAACAGAGGCTGCATGCATAACATGACATCATTCATATATTATAATTAAATGATGTTACATTACTTTAACACTGCTTGACACATTACTCACGTAACACATGGGAGGGTTCCGGAACACCACGGGTGGTGGCCGAGCGATTGTGGGTCCCCACAAGTGCCGCTGCATGCTCCTCCAGGTCGCTAAGTGGCTGCACCTGAGTAGGACACCCTCCACTGCCCCTCTGCTCAGAGCAATTGTTAGATATCTTCCTCTGCAAACGTGAAAAGAGCATGGCATAAGTTATTGACGAGGTAATAACACGGAAAGACAAGGTTCCAAAGCTATATGCTAATAGGGTTTGTATCATTGAAACATAGAAACATAGGAACATAGAAAATAGGTGCAGGAGTAGGCCATTCGGCCCTTTGAACCTGTACTACCATTCAATAAGATCATGGCTGATCATTCACCTCAGTACCACTTTCCTGCTTTCTCTTCATACCCTTTGATTCCTTTAGCTATAAGGACCATATCTAACTCCCTCTTGAATATATCCAATGAACTGGCATCAACAACTCTCTGCGGTAGGGAATGCCACAGGTTAACAACTTTCTGAGTGAAGCAGTTTCTCCTCATCTCAGTCCTAAATTGCTTACCCCTTATCATTAGACTGTGTCCCCCAGTTCTGGGCTTCCCCAACATTGGGGACATTCTACCTGCATCTAACCTGTTGAGTCCCGTCAGAATTTTATATGTTTCTATGAGATCCTCTCTAATCCTTCTAAACTCCAGTGAATACAGACCCAGTTGCTCCAGTCTCTCCTCATATGTCAGTCTTGCCATCCCAGGAATCAGTCTGGTGAACCTTCGCTGCACTCCCTCAATAACATAAATGTCCTTCCTCAGATTAGGAGACCAAAACTGAACACAATATTCCAGATGAGGACTCACCAAGGCCCTGTACACTGCAGTAAGATCTCCCTGCTCTTATACTCAAATCCCCTAGCTATGAAGGCCAACATACCATTTGCCTTCTTCACCGCCTGCTATGCCTGCATGCCAACTTTCAATGACTGATGTACCATGATACCCAGGTCTCGTTGCACCTCCACTTTTCCTAATCTGCCGCCATTCAGATAATATTCTGCCTTCGTGTTATTGCCTCCAAAGTGGATAACCTCACATTTATCCATATTATACTGCACCTGCCATGCATTTGCCCACTCACCTAACCTGCCCAAGTCACCTGCAGCCTCTTAGCATCCTCCTCACAGCTCACACCGCCACCCAGCTTAGTGTCATCTGCAAACTTGGAGATATTACACTCAATTCCTTCATCTAAATCATTAATGTATATTGTAAATAGCTGGGGTCCCAGCACTGAGCCCTGCGGCATCTCACTAGTCACTACCTGCCATTCTGAAAAGGACCCGTTTATCCCGACACTCTGCTTCCTGTCTGCCAACCAGTTCTCTATCCACATCAGTACATTACCCACAATATCATGTGCTTTAATTTTGCACACCAATCTCTTGCGTGGGACCTTGTCAAAAGCCTTTTGAAAGTCCAAATACATCACATCCACTGGTTCTCCCTTGTCCACTCTACTCGTTACATCCTTAAAAAAATTCCAGAAGGTTTGTCAAACTTGATTTCCCTTTCATAAATCCATGCTGACTTGGACCTATCCTGTCATTGCTTTCCAAATGCGCTGATATTTCATCTTTAATAATTGATTCCAACATTTTCCCCACTACTGATGTCAGGCTAACCGGTCTATAATTACCCATTTTCTCTCTCCCTCATTTTTAATAAGTGGTGTTAAATTAGCTACCCTCCAGTCCATAGGAACTGATCCAGAGTCGATAGACTGTTGGAAAATGATCACCAATGCATCCACTATTTTGAGGGCCACTTTCTATGTACTCTGGAATGCAGACTATGAGGCCCCCGGGATTTATCGGCCTTCAATTCCATCAATTTCCCAAATACAATTTCCCGCCTATTAAGGATATCCTACTGTTCCTCCTTCTCACTAAACCCTCGGTCCCCTAGTATTTCCAGAAGGTCCTTCGTGAAGACAGACCCAAAGTATTTGTTCAACTGGTCTGCCATTTCTTTGTTCCCCATTATAAATTCACCTGAATGTGCCTGCAAGGGATCTACATTTGTCTTCACTAATCTTTTTCTCTTCACATATCTATAGAAGCTTTTGCAGTCAGTTTTTATGTTCCCGGCAAGCTTCCTCTCAAACTCTATTTTCCCCCTCCTAATTAAACCCTTTGTCCTCCTCTGCTGAATTCTAAATTTCTTCCACTCCTCAGGTTTGCTGCTTTTTCTGGCCAATTTATATGCCTCTTCCTTTGATTTAACGCAATCGTTAATTTCCCTTGTTAGCCACGGTTGAGCCACCTTCCCCGCTTTATTTTTACTCCAGACAGGGATGTACAATTGTTGAAATTCATCCATGTGATTTTTAAATGTTTGCCATTGTCTATCCACGATCAATTTAAATTTTAATTTAATTTGCCAGTCTATTCTAGCCAATTCACGTCTCATACCATTGATGCACGGTTATAACAAAGATCGTTGTGTTTAAGAGCTAATGCTTGACACATACATCTCTCTCGACTACAATCTCCATTGAACTCGGCAATGACAGGCACTAATGTCCAAAAGTGTCCCAGGGCAGAAAGTGAGCAAGGGCAGCTCTCCCCCAGTCCATGCTGGGCCCCTGTGTAAGTGACAGCAGCCAGAGAGACTTAAAAAGGCCGCAGGTTCATAGCTCTGTCCAGGTTTTAGCAGAGAATATATATGTAATATATATAAGAATAACAAGTTTAAGTTCAATCCAGGGGATTTACTATTATAATTATAATTTGCATCATTACAATATAAAATCTATACTTACCCTTGCCGAAGCAACCAGGCTGGTCCAGCGCTTCCGGCTCTGGTCGGGCCCCCTCGCCTCATGGGACGCTGAGGAGACGACGTCCACGATCTCGGCCTAAATCTTTCTGTAGACTGGGAGTGGAGGTTACCCACGCCCACCATGGGTTAATTGGGCCCACCAGGAGTGCACCTCCTGGAAGAAGCCTCATTAGCCTCATCGGAAACGGGCTTTGCCCTTCGCCTCCCCCCATCCACATCACTGTCTTTTGAAGACATTTTCTGTTATCTTGATTTCCTTTTTTAACTCTTTTGAATATCTCTGTCTCTCACTCTGCTTTCCTATCTCTTTCTCTCACTCTGCTTTCCTCCTCTCTCTCTCTCTCCTCTCTTGCTCTCTCTTTCTCTCGCCCTCACATTTGCCTTCTGTGCATGTGTGGATGACCCCTGACCTCCCAAAATGCATGAAAACCTGTTTACCAAAAAAAAATGCATGCGCAGAAGGCTGTTGCTAGGGAAGCTTTGCCTTCCACATCGCTGGGCTATCGCTGGGTTAGTTTCACATCGCTGGGCTATCGCTGGGCCAGTTTCACATCGCTGGGCTATCACTGGTCCCATTTCATCTCACTGGGCTATGGCTTCGCCCATTCCACATCGCTGACCTATCGCTGTGCCGAAAGTCGCAATCCAAAAAATGGGCGATGCTCCAGCGATCACGAAGACTGACACATCACCAAGGCTGGAACATCGTCCATTTTTGGGGCGATAGCCAGCTAATTGGAAAGTCTAGCCCTATAATTTTCTCTGATAGCTTAAAGGGCCCAATAGTAATTGTCGCAACAAAGGGTTCTAAGGAAGTAACTGAATTTCAAATGAATCATTCCATCTGAAATATTAACCTCTCTTCTTTTTCAGTCATTGACCAACCTGCCACGTGTTGCCAGCCTTTCCTGATTTTATTTCAAATTTCCAACATGCAGTTTTTCTTTTAGTCGCTGCTAAGTGAAAATTGCTTTGAGCAGTCTCGACTAGCTCTTAATGAGTGCAAGTTCACAAAACAAAACCTGTCATAACATATGACTAATTGGTATGAAATTGGCTCTCTCACACTGAGACTAATGATGGATGATGTGGGAAAAGAAATGTCAAACTGCTGCAACATTGGCTTATTTCTGAGATTAAAAGTAAAGCATATTATTGTTGGAGCTATGAGATATCTAACCTTGAAATCCTTGATGCTGGCACTGAGTGCACAAGACTGAAGAAGATATTCTCCACACTCCTCAGCAGTAAGGCTTTGAAGAGCACAAAAATTAACCAAAAATATGAAACAATGCAATGTGGAGCCAAAAATCTGCACTGTTTTTGGTGAGATAGGGACAATACATGGCTTACCTTTATTTTAGAATTGAACTTTAGGGTGCGATTGGTTTCCGTCCAGTTTACACTCCATTTTCATTCCTCTAAAATTTCCATCCCAGAGGGGAAGGACTGCTTCCTTTGCCTGCCCCTTCCCTAGTGCGCACCTGATAGAGAATTCAAACAGGCTGCATTTAGACAGGCTGTGAAAATTCACAGACAACAAGTCAGAGATGCTACGTGAGTGGTAGCATGTTGCATTAAGCCATCAATCAACTTGACATTTTAGGACCCTTGGGTAGCGAGCCAATTAAAAGGTTAAAAGACTATTAATTGAGCCAATAAGGTCAAAGAAGGCGAGTTCTTTTCTGTAAATTGATCCAGATATAAGTACAGCCATTTTGACCATGTGGTCCCAGAAGGACAAAGACCTGGCTTAAAGGCAAGAACTTGTTACTGCTGCCAGAAATAAAGTGACATTAAAAATGACAATCGGAGTTCGTATTTCATTGGAAATTAAGAGATCTAACAATTTTGGCGTCACGAACAGGATCGCTGAGGAAAGAAACTGAATTTTGGACATCGGACCTACATACTGAGGTAAGGACACATCTTTTAAAAAAGTCCTCGGTCAAAAGTCTAAATTCGCCTCTCCTTCTACGCGATTCCGAAAGCCTCCGGTTTGCGAACCCTCCGGTAGGTAGTCGGCTCGAGATCCCATAGACGTCTAAACTTTGGCGGTGTGTTAGTTAATTAATCACTGACCTATTGATCGGCTAGATAGCCTACGACTCGAGACCCCAGTAAAGAAATTATGGCAGCAGGAGACAAGAGCAAAGAATTGCCTCCAACTCTTAAAGGTGGGCAAGCACCACCTGAAGTTTCGCTAGATTTAATTCTCCAACAGTTGAAAGAATACATAGAGCAACAATTCAACTTATCTAAAACCTGTATTAAGATCGAACAAAAGTACGGAGCCTCCAAAGGACAATGGTCCTTGGACGAGATTAAAAGGGTCTGGGGAAAAACGACCCGTATGAAAAATAAAGAGCGAACTAGTTGGTCCCTAGCGGTTATGGGCCAGATTCGAAAGCGGAATTAAATTATAATGCGTTCCCAACATGATCGAGAACTGACCAGTACAAAGGATCAATTGCAAGCTGTTTGTGCACAGCTGCGACAGAAAAAGCTTGAACTTGAAAAGCTGGAAGCGGAAGTTAAAGATCTTAAAGGTGAAATTAAAGAATGGAAAAAGTCATTAGGTCAAGAGACAGTAATAGGAAAAGGAAAATGTATTGATCAATTCCCAAGGTACCCATGTTTGGATAAATTAAAAGCGCAAACCCGAAGACACGACCGAGGAATAGATATGAATTCTGAATCCTCCGACGATACAGGGTCTGAGGATGAAGAATTAGGGGTGCGCTTTGCCCCGTTTAAAAAAAGACAAGTTGTAGTCAAATCAGAAGAGACTGCGGATGAGGGCGGAACCAAAAAAACAAAGAAAAGGCTGTATGAAACATACATAATTCATGATCCGGCAGACCCAGAGAAAATTGATAAATGGTCCAAGGAATTGCCCAATCCAAAGAAAAGGGGATTAAAAACGTGGGACCAATTGGACCGCTTAAGAAATATATATCAACTTCATCCCTGAGACGGAGTGCAAATTTTGACCATAATGGTGCCAAAAACACAGGGAAGAAAATTGCACGACAAGGTAGAAGAAGCTTTGGGGCAAGATGAGCAAGATTTAGATGCAGGATTGGAGGCGATTAAACACTGGCTGCAAGCCTTCAGTCCAGCTAAGACAGACTGGAGAAAAATTGCAGCCTGCCAACAGAAAGGAACAGAGGAGGTCCTGGAGTATGACGAGCGGTTTAGATGCATGTGGCTAGAACATTCGGGTATGAATAATACGGATGAGGAAATGGATGAACAAATGTTTGGACCCCGGAAAGCAGCTTTCGTGGCAGGTCTAAAGCCAGAACTGTCCAAAATGCTTAAGGTAGTGTTACCGGACTGGGAAGGTAGAGGAACTATCTTTGCAGCATTGGTGGATCGATGTAACCAATTAGATCGGGATATGGGAGCTAAAGTCCGAGCTGTACAGCCTATGGGATGGAAATCCCACGATTCCGATAAACAGTCATTAGGAAAATTACCCGAAAAATGTTATTATTGTGGGAAAGAAGGTCACTGGGCCAAGACGTGCAGGGCAAAACCGAAAGGTCATGGCTGGGGAAGAGGACGCAGCCAGGGATACAATTCAGCCAACAAACCAGGCTTGTCACAAGATAACGACCTCATAGAAGCATTTAAGCGACTGACAATACAACAACAGAAGGAGTTACTTGGGATAGCAAATAACGATTGGAGCCCACCCTGGTCAACCTCCTCGCACTAATACAACAAAGGGGAGATGGGCTATATATAACTGTGAGGGTGGGCGATAAGGATGTGGACTGTCTTTTAGACACAGGGGCGGAATTAACATGCTTACCCCTACAAATGGAGACTTTTTGTCGTTGAATGGTAGGGCACGTACAGCCTATGGAGTTGGGGGCCATAAAATGGAAATTAAAAGGACAACACCGGTACTTATAGGGCTGGGTCCACATGAACTAATCACGCTGATCTGGATAGGCCCAGTAGATTAACCCCTTTTGGGAATGGACATTCTAATCCAAGTCGATTCATCGTTGCATTTCGAGGATGGTCGGGTGATGGTCAATTAGAACTTTGAAGAAAGAAGAATTGAAGGAACACCCGATATGGGCTAAAGATAAGAACGATTGTGGCCTACTCCAGATGGAGCCTGCGTCATTTACAGGGACCAAGCCTCCATGTACTAAACAGTATCCATCAGTCCAACTGCCATCGCGGGAATCTTACCGGTTATTCAGCAATTGGAGAAACAAGGGGTGCTTATTAAAACGCATAGCTCCTCCAATAGCCCCGTGTGGCCGGTACAGAAATCTAATGAGACTTGGCGTTTGACTGTCGATTATAGGAAAGCTAACCAGTGTATTGATCCTTTTGTCGCAGATCCCTCCACCATTTTTAATGCCCTCAAACCGGAACATAAATATTTCTCGGTTATAGATATGGCCAATGGATTTTGGTCGGTGCCTCTGGCACCGGAGGTTCGACAGTGGTTTGCTTTCACGGTCCAAGGACAACAGTATACTTGGACCCGGTTACCGCAGGGTTTCCACATCAGCCCTATGGTATTCCACATGGCTTTACAAAGCCATTTGCGAGAATTACCTCCCCTGTCATTCACAGTCATCCAATATGTCGACGTAATCTTGCTAGCTTCAAACACGGAAGAACAGCATGAACAAGATTTACGAGCTTTGCTGGATCACCTTCGGCTGAAAGGACATAAAGCCACCATCGACAAAGCACAAATATCCCAAGAAGAGGTTGTATACCTGGGACAAAAGATTTCACAAGGAAAGAGAGAACTTACCCAGGATAGAACTGCAGCCATTCAGGCTGCTAAAAAACCCACCACTATTCAGGAACTAAGGTCTTTTTTGGGATTGTGCAACTTTAACAGAAATTGGATTGACTCCTTCACACAGCTTGCTCAGCCACTGAATGATATTTTAAAGGGGAAACGTGCCTCTAAAGAAGCATCACCCTCACTAAAGAACAGCAAGAGGCCTTCCTGAGTTTGAAAAAGGCTTTGTGTTTGGCACCGGCTCTGGGAATCCCCAACAGTGGTAAGCCATTTACCCTGTTTGTCCATGAGAAAGAAGGATATATGACAGCTATACTGACACAAGAACATGGGGATCGGCAAAGACCTATTGGCTATTATTTGGAAAAACTGGATGCGATAGCCCTCGGATGGGGAAGTTGCCTAAGGGCCATGGAAGCTACATGTCGAGCGGTAATGACCACTGCGGGTCTAGTCCTCAACCAAAAGCTGATTGTCAAGTGTCCCCACACCGTACACGCTTTGCTGTCTATCAATAGAATGTCTCAGGTGACGGCAGCAAGATGGACCCGCTGGACAGCAGTTTTGGAAGCTCCTAATCTCCATATCGTCCGGGCCAACCCGGTTAATCCCGCAACTATGCTCCCGATGTCAGAATCGAGGGAGCAAGAGGGGGGAGAATGTGAAGAGCATGACTGCGTGGAGATTTTAAAAGAAACAGAAGAAGCAGCCTTAGCAGCAGAGGAGCCTCTGCACAACCCAGACCTCATCCTGTTTACAAATGGTTCCTCCTTTGTTGACAATGGTACCAGAAAAGCAGGATGGGCAGTTACAACCTTATATGAGGTAGTGGCAAAAGGATGTTTATCCTCAGGAATGTCAGCACAACAGGCCGAGTTATGGGCCCTGTCAGAAGCATGTCGAATAGCAGAAGGACAGACAGCTAATGTCTACACAGATTCACGTTGTGCTTTTGGAGTCGCTCACGACTTTGGTCTGTTTTGGCGGAAAAGAGGATTCCTCACTGCTGCTGGTACACCTATTCGAAATGGAAAAGAAGTTAGAGACTTACTGAAGGCCATACAATTACCTCAGGAAGTGTCCATCCTGAAGTGTAAGGCCCATACCAAGGAAAAAACCACAGAAGCACAGGGAAATGCCCTAGCCGACCAGGCAGCTAAAGATGCCACCTCACAGGGCGTTCCTCCAGAAGAACGAACACAGATGTGCAGATTGAAAGCACTCAGGACTCTGACACGAGACCTTCAAACAATGCAAGGCGAGTGCTCCCGAGAGGAAAAATGGACATGGATTGAGGCAGGAATTAAGCTATGTGAAGATGGTGTCTGGAGACAAAGAGTTACTGACAAGCCAGTCGCGCCACAAGCGCTTATACCTTTTTTAGCCCAAGAGATCCACTTGTGGGGACACTTGGCCTCACAACAGATGACGGCACGGTTCCAGAAAAGCTGGTGGGGTCGGGGATTTAAAAAGCATGCCCAGCTGGTAACAGACCGCTGTGTGGTCTGCCAGAAAAATAATTCTGGACCCATCACAGTAATGCCCCAACTGAGACCCCCTGCCCCTGTCAGACCATTCCAGCATCTGCAGGTTGATTTTATACCTCTTCATTCATGCTAAGGATACACTAACATTCTTGTCATGGTCGACCGATTCTCTAGATGGGTAGAAGCTGTCCCAACTAAAAGAGCCACAGCCAATCACACTGCAAAGGTCTTGTGTAAGGATTACATTCCCCGATGGGGAGTCCCGAGTAGCATTGACTCAGATCAGGGAACACATTTCACAGGTGCTGTCTGCCAAGAAGTCTGTAGGTTACTGAACATTACGTGGGATTTACACTGTCCTTATCATCCACAATCATCAGGACAAGTAGAACGAATGAATCGAACTCTGAAACAACGGCTTGCCAAATATCACCAAGAAGGAACACCATGGCCCCAGGCACTACCAATAGTGCTATGTAGCATCAGGGCAACCCCGAACATAACTACAGGTCTAAGCCCATTTGAAATTATAACAGGAAGACCCATGTCTCTGCCAGGAATTATCGATTTACGGAAAGCTGATGTTCACTTAATGAGTGACACTTTGTTATCATACTGTCAGAACTTAACCAATGCTATTCGTTCTGTTTCCCGACAGGTATCAGCAGCTTGGGGTAATCCACCCAAAGGAGGACACGACATCATCCCGGGAGTCTGGGTGTATGTGAAAAAGTTGCATAAAGAACCTTTGGGTGCCAAGTGGGAGGGACCTTATCAAGTGTTATTGACCACCCAGGCAGCTGTTAAAGTCCAAGGAAAGAAAGCCTGGATCAACGCTTCACACGTTAAACGATCACCCGTAACTGAAGCTGAAATCTAATAAGGACAATTACTTTTTGCGAAAATGTATAAATTTACTGTATTATTGATTGTAGGTATTCTCGGCATAGGCCTACTTCTTACTAACTGACCTTCTGCACCAAAGGGAAATAGTAGGGTAGCAAGGGAATTACATGTAAATACATTTTTATATATGTCATACATTTATGCCAAACAAGGTAACATTTCTAGTTGTTGGGTGTGTGCGCATATTCCTATTCACTCAAAGGGAGAGATTCCCTTGAGGCCAGTTCCCTTGAATATCTCGGAAATGGCTGAGTGGATAATTAATCAAAACAAAACAGGCAATGCGTTTCAGGATACGGAAAATTGGGCACATAAATGGAAGTCAGCAGGTTACAATCTGACTACCTTTGAAGGGGGATACCAACCGTGCTACAATAATTCCAAACGGCCCCCATTTTTTGTCATCACTAATACAACGGGAATAGGAAGACCGGGGGAATCGGTCTGTCTGATTAGAAATATCAAAGGAGGCCAAAATATGGGGTATAGTAACTGCTCCTGGAATTATAATATAATCAAGCCACGGAAATGTCCAAACTGGGCCGATGTGGGAATTTTTAGCGTAACGGGGATTCTGAATAAAACAGATGGAAAAGCCTGGACAGGCCCCGGAGTGTTGCTGACAAAGAAACAGCTAACATTCATTGCATATAATGCACCTATTAGGTGTGTGGCCACAAGGCCTACCCTTGGCTGCCCCAGAATTGGATGGGATCCTGCTATTTAGCCTACATTGTACCTTATATGTATCATATAAAGTCACTGTCGGAACATTTACACCGTCCTAAGAGAGCTATCACAGAAACAGAGAGGTTCTTTGCCATTCTGATCCCTGGGTATGGGACTGCCAAACTGGCAAGGGAATCCATTAACATGGCATCCGTTGTGGAACGGGTAGCCAATGATACCTCAGAGGCCCTAGTTAAAATCAATGCAGAAATGGTAGCAATCCGCACAGTAGCCCTACAGAATAGATTGGCGCTTGATTACATCCTGGCTGAAAAGGGAGGTACTTGCACCCTACTCGGAACTGAGTGTTGCACATATATTCCAGATAGCTCCGAAGAAATTACCCACTTAGCGGAGCATATCCAAAAGGAGGTAGAAAAACTTAAGCAACCCCCATCATTCACTTTGTGGAGTGGAGCCACTGAATGGCTAGGTTCAATAGAAACTTCATTGGTGGAAGGTTTAATTCGATTTGTTGTAATTGTTTTACTTTTATATTGTTTGTTTATGTTGATTAAATGTTGTTGCGACCAGGCGGCTGTAGCTGCTGTCCCGCAGGTGAGACACCTTGCATGTCCCAGCAGACCATCTGTACATGTTACAGGAGTATGTTATGCTTAAGGGAAGGTTGTTTGCTGGTTGAATTAAGAGATTGATTTGGAATAAATTGGAATAAGGTTAATTAACATACTAAAATCAGACTTCCATTGTGGCCACGATGGAACTCGGGTTGGTGTAAATTTGTGTGGAAGCTAATAGTCCGGACATGTGGCGAAACACATCAACAAATTTTAGAAGGAAACTCTATTAACATGTATGAAATTATTTTGTAGAATGTTTAACCAGTGATACCTGATGTTTTATGATTCAGTTTGTGAAAGAATCAAAGGGGGGATTGATAGAGAATTCAAACAGGCTGCATTTAGACAGGCTGTGAAAATTCACAGACAACAAGTCAGAGATGCTACGTGAGTGGTAGCATGTTGCATTCAGCCATCAATCAACTTGACATTTTCGGACCCTTGGGTAGCGAGCCAATTAAAAGGTTAAAAGACTTTTAATTGAGCCAATAAGGTCAAAGAAGGCGAGTTCTTTTCTGTAAATTGATCCAGGTATAAGTACAGCCATTTTGACCATGTGGTCCCAGAAGGACAAAGACCTGGCTTAAAGCCAAGAACTTGTTACTGCTGCCAGAAATAAAGTGACATTAAAAATGACAATTGGAGTTCGTATTTCATTGGAAATTAAGAGATCTAACAGCACCTGAGATAGATAGCATAAGCCATCAGAATTCTTGGCATTTAAGCTGGTGTGCGGGTGTTGAAAATGAAAGGATGGTCATAATTACCATTATTACTATAATCTAAGACTCCTCCTCCTGCCCCTCCTCCTCCAATCCCTCCCCCTTCTAAACCTTCCCTCCTTGCCTCCCTCTTGCTACACTTCATCCTCGCTTTTCCGGCTTCCTTTTCCTCTCTCCATCCCATCCTACCTATTCCAATTTCTCCCTCCCCTTCCTACCCCTCCCCTCCTGTCACTTCTTTCTCCTCCCTACATCCAGTGCAAATTCTTCTGTGTACCCATTCACCT
The DNA here is from genome assembly GCF_044704955.1 of Pristiophorus japonicus. NCBI lineage: Eukaryota > Metazoa > Chordata > Chondrichthyes > Pristiophoridae > Pristiophorus > Pristiophorus japonicus. The sequence continues at coordinate 367,455,109 of NC_091977.1, read as the reverse complement.
GTGTTTGGCATTGGCCTGGTGATACTTTATCTGCAGCAGCTCAGAAGCTTGCTCCTTGAATGCAGTGAGCTGCTAAAGATTTTTAAATCTGGTGTTCCGCTGCCAGTGGCCTGCCTCTACCAGGCATTGCATGCCATTTTCTCTTGGAGGGCTAGAAATTCAATTGATTAGTGCCGCCTGTTAGCGCTCGGGAGGGACGCTAATGATGCAATAATGCCTTATCGATCAGGTGCAACGATTTTAGCGCCGGCCGTGAACTTCATTATGGTTTTAGCGGTGGCGCTAACACTTAGCACCTGGCCCTGTAGCAGCATTGAAATGGTGACATCAATGAGTAGCGTCCCAGAAGCAAAATTCAATGCGTTCACCGGAATTATCGCCTGGCACTAATCACGCCACAGAAATCTGGTGTTCTCACCTCTGGAGCCTCTCCCAGGGCACAATTCTATGCCATTGACAAGATTTTTATGCATTTTTAAACTTTCACCCAAACCTGGTTATGGTTCTGAAGTTAGCACCCTGATATCACCCTAAAAGACATATGCACCGCTGCTTTTAACACTCCACTCCCCTCATAAGGCGCTAAAAATGAACATTGCGATCGCCGGCGCTAAATATTGCCCGGTGCTAAACTTATCGTCCAGTCGCTGTTGGTGCCTCAAAACGGGCTATAATCAATTTTCCCCCCTTTTAGATGAAAGTAAACTTACCTCGAAAGTGGCAACAGACAGCTGAAGTAACGAGGAGGACAAGTGCTAAAAGGACACTGTAGCGTAAAAAGTTGAAGTTGTAAGGGACTGCGTACACGAAGAAAAGCAACAACTTGCATGTCTTCTATATAGTGAAACAACCCAGATGGAGGAGCCAGAGAGCTATTGAAGTAAAGTACACTGTGAATGAAGACTTGTCATTCTATTTAAGTGATGGGAGTACTCAGTCGAAGCGATCTCTTGGTGCAAGATGAACAGGGGAAGGTGACTATTCTCTTCCCTTTCCTGCTTCAATCAGGAAGATGGAAAGACTTACATTCATGACCTCAGGATGCCCCAAAGCACTTTATAACCAGTTAGGTACATTTTGAAGTGTAGTCACTGTTGTAATGTAGGAAAGCAGCAGTTAATTTGCATATGGCAAAGTCCCAGAAACAACAATGTGAGGATGAACAGATTTAGTGATGCTGGTTGAGGGATAAGTCTTGGTCAGGATGCTGGTGAGAACTCCAATGCTCTTCATTAAGATATTCAATGGGACCTATTACCCTGAGAGGGAAAACAGAACTTTGGTTTTATGTGAAAGACAGTGCATCCGACAGTGCAGCACTCCCTCAATACTGCACTGGAGTGGGACTTAAACCCACAACCTTTTAATTCAGAGGCAAGAGTGCTACCACTAAGCCACAGCTAACACCTAATCAGATCATTAAACTTTTTGTGGCACTGGTCTACTGCCCAGCAGGGTGATAAAAATCCAATTGGTGTCACTGCCATCACCCTTCACACTGGTCTGGTGACTGATTAGGATAACCTCTTTCCCTGTGAGGTCAGACTGTCTCACCTCTGGAAAATCTCATGCAGAAGGATCTGTGAGTCAGGATCTGAAACATTCTGGACTAGTCTGCTTGTTGTGCCACCAATGTGCTGCTTTGCAATTCCTCAGTACTTCATGTGGATGATATGAAATCATGAGAAAGCAGGAGGAAGTCTTAGTAAGAAATTACTGCAGTTCAACATTGTTGTGAAAACCTGGAGGAGCGAATACTCTAATTACCTGCTGTGTCTCCAGGAATCTGCTGACACATTAAGTTGCTGCCCACTTTTATATCCTGCAGCAACAAGTTTCCTTTCACCCCCACCCACAAGGATTTACTGATTTACTCCTATGTTACATGGACATTGCACTCCTAGTCCTCCAATCAATATGGTAATGAGCTCACATTGCAAATTCTGGCATGGTAAATGGTGCACTTCATCAGAAGGCAGACTCCTGCTCGGTAACATTACTGTAGCATAAACAGCCTTGTGAATCCTCAACACCAGAGCTCAATACATAAAAACAAAGGGATGATTACATGTATCATTCATTGAATGACTGTCATTACATGGATATAATCTGCACATTGGAACAAAAGTAGATTTATTTATTAATTTTACAGTCATTTGTTTTAGTCAATGTACTGTTGTCCTGTTCAGGTAGCAAGGGCTGGCTATTTACTGGGGTGGGTTGTGCAGGTGGGTGCAGGGAGTTTCAGATGGGAAACCCAGAAGTCTGGGTTACATAAGAACATAAGAAATAGGAGCAGGACTAAGCCATTTGGCCACTCAAGCCCACTTTGCCATTCAATAAGATCATGGATGATCTGATCTTGGCATCAACTCCACTTCCCTGCCTGCTCCCCATAACCCTTGAATCCCTTATCGTTCAAAAATCTGTCTATCTCCACCGTAAATATATTCAATGACCCAGCCTCCACAGCTCTCTGGGGTAGCGAATTTCAAGATTTATGTATTTATGTATTTAGAAACGGAAACGGATACCAATCCCTAACTATGCAGCTGGTGTGCGACCACACGCAGCACATCCTCACAGTGAATGCCCGCTTTCCAGGGAGCACACATGATGCTTTCATCCTGAGCAAGAGCACTGTGTCACGATTGTTTCGTCCACCACAGGAAGGGCGCGGCTGGCTGCGTGGGGACAAAGGGCACGGCCTAGCCACCTGGCTAATGACCGCCCTCCGCAACCCTACCACAGAAACAGAGCATCACTACAATGAGAGCCACATGGCCACCTGCAAAATCATCAAACAGACAATGGGGGTGCTAAAACAGCGTTTCCGATGGCAGGACTGCTCTGGAGGTAGCCTTCAATACTTCCCTCAACAAATGTTGAAATTCATTGTGGTGTGCTGCATGATGCAAAATTTGGCCATCATGAGAGGCCAAGCATTACCAGTGAGGATTGCACCCACACCTCAGGAGGAGGAAGACGAGGAACATGAGCCTGGCAAGGCCCCGAATCGCTATCCACACCAAGAGCAGCACCATCCACGGAGGAGCCAGTGTCGTGATGCTGCCGGACGAACAGCTACAAGTCGGCAGCTCATAATGGAGCAGTTCTCTTGAATGGAAGAAGTGGAGGGATGCAGCTAATACGCACTGCGCTATGTGCCACGATAATGACACATCTCCGTTAAACTCTACAATGGTACACAAGATGCCAATGCATCTTTGTCAAAGTAACATTTTACTAATGACACCAACGTAGTCTCCTCAACCAACAGAACCAAAAGAACCAAACCCCCACCCTCCCCCTCCCCAGCAAGTAACAAAACACAACAAACACAACAAAATGCTACAATGTAACTACATATTTACAGCCATTATTGACATTGGGATTACATCTGTCCATGGTGGGCAAAGTCATCACTCAAACTTTGCCTGACATTTCCCACCCCTCAGCTTTACCCCCACGCCTAGTGCTCCTCCTCAATGTGGTCTCAGTACCTACAGCAAGACTGCTTGAGGGCTGCAGTGTGTGTGGGGCAGACAGTACAGATGGCCTACCAGGATGCCCTGGGCGCTGCGGATTCCACCATCTCAGCATTGGTGGAAGCAGTCTCGGATGGCTCCGTGGTTGGTGCGAAGGTGGATTGGCAGCAGTCAGTGATTGCCTGACACTGAGACTGACTCAGAGCACACTGAGCCTGAAGTGCAGCAGCCTGCGAGTTCATGCCAGCAATCACTGACAGCATCACATCACGGAGTTTTTGCGTGGCTTGGGCAGGTGATGCGATTGCTGCTGCCACACCAACCATGGCATGCACCATCCCCTCTGGGAGTCCACGATCGCTCGTTGAGCCCTTCTCCCTCTGTGATCGGGTAAGGATGTGCTCGTTGGACTCCCGAGAGGCACGGCCAATGCTTGAGGTGGCCTCCGACATGCTCACACGCTCACACAAGTCTGTCGATGCTCTGAGAGACCCTATCCAATGCACCCATGAGGTCGCATTGCATATGCGTGGTCTCCCTCGAGAGAGTCACCAAGTCTAGGTCCACATCTGCCTGTCTCTCAGCGGGGCTCCGGGGCCGACACGCTCCAGGATGCTGGCCTCTGAGTTTCCCCTCCCACTCGGCGTTGCTGTCGGCCACTGGGGTCAGGATTATAAGAGTCCTCAAACCTCTCAAAATCAGGCTCGCCCACCGATGTGAGTCCCCACTTGGTGGGACTGATGGCGTCTCCTGCTCGGTGAGCACACGCTTGACCCCTCCCTCTTCATCTCCCCCATCGCCCGATGTTGACAGTTCAGGGGCAGGCTGTTGCGCTTGTAGCTGATCATCTGTAAGCACAAAACAACAGACGTGTGGTTAGCAGCAGGGGAGGCGGAAGGGAGATATTGGGCATCTATATGTAAAGGGGGTAGGTCACTTGATATCAGGGTTCATGGAACTTACATAAATCGCTAACATCATTCACATATCGTCACTACCGACAGGGGGCTCAGCCTCGCCGTCGGTCACTGCGCAAACTGGAGTGCCCATGAGGGCCGATACGCGCTGCTCGACCTCAGTGAAGTCCTGAAGATCAGGCTCCCCACCTCCAGTGCACTGCTGCTCCCGGCGATTGTGCGGCAATTTTGCCTACAATAAAAATAAGAAGACGGCGTGAGTGAGTCTACAGTTCATTTTGTGGCACATGTGCCTTCCATAGTAGAGTAGCTGCTACTCTCTGGAAGTGTAAAGATGTCCATTATAATCTGCATGGCTGAGCACAGAGCATGTGGAAAGGCTGGCAGGATGTGAGAGCCAACTAGGATTGCAGCTCAGGGTAACGTTTGCCCAATACTTATCAAGAGTCAAATCGTAGTGCCGCACCTTAAACATTCGGCTGGGCTCGGGAACTATAACAGGTCTCCGCGCATGCGCAAGTAAAGTTAAGTTTTTTGCGTGGCAGTTTTCGGTAGGAGCAGCCGAGCACAGATGTGTAACTCCTGATTTAGCGCCCCGATCTTTGTAGTTGAGTCTTGGGCGAATATCCTGACGGAGGTGCAACCTTTTATAGGACGCAAAATTTACCGACCTGCCGCTATTTGAGCCCTAAGAAACCTCCAACCAAAAATCGAGCCCCAAATGTCCCATTATCATCATCATAGGCAGTCCCTCAGAATCGAGGAAGTATTGCTTCCACTCATATCAGGAGTTCATAGGTGGCTGAACAGTCCAATATGAAAAACACAGTCTCTGTCACAGGTGGGAAAGATAGTCGTTGAGGGAAGGGGTGGGTGGGATTGGTTTGTCGCACGCTCTTTCCGCTGCCTGCGCTTGATTTTGGCATGCTCTAGGCGATGAGACTCAAGATGCTCAGACCCCGCCCAGTTGCACTTCCTCCACTGAGGGCGGTCTTTGGCCAGGGACTCACAGGTGTCAGTGGGGAAGTTGCACTTTATCAGGGAGGCTTTGAAGGTGTCCTTGTAACATTTCCGCTGCCCACCTTTGGCTTGTTTGCCGTGAAGGAGTTCCAAGTAGAGCGCTTGCTTTGGGAATCTCGTGTCTGACATGCGAAAGATATGGCCCGCCCAGTGGAGCTGATCAAGTGTGGCCAGTGCTTCAATGCTGGAGATGTGGGCCTGGTCGAGGACGCTGATGTTGGTGCATCTGTCCTCTCAGGGGATTTGTAGGATCTTGCGGAGAGATCGTTGGTGGTATTCCTCCAGCGATTTGAGGTGTCTACTGTACATGGTCCATGTTTCTGAACCATACAGGAGGGTGGGCATTACTACAGCCCTGTAGACCATGAGCTTGGCGACAGTTTTGAGGGCATGGTCTTCAAGCACTCTTTTCCTCAGGCGGCCGAAGGCATTGGAGACGGTGTTGGATCTCGTCGTCAGTGCCTGCTCTGGAATGTCCCAGCGGAGTGCTGAAAGCTGGTCGCCTGGGCAGTAACCATTTCCAAAGCCATTTCAGCCCCTCCAGGGCACTAACAGAAGTGGAATCAAAATGAAAATCATGCCCTTTCTTTCTTATAATGTTGTGATGAATAGTAGTAAGCCTGAGGATTGGGAGAGTTTTAGAAAGCAGCCAAGGATGACCAAAAATTGTTAAAAAGGGAGAAAATAGAATATGACAGTAAACTAAAGATATAAAAAACAGATTGTCAGAGCTTCTACAAATATGTAAAAATGAAGAGAATGGCAAAAGTAAGCATTGGTCCCTTAGAGGTTGAGACAGGAGAAATTATAATGGGGAACAGGATATGGCAGAAACTTTAAATAAATATTTTGTAACTGCCTTTACAGTAGAAGGCACAAAAAGCAAACCAAAAATAGTGGGATACCAAAGGGCCAATAATTGTGAGGAACTTAAAATAATTAAGATCAGTATAGAAAAACTACTTGAGAAACAAATGGGACTGAAAGCTAACAATTCCCCTGGACCTGATGGGTTATGTCTGAGGGTTCTAAAAAAAGTGGCTGCAGAGATAATGGATGGATTGGTTGCGATCTTCCAAAATTCTCTAGATTTTAGAACGATCCCAGCGGATTGGAAGGTAGCAAATGTAATCTTGCTATTCAAGAAAGGTGGGAGAGAGAGAACAGAGAACTACAGACCAGTTAACCTGACATCAGTCACTGAGAAAATGCTGGGATCTGTTATGTATGTATATAAACCTTACCAAAATGTAAGACTTGCCACTATGGGGCACACCTGTGGGAGACCTAAGGGTCACCTGTGCACCCTGGGGCAAGCAGGTATAAAATGTGATTCACTATGCTGCTTCCCCACTCTGGAGTCTGAATAAAGAGATCAAGGTCACAACAGTTTGAGCTTGCAATACAGTTCTGTGGATTTATTCAGAACATAACAAATTTGGCGACGAGTAACGGATCACGAACTTTCATATGGTAATGGCTGCCGTTGGTATTCTTGAGAGATTTGTTGATGGTGATGATTGGGAAGCCTTCGTTGAGCACCTTGACCAGTACTTTGTGGCCAACTAATTGGACACGGCTGAAACAGAGATCAAGCGCAGGGCGATTCTCCTCACCATATGTGGGTCATCGGTATATGGCCTCCTTAAAAATTTGCTGGCACCGGTCAAACCAAGGGACAAATCTTATGCAGAGCTGTGTACGCTGCTTAGGCAACACGTCAAGCCAAAGGAGAGCATCCTGATGGCCAGGTATCGCTTTTACACACACCGTTGCTCTGAGGGCTAGAATGTGGCGAATTTTGTTGCCGATCTTGCAGGCCAGTGCGAATTTGCAGGATCCTTGGGGGAAATGTTGTGGGACATTTTCATGCTTGGAATTGGCCACGAGGTCATTCTTCACAAACTGCTGTCTGCCGAATCCTTAGATTTGAGCAAGGCCATCACGATAGCCCAAGCCTTCATATCCACGAGCGATAACACAAAACAGATATCTTCATAGAATCGAAGCTCACCGGCAAGTACTGTGCACAAAATAATGTTTTCTGTAGGCAGAACTGCACAGGGCAGGGCTCACAAGACTGCAGAAGCCATATCTCGGCCTAGAGTGACTTGGAGTCCGCTATGGGCATGAAAGTGGATCCATTAGCACCATGTTGGCGCTGCGGGGGCAGCCATAGAGCTCATCAATGTCGATTCAAGCCCTATGAGTACAAAGGCTGTAGAACAATGGGGCACCTCCAGCAAATGTGCAAATGATCTCTGACTCACCATGTGGCAGAGTCAGGAGAGGACGGCCGATCCAGCGAGGATCACGATGAACGAGCAGGAGAGGCAAGTGAACTTGAGAATGAAGAGGAAGTATATGGGATACACACCTTCACCATCACACTTAACGTCACCCCGGAAGAGCGGGAGAGGCAACTCAACCTGAGGATGAATAGGAAGTATATGCGATACACACCTTCACCACCAAAAGCACTCCGATAATGTTAAAAGTTGAACTTAACAGCACTCCATTCTCCATGGAACTAGACACGGGGGCGAGTCAATCAGTTATGAGCCAGAAAGCATCCGCGAGGCTGTGGGGCGACGAAGCACAGCGACCCAAGCTGATCCTGATTCAGGCAAATCTGCCCACCTACACCAAGGAACTGATACCAGTTATTGGTAATGTGGACATAAGAGTATCCCATGAGGGAACAGTGCACGATTTACCACTGTGGATTGTTTCAGGTGATGGGCCAACATTGCTTGGGAGAAGGTGGATGGGGAAGATTCGATGGAACTGGGAAGACCCCTGCATACCTTCTCCGGTGAACGACGTCTCCGCTTCTCAAAGGCTGAGCAAACCCCCACCTTCAGCTGAACCAGGCATCGAAGTGCAGATCCAATTGCAGATCTCCGAGGCACAGGCCGCTCATCATGACCATGAGGAGGTAAAGATCAACCGAGCAGCGGTATAGGTGCAGTACCCACCACCCAAAGCCGATGATGGAAGAGGCTCCAGGTCGACCATGCGGAGTGGGACTCCGGCCGAAATGATCCGAATGCGTCTTCCCAATGCCAAAGGCAAAATCCCTGGGGAAGAAGATCGTGGCAGTCGGCATCACGGACATGGATGAGAGGGCATTCAAACCACGGAACGGAAAAGCATCCAGACCACAGGACGAGAGTGCGTCCAGACCACGGGACAAGAAGGCGTCCAGACCACTGGACGAAAGTACGTCCAGACCACGGGACGAGAGAGTGTCCAGACCACAGGAGGAACGGAACGAAACGGAGGAATTTGTCGCCCAGCAAGGAAGACGACTGGGTTTGGGGCAAAGGTAAAGGGGCGGCCGCTGAAAAGACCAGGAACCCACCACATTCCAATAAGTTGTTTGCACTATGTAACCCATGTGAGTGGTCCTTCACGGCCAATGATATACCATTGCATGGGGTCGGTCGGACCTTACAAGAAGCCAAAGTAGCGGGCAAACACCAACCGATCGTATATGTATCTGACATAGTACTTGTAACATCATCATCATAGGCAGTCCCTCGGAATCGACGAAGTCTTGCTTCCACTCCATAAGTGAGTTCTTTGATGGCTGAACAGTCCGATACGAGAGCCACAGACTCGGTCACAGGTGGGAGAGACACTCGTCGAGGGAAGGGGTCGGTGGGGCTGGTTTGCTGCGCGCTCCTTCCGCTGCCTGTGCTTGGCCTCTTCACGCTCTTAGCGTTGAGACTCGAAGAGCTCAACGCCTCCCGGATGCAATTTCTCCACCTCGGGTGGTCTTCGGCCAGAGTCTCCCAGGTGTCAGTGGTGATATTGCACTTAACCAGGGAGGTATTGAGGGTGTCCTTATAACGTTTCTGCTGTTCTCCTTTGGATCCTTTACCATGAAGGAGCTCCGCATAAAGCATTTGCTTAATGAGTCTCGTATCTGGCATGCGAACTATGTGGCCTGCCCAGCGAAGCTAATTGAGTGTGGTCAGTGCTTCAATACTGGGGATGTTAGGTTGGTTGAGGACACTGATGTTGGTGCACCTGTCCTCCAAGGGAATTTGCAGGATCTTGCGGAGACAGCGTTGGTGATATAACTCCAGCAAGTGATGTGTTATCACACGGGGTCGGGTATGTTGTACAGCAAGCCAAAGTAGCGGGCGAACCCCAACCAGTTGTATATGTATCTAACAAAGTATTCGTAGCAAGTGATATGTTAGCGCATAGGGTCGGGAGTGTTGTGCAGCTAGCAAAAGTAGCGGGTGAGCCCCAAACAATTGAACATGTATCTAATAAGTTAAACAAAGCAGCAGCCTGTATTCATGGGACTTATGAGACAGACCAAAAAGTATCCCAATATGTGCTCGAGTCAGACAAGCCGCCCATCCCACAAGTTTGGGAGAGTAGAGGCACCATTATCGATGTGTTGTTTCGAGAACCGTCTAACACTGGCTGTGCACTGTAACATGATCCGCCATGGGCCAGGTACTGAGAACGGTACTAATGCCCTCAGTTGGCTACCATTGCCCACCAGCGGTGTGGAAACGGTACAGCCTGCACACCCACTCACAGTCTTGGAAGTACTAGAAAGCGAAGGTTCAATCGTAACGGCCCCGCAGGTTAGGACCTGGACCAGCGAGGAGCCGACGTTACCGCCTGCCAAAGGTGAACTGCTAGACAGGATATTGCAACCTATCTGTCGCAAAGATGAAAAGCCTATCCCAACGTTGCAAAGTAAGGCAGGGCGGCTATGCACAGTCAGTGGTCCGGGGCCACGCTACTGCGGCCCAGGACCCATGGGGACCACTAGGCCTCCCACCACTACCGAAAGTTTCAAGGCCATTGCGGCCATTCTGGGCTTGCTAGATCTCAGTTTCAGCGACAATAGCCCAGAGCAATTGAACAAATACTTTGGTTCTGTCTTCACGAAGGAAGACACAAATACCCTTCTGGAAGTACAAGGGGACCAAGGGTCTAGTGAGAAGGAGGAACTGAAGGATATCCTTATTAGGCGGGAAATTGTGTTAGGGAAATTGATGGGATTGAAGGCCAATAAATCCCCATGGCTTGATAGTCTGCATCCCAGATTACATAAGGAAATGGCACTAGAAATAGTGGATGCATTGGTGTTCATTTTCCAACAGTCTATCGACTCTGGATCAGTTCCTATGGACTGGAGGGTAACTAATGTAACACCACTTTTTAAAAAGGTAAGGAGAAAGAAAGTGGATAATTATAGACCGGTTAGCCTGACATCAGTAGTGGGGGAAATGTTGGAATCAATTTTTAAGGATGAAATAGCAGCGCATTTGGAAAGCAGTGACTGGATCGGTCCAAGTCAGCATGGATTTATGAATGGGAAATCATGCTTGACAAATCTTCTGGAACTTTTTGAGGATGTAACTAGTAGAGTGGACAAGGGAGAACCAGTGGATGTGATGTATTTGATTTTCAAAAGGTTTTTGACAATGTTCCACACAAGAGATTGGTGTGCAAAATCAAAGCACATGGTATTAGGGGTAATATACTGACGTGGATAGAGAACTGGTTGGCAGACAGGAAGCAGAGAGTCAGGATAAATGGGTCCTTTTTAGAATGGCAGGCAGTGACTAGTGGAGTGCTGCTGGGCTCAGTGCTGGGACCCCAGCTCTTTACAATATACATCAATGATTTGGATGAAGGGATTGAGTGTAATATCTCCAAGTTTGCAGATGACACTAAACTGGGTGGTGGTGTGAGCTGTGAGGGAGATGCTAAGAGGCTGCAGGGTGACTTGGGCAGTTTAGGTGAGTGGACAAATGCATGGCAGATGCAGTATAATGTGGATAAATGTGAGGTTATCTATTTTGGTGGCAAAAACGCGAAGACAGAATATTATCTGAATGGCAGCAGATTAGGAAAAGGGGAGGTGCAACGAGACGTGGGTGTCATGGTTCATCCTTCATTGAAAGTTGGCATACAGGTACAGCAGACGGTGAAGAAGGCAAATAGTATGTTGGCATTCATAGTTAGGGGATTTGAGTATAGGAGCAGGGAAGTCTTACTGCAGTTGTACAGGGCCTTGGTGATGCCGCACCTGGAATATTGTGTTCAGTTTTGGTCTCCTAACCTGAGGAAGGACATTCTTGCTATTGAGGGAGTGCACTGAAGGTTCAACAGACTGATTCCCGGGATGGCAGGACTGACATATGAGGAGAGACTGGATCAACTGGGCCTTTATACATTGGAGTTTAGAAGGATGAGAGGGAATCTCTTATAAACATATAAGATTCTGACACGATAGGACAGGTTCGATACGGACAGAATGTTCCCAATGTTGGGGAAGTCCAGAACCAGGGGACACAGTCTTAGGATAAGGGGTAAGCCATTTAGGACTGAGATGAGGAGAAACTTCTTCACTCAGAGAGTTGTTAACTTGTGGGATTCACTGCCGCAGAGAGTTGTTGATACCAGTTGATTGGATATATTCAAGAGGGAGTTAGATATGGCCCTTATGGCTCAGGGGATCAAGGGGTATGGAGAGAAAGCAGGAAAGGGGTACTGAGGGAATGATCACCCATTATCTTATTAAATGGTGGTGCAGGCTCCAAGGGCCGAATGGCCTACTCCTGCAACTATTTTCTATGTTTCTATGTTTCTAGAGCAGGCAGCCCAAATCACTAAACCAAGCATAATGCATGTCACGGTAGACTCCTTCAGACCCGGCTATCCTGAGTGCTACACAGTCACCGGACAGAATCACTCAGAACCGAGCCTTCTGTTGGCCATCAGCAGTAAATGCACCATGATCGCACAGCACCCCCCCCCCAACATGACATCAGAATAAGTGATGCACACCATATTCTGGGCCCCTATTGGCCGCTAGCACCGCATTAGCCAAGGAGGAGGGAATGGGGTGTATGTGTTGCAAACGGAGCGTTTGATTGTGAAACCGTGTACTAGGCTAACGCGTAAACCATTTGGACTAGACCAAACTGCGAACCACAGCTAACCAGGAATCACTGTGAAAGGACGTGGCCCGCAGAGCCCCACTAACACGATGAACTTCACCGTCAACCATGAGGATGAACCCACCACATCAGGATTTCAACCCAGGCGATCGACCCGGGGACGCGAGGCGCCAGATCGCCTCAACTTGCAAATAACTTGCACATAAGACTTTGGTGGGGAGTGATGTTATGTATAGATGTAAATCTTACCAAAATGTAAGACTTGCCACTAGGGTACACACCTGTGGGATACCTAAGGGTCACCTGTGCACCCTGGGGGAAGCAAGTATAAAAGGTGATTCACCATGATGCTTCCCCACTCTGGAGTCTGAATAAAGAGACTAAGGTCACAACAGTCTGAGCTTGCGATACAGTCCTGTGGATTTATTCTGAACATAACAGGATCGAATATAAGGAAGTGGTAATAGGACACTTAGAAAATCATAATACGATTAGGCACAGTCAACATGGTTTTATAAAAAGAAAATTGTGTTTATTTATTAGAGTTTCCTGAAGATGTGACTAGCAGGGTAGATAAAGGAAAACCAGTGTATGTAGTATATTTGGATTTCCAAAAGGCATTCGATATGGTCCTACATGTTATGCAAGATAAGGGCTCGTGGTTAGAGGCAATATATTTGAATAGATTGAGGATTGATTGATGGGCAGAAAACAGAGAGTAGGAATAAATGGGTCATTTTCCGGTTGTAACTTGCGGGCTGCCTCAAGGATCAGTGCTGGGGCCTCAGCTATTCGCAACCTATATTAATGACCTAGATGAAGAGACGAGTGTAATGTATCCAAGTTTGATGATGATACAAAGCTAGGTGGGAAAGTAAGCATACTCTGCACAATTTTGGTCTCCTTATCTGCGGAAGAATATATTTGCCTTATAGGCAAGGCAACAAGGTTCATTAGATTGCTTCCTGGGATGGGAATACTGTCCTATGAGGATAGATTGAGTAGAATGGACCTATATGCCTCTATTTTGCCGACCCAGGCAAGTCCGAGTCAGCCAAGGTCTGGAGTGAGGTCCTGGCCCGCGGTTGGCTGCAGCATGCTCTCTCCAAATGATTTTACATTGATAGGACTTGTGCGTTTCCCAAGCCAATTGAAGGAAGCTGGTCTGATAACATAATTTGATGATGCATCATCAGCCAGTTTCCTTAAAGGGACCATGCCCACATTAATTTTGACAGTTGTTCTGTCAGTGTTCTGCAGCATTGAGGTGCTGCACACACTGACAAGCACTGCACAGTGGTGCATACTGCACCCAATCTCTCCCATGATTCTCTCCATATGCTTATCAAGGGAGTCACAGCAGGCAGGGAGGTCCTCTTCGCTTCCCTTGGGCATTGCGGGGATGCTTTATGCAGCTGGTGTGGGGTGATGTGTCGAAATCTCGACTCTTAATATAAGACTCTAACACAATCAGCTCCGGTAGATGTTCCTTTAATAAGTTGTATTTGCAGCAAGGAAGAGTCTCACTCAATCAAAGACTAAGCAGAGACCCCCAATATGGTACAGTTTCACAATGTATTTATGCAGTAGAACAAACAAGTTATGGTTCCATCCTGTGTATTGGTTCTGCCTTTGTAGTCAGCGAAAACAGATAAAGAGTTCTCCAATCAGTTAATGATTACCGCATCCTTGTCTTTACATTTTTCTCAAATGTCTCCTTTGTCAGTGTTTTTGGTGGGCTAGTCAGCAATAACTCGATTAGGGTGTGATAATGTGCTATCAACAGTTTTGCATTGTTTTAGGATTGTCCAGTTTCCTGGCCATCTATTTGGGCCCATGATTTCCATAGTGGTTGATTGTGTAATTGGCTTCTTGCATATTATGGATGAGTTCTGTCAAGAGATAATGGCTGGTAATTTGATTGTCTCTTAGGGGTTGAATTGGTGCTGCATCTTTACAACATTTATCTTGCCCTTCTAAGGTCTGGCATAGCGACAGACTATTGATAATACAGGGGAGCACAATGGGTGGTACTTATCTCAGCAGGACAGTCTTAATGTTGTCTGGTGGCTATTAATCAGCTATCAGCAGTTTCAGTCAAGGTTAACATGTTTATGCAAACAGACTGTTTGCTGCAGAAGCTTCTGGCAGGATCAGGACTCCATTTTGATTTATTGCAAAAGGGTACAAAAAACAGTGTAGTGCAACTTTAAAAATACATTTTCACAGGTGCCAACCTGGTGCAGCATGTGGCAGCCAGTGTGGACAGCATTAACGGAAGTAAATCTGTTCATGGTGAGGCCACCCCTGGACTCCCGGGCAGCAATTTGGTTGGGTACTGATGCCCTGTGTCATGTGCAGCATCATGTGATTTTAGAGAAGCTTGGCAGTGTTATTGGTGATGCTGGTGTGCCTGGTGATGTTGGTGTTGGGGCTGATCGTGGTGGGATTCTGAGGACCACGGTGAGATTTTTTCAAGGGCACCGATGCTGATGGAATAGACGGCAGATAAGCTTGAGATGGCAGAACGATCTGAGAGGGGTTGTTCCAAGGGGCTGACAGTGGATAGTGAGTTTACTCCAAACACTTCCAACCTGCATAAAGTTCAAATGAAGCTTCCAGATCCTGAAGGCTCCAGCTTCGAATATTGGAAATTGAAGAGCTGTGAAATGGTAGCTTTTATACCACATTTTCAGCTGTCAACTATTCAGAAGAATGGGTATTCATTGAACACTCAACTTACTTACCTGATGTGATCCCCGAGTGCTGTGAACCTCGTCAAAAAGCTGGAAAAATGGTAAGTAGACGATAAAATGGTCTTTAGTTGGTTTTGGGTCTTTTAAGCATTGACAAACCCGACATTTGGGAGATTAACGTGGAGGTGGGTTGACAGCGGGCTCCCGACCCACTGTCAATCATTTCTATTTTGACACCTGACCCGCCTCCGATCCCGCCCTCTCAACGCCAGTAAAATTCAGGCCATTGTCACTGGAGTTCAGAAGAATGAGAGATGATCTCATTGAAATCGATAAAATTCTTAGAGTGCTTGACATGCTGGATACGCAGAGGTTGTTTCCGCTGGCTGGAGAGTCTAAACCGAGGGGTTATAGTCACAGGATAAAGGGATGGGCACTTAGTACTGAGGAGAAATTTCTTTACTCAGAGGGTTTTGAATCTTTCGAAATCTCTGCTCCAGATGATTGTGAATGCTTAGTTGTTAATTATATTCAAGACCGAGATTGATAGATTTTTCGACACTAAGGGTGTTATGTATGTAATAAGTCAATAGACTCAATACTGTAAACTAACACAGGTATGAACCTGGCTCTGCTTTATTCGGGCCCCAAGTGATTACATTACATGATGGCTTGCCTTTTGTATCTGGGTCGCACACACGTGCGTACAACCCAATGACCTCCGACAGTGACGCCACCTGATGGCTAGTAACCTCAAGCATACATACATGACAATATCCCCCTTTAAGATATTAGTAACAGTCTTTTTACAAATTGAGACGCTGGGGCTTTCCGCTCCCGAGTTGATCGTCTCAGTTCAACTCCAGCCTTGGGCGAGTGTTCTGAGTCTGTTATGACTGGGGGCTGGGTAGCCGATCTGATCGGGGTGGCAATGACCATGTCAGGGATTGAAAGTCCAGATTCATTGATGACAGCGGAGTCCTCTGATGACTGAGGGTAGGTTGTTTTTTCACTGATTGTGTCTTCCTCAGCTGTTCCGGTTCATCCATGTGCCGCAGCTTTATCTGATCAACATGTTTCCTGCATGTTTGCCCATTCTTGAGCTTGACAATAAACACTCTGTTACCCTCCTTGGCCATAACAGTACCGGTGATCCACTTGGGACCTTGACCATAATTTAGTACATATACAGGATCATTAACAGAAATGTCGTGTGACACAGCAGCGTGATCATGATACCACTGCTGACTTTGACGTCTGTATTCAACATGATCATTCAAGTCAGGGTGGACAAGAGAGAGCTGGGTCTTGAGACCTCTCTTCATCAATAGTTCAGCAGGGGAGGAGAATGGTAAGCATGTGGGGTTTTGTCCTGTAACTAAGCAATATGCATGACAAGCAAGTCTGCAGTGAACCTTGAGTTACATGTTTCATATTCTGCTTGATGGTTTGGACAGCCAGCATGCTCTGCTTGACCATTAAATGCGGGTTTGAATGGTGCTGACCTCACATGTTTGATACCATTGAGCTTCATGAACTCTTGAAATTCCACACTAGTGAAGCAAGGTCCGTTGTCGCTTCCAAAGATGTTGGGCAGGCCATGAGTGGCAAACATGACACAAAGGCTCTCAATGGCAGCTGTAGATGTACTGGATATGATTATACATTCTATCTGTTATGTATAAATAAAGAGTCTCACCAGATACTGTGAGCTCAAAGTAAAGTGTGACCTTAGTCTTTCATTACAGGTCTCCAGAATGCCTCTCCAGCCTGTGAGGCCTCCTTAAGTACAGGTGCTCCCAAGGGATTGCGGGATCCCTTGGGACTCCAGGGGATGAGCCCTCTGGTGGTTAAACAAGGTGTTTACACGTTTACATATACAACACTATCCACTTGGAATATGCATCCACCACAACTAAAAACATCTTTCTCAGGAAGGGACCTGCAAAGTCGATGTGGATCCTGGACCATGGTTTAGATGGTCACGACCACAGATTCAGCGGTGATTCCGTAGGTGCTTTATTAGCTGCATGAAAGTGTTGCACTGTTGCACACATGATTCTAGATCAGAACCAATTCCAGGCCGCCATACATGAGATCTGGCAATGGCTTTCATCATGATAATACAGGGATGAGTGCTATGTAGGTCATGTACAAATTTCTCTCTGCCTTTATTAGGCATTAGACAACACGATTGCCCCACAGTAAACAATCTGACTGAATGAATAGTTCATCTTTGCGACGGTTGTAAAGTTTGGTCTCATCACCCATTTTCTTGGGTATGGCAGATCAATCACCACGAAGGACACAATGTTTCACAACCGATAATATCGGGTCCTGGCTGGTCCAGGTTTTAACTTGTTGAGCCGTGACAGGGGTTCCTTCACTTTCAAAAGCATCCATGCCTAACAGTAGGTCTGCAGGTTGTGGTTTCTCCATCTCCGGTGTGGACGACAGCAGACGGCTCAGTGCATTGGCCCAATTCTCGGTGTCAGGTTTATGGCAAATGACATAATCATAGGCAGATAATGTCAGCGCCCATCTCTGGAAGATGCATTGGTATTGATACCTTTGTTTTCTGAAAAAATTGAAATGAGTGGCTTGTGATTTGTTTCCAGTTCAAACCGAAGACCAACCAGGTAGTGATACATCTTTTTAACCCCATACACACAGGCTAATGCTTCTTTTTCTACCACGCTGTAGGCTCTTGCCGCCTTTGACAAACTTTTAGAAGCATACGCAACAGGTTATAGTTTACACGACTCATTGTAGCTTGTTGGAGCACGCAACCAACTCCATATGACAAAACATCACCGGCCAATACTAGACGCTTACATGGATCATAATGTACCAACCGCTTGTTAGAGCAAAGAAGATTAGTAACTTTCTCAAAAGCTCTGTCTTGAGACGCACCCCAAACCCAGTTATCGCCTTTTCTTAGCAGCATGTGCAGTGGCTCTAATAAAGTCCTCAATCTAGGTAGGAAATTACCGAAGTAGTTGAGTAGACCAAGGAATGAACGCAGCTCCATCACATTCTGAGACTTGGGTGCATTTTTGATGGCCTTGGTTATTGAGTACGTGGGGCTGATGCCGTTAGCAGCAACTTTCCTCTGCAGGAACTCGACTTCCGGTGCCATGAAGATGCACTTCGAACATTTCAGTTCGAGTCCCATTTTGTCCAGACGATGTAGAACCTCTTCCAGGTTGTTCAGATGTTTGGCGGTGTTACGACCTGTGACCAGGATGTCATCTTGGAACACGACGGTTCTAGGGACGGACTTCAGTAGACTCTACATGTTCCTCTGAAATATGGCTGCAGCCAGGTGAATTTCGAATGGACAACTGTTGTCGATAAACAGTCCTTTATGCATGTCGATGCGCGTAAATTTCTTCGATGACTTGACCAACTCCTGTGTCATGTAGGCCAACGTCAGATCCAGTTTAGTGAACGACTTCCCACCGGCTAGCGTTGCAAACAGGTCATCATCCTTTGGTAACAGGTATTGATCCTGTTTCGAAACTCGGCTGATCATAACCTTGTAGTCTCCACAAATCCTGACAGTGCCATCATTCTTCAACACAGGAACAATGGGGATGGCCCATTCGTTAAATTCAACCGATGATATGACCCCCTTCACGATGGAGTCTGTCCAGTTCGAATTCGACCTTCTCCCTCATCATGTACAGAACCGCCCGAGCTTTACGATGGACGGGTGTTTCATCTGAGTCCACGTGGATCTGCACCTTGGCTCCTGTGAATTTGCCGATGTCTGGTTCAAACAGCGAGGGGAACTTGTTCAGCACTTGAGCACATGGAGTATCATCCTCCGCCGATAACGCTTTGATATTGTTTCAATTCCATTTGATTTTTTCTAGCCAATTCCTGCTGAACTGCATTGGACCATTGCCTGAAACAATCCATAATGGTAAATCTTGAACCACACCATCATGTGACACCTTGACTACTACACTGTCAATCACTGTTATGAGTTCTTTAGTGTACATAATCAACTTGGCATTGACTGGACTCAGCTTAGGCCTCACAGCCTTAGTTTCCCACAGCTTGTCGAATGTCCTCTGGCTCATTATTGATTGACTCGCACCCGTGTTTAATTCCATAGGTACCGGCACACAGTTAAGTTTCACATTAATCATTATCATTTCGCTCTTTCTTTCTGGTATCTCGGATTGCATATCCGGATCCGCGCTATACTGGTCATCATCCTCCACGTGGTGTGTCGCAGCACGCTTGCTCAGTTGCAGACACAGGCACTGGACATGCCCCAGTCTTGAACAGCCTTTACAAATGGACTGTTTAAACCAATACTGATGAGGCCGATGATTGTCTCCACAATGCCAACACAGTGAAATCTGATTCATTCCCATTGGCAGACTTTGGCCAGCCACAGGTTTCACATACGCAGTCGAGTAGACCATGCTATATGCAGCTCTGCTAAACGACGATACAATCTTGTTTACAATACTTGCCGAGTTCCGATTTTCCGATGATATCTGCTTTATGTTTTTGTCCGTTGTCTTGCATGCCTGGGCAATCGTAATGGCCTTGCTCAAATCCAGCGTCTCCACTGCCAGTGGCTTACGCAGGATCACCTTGTGGTTGATGCCGATTACAAAGAAGTCCCGCAGCATGTCTCCCAATGCGTTTTTGAACTTACGCGGTCCAGCTAGATGTCTTAGGTCGGCAACGAATTCCGACATATTCTGGTCCTCAGAACAAACATGCTTGTAGAATCGATATCGTGAGATAATGATGCCTTCTTCTGGTTTGAGATGGTCATGTACCAGAGCTCACAATTCCTCATAGTCCTTGTCCATTGGACTTGCAGGTGAGAGAAGATTCTTTATGAGTCCATAGATTTTTGGACCGCAAATCGTGAGGAAGACCGCCCTGCGCTTAACTGCATCAGTGGGTTCCTCCATTTTGTTGGCCATGAAGTACTGGTCCAGGTGAGCTACAAAATCTGTCCAGTCCTCGCCCTCCACGAATCTCTCCAGAATTCCAATTGTGCTCATTTTTGCATACGAAGGTTCTTAAGTTACCTCATCGCCAAATGTTATGTATATAATAACTCGATAGACTGAATATTGTAAACTAACACAGGTACAAACCTGGCTCTGTTTTATTCGGGCCCAAAATGATTACATTACAAGATGGCCTGCCTTTTATACCTGGGCCGCACACACGTACATACAGCCCAATGACCTCCGATAGTAGCTCCACCTGGTGGCTAGTAACTCCAAGCATACATACATAACAAAGGGAATCAAGGGATATGAGGAAATGGAGGGAAAGTGGAGTTTATTTAAAAGTCTCAAGAACCTAAAGTAATATTAAGTTGACTCCTCAATAATGGACCAATAGTAATTTCTAGACTAATAGGATCAAGCAACTGAATCTCCAGATGATTTCAATTCTTTAACATACAGGCATTACTTGATGATAATTAGTCAGTTAAACATAAAGAGATTACTATTTACAATGAGGAATTGCATGAATTGTGCAATCACAGATATTCAAGTTGTTTCAATGCCAAGCAATGAAGAATGAATTCAGAGTCTCTCAGTTACATATGTAATAAGACATTCCTTCCTTCAAGACTGTAAAGTGCAGGACAATGTAATTCATCTTTGGAAGCTAACTTTGTGGTGCAGTGACAGCCATCTCAGTCATGTTTTATTACCCAAAATGAACAGATTAGGCACTAGGTAGCAATTTTTAAACAACATATATGAAACTTGCAGGAGTGATGCTTCTCAAGAGTCAGTTTCTGGAATTATATTAAATCATTCTGATGTCACTTGAGAAATAGCCAAGCATCTCCTGGCTGTTGACAAGTACACAGCAAGGGAGCAGTGAAAATGTGATTTACAGATCCAATACTCAAGATGGTTGCCTGACATGTCTTCTGCAGCAGTATATTTAATTATTCTCATTGAACGGAGTACATTTATACTTACTTGGACCGTTCTGAATCATTTGATATCTTTACAAATTGCAACTAAATTTGTCTTACCTTTAACATCTGTGCTTACTGCAACTGTTAACAGTTACCTTGCAAAATAAAATGTCATGCCTTTGATTTTGTTTGTTCTTCCCATATCATTATCATATTATCATTCTTTGAGTCGTGATCAGGACCCAACTGAAATTGAAATATTTCTATTTATTATGCATTAAATGAATTACATATGATCAAGAATTTGAAATTACTTATTGCACCCCAGTTGGTATTGGAAGATGTCAGAGAACAGTGCAAGTATACAACTGCTGTTTTAGTGCTCGCTTGCATTATTCTGAAGTTGTGAGAAAAGAGTTGCTCGCTTGCATTGTTAAATCCAGGCACACAGCTGTGTTCACTCGTCTCTGACTGACAGTGACATTTCTAAAAAAATGCTGACAGGACACCCAGCTCCCTTTTTCTCATTAGAACCTTAAAGGTGGCTTTGGGAGTTTGTTTTCAAGTCTATAAGGTTACCTGCGGATATGCACAATGCCAGTTTTAGAAGATTACCTATTTGAAGCTACTGATGCCAAGGACAGAAATTTCATTGGAGTATCTCGCTCCGCCACCATAACTTCACCAGAAGTGCGGAGAAACACCATTTACCTACAAAAATGGGGTTTGCACCTCACCTCTGGTGGAATTATGCTGGCAGAACGGGAACAGCTTCGAGAAAATTCACTCTGAGGGTTCAGTGAAATTTGTGGTGTTACACTCCAGTTTTTGTAATGGTATGGTGCCAAACAACATTGTGCATTGATACTATTTTTTGATCAGTAACGTCCTATTAACAGGCGCAAAGTCGTCGTTACTGATTGGAAAATCAGATAAAATAGGCAAGAACTTAATTTGAATATTTTAATGTATTATGTAATTTAGCCATCCATACAATTTCGCAACATGGCGCGTGTCCAACACCAAGCCAGCTACCCACCCATGTTCATAAGTGTCCAAGCTTGCTAGGGTCTCAATTATATGTGGAAATTAATTTTTTTTAAAGTTCCGTAAGAAGATTGGTTTTCAAATTTTCAAGTAATCATTCAATCAGTGCTGTGCCTTTTTTGGGGGGGAATGGGGAGTGATGGCAATGAATGCTGATAACCTTTAGGTCTTTCAGAACCTCCATGTCAATTGTTGCAGTTCAGTCATTTTTCCCAAATAGCTCCCGACGGCTTCCGATGGAAATGCCCGTTGTCTGTGCATTTTGGAGGAAGAGGAAGAGGATCAACAAAGGAATGCCAGGCAGAAATAACAGAGTTGACAGATAAAATGAACTGTGGTTTATTTGGATTTTTGAAAAGCATTTGATAAGATAGCATGCGAAAGGTAATACAATGGCACGTGGAATTAAGGGGACTGTGGGCCAATGGCTAGATGTGGTTGGAGGACAGAAAGCAAAAGAAAGTTTCTCAGACTGGAAAGATGTGATGAATCTTATTCCAAAATGGTATTATTCACCATATACATAAATGATCTGGACTTAGGAATTGAGGGAACAACACAGAAATGTTCTTATAACATCAAATTGGGGAAGTAGTGATTAAGATTGTGAAAACCTGTAGGAGTTTAAGATACTATTGGGCGAGGTTTAATGCAAGCTGCCGATTCTCCATCACCCATTCTTTGTTCAGCGGTAAAAATTAAAATTAACCCCGACGTATGGTAAAATTAGAAATTGAATAAAAGAGCAGACAAACCTTGGTGTAAGGGCATTAAGTATGACAGTGCAAGTGAATAAGGACATAAATAAGTCTCATAGAATTCTTGGTTTTATATTTGCAGGCATAGAATACAAAAGCAGATAGTTTTGAAGACCTTAGCCTACAGTTGGGATATTGTTCAGAGTTTTGGTCAATCAATTACAGGAAGCAAAAAACCAATCAAAAAGATGCAACCTAGCTTCACTGAGATGTTGCCAGGAATGAGGGATTATAATAATGAAAAAATGAAAGAAGTTTTGACCACAGCTACGAAGATTGCATTCTGACCAGGTAGAGGACTTCATCAATATAATAGCTGACAATAAGGTAAATAATGATAGATTGTTTCCACCAGCAAGATGGCCGTAGGAGGGCACACATTTAATATCATAAAATAAATTAAGGGGCAGGATAAAAAAAAGGGCTTACACAGAGGATGATTGGAATGTAGAATGCTCTGCCATAAATCTTCTGAAGCAGAGTCTATATCTATGGGCTCAATTTTCCCCAGTGATTTGCAGCGTTTTTTTGGAGTAGGCTGCTTTTTTTGGCGTATTGAGTCAAATTTTGGCGTATTTATTTTTCTCAAACTTTCCCCCTGCGATCTGCGCCGGCGTAACTGACTTAGTTACGATTTTTCGAGGCCAGTTTTTTTGACGTTCCCTCATGTCTGCGCTGTTTTTTTCAATTGCTCGCAGTTAGCCAATATTTTTTTGTATTACGTTGGCGTATCTGGCCACTCCCGAAAAACCTTATGGTGAGTTAAGAAAACCAGCGCACATTCACAAATCTGCGCTGAAAGACGCCATTGTTTTTAAATCGAAGATTTTGGAGGGAGTCAAGTACACTGTCAAAATCAATAATAAAGTTCAACTTTTTTTTACCTGTCAACGTAGAAGTGCAAATTTGTTGGATTTAACAAGATTTCTCATTTTTTTACTTACTCACACGCCAGCAGCGAATGTCTTGAAGAAGGCCTGGAGGGTCGTAGCTTTGGCCAGCAGAATTGGCCTTGCACCGGACACAACGGCTCGGAGTTCGGCTACAAAACAAGCCTTGGGGAGGTGAGGGGGGAAGAGAGGAGAGGAGTGAGAGATAGCCGATCTTATGGCTTGTAGTCTGGGGAGGGAGAGGGAGCAAGAGAGATGATCTTACGGCTTGTAGTCTGGGGAGGGAGAGGGAGCGAGAGAGATGATCTTACGGCTTGTAGTCTGGGGAGGGAGAGGGAGCGAGAGAGACGATCTTACGGCTTGTAGCCGAGGGAGGGGGAGGGAGAGATATAGCCGATCGTACGGCTTGTAGCCAGGGGAGAGAGAGGGAGAGAGGGGTCATAAGACTCAAGGTGGGTGGGGGGGAGAGAGGAGAGGAGGGACAGACAGCCGATCTTACGGCTTGTAGTCCGGCGAGGGGGAGGGCGAGAGAGAGGGACGATCTTACGGCTTTTAGTCCGGGGAGGGAGAGAGATAGCTGATCTTACGGCTTGTAGCCTGGGGAGGGGGAGGGAGAGAGAGAGCCGATCTTACAGCTTGTAGCCCGGGGAGGGGGAGGGAGAGAGAGAGCCGATCTTACGGCTTGTAGCCCAGGGAGGGGGAGGGAGAGAGAGAGCCGATCTTACGGCTTGTAGCCCAGGGAGGGGGAGGGAGAGAGAGAGCCGATCTTACGGCTTGTAGCCTGGGGAGGGGGAGGGAGAGAGAGAGAGCCAATCTTACGGCTTGTAGCCCAGGGAGGGGGAGGGAGAGAGAGAGCCGATCTTACGGCTTGTAGCCCGGGGAGTGGGAGGGAGAGAGAGAGCTGATCTTACGGCTTGTAGCCCGGGGAGAGAGAGGGAGAGAGATAGCCGATCTTACGGCTTGTAGCCCGGGGAGGGGGCGGGAGAGAGAAGTCACAAGACTCAAGGGGGGTTGGGGGGAGAGAGGAGACCCTGAGGGCTCAGTGACAATGATTCCACATAGACATGTTTATTGATTGGAGCTGTTCCATAATGTTATGTTGTGTTCATGGAAAATAGTTCAGTTTTAATGTAAAATATATTTTATTCAAAAGTTAACAATAACTTAACTTTAATAAAATTATTCTTGCATCAAACTTCACTTTAAGATCACTCTTTAAGATCACTTAAAAACTTTAAGATCACTTATAAACTTGTAAATTTACATAACTTACAAAAAACTTTTAATTTGAGAACAGTTACAACAGTAACACTAATAATAACAACAATAACAACTACAGGAACCAAAGCAAAGAAAGGCTGCACCCATCTCTCATCCCCCTTATTCTAAGACCGCCCGCTGCGCTTGGTCTTGGACTCTCCACTGCCCCTGCCCGCATGCGATGGCGCAGTGTTTCTGGGATTGGTACCTCAGCTTATTCCTTCTAACATCTCGGGTACTGAGCACCTCTTGAGGGTGGAGGGCATCAGCGTCAAGTTGGAGGGCACGCCTTTGGGCTCTTCAGAAGCTGGTGTGGGGATTGCAGTGGGAGTAGCAGTTGATTCTGTCAATAGGCGCGGGGTCTGGGCGTGTTCCCTTATTGCAGCAGCTAACTCACACGTGCCGTCCCTCATGCACCCTGACAGTGCTCAGCGATCTGTAACATTCCCTCCCTAATGGCTAGTGACATGATTTGCACTACCTCTGACATTCCCACCCTCATGGCCAGTAACGTGTTTTGCATTACCTCTAACATTCCCTTCCTCATGGCCAGTGACGTGGTTTGCATTACCTCTAACATTCCCTCCGTCATGGCAAGTGACTTGGGTTGCACTGCCTCTGACATTCCTTCCCTCATGGCCGCTATTCCCTCACTGATGGTCCCGGATATCGTTCCTATTTCTCATGAGAGTGTTGTTACTTTTCCCGACAGTCCCGCTACCTCATCACTCACCCCCACTGATGGTGTCCAGGAGTGATCGGGTAAGGTCAATCCTCTCCACACTCAATGACATCATCTGAATCACATCTGTTAGATCCTGCATCTCAGGAGAGCGTGGTCGAGCTCTTCTTCCCCTCCTCCCCATGGGTGTGGCTCGCACCGCAACTCTGGGACCGGCAGCCTGGGAAGGTGGGGCCCTGGGTGTACTCACTGCACCACACCACTGGCACCTGCAAGCTCGGAAGGTGGGAAACCATGGAATGTCCCACCAACACTCAAACTACCAGTCACGGAAGGAGCTGGCATCTCCATGAGCGGCACCTCCTCCATATTCAGTACAACAATGGGAGCTTCATCCAGTTCCATCCCCTCCCGCTCACCCCCATGGATGGATTGGAAGATGTTCTCCTCTTCAGGCTCACCCTCGTCTGAATCTTCTTCTCATTGTCAGGTTTGGCCTCAAGTGCTGCAAAATATAACAGAACAGTCAAATGGTTAGTAGCAGAGGAGGGGGCAGGGTGGGTGGCATGAGTAGGCTCACACATAGCAGGCCAGGCAGCAGGTTGATTTGAAGGACCACGATGAATTTACAGGACTTACCCTCTCCCTCGAGTGTGGACCCAGCTTGTGCTGTACTGATTGCTTTTTTCCAGGCAGAATCCATCAAAGCAGCGACCCTCTCTTCTAAGGGTGTCAGTGGGTGCAGACTTGTTGGGCCTCCTCCTGTTCGAGTTCTTTACCTTTTGTTGTGTGTCACTTTCCTTTGCAAAGATGAAAATGAAACCTTTTAGAGAGGGCGTCTTTCTGCTGGGTACGACATATACAGCTGGTCACATTTACAATTTCATTGAAGAAATGAAACTATTACTTACACTAACGACTTGACCAAGGTTGTGCCATTTCTTTTTACACTGGCCTCCGGATCTCGTGGTGTTCACCACTGCGCAGTAATCTTCTGCAACTTGGTTCCAGCGTTTCTGCATTTCTTTGGGTCGTACCTTTATGTGACCTCTGCTGGTGTCCAGCTCCTGCCATATGTTCTCAATCACAATAACTAGTGCCTCCACTTCTTCCTGTAAGAAATTCTTGGTCCTTGCTCCGCATTGCATCTTGTATTGCTCCAGCTGTGATCTTTTCAATGCTTTCACAGCACTCTCACACACACACACACACAACTGGCTCTTTAAAAAGTGCCGATTGTCAAATCCGAGCTGTACTGAGCATGCGCATCCTTTGGAATGACGTCAAAAACGTAACTTTTTTTCCCACGCATGCGCAGAAGGTACGGCATTGTTTTATGGTGCAGACAGCAGGCTCTACCCCCCGAGGTGACTGGACACACTGTGTGGCACCAAATTCGAAATATAGATTGGGGAAACTTTGGCAAAATCTTTCTGCCGCATTTCTGGCCTAAAACCTGGCGTAGCTCTGGCAATACGACAGAAAACGGGCTTGGAGAAAATTGAGCCTATCGTTTTAAAATAATTAGATACTTGCTTAATAAAGAAGAATATTAAAGAGTATGGCAAACAAAAACGAGGGAGTAGACCATATCATTGATTTTGTTATACAATAGTTGCTATGGGCCCAAGTTTCGGGCCGCGCCTACAACGGCGCAGCCCGGACCTGGATGCTCATTTTTCGCGCCACAAAGTGCGCCTAAAAAAAACTCACCTATTCTCCGGCTCCCTGCAGGTCCTCTGGAGCTGGGCGCGGCGCAGCATGAGCTGTGGGGGGCGTAGCCAGGTCCCTGCGCTGAAAACAGTGCCGGGACCTCTGCACATGCGCGCTACAGTGGGCGCGCATGTGCATTAGCTCCTGGCGCCCAAAACTGTGAGAGGGGCCCGAAGCACGCAGCCCCTAGCCCTGGCCAAATGGCCTCACTGGGGCTGCGTGGATAAGGCTCACCTCCCACCTGACCGGACCCGACCCGACTTGACTCCCGCTCCCCGGACCGCACCCGATCCCCGCTCTCCCCACCCCGCCCCGGCAACCCGACCTCCGCTCACCCCACCCGGCGACCCGACCTCCGCTTCCCGCCCACCCCCCCCGGCGACTCGACCTCTGCTTCCCCCCCCCCGCCCCCCGGCGACTCGACCTCCACTCCCTCCCCCGGCGACCCGACCACCGTGACTCTCTCCCCCCCCCCCTCCGATCTCCGCGACTCTCCCCAACCCCCCCGATTCTTCCCCCCCCGACCTCCACGACTCTCTCTCCCTCCCGACCTCGCGACTCTCTTCCCCAGCCCCCCCGACTCTTCCCCCACCCCCGACCTCCGCGACTCTCCCCCCCCGATCTCCGCGACCCCACCCACCCGATCTCCGCGACCCCTGCCCCCAATCTCCGCGACTCCCGATCCCCGCGACCCCCTGACCCCCCCTCACCCTGGACCCTGATTGATTTATTGGTTGATTTATTGATGTATTTATCATTTATTATTGATGATGGCTCTTTTTTTGTAAAACTGAAGTGTTTAATGTTTGTAAACTTCCCTTTAAACCGTCCCCGCCCCCCTATTCCCTATGCCTGATTTGTAACCTACATCTGATTTTCTAAGTGTAGACAAGGTTTTTCTGAGCGTACAAAAATCTACATTTACACCATTCTAAGTTAGTTTGGAGTAAGTTTTCACTGCCTAAACTTTCAAAACTTTCAAATCCAGGTGGGATTAGGACAGCTTTTCATTGCAATGGAGCTTCCTAGATTTCAGGTATCTGGGTGTTCAGAACAGCTAGAACTCTAGGGGAGAGAACTTTAGTGACTGGGCGCATTGAATTCAGTGACTCCCGTGAACTGCAGTGCTGGTTTAGCGTTGAGTACTTCACAGATCATGGTATCGTAATGTGCGCAGCACCCCATTACCGCCCGGATGTGAAACTGCCTCCCGCCCCCTGCTGTTTCGCCGGGTGTCAACAACGGCAGGAAGAGGCGGGGTTGTCATCTCTGCTGGCCACTTGGGAAGCACTGATTAAATGGATTGGTTTTCAGGTAGGCAAACCTTTATTATTTGCACCAGTTTGGTGCCAACTGAAAGTTTTTGATGTTTCACTGGTGCAAGATGTCCAACGATGGTCTGCACCTGGGCAGGATCAGAACTAATGATCGAGGGGGAGTGTTTGCTAGTGCTGTTGGGGAGGGGTTAAACTAACATGGCAGGGGAATGGGAACCTATGCAGGAGACAAAGGGAAGTAAAATTGGGTCAGAAGCAAAAGATAGAAAGAAGAAAAGTAAAAGTGGAGGGCAGAGAAACCCAAGGCAAAAATCAAAAAGGGCCACATTACAGCCAAATTCTAAAGGGACAAAGTGTGTTAATTTGGAAAGCAGTGACAGGATCGGTCCAAGTCAGCATGGATTATGAAAGGGAAATTATGCTTGACAAATCTTCGAGAATTTTTTGAGGATGTAACTAGTAGCATGGACAAGGGAGAACCAGTGGATGTGATGTATTTGGACTTTCAAAAGGTTTTTGACAAGGTCCCACACAAGAGATTGTTGTGCAAAATTAAAGCACATGGTATTGGGGGTAATGTACTGATGTGGATAGAGAACTGGTTGGCAGACAGGAAGCAGAGAGTCAGGATAAACGGGTCCTTTTCAGAATGGCAGGCAATGACTAGTGGGGTGCCACAGGGCTCAGTGCTGGGACCCCAGCTATTTACAATATACATCAATGATTTAGATGAAGGAATTGAGTGTAATATCTCCAAGTTTGCAGATGACACTAAACTGGGTGGTGGTTTGAGCTGAGAGGAGGATACTAAGAGGCTGCAAGCTGAATTGGACAGGTTAGGTGAGTGGGCAAATGCATGGCAGATGCAGTATAATGTGGATAAATGTGAGGTTATCCACTTTGGGGGCAAAAACACGAAGGCAGAATATTATCTGAATGGAGGCAGATTAGGAAAGGGAGAGGTGCAACGAAACCTGGCTATCATGGTACATCAGTCATTGAAAGTTGGCATGCAGGTACAGCAGGCAATGAAGAAGGCAAATGGTATGTTGGCCTTCATAGCTAGGGGATTTGAGTATAGGTGCAGGGAAGTCTTACTGCAGTTGTACAGGGCCTTGGTGAGGCCTCACCTGGAATATTGTGTTCAGTTTTGGTCGTCTAATCTGAGGAAGCACCTTCTTGCTATTGAGGGAGTGCAGCGAAGGTTCACCAGACTGATTCCTGGGATGGCAGGACTGACATATGAGGAGAGACTGGATCGACTGGGCCTGTATTCACTGGAGTTTAGAAGGATGAGAGGGGATCTCATCGAAACATATAAAATTCTGACGGGACTGGACAGGTTAGATACAGGAAGAATGTTCCCGATGTTGGGGAAGTCTAGAACCAGGGGACACATTCTAAGGATAAGGTATAAGCCATTTAGGACTGAGATGAGGAGAAACTTCCTCACTCAGAGAGTTGTTAACCTGTGGAATTATCTACAGCAGAGAGTTGCTGATGCCAGTTCATTGGATATATTCTAGGGGGAGTTAGATATGGCCCAAATGGCTAAAGGGATCAAGGGGTATGGAGAGAAAGCAGGAAAGGGGTACTGAGGTGAATGATCAGCTATGATCTTATTGAATGGTGATGCGGGCTCGAAGGGCCTAATGGCCTATTGCTGCACCTATTTTCTATGTTCCTATGTTTCGAAGACAAGTCTGAAGGCTCTGGGCCTCAATGCGAGGAGTATTCGTAATAAGGCGGACAAATTAACTGTGCAGGCAGCTACTAACGAATATGATATAATTGGGATTACGGAGACATGTCTCCAGGGTAACCAAGGCTGGGAACTTAACATCCAGGGGTATTCAACATTCAAGAAGAATAGACAGAAAGGACAAGGCAGTGGGGTAGCGTTGCTGGTTAAAGAGGAAGTTAATGCAATAGTAAGGAAGGACATTAGCTTGGATGATGTGGAATCTGTATGGATAGAGCTGCAGAATAACAAAGGGCAGAAAACAACAGTGGGAGTTGTGTACAGACCACCGAACAGTAGTAATGAGGTTGGGGACAGAATCAACAAAAAATTAGGGATGCGTGCAATAAAGGTACTGCAGTTATCATGGCCAACTTAAATCTACACATAGATTGGGCTAACCAAACTGGTAGCAATACGGTGGAGGAGGATTTCCTGAAGTGTATTAGGGATGGTTTCACAGACCAATATGTCGAGGAACCAACTAGAGAGCAGGCCATCCTACACTGGGTGATGTTTAATGAGAAAGAACTAATTAGCAATCTTGTTGTGCAAGGCCCCTTGGTGAAGAGTGAACATAATATGGTGGAATTCTTCATTAAGATGGAGAGTGAAGCAATTAATTCAGAGACAAGGCTCCTGAACTTAAGGAAAGGTAACTTTGATGGTATGAGACGTGAATTGGCTAGATTAGACTGGCGAATGATACTAAAAGGGTTGACGGTGGATAGGCAATGGCAAACATTTAAATATCACTTGCATGAACTTCAACAATTGTACATCCCTGTCTGGAGTAAAAATAAAACGGGGAAGGTGGCTCAACCGTGGCTAACAGGAGAAATTAGGGATCGCATTAAATCCAAGAAAGAGGCATATAAATTGGCCAGAAAAAGCAGCAAACCTGAGAACTGGGAGAAACATAGAATCCAGCAGAGGAGGATAAAGTGTTTAATTAGGAGGGGGAAAATAGAGTATGAGAGGAAGTTTGCTGGGAACATAAAAACTGCAAAAGCTTCTATAGATATGCCAGTTGCCTTCTTCACCGTGAAGAGAAAGAGATTAGTGAAGACAAATGTAGATCACTTGCAGTCAGAATCAGGTGAATTTATAATGGGGAACAGAGAAAATGCAGACCAAATGAACAAATACTTTGGCTCTGTCTTCACGAAGGAAGACACGAATAACTTTATGGAAGAACTGAAGGAAATCCTTATTAATCAGGAAATTGTGTTAGGGAAATTGATGGGATTGAAGGCCAATAAATCCCCATGGCCTGATAGTCTGCATCCCAGAAAACTTAAGGAAGTGGTCCTAGAAATAGTGGCTGCGTTGGTGATCATTTCCAACCGTCTATCGACTCTGGATCAGTTCCTATGGACTGGAGAGTAGCTAATGTAACCCCACTTTTTAAAAAAGGAGGGAGAGAAAAAATGGGGAAATATAGACCCGTTAGCCTGACATCGGTAGTGGGGAAAATGTTGGAATCAATTACTAAAGATGAAATCGCAGCGCATTTGGAAAGCAGTGTCAGGATCGGTCCAAGTCAGCATGGATTTATGAAAGGGAAATCATGCTTGACAAATCTTCGAGAATTTTTTGAGGATGTAACTAGTAGAGTGGACAAGAGAGAACCAGTTGATATGGTGTATTTGGATTTTCAAAAGGCTTTGGTCAAGGTCCCACACAAGAGATTGATGTGCAAAATTAAAGCACATGTTATTGGGGGTAATGTACTGATGTGGATAGAGAACTGGTTGGCAGACAGGAAGCAGAGAGTCAGGATAAACGGGTCCTTTTTCAGAATGGCAGGCAGTGACTAGTGGGGTGCCGCAGGGCTCAGTGCTGGGACCCCAGCTATTTACAATATACATCAATGATTTAGATGAAGGAATTGAGTGTATTATCTCCAAGCTTGCAGATGACACTAAGCTGCGTGGCGGTGTGAGCTGTGAGGAGGATGCTAAGAGGCTGCAGGGTGACTTGGATAGGTTAGGTGAGTGGGAAAATGCATAGCAGATGCAGTATAATGTGGCTAAATGTGACATTATCCACTTTGGAGGCAAAAACAGGAAGGCAGAATATTATCTCAATGGCGACAGATTAGGAAAAGGGGAGGTGCAACGAGACCTGGGTGTCATGGTACATCAATCATTGAAAGTTGGCATGCAGGTACAGCAGGCGGTGAAGAAGGCAACTGGCATGTTGGCCTTCATAGCTAGGGGATTTGAGAATAGGAACAGGGAGGTCTTACTGCAGTTGTACAAGGCCTTAGTGAGGCCTCACCTGGAATATTGTGTTCAATTTTGGTCTCCTAATCTGTGGAAAGACGTTCTTGCTATTCAGGGAGTGCAGCGAAGGTTCACCAGACTGGTTACCGGGATGGCAGGACTGACATATGAGGAGAGACTGGATCGACTGGGCCTGTATTCACTGGAGTTTAGAAGCATGAGAGGGAATCTCATAGAAACATAGAATTCTGACGGGACTGGACAGGTTAGATGCAGGAAGAATGTTCCCGATGTTGGGGAAGTCCAGAACCAGTGGACATAGTCCTAGGATAATGGGTAAGCCATTTAGGACTGAGATGAGGAGAAACTTCTTCACTCAGAGAGTTGTTAGCCTATGGAACTCCCTACCGCAGAGAATTGTTGATGCCAGTTGATTGGATATATTCAAGAGGGAGTTAGATATGGCCCTTATGGCTAAAGGGATCAAGGGGTATAGAGAGAAAGCAGGAAATGGGTACTGAGGTGAATGATCAGCCATGATCTTATTGAATGGTGGTGCAGGCTCAAAGGGCCGAATGGCCTACTCCTGCACCTATTTTCTATTTTTCTATGTTTCTAAATATGAATGCTTGAGCCCGCATCCAGAGATGGGCGTTCACGTTGTCCGCACACAACTACGCCATCTGCCACAAGCCAGGCATAGAAAACTGTGCTGATGTTCTCAGTCGGCTGCCATTGCCCACCACAGGGGTGGATATGGCACAGCCCACAGATTTAGTCATGGTAATGGAAGTATTCGAGAGTGAGCAATCACCTGTCACCACCCGACAGATTTGAACCTGGATGAGCCAGGTCCCTTTACTGTCCTTAGTAAAAACCTGTGTGCTCCACGGGAGTTGGTCTAATGTCCTATTAGAGATGCCGGAGGAAATAAAGCAATACCAGTGGAGCAAATATGAAATGTCTATACAGGCAGACTGTCTCCTATGGGGTAATCGGGTAGTGGTGCCAAAAAAGGGCAGGGACACTTTCATCAGTGATCTCCACAGCACCCACCCAGGCATCGTAATGATGAAAGTGATAGCCAGATCCCACGTGTGGTGGCCTGGCATCAATGCAGACTTAGAGTCCTGTGTGCACAAATGTAACACATGTTCACAGTTAAACAATGCACCCAGGGAGGCGCCACTATGTTTATGGTCCTCGCCCTCCAAACCGTGGTCCAGGGTCCATGTCGACTATGCAGGTGCATTTTTGGGAAAAATTTTCTTAGAGGATGTAGATGCATACTCCAAATGGATTGAATGCATGATAATGTCAGCAAGCACATCCGCTGCCACCATTGAAAGCCTATGGACCATGTTTGCCAAGCATGGCCTGCCTGATGTCCTTATAAGTGACAATGGACCGTGCTTTACCATAATGGGATCAAACATGTCACATCTGCCCCCTTTAAACCAGCGTCCAACGGTCAGGCAGAACGAGCAGTTCAAACAATCAAGCAGAGCTTGAAAAGTGTAACTGAAGGCTCACTGCAGACTCGCTTATCCCAAGTCCTGCTTAGTTACCGCACAAGACCCACTTGCTCACTATCTACAAGGCACAAGTCAGGAGTGTGATGGAATACTCTCCACTTGCCTGGATGAGTGCAGCTCCAACAATATTCATGAAGCGCAACACCATCCAGAACAAAGGAGCCCGCTTGATTGGCAGCCCATCCACCATCTTCAACATTCACATCCTCCATCACTGTGCACTGTGACTGCAGTGTGTACCATCTACAAAATGCACTGCAGCAACTCGCGAAGGTCTCTTTGACAGCACTTCCCAAACCCGCGACCTCTAGAAGGACAAGGGCAGAAGGTGCATGGGAGCATCTGCAAGTTCCTCTCCAAGTTACAGGTCATCCTGACTTGGAAATATATCACCGTTTCTTCATCGTCGCTGAGTCAAAATCCTTTAACTCCCTCCCTCACAGCACTGTGGGAGTTCCTTCACCACAAAACTACAGTGGTTCAAGAAGGTGGCTAACCAGCACCTTCTCAAGGGCAATTAGGGATGGGCAATAAATGCTGGCCTTGCCAGCAACGTCCACATCCCGGAACGAATAGAACAAAAAGTGAAATTACTTCCTCTACCCTGTGGGATTGCACAGATATGTCACGTGGTGGTGGTGAGGCAGAGGAGTTGATGGTTGAGGTCTAAAAGAAAGAAAGATCAAAGGAACCGATTCAGTAATCCTAGCAAAAATGGGATTGTTGTTGTAGCATTCTTGTAATCATTTTCACTTGAGAGTTGAGCTAACCTTGCTGGATTCATTGGGGTGATATTAAAGTAATCTGAATGTGTTTGCCTATTAGTTTTCCATGAGTATAGGGGACACACAGAATGAAAGAGGGGAAGTGATTCCTGAGTGCAGAAGCTCTTAAATAGCTGCTGCTCCATTTTGGCTGCACTGAAGAGCTGCTAAGGAAGTTCTAGGAAGGATATGTGGGCAGAAATGCCCTATTAAATGGTAGTACATTGCATGTTGTGATGATTGCCAAGACTATAGTAAAGACATGCCCAGCTTTAAGTGTTTTTTTCTATTGCAAGAAAAAATCCTGCAATAGCGCAGTAATACTTCTAAACTCTTTGACCTTTTTCGATTGACCATTCTTTCTGTCAAGTCTTGGCATTACTCCTTTATTGCCAGTTCTAAAGAAGCAGAGACAAATGTAAGAAAGTTAGTGCGAGGTCCCTTTTACCATTGCTCCTGCATCAAAAGTCACTGCAAGACTTACAGTAACAGTCCCACCGGATATCCTCAGGGAAGCAAGATGTATCAGGTATGCCACGCATAGCCTCAAATGAAGCGGGAGGGTGAAAGACTGGTTAGCTTCATATACTTTACACGGAGCGTGTTACTGTCCCCATCACTTACGCTATCCCCACTTATCGCAGGCAGCCTGTGAATATTAAGAACATAAGAAGAACATAATAAATAGGAGCAGGAGTAGGCCACCTGGCCCCTTGAGCCTGCTCCGTCATTTAATAAGATCATGGACTCAGCTCCACTTCCCTGCCCACTCCACAAAACCCTTTATTCCTTATCGCTCAAAAGTCTGTCTATCTCCGCCTTAAATATATTCAATGACCCAGCCTCCACAGCTCTCTGGGGCAGAGAATTCCATAGATTTACAACCGTCCGAAAGAAGAAATTCTTCCTCATCTCGGTTTTAAATGGGCAGCCCCAGTTGCCATTGCCACAGACATCAATTACAAAGGTGCCACTTAAACGGGCCAACTATTTTGAGCAGCTCAAGCGGCTGTTTGCACTTGGTCATAGTGCCATTACCTGTCCTAAAATCCTACCCCGCCGGCCTCTAGTACTTCTCGGCCCAAGTTTCAGGCCGCGTCTAGAATGGCAGCCCCGACCTGGACGCCGGTTTTCCACGCCCGAAAGTGCGCCTAAAAAATACCTGCAGATTCTCCGGCTCCCTGCAGGTCCTTTGGAGCTTGGCGCGGCACAGCACGAGCTGTGGGGGGCGGAGCCAGGTCCATGCGTTGAAAACAGTGCCCGGACCTCTGCACAGGAGGGCTACAGGGGGCGCACATGTGCAGTAGCTCCAGATGCCCGAAACTGTGTGGGAGGGTCCCGAGGCACACCACCCCTAGCACTGGCCAAATGGGCTCACTGGGACGGAAAAGATCAGGCTGCACCTCCCTCCTCCAGCTCCTGCTCTGGCTCCAGCTTCCTCTCCTGTTCAGCTGGCTCTCTCAACCCCCCCCACCCGCCGCCCCAGCTCCCACTCCGCTGCCCGCTCCCACCCCCCCACTCCCAGCTCCTGCTCCGAACCCCCCCCAGCTCCCGCTCCGCTCCCCCCACCAGCTCCCGCTCCAACCCCCCCTCTAGCTCCCGCTCTGACCCTACCCCCTCCACCAGCTCCCGCTCCGCTCCCCCCCCCCCCCGCTCCCGCTCTGCTCCCCCCCAGCTCCAGCTTTCCCCGGTCACCTACCTTTAACTCCGGTCTGCTCCCTCTTCCTTCGGCGGGGCCCATCCGCCTGGCATCTTGCTGGGGGCGGGCCCCGCCCGAAGTCTTGGGCCCGGCTTCTTCACGTCGGCCGGGCCCGTTCAGCCTCCTCCCTCTGCTCTCCCCCTCCCTCTCCTCTCCCCCTCCCTCCCTCCCTCTCCTCTCCCCCTCCCTCTCTCCCTCTCCTCTCCCCCTCCCTCCCTCTCCTCTCCCCCTCCCTTCCCACCCTCTCCCTTCCCTCCCTCCCTCTCCCTTCCCCCCCTCTTCCCACCCCTCTCTCCCTCCCTCCCTCTCCCTACCCTTCCCTCCCTACCCCTCCTCCTCTCCTCCTCTCCTCCTCCTCCCCCTCCCCACCCCTCCCTCCCTCCCCTCCACCTCCCCCCTCCTCCTCCCCCCTCCTCCCCCCTCCCCCTCCTCCTTCTCCACCTCCTCCTCCTCCCCTTCCCCCTCCTCCTCCACCCCCCTCCCCTCGCTGTCAGAAACACATAGACACTGACAGACAGAGAGAGAGAGACACTGACACTGACAGGCAGAGAGTGAGAGAGAGACACACAGGCAGACAGAGAGAGAGATAGAGACACTGACAGAGACAGAGAGAGACACACTGGGAGGGGCCCCATCCCAGCACGCTGTTGGAGGGCTCCCGGTGCTGCAGTCAGTGAGTAGAAAATTTTTTATTTAGTGATTTATTTTTATTTTTTTATTTTTTATTATTTTTTTTTGATTGATGTATTGGTTGATTTATTGATGTATTTATCATTTATTATTGACGATGGCTCTTTATTTGTAAAACTGAAGTGTTTAATGTTTGTAAACTTCCCTTTCCCACCCCCCCCACTCCCTACGCCTGATTTGTAACCTACGCCTGATTTTCTAAGTGTAGGCAAGGTTTTTCTGAGCGTACAAAAATCTGCACTTACTCCATTCTAAGATAGTTTGGAGTAAGTTTTCACTGCCTAAACTTTCAAAACAGGCGTAAGTGGCCGGACACGCCCCCTTTTGAAAAATAAATTCTGTTCCAAACTGAAACTGTTCCAACTGACTAGAACTGGAGCAAACTAAATGCCGAGAATTGCAATTTCTAAGATACTCCAATCTAAACCAGTTGCTCCAAAAAAACAGGAGCAACTCAGGCCGAAACTCGGCCCCTCTGTCACTGCTGCGAGCCCTTGTTGCTGGCTTGCTGAGCTGGACACTTTCCAAACCCCCGCTTTAAAATGAATATAACAGCTTGGCCACCTCGTAAACAGACCCAGGTCTTTAATCTCTAATCCAAGTTGCCGAGGAAGAGCTGACCTTGAGATTTCAAAGTCCTCATTGTTATTTTAAAATCCCTTCAATAAGCAATTTCTTGTTTAAATAATTAGCACGTGTGTCTGTTATCATTTAGGCATTGAAGTGAATGTATGCAGAGCGGGAAGTGGCGTAATGGAGAATGAAGATTCCCTCACAATGTTTTAAAAAATGAAATGATTTTTAATTTGATACTTTCTTAAATAAATAACGTTTCCACCTTATACCGGCCACTGCGTATATTAGGCAAATCACGTTTGCACGGTGGGGACTGTATATGCACGAAATGGACTGCAAAGGAGGGCAGTTGTGTCTGAAAATACAGCGGATAAGGACCTGGAGAAAAATGATGAGAGGTTTTAGAGATATCAAGGGATATGATAGTCCCCAGAAACTGGGATTGGCTGGATGGACCGCAATGATATTCTTTCAATCTCACACATTCCTATGTAAATATGAATATCTAAACATTATATGGTGAATTCTAGAGAGAATATCAAATTGCATATAATCACATTTTACATGATTTCCAGGGTATTGATACTAAAACTGGGACAAAGTAACTATATTCTATTCTCCAGCTACTTCCCATTCTCTCTCTCATCCCCTGCCTATCTCTCACACACATATTAAAGGGTTACAACATAGCTTGAGGATGCACTGAATAAAGTGGCTTTTTTTTTACAATCGTGTGGTTCAGATCCCTGCCCCACAAGTTGTATGTAGTTTTCTTTCTGGCAAGTAGTTTGGATTCAGAAACAACTGAGCAGAAATGTAGATGTGTGAATTAACAAGTTAATAAAGGGTAGCTTTAATCGTGCAACCCATGAGCTATATAATTTTAAACATTGCTACTTCTAATTGCATTTATTAAGCACTTTTACTCAGAGTGACATCAGAACCATAACAGGAATGGACTTCTGCCCTTCATCTCAGATGCAAAATTAATCCTAAAGGTCACATTATCCTGCTCATTAACTTTAATAACAATCACAATGGATTCTGACACAGTAAAAGACTTCAGCAACATACTTGACGCAATTAAACAGCGATGAAGCTTAATGGCATTTGACATTTAATAACTTTCCATTTTACCTTTAGTTTGCCTTGATCAAAGAAGAGCGTTTCATCCAAAATCAGTACCACAGCCAAGGCATTTCTGGCATCATGACTATTGATTGGGCACATTGAATTTGGTTTGTTCAATGAAGGCAATTCTGCACAATGTTACTTCATCTACCCACTAATCGACATTTGACAGGACTTTACTATGCAAATTTATTTGAATAATCAAGCAGTGTCAGAAATATAAATTGATATATTTCTCTACAGTCTGCAGACTCCTTACTCCTTAATACTTAAAATTTGTATTCAAGATCAGATGTGATTTCTTTAGATTTGTGGATTTAAAGACAGTTTGTTATCAGTTTTGATTTTCAATTTGCAGGTTTTGGGGATAAAAAGTACAAAGATATTTTCAATTGTTTCTTTTTTCAGCACTAAGGAAAATAAAAAATATCACTGTTGCAAAATGATTTCCTACTTGTTGTACACAATGTTAGAATCAAACATTCCCAAAGTAAGGGAATAAGGGGTACATGCAATAAATGTGCAGCAGTTATAATGGGTGACTTTAATATGCATATAGATTGGGCTAACCAAACTGGAAGCAATACGGTGGAGGAGGATTTCCTGGAGTGCATAAGGGATGGTTTTTTAGACCAATATGTCAAGAAACCAACTAGGGGGGAGGTCATCTTAGACTGGGTGTTGTGTAATGAGAGAGGATTAATTAGCAATCTCGTTGTGCGAGGCCCCTTGGGAAAGAGTGACCATAATATGGTGGAATTCTACATTAGGATGGAGAATGAAACAGTTAATTCAGAGACCATGGTCCAGAACTTAAAGAAGGGTAACTTTGAAGGTATGAGGTGTGAATTGGCTAGGATAGATTGGCAAATGATACTTAAGGGGTTGACTGTGGATGGGCAATGGCAGACATTTAGAGACCGCATGGATGAACTACAACAATTGTACATCCCTGTCTGGCGTAAAAATAAAATAGGGAAGGTGGCTCAACCGTGGCTATCAAGGGAAATCAGGGATAGTATTAAAGCCAAGGAAGTGGCATACAAATTGGCCAGAAATAGCAGTGAATCCGGGGACTGGGAGAAATTTAGAACTCAGCAGAGGAGGACAAAGGGATTGATTAGGGCAGGGAAAATAGAGTACGAGAGGAAGCTTGCAGGGAACATTAAGACGGACTGCAAAGGTTTCTACAGATACGTAAAGAGAAAAAGATTAGTAAAGACAAACGTAGGTCCCCTGCAGTCAGAATCAGGGGAAGTCATAATAGGGAACAAAGAAATGGCAGACCAATTGAACAAGTACTTTGGTTCGGTATTCACTAAGGAGGACACAAACAACCTTCCGGATATAAAAGGGGTCAGAGGGTCTCGTAAGAAGGAGGAACTGAGGGAAATCCTTATTAGTCAGGAAATTGTGTTGGGGAAATTGATGCGATTGAAGGCCGATAAATCCCCAGGGCCTGATGGACTGCATCCCAGAGTACTTAAGGAGGTGGCCTTGGAAATAGCGGATGCATTGACAGTCATTATCCAACATTCCATAGACTCTGGATCAGTTCCTGTGGAGTAGGGCAGCCAATATAACCCCACTTTTTAAAAAAGGAGGGAGAGAGAAAACAGGGAATTATAGACCGGTCAGCCTGACATCAGTAGTGGGTAAAATGGTGGAATCAATTATTAAGTATGTCATAGCAGCGCATTTGGAAAGAGGTGACATGATAGGTCCAAGACAGCATGGATTGTGAAAGGGAATTCATGCTTGACAAATCTTCTGGAATTTTCTGAGGATGTTTCCAGTAGAGTGGACAAGGGAGAACCAGTTGATGTGGTGTATTTGGACTTTCAGAAGGCTTTCGACAAGGTCCCACACAAGAGATTAACGTGCAAAGTTAAAGCACATGGGATTGGGGGTAGTGTGCTGACGTGGATTGAGAACTGGTTGTCAGACAGGAAGCAAAGAGTAGGAGTAAATGGGTACTTTTCAGAATGGCAGACAGTGACTAGTGGGGTACCGCAAGGTTCTGTGCTGGGGCCCCAGCTGTTTACATTGTACATTAATGATTTAGACGAGGGAATTAAATGTAGTATCTCCAAATTTGCAGATGACACGAAGTTGGGTGGCAGTGTGAGCTGCGAGGAGGATGCTATGAGGCTGCAGAGTGACTTCGATAGGTTAGGTGAGTGGGAAAATGCATGGCAGATGAAGTATAATGTGGATAAATGTGAGGTTATCCACTTTGGTGGTAAAAACAGAGAGACAGACTATTATCTGAATGGTGACAGATTAGGAAAAGGGAAGGTGCAACGAGACCTGGGTGTCATGGTTCATCAGTCATTGAAGGTTGGCATGCAGGTACAGGAGGCGGTTAAGAAAGCAAATGGCATGTTGGCCTTCATAGCGAGGGGATTTGAGTACAGGGGCAGGGAGGAGTTACTACAGTTGTACAGGGCCTTGGTGAGGCCATACCTGGAGCATTGTGTACAGTTTTGGTCTCCAAATTTGAGGAAGGATATTCTTGCTATTGAGGGAGTGCAGCGAAGGTTCACCAGACTGATTCCCGGGATGGCGGGACTGACATATCAAGAAAGACTGGATCAACTGGGTTTGTATTCACTGGAGTTCAGAATAATGAGAGGGGATCTCATAGAAACATTTAAAATTCTGATGGATTTAGACAGGTTAGATGCAGGAAGAATGTTCCCAATGTTGGGGAAGTCCAGAACCAGGGGTCACAGTCGAAGGATAAGGGGTAAGCCATTTAGGACCGAGATGAGGAGAAACTTCTTCACCCAGAGAGAGGTGAACCTGTGAAATTCTCTACCACAGAAAGTTGTTGAGGTCAATTCACTAAATATATTCAAAAAGGAGTTAGATATAGTTCTTACTACTAGGGGGATCAAGAGGTATGGCGAGAAAGCAGGAATGGGGAACTGAAGTTGCATGTTCAGCCATGAACTTATTGAATGGTGGTGCAGGCTCGAAGGGCCGAATGGCCTACTCCTGCACCTATTTTTCTCTATTTTTATGTTTCTATGTTTCTAAGCATTCTTCCAGATCTCAGCCAAGGCCCGGAAATTCAATGGCTTCTTCCGGTCTTTTATGCTATTTCTCTGGAGTTCTGTCAGTTTTCTGCCATAGTTACACCAAGAGGCCAGTGGAACCCCCAAAGAATGTCCGGGTCAATATGTTTAAATCCAAACTTAGATCATCACTCTCTCATAAAATGGTGCCATTTGTGGTTCTCATAACAATCATCCCAATTGTTCATAGCCATCTGTGAATGAGCTATCTGTGCAACACTGAATTATGAGCAGTTTATTTTACTGTTGATTCCTACTCACTTGGAGCTGGGTTGGGACTTTCCAAACTTCACCTCGGGCTCTCGTGCTGTCATTTATGAGAACAGCCTGGGCACGTTGCACACCTGGGTCCATAGGTCACGATCATTTCATACTCTCCATGGCAGCAATCAGTTTTAAACAACTGTGGCCGCATTAAAGAGACAGACCAAAACTCAGAAGGATCGACACCAAACTAAAGACCT
This sequence comes from Pristiophorus japonicus, assembly GCF_044704955.1. Taxonomy (NCBI): domain Eukaryota; kingdom Metazoa; phylum Chordata; class Chondrichthyes; family Pristiophoridae; genus Pristiophorus; species Pristiophorus japonicus. Next base: position 367,412,592 of record NC_091977.1, on the reverse strand, counting down.
ATACCAAAGAAATCATACCAGTCCTCGGCAGCGCCATGCTCACTGTCACACACAAAGGGACAGTGAACCGACTTCCCCTGTGGATTGTCCCCGGAGACCCCCCAGCACTGCTGGGGAGAAGCTGGCTGGCAAAACTAAACTGGAAATGGGATGATGTCCATGCCATGTCATTTGAGGAACGGACATCCTGCTCAACAGTTATAAAGTGATTTGAACATCTCTTTCAGCCAGGTGTGGCCACTTTCAAAGGGGCCAAAGCCAAAATCTACACCACACAGGATGCTAGACCGGTCCATCACAAGGCCAGAGCTGTACTCTATGTGATGAGGGAAAAGATTGAACACGAACTAGACAGGCTTCTGCGGGAAGGCATTATATCACCTGTGGAATTTAGCGACTGGGCAAGTCCCTTCGTCCCAGTCATGAAGCCTAATGGATCCGTACAAATCTGTGGGGACTACAAATCTACCACAAACAGAGTCTCCCTACAGGACCAATACCCGCTACGCAGAGCGGAGGACTTGTTTGCCACATTGGCTGGAGGAAAACTTTTCTCAAAATTAGACCTCACATCTGCGTACATGACGCAAGAATTGACCGAGGAATCCAAGCTACTCACCACCATCAACACACATCGAGGCCTTTTCATGTACAATCGATGCCCATTTGGCAGCAGGTCGGCAGCTGCCATATTCCAGCGCAACATGGAGAGTCTGCTCAAGTCCATCCCAAGGACGGTTGTATTTCAAGACAACATACGTATCACGGGCAGGGACACCGACTCTCATCTCCGTAATTTGGAAGAAGTACTAAAGCGGTTGGATCGGGTAGGCCTACGCGTCAAGAAATCCAAGTGCCTGTTTCTCGCACCCGAGGTTGAATTCTTGGACAGAAGGATTGCTGCTGATGGAATTACGCCCAACAGAGTCCAAAACAGAAGTAATTCGCCTGGCACCCAGGCCCTGGAATGTCTCAGAACTGCGCGCCTTTCTCGGGCTACTCAATTACTTTGGGAACTTTATGCAGAACTTAAGCACGCTGCTTGAGCCTCTCCACGTGCTCCTCAGGAAGGGATGCGATTGGTTTTGGGGGGACGCCCAGGAACGCGCCTTCAATAAGGCACGCAACTTTCTGTGTTCCAACAGTGTTTTGACTTTCTTTGACCCAGGTAAAAAACTAGTTCTCACATGCGATGCATCAGCATATGGGGTCGGGTACGTTTTGCAACATGTCAATAGCGCGGGCAAATTACAACGCATAGCTTATGCCTCTAGGTCACTTTCGCGGGCAGAGCGCGGGTACAGAATGGTAGAGAAGGAGGCGCTCGCGTGCGTGTACGGTGTCAAAAAGATGCACCAATACATTTTCGGGGCCAAGTTCGCATTTGAACCCAACCACAAGCCCCTCACGTCTCTCCTATCTGAGAGCAAGGAAATAAACGCCAACGCCTCGGCGCGAATTCAACGGTGGGCACTCATGCTGGCGTCCTACGACTATACCATAAGGCACAGACCAGGCACAGACAACTGTGCCGACGCACTCAGCAGGCTACCCCTGGTGACCACGGAAGGGCCTTTGAGTCCACAGGTTCGCCCATGACGGCTCGCCAAATCAGAGCCTGGATGGCCAGTGACCCCACGTTATCCTTAGTAAAAAGATGTGTCCTAACCGGTGAATGGCCGGAGGCTCGCGATGCCTGCCCCGAGGAATTAAAACCCTTTCACAGGCGCATGTATGAGCTATCACTACAAGCAGACTGCCTGATGTGGGGCAGCCGAGTAGTCATGCCTCTGCGAGGCAGAGAGGCATTTGTCCGGGAGCTCCACTGCGAGTACCCGGGGATCGTTCTCATGAAGGCCTTCGCCAGATCCTATGTCTGGTGGCCTGGTATTGATGCGGACTTGGAGCTTTGCGTCCGACGGTGCACCATTTGTGAACAACTCAGCAATGACCCCAGGGAGGCTCCACTGCGCCCCTGGCCCTGGCCTACCAAACCGTGGTCGCGGGTGCACGTAGACTATGCGGGCCCATTCAAGGGCAAAATGTTCCTCGTGGATGCATTTTCAAAGTGGATCGAATGCACCATTTTAAACTCGAGCACAACCTCCACCACTGTGGAGAGCCTCGCAACCATGTTTGCAATGCACGGAATCCATGACATATTGGTCAGTGACAATGGTCCGTGCTTCACCAGCGCAGAATTCCAAGACTTTGTAATTGACCACGGCATAAATCATGTCAAGACGGCACCGTTCAAGCCGGCCTCCAACGGCAAGGCGGAGAGAGCAGTGCAAATCATTAAACAAGGCATGCTTAAAATCCAAGGTCCCACGCTACAGGTTCGCCTGTCGCGACTGCTGCTGGCATACAGATCTCGACCGCACTCACTGACTGGGAACCCCCCCAAGCAACTGTTGATGAAAAGGACTTTAAAAACAAGGCTCTCATTAATCCTCCCAGACATGCACGAAATCGTTGAGGCAAAGCGCCGGAAGCTGACTGAGTACCATGACAGAAATTCGAGGGGGAGATGGAATGAGATAGGGGACAAAGTGTTTGTACTAAACTATGGCAGGGGTCCCAAATGGCTTGCAGCGACAGTAATGGGCAAGGATGGAAACAGGCTACTGGTAGTACAAATGGACAATGGCAAAACCTGCCGGAGGCATGTAGACCAAGTTAAAAGCAGATTTACCAACAACACTGCGGAACCAGAGGCAGATTGCAATGTTGAACTCGCACCACACATGGTGGAAAGACAGAGGGAACAACCTGAGGAAAGGGCAATCCCAACAGACAGCCCAGGCGAGTCAACAACAATCACACCAATCAAAACAGACAGCCCAGGTGAGATACCAGCAACCACACCCAAAGAAAAACAGACACCAAGGCAAACAACTGAACCACAACTCAGACGCGCCACGCGAGAGCGTAGACCACCTGAGAGACTGAACTTATAAAGACAATAAGATCTTGGGGGAGGGTGATGTCATGTATCTTTCATTATTATATATAACTGTATCCTAACATGCTATACATGACTGTAAGAAGATATGACCTGTAACCACCAGAATACCTTATCACCAGGGGTGCACTTGCAAGAGACAGGTATATAAGGACAGGTCTCAGGCAAGTGCAGCATTCCAGAGCTGTGAAATAAAGGTGCAGGTCCAGAGTGACCTTGACTTCACTATATGCCTCGTGTGAATCTGTACTGAGGGGACAGAACTTTACATTTATAATCACTGGAATTTTGTAGAATGAGAGCGGATCCCATAGAAGCATATACAATTCTGATGTGATTGGACAGGTTAGATGCAGGAAAAATGTTTATGATGTTGGGGATGTCCAGAACCAGGGGTCACAATCTAAGGATAAGGGGTAAACTATATAGAATCGAGATGAGGAGTAACTTTTTCACCCAGAGAATTTTGAACATATGGAATTCTCTACCACGGAAAGTTGTTGAATCCAGTTCGTTGGATATATTCAATAGGGAGTTAGATGTGGCCCATACGGCTAAAGGGTTCAGGGGATTTGAGAGAAGGCAGGAGTGGGGTACTGAAGTTGTATGATCTGCATTATCATATTGAATGGTGGTGCAGGCTCGAAGGGCCGAATGGCCAGCTTCTGCACCTATTTTCTATGTTTCTATGTTTCCTTATAAGTCAAACCCCTCATCCCTGGAATCAACCGAGTGAACCTTCTCTGAACTGCCTCTAAAGCAATTATATTCTTTCATAAATATGGAAACGAAAACTGCATGCAGTATTCCAGGTGCGGCCTCACCAATAAATTATATAGCTGTAACAAGACTTCCCTGCTATTATACTCCTTCCCCTTTGCAATGAAAGCCAAGATACCATTGGCCTTCCTGATCACTTGCTGTACCTGCATACTATCCTTTTGTGTTTCATGTACAAGCACCCCCAGGTCCCGCTGTACTGCGGCACTTTGCAATCTTTCGCCATTTAAATAATAACTTGCTCTTCGATTTGTTCTGCCAAAGTGCATGACCTCACACTTTCCAACATACTCCATCTGCTAAATTTTTGCCAACTTACTTAGCCTGTCTATGTCCTTTTGCAGATTTTTTGTGTCCTCCTCACACATTGCTTTTCCTCCCATTTTTATATCATCAGCAAATTTGGCTATGTTACACTCAGTCCCTTCTTCCAAGTCGTTAATATAGATTGTAAGTAGTTGGGGTCGCAGCACTGATCCCTACGGTACCCCACTAGTTACTGGTTGCCAACCAGAAAATGAACCATTTATCCCGACTCTCTGTTCTCTGTTCGTTAGCCAATCCTCTATTCATGCTAATATATTACCCCCAACCCTGTGAACTTTTATCTTGTGCAGTTATCTTTTATGTGGCAGCTTGTCAAATGCTTTCTGGAAGTCCAAATACACCACATCCACTGGTTCCCCTTTATCCACCCTGTTCATTACATCCTCAAAGAACTCCAGCAAATTTGTCAAACATGACTTCCCTTTCATAAATCCATGCTGATTTTGCTTTTCCAAATGTCCTGCTACTGCTTCTTTAATAATGGACTCCAACATTTTCCCAGCCACAGATGTTAGGCTAACTGGTCTATAGTTTCCTGCTTTTTGTCTGCCTCCTTTTTTAAATAAGGACATTATATTTACAGTTTTCCACTCTGCTGGGACCTCCCCAGAATCCAGGGAATTTTGGTAAATTACAACCAATGCATCCACTATCCCTGCCGCTACTTCTCTTAAGACCCAAGGATGTAAGCCATCAGGTCCAGAGGATTTATCTGCCTTTAGTCCCATTATCTTACTGAGTACCACCTCCTTATTGATTGTGACTGTGTTAAGTTCCTCCCCCACTTTAGCCCCTAGACTATCCAGTCTCGCAATATTGTTTGTGTCCTCTACCGTAAAGACTGATACAAAATATTTGTTCAGAGTTTCTGTCATCTCCATGTTCCCCATTACTAATTCCCCGGTCTTGTCCTCTAAGGGACCACCCTTTTCCTTTTTATATACCTATAGAAACTCTTGCTATCTGTTTTATATTTTGTGCTAGTTTACTTTCATAGTCTATCTTCCCTTTCTTAATCATTTTTTTTGTCGTTCTTTGCTGGCTTTTAAAAGCTTCCCATTCTTCTGTCCTCCCACTAGCTTTGACCACTGTGTGTACCCTTGTTTTTAATTGAATACCATCCTTTATTTCTTTAGTTAGCCCTGGTGCTTCTCCTAGCTCCAGGCAACAACTGTGGGCTACTATCGACTTGCTCTCACCCTCCTTATCGTCCCCCCTCCCGATCATCTTCCCCACCCTGACTTACCTCTGGGCCTTGGCGCTGTCGGCAATTCAGAGGCCCTGGCAGGTGAGCTGCATCAGGGTACCTAATTTATTCTGATGTTGAATTTAGTTTGGTCCTCAAGCCTCCCAGTTCTGGCACACCATTGCTGCACGCTGACCAAAACCCCTGGTTTCGAACACTAAGAAATTTAAAGCCCCCATGTGTTACACAACTGCACCATTCACACCAGAATTTAAAAGCATAAATCTTATCAAATTTCTACAAAAAATAAAGGATTCTCATAAAATAATGAAGGATGCCATTATGGCGAATGCTTTTCTTTATTCATTCTCAGGATTTAGACATTGCAGGCAAGGCCAGCTTTTATTACCCATCCCTAATAGCCCCAAGAAGATGATTTAAGCAAATGTAAACATGGGGGGAAGAATTCATGTATGCCAAGAGAATTGCTGGTGTTACCGGTAACTTGAGTTAATAAGAACATAGAGCATAAGAAATAGGAGCACGAGTAGGCCATCTGGCCCCTCGAGCCTGCTCTGGCATTTAATAAGTTCATATCTGATATGATCTTGGCCTCAACTCCACATCCCTGCTCAGTCCCATAACCCTTGACTCCCTTATCATTCAAAAATCTGTCTATCTCCACCTTAATTGGGCTAGAAATTGGCCAAATAGCGCTAGCACTGTTTTTTTTGCAACTAATCATGTTTAACATCTTTTTTTTAGCGCCAAAAAGGCGTCAAAAAATAAACGCGCAAAATTGTCCAAATACTTTTTGTCGATCACTATGGCGGTAAAATTGCGTCGTTTTCAAAAAATGTTGTGCCCCGACACTCAATTTGTCGGCAGTAAAAAACAACGCCCGTTCTACACACGCGCATAAAAAAATGTTTCCCCGTTTGGTTTCTTCCGATCCTTCTGGCACCTTCCAGGTCACGTGCAGGGTGCGCCCATACATGCGCAGTACACCCAGGGCTGAATCAGCCATTTATGTGAGGGGATTTAAACATCAGCAGAGTTCAGCACAGTTCATCATAGCTCATCAAAAAATAAAAATGCAGAGTGATTCAGCAAGAAAGAGAGCCATAAAATTCACTCAAGATGCAAATGAGGCCCTCATCACTTCTGTAGAAAGCAGATGGGGGGAGATCTCGAGGAAGGGTCGTGGAAAACTATACGCCTCTGCTATAAAACGTTTATGGAAAAGTGTGGCTGAGCAGGTCTCCTCAGTGAACTCTATCCAGAGGGACCATGTCCAGTGCCAGAAGAGATGGAATGACCATTGCAGGGTTTTCAGAGTAAGTAATATTTTAATTTATGCACTCCAATTACTTAAATTGTAAATATGACACATGTTGGTATCGCTAGGCTTAGTGTTGCACCTTATTTGCCATGAATGATTGTCACACATTATAAAGACTGCTTTTTGACATCTTAAATGTTGTTTCTGCAGCTTAATGTTTTCCTGATGAACCACGTGCAACTACCAGGGCCATTAAACAGAGGACTGTCTTAAATGCAGTCTTAAATGCACCCAGTATGGTATAAGTGCTTTGATAACTATCTATGTGTGCCGCAAGAGCAGAAGGGCCCTCTGTTAAAAACTTGTATTGTCATCTTTGCAGGGAAAGTTGTCCCACAACCGCCGAGAGCAGCGGAAAACAGGCGGTGATCCGGCAAAACTGGGCCCACTCACCTGCCTTGAAAGTCGCGTGGCAGGTCTGATGGGTACCTCGCAGACATCGACTACCCGTGGGGGTGCTGACCCCTACGTTCAAGAGTGAGGGTTAGTCCTGCAAAATCCACGGTCTGGGTTGGCTCAATGTTATGTACTGTCTGTGGGCTAGGCTTCGGTTTATGCGATGTACTGATCTGTGGGCTAGGGTTTAATTAATGCAATGTACTGTCAGTCGTCGACATGTAATGCAGTAGTGATGGTCCTTCAAATCAGCCTGCACTATGTGAATCTACTGATGTCACCCTGCTCCCTCCACTGCTGCTAACCAGTCATCTGTTGTTTTCTATTTTGAAGATGTGGATCCTGAGTCATCAAGTACAGCAGTGGAAGCCCCAGCTCAACGGATGCCATGGTCGAGGACACTGACCTCAGCCCTGCTGAGGAACCTCCACAGGCGGAGGCGCAGGAGGAGGAACAAAGTGGCATGTTGGGGGTGGGGGCCCACGCAGGCACTAACAACTTCAGCTGCAGGCAGCAGTTCATTGGAGGATGTCACCGTTACATCCAGCATCCGAGGCCCCGGGTCCCAGTGGGTTGCAGCAAAGCACACCCAGGGCAGAAGCCCGAATGCCGTCTGTCTGGAGGCTGCATCGCCAAAGTCACCCTGCCGAAAGGCAGGCAGGCAAGCAAATGGATTTGGTGGGACTGTCTGGGGAGAGCATCCAGCTCAGCCGACAGCTCCTCCTCGTCATGGGTGGGATCTCGGGAAACATTGCAGCACTATCTGCGGAAATCAGGGAGGGTTTTCGCAGCTTGTAGTTGCAACGCGGGTGAACACCGAGGCTCTCAATGACCAGCGGAAATTGACGTTCTCGACTCATGGCACTCCAGTCCCCAGTGTTATGCCACTCAGACTGACAGCACCAGTGAGAGGTGAGGCAGTGCACCAGGCTTGACACTCAGAAGCAGGACCTTCTACAGCCCCAGCTTCTCCAGGGCTTTGAATGGCGTCTCCGATGTCTCTCCCCTAACAACAGCAGTGCCTTCCTTGCGTTTCTAATGAACGTCTTGGGAACACGGGGGGGTTGGGGTAGGGGTGTAGGCAAGGCCAACGGCAAGGGCAACAATGGACAGGGGTGGGGGGTTTAAATTAGTGGGGGTAAAGGTGGCTGCAGCTGAAGGATGTTTGGTGCATGGTGGATAGAGGTGTACCGATGGATGTGGTGTATTTAGATTTCCAAAAGGCATTCGATAAGGTGCCACACAAAAGGTTACTGCAGAAGATAGAGCTACGCGGAGTCACAGGAAAAGTATTAGCATGGATAGAGAATTGGATGCCGAACAGAAAGCAAAGAATCGGGATAAATGGGTCCTTTTCGGGTTGGAAATCGATGGTTAGTGGTGTGCCACAGGGATCGGTGCTGGGACTACAACAGTTTACAATATACATAGATGACCTGGAAGAGGGGACAGAGTATGGTGTAACAAAATTTGCAGATGAAACAAAGATTAGTGGGAAAGTGGGTTGTGTAGAGGACACAGAGAGGCTGCAATGAGATTCAGATAGGTGAAGCGAATGGGCTAAGGTTTGGCAGATGGAACACAATGTCAGAAAATGTGAGGTAATCCACCTTGGGGAAAAAAAACAGTAAAAGGGAATATTATTTGAATGGGGAGAAATTACAACATGCTGCAGTGCAGAGGGACCTGGGGGTCCTTGTGCATGAAACTCTTTTGAGTTTATCTGTGAAAACATAAAACATTAAACGGTGCCACCCGACCTGGGTGACACTCCAGACATTTACAAGGCCCTTTTTTTTTTTTTTCTCCCCCTTTTTTGTGTTTTTTTTTGTGTTTTTTCTTTTTTTTTTTGTTTTTTTTTTTGGGCACTAAAATCACAATTTTTCCCCAGTGCCCCCTATAAAAGGGAAGGGGACACTAAAAGCACCGGCAATTAAAACAAATTAACTTTAAAACGTAAAATCAAATTAAAATTTGGTTGCCGGGCGTGATGATGCACTCCAGTCCCTCCGGTGCCCACCTCTCGCGGAAGGCCGCGAGCGTACCGGTGGACACCGCGTGCTCCATCTCCAAGGACACCCTGGACCGGATGTAAGAGCGGAAGAGAGGCAGGCAGTCAGGTTGAACGACCCCCTCGACCGCCCGCTGCCTGGACCGGCTGATGGCACCCTTGGCCGTGCCCAGGAGCAGTCCTACGAGGAGGCCTTCGGACCTACCCGCTCCCCTCCGCACAGGGTGCCCAAAGATCAGGAGGGTGGGACTGAAGTGCAGCCAGAATTTCAGGAGCAGCCCCTTCAAATAATGGAACAGGGGCTGCAACCTCGTGCACTCAATAAAAACATGGAACACGGACTCCTCCAGACCGCAGAAATTGCAGGCGGCCTGGGAGTCCGTGAACCGGCTTAAAGATTTGTTGCACGGCACTGCTCCGTGCACCACCCTCCAGGCCAAGTCCCCGATGAATAGTGGGAGGACCCCTGCGTAGAGTGCCCTCCATCGGGGACCCCCGCCTCCTCCGGACGGCAAGATGGTACGCCATGGCGTGTCCGGACGGCCGGCGAGGATGGCAAAGTTGAGGGTGTGCAGGAGCAGCCCGTACAGGAAACCCCTCCGCGCGGAACTGAAAGGCACGGAGGGGATTTCCCCGAGGCGGCTCAAGTTGTGAGGCGCCGGCCCCCGAGGGAGGTTCCGGGGTTTGGCGCCGATGAGGAATTCCGTCCGGACGGGGGTCAGTTCGGACGGGATCTCCCCACGTGCTTGAGCCTCCTCGATACACCTAACGGAGTCAGGGCCCAGAGCTGTTTTTAGCGACTCGATGGCATCGGCCGCGCGGCGGACGTTGGCAGAATTTAGGCGCCGCGCCAGCGTGACTGGCGCCATCCAGCCCGCTCCTCCGCCATCGAGCAGGTCCCTGACCCTGGTCACCTCACCAGCCACAGCCCTCTCTTCCGACCGCCACATGAAGCCTCGGCCGTGGAGGTACGGATTCCCGAGCAGCGGTTCCTGCAGGACGGCCGCCACTCCAGCCGGCGGAGAGCTGCGCTTGGTGGAGACTTTGTTCCAGACCCTGATGAGTTCCCTGTAAAAGACAGGCAGCTCCCGGAGGGCGGTCCTGGCACCCCCCAAGTTCACAAACAGGAGCTGCGTGTCATAATTGAGGTCGAGCTGCTGGCGGAAGAAATACCTCGCCAGAGCACACCACCTAGGAGGGGGCTCGACGTAAAGGTATCTCTGCAGGGTCTGAAGACGGAAAGTCGCGAGCTGGGCGCTGACGCACACCAACGACTGACCGCCCTCCTCAAGCGGGAGACTCAAGACCGCGACAGAGACCCAGTGCTTCCTGTTGTTCCAGAAGAAGTCCACCAGCTTCTTCTGTATCTTGGCGACAAACGCAGGGGGAGGGGTCAAAGTGACCAGCCGGTACCATAGCATTGCGGCCACCAGCTGGTTTATGACTAGCGCTCGACCCCTGTAGGACAGCACTCGGAGCAGTCCTGTCCAGCGCCCTAGGCGAGCGGCGACCTTGGCCTCCAGCTCCTGCCAGTTCGCCGGCCAGGCTTCCTCGTCGGGGCTAAGGTAGACTCCCAGATAGAGGAGATGGGTCGTGCTCCAGGCAAAAGGCCTGAGCTCCTCCGGCAGGGAGTCCACCCGCCACTGACCCACCAGGAGTCCGGAACATTTCTCCCAGTTGATCCTGGCGGAGGACGCGGCCGAGTAAATCTCCTGGCACTCACGCATCCTCCGCAGGTCAGCGGGATCCTCTACCGCGAGGAGCACGTCATCGGCGTAAGCCGAGAGGACGACCTCCACGCCCGGCCCTTGCAGAGCCAGTCCCGTCAACCTCGTCCGCAAGAGGCGCAGGAAAGGCTCCACGCAAACGGCGTATAACTGGCCGGACATGGGGCATCCCTGGCGCACCCCTCTCCTAAAGCGAAGGGGCGCCGTCAAGGACCCGTTAACCTTAATCAGACACTCCGCGGCGGCGTACAAAAGTCGGATCCGGGCGACGAAATGCGTCCCGAACCCGAAAGCGCGCAGAGTTCCGAGCAGATAGTCGTGATCCACCCTGTCGAACGCCTTCTCTTGGTCGAGGGATAGGAAGGCGACCGACAGACCAGCCTCCTGGGAGCAATGGATGAGGTCCCGGACCAGATGGATGTTGTCGTGGATCGTCCGGCCCGGGACCGTGTATGACTGGTCGGGGTGAATCATGTGGTCCAGCACGGCACCAAGGCGAGCAGACATCGCCCTGGCGAAGATTTTGTAGTCCGTGCTGAGGAGGGAGACCGGGCGCCAGTTCTTAAGGAGGCGGAGATCGCCCTTCTTAGGCAGCAGGACGATGACTGCCCTGCGCCAAGAGAGGGGCATCTCCCCGGTCGCCAGACTTTCCCCCAGGACCCGCGCGTAGTCGCTCCCCAGGACGTCCCAGAACGCCCTGTGGAACTCCACGGTCAGCCCGTCCAGCCCCGGGGATTTTCCCCTCGAGAGCCGGGCGAGGGCACCGGTCAGCTCCGCCAGGCTTAGCGGAGCTTCCAGATTTTCGGCGCCCTCCGGGCTGACCTTCGGCAGGTCCTCCCACAAAACTCTACGCGCTTCCTCGCTGGACGGATCCGGAGAGAACAGAGCCCCGTAATATTCACGGACCCTGTTGTTGACGCCCTCCGGATCCGAGACGAGAGAGCCGTCGTCGGCCAGCAGCGTCAAGAGCTGCTTACGGACACTCTGCCTTTTTTCCAGCGAGTAGAAGAAGGGGGAGCCGCGGTCCAGATCCCGCAGGAACCGGATCCGCGACCTCACGAACGCGCCTCGGGACCCGACGAGCTGCAGGTCCTTCAGCGCGGCCTTCTTCGCTTCGTACACCGTCCGCAGGGCCGGGTCCTGGACGACTTGACCGAGACGGGCTTCCAGGTCGAGCACCTCTTTTTCTAGGCGCCCGACTCTGGCCGCCCGCCTCTTGGTCGACCCCCTCGCGTACTCTTGACAGAAGACGCGGACGTGAGCCTTGCCCACGTCCCACCATAGCCTCAAGGAGGGGAAGCCCCCCTGCTTCCTTCTCCAGTCGGACCAGAATCGACGGAACGAGTCCTGGAACCGCACGTCCTCCAGCAGCCGGTTGTTAAAGTGCCAGTACGCGGACCCCGTCCTCGCGCGGAGCGAAGCGAGCTCCGCCCACACCAGGTGGTGGTCCGAACACGGCACCGGCCGCATGGAGGCCGCCGGGACGCAGGAAACGTACGCCCGAGACACGTAAAGGCGGTCGACTCTAGACCATCCAACTCCAGGCCTCACCCAAGTAAAGGCGCTGGAGTCGGGGTGGAGATTTCGCCAGACGTCCACCAAGTCGAAGGACCCGACCAGGTCCCTCAACTTCTCCATCGCCGTCATGCACTGCGGGGCACCGGAGCGGTCCCTCGCCTCGAGGGTGCAGTTAAAATCCCCCCCGAGGACAATGCAGTCGCCGACGTCGACGGAGCCAAGAAGAGCGGACACCTCTTCAAAGAAGCGCGTTTGCTGCGGGCCGGGATGAGGGGCGTACACGCTCACGAGATGGAGCGGCACGTCCCCCAGGCGAACCGTTACGTGCAGCAAGCGGCCTGGCACGAGCTCCTCGACCCCCAAGATCTCCGGCTGAAAATGCGGGCCCAGCAAGATGGCCACCCCACTAGAAATGGCGGTGAGGTGGCTCATGCGGACCTCTCCTTGCCATTCCAGGAGCCACGTGGCTTCGTCTCCCGGAACGGTGTGGGTTTCTTGCAGGAAGCACACCGCATATTTCCCCTCCCGCAGGAGCGAAAAATTGTCAAATCTACGGCGTGCCCCTCTGCCGCCGTTGATGTTGAGGCTGGCTATGGTTATCTTCATGACAAAAGCATAGTGCAACCTCTACCTTAACCTATTGTGGGGGATGGAGCGGAGTCTTTTGTTGAACTCCGCTCCCTCCGCAGCCCAGCGAGGAGTCCCTCGAGCTCGCGCAGCTCAAGGTGCTGCTCCTTTGTCAAGGGCCCGCCCGCGGCCAAGGTTTTAACGGCGGCGCGGACGGACCCCTTGATCAGCTCCGGCTCGGACCATTTTTCCAGGGCCAGTCGGGCTTGGTCGCGGCGACCCCGGCTCTGGGCCAAAAAGTCCCGGAGTTCCTTTGCAGGAACGAGGAGGGCCTCAGCGGCGGCCGCGAGCAGATCCACCGCCTCCCTGGCGGTGGTCTCTAGGTCTTCACCCGCGTCCCCCACCGAGTCCCCGTCCTCCTCCGGGAGGTGGCCGCCAGCAGCCGGCCCATCGACCGCACAAGGTACGGCAAATGAACCGGCCGCTCCAACCGGCCCTGGCACTGCCCCGATCCCACCCCCAGGATCGTCGGCAGAGGAGTCCCCACTGGGCTCTTTTAAAAATGGTGCTGGGTCGGGAAATGACAGCGGAAGGGGTTCCCCCTCCGCCCCAGGAACCGGAGAACAAGGAGAGACCCGGCCATAGGAAATCCCCAGGCCCTCCAAGTGCTCCAGCTCCAAAGTAAGGGGCGAGGGTGGGTGTTCCTCCCCCTCCCCGCTGCCACCCCCCGGCCCAGCATCTACAGTGTCATAATTATTTGTTTCATTCTCTGCCGGGTCGAGCAACTCCCGGGGGAAGTTGGGTAATAGCTGGGCGGGCTCAGGTTCGGCCTTTTCGGCCTCGCCCGCCTCAGTCCCCGGGACGCCCGGCCCGGCGGCTACGCATTCCTCCGCGGTCCCCACGCCCCCCACGACAGGCAGATCTTCCACTCCATCCCCGGGAGGCAGAGGCTGGGCAGCCTCAACTGTCTCACCCTCCCCGGGGAAAGACTCCTCGCGCCTGCAGCGCAATTTGGGGGCGCTGGTGGGGGACGCGGGACACGCGGCGGGCACCGACTCCTCCGCGGAGGGATGTTGTTCCCCCTCCGCGTCATTGGGGCGGTGCCTCTTTTTGTTCCTGGGGGCGCGCGGAGTCAGGGAGACCTCCATGTCTGCCGAGGCCTCCCGCTCCGCCCCCCCCTTTTCCTTTTCTTGCCCGCGCCCGGGCCCCTCTGTGGTGTTGTTCAAGGGCTCGGGCACGGGCTCGGGGCACCCCGCGCTCGCCGGTGACGGGGTTGGGCTGAGCGCGGTGGTCAAATTATCCGGCGCACTGAGGGGACCCGCCTCTTGATGTTTTGTCTTCTTCCGCGCCTTCTTTCCGGTCGGACGCTCTCCCTCCCCCCCGCCGGAGGCCCTGAAAACAAAGGCCTCCGACGATGCCCGCGCACCCATGGCTCCCGGCACGCGGACGCAACTAGGGGGAGGGGTGGCGGCGGCGCCAGCCTTGGCCGCCTTCGGTGGTTTGGCGGCCTTGGAGGCGGGGCAGTTCTTGCGAACGTGCCCCACCTCCCTGCAGGCATGGCACCGCACGCCGTCCGACGTCCAGAAGACGCGGTAGGCAGTCCCCTCGTGCACCACATTAAAATGACCTTCCGTCGTCTCCTCCCGCGCCAGCCGGACAAAGAGCTGGCGGCGGAAGGAGAACACGTGGCGCAGGCTGTTCTCCCTGAGGCCGAGCGGTATGGGGTTGATCCCTGACCTTACCTCCCCCAGTTGTTGTAGGTGAGGGAGGAGGAGCTCAGCGGAAACAAAGGGCGGGACGTTTGAAACGATGACCCTCTGCGCGGTGGCCTCGAGAGGGTCCACCGGCAGGAACGTCCCGCCCACCGTGAGCCCCTTTTCAAGGGCCAGGGACACCGCCCGCTCCGACCCCAGGAAGAACACGGCCTTCCCAGACATCTTGGAGGCTGCGACAATGGCCGAGGGGCCGACTACCCCAGCCATCGCCCGCACGCACTCCTCAATGCTCATTGTGGGGTGAGTGTAGCTCTTGACCCCGTGTTTCCTGGTTATAAGTCTGAATGGTGGCAGGGCAGCGGGTGGCGCAGGAGGTGCCGTGGATGTGGACACCGCCTGCGCATACGTCCTTGCTGGCCCTGCCACCGGCGTGGATGGGGTCGCCATCACGGGGTCCCTTTAAGGGCTACACCCACCCCAAAGTCACAGGCCTTAATGGTCTTAATTAGGCCTCTTATCTAAAAGACTGAAGCAGAGGAGCTCTTAACGAGGTACCTCTCCCCTCGTTGACAATTGGGGAGAGGCCTTGCTCCCTCTGCTCAGTTGTCTTAATTGGTTTTGTTTTTTTGTTTTTTTTTTTGTAAATTTGGAAGGAAGAGGCCTCAGAGAGAGAGGGGAGAAACAGAGTAGCAGAGAAAGAGAGAGGGGGGTGGGAAGGGGGGGGGACTGCGAGGGCAGGTCTCCCCTCGCAGCTGTGGGTGGGTGCACTCCCCAGATGGCAAAACACAAAAGTCTTTGGGGTGGTCTTCAGGTGGGGGGAGAAGATGTCTTCACCTGGGGTAGCTGGAGCCACCAGGCACTCCTAACGATCTTTAATTGGGTGTTTAAGAAAAACAACAATCTTCAGCCTGGTAGCTCCAGCTATCCCAGGCTAGGCAAATGTGGGGGGTGGGGGGTGGGGGGGGTTCCAATTGTGGGGGGGGGGCCTAGTTGTAAGCAAGGCCCCCACACACACTACCACACACACACACACCCCCCGCGATGTTCCGGCCCTCAGTGGTCTTCTTTCCTCCCCCCACCGATACAACAAAGTCTGTTTGGGGAAATGCACCCACACCCACCTGTAGAAATGTTGAGTCTCCCTCCTTCCACACTGGATGTTGGTTGTTGTGGTTTTTCCCCCTCTCTCCAACTCCTTGCAGAATGGTAAAGTTGTTTAAAGATTTTCTTTTCTCCTCCTCTCCCTCTGGATAAAAGTTGTAGTGAAGCCCCTTCCTTCCTTCTCCTCCTGGGCTGGTCTCTGGGCTCTCCAGGCAGGAGCTCAAGTTGCTAGCTGCTCCCCTCACTGCTCACAGCTTCTACTGAGCAGGACACGCCTCCACTGCTCCACGATTGGTCCTTGTGCATGAAACTCTTTTAGAGTCTACCTGCGAAAACATAAAACATTAAAGAGTGCCACCCGACCTGGGTGACACTCCAGACATTTCCAAGGCCCTTTTTTTCCCCCCTTTTTTTGTTTTTTTTTGTGTTTTTCTTTTTTTTGGTTTTTTTTTTTGGGCACTAAAAACACAATTTTTCCCCAGTGCCCCCTATAAAAGGGAAGGGGACACTAAAAGCACCGGCAATTAAAACAAATTAACTTTAAAACGTAAAATCAAATTAAAATTTGGTTGCCGGGCGTGATGATGCACTCCAGTCCCTCCGGTGCCCACCTCTCGCGGAAGGCCGCGAGCGTACCGGTGGACACCGCGTGCTCCATCTCCAAGGACACCCTGGATCGGATGTAAGAGCGGAAGAGAGGCAGGCAGTCAGGTTGAACGACCCCCTCGACCGCCCGCTGCCTGGACCGGCTGATGGCACCCTTGGCCGTGCCCAGGAGCAGTCCTACGAGGAGGCCCTCGGACCTACCCGCTCCCCTCCGCACAGGGTGCCCAAAGATCAGGAGAGTGGGACTGAAGTGCAGCCAGAATTTCAGGAGCAGCCCCTTCAAATAGTGGAACAGGGGCTGCAACCTTGTGCATTCAATAAAAACATGGAACACGGACTCCTCCAGACCGCAGAAATTGCAGGCGGCCTGGGAGTCCGTGAACCGGCTTAAAAATTTGTTGCACGGCACTGCTCCGTGCACCACCCTCCAGGCCAAGTCCCCGATGAATAGTGGGAGGACCCCTGCGTAGAGTGCCCTCCATCGGGGACCCCCGCCTCCTCCGGACGGCAAGATGGTACGCCATGGCGTGTCCGGACGGCCGGCGAGGATGGCAAAGTTGAGGGTGTGCAGGAGCAGCCCGTACAGGAAACCCCTCCGCGCGGAACTGAAAGGCACGGAGGGGATTTCCCCGAGGCGGCTCAAGTTGTGAGGCGCCGGCCCCCGAGGGAGGTTCCGGGGTTTGGCGCCGATGAGGAATTCCGTCCGGACGGGGGTCAGTTCGGACGGGATCTCCCCACGTGCTTGAGCCTCCTCGATACACCTAACGGAGTCAGGGCCCAGAGCTGTTTTTAGCGACTCGATGGCATCGGCCGCGCGGCGGACGTTGGCAGAATTTAGGCGCCGCGCCAGCGTGACTGGCGCCATCCAGCCCGCTCCTCCGCCATCGAGCAGGTCCCTGACCCTGGTCACCTCACCAGCCACAGCCCTCTCTTCCGACCGCCACATGAAGCCTCGGCCGTGGAGGTACGGATTCCCGAGCAGCGGTTCCTGCAGGACGGCCGCCACTCCAGCCGGCGGAGAGCTGCGCTTGGTGGAGACTTTGTTCCAGACCCTGATGAGTTCCCTGTAAAAGACAGGCAGCTCCCGGAGGGCGGTCCTGGCACCCCCCAAGTTCACAAACAGGAGCTGCGTGTCATAATTGAGGTCGAGCTGCTGGCGGAAGAAATACCTCGCCAGAGCACACCACCTAGGAGGGGGCTCGACGTAAAGGTATCTCTGCAGGGTCTGAAGACGGAAAGTCGCGAGCTGGGCGCTGACGCACACCAACGACTGACCGCCCTCCTCAAGCGGGAGACTCAAGACCGCGACAGAGACCCAGTGCTTCCTGTTGTTCCAGAAGAAGTCCACCAGCTTCTTCTGTATCTTGGCGACAAACGCAGGGGGAGGGGTCAAAGTGACCAGCCGGTACCACAGCATTGCGGCCACCAGCTGGTTTATGACTAGCGCTCGACCCCTGTAGGACAGCACTCGGAGCAGTCCTGTCCAGCGCCCTAGGCGAGCGGCGACCTTGGCCTCCAGCTCCTGCCAGTTCGCCGGCCAGGCTTCCTCGTCGGGGCTAAGGTAGACTCCCAGATAGAGGAGATGGGTCGTGCTCCAGGCAAAAGGCCTGAGCTCCTCCGGCAGGGAGTCCACCCGCCACTGACCCACCAGGAGTCCGGAACATTTCTCCCAGTTGATCCTGGCGGAGGACGCGGCCGAGTAAATCTCCTGGCACTCACGCATCCTCCGCAGGTCAGCGGGATCCTCTACCGCGAGGAGCACGTCATCGGCGTAAGCCGAGAGGACGACCTCCACGCCCGGCCCTTGCAGAGCCAGTCCCGTCAACCTCGTCCGCAAGAGGCGCAGGAAAGGCTCCACGCAAACGGCGTATAACTGGCCGGACATGGGGCATCCCTGGCGCACCCCTCTCCTAAAGCGAAGGGGCGCCGTCAAGGACCCGTTAACCTTAATCAGACACTCCGCGGCGGCGTACAAAAGTCGGATCCGGGCGACGAAATGCGTCCCGAACCCGAAAGCGCGCAGAGTTCCGAGCAGATAGTCGTGATCCACCCTGTCGAACGCCTTCTCTTGGTCGAGGGATAGGAAGGCGACCGACAGACCAGCCTCCTGGGAGCAATGGATGAGGTCCCGGACCAGATGGATGTTGTCATGGATTGTCCGGCCCGGGACCGTGTATGACTGGTCGGGGTGGATCATGTGGTCCAGCACGGCACCAAGGCGAGCAGACATCGCCCTGGCGAAGATTTTGTAGTCCGTGCTGAGGAGGGAGACCGGGCGCCAGTTCTTAAGGAGGCGGAGATCGCCCTTCTTAGGCAGCAGGACGATGACTGCCCTGCGCCAAGAGAGGGGCATCTCCCCGGTCGCCAGACTTTCCCCCAGGACCCGCGCGTAGTCGCCCCCCAGGACGTCCCAGAACGCCCTGTGGAACTCCACGGTCAGCCCGTCCAGCCCCGGGGATTTTCCCCTCGAGAGCCGGGCGAGGGCACCGGTCAGCTCCGCCAGGCTTAGCGGAGCTTCCAGATTTTCGGCGCCCTCCGGGCTGACCTTCGGCAGGTCCTCCCACAAAACTCTACGCGCTTCCTCGCTGGACGGATCCGGAGAGAACAGAGCCCCGTAATATTCACGGACCCTGTTGTTGACGCCCTCCGGATCCGAGACGAGAGAGCCGTCGTCGGCCAGCAGCGTCAAGAGCTGCTTACGGACACTCTGCCTTTTTTCCAGCGAGTAGAAGAAGGGGGAGCCGCGGTCCAGATCCCGCAGGAACCGGATCCGCGACCTCACGAACGCGCCTCGGGACCCGACGAGCTGCAGGTCCTTCAGCGCGGCCTTCTTCGCTTCGTACACCGTCCGCAGGGCCGGGTCCTGGACGACTTGACCGAGACGGGCTTCCAGGTCGAGCACCTCTTTTTCTAGGCGCCCGACTCTGGCCGCCCGCCTCTTGGTCGACCCCCTCGCGTACTCTTGACAGAAGACGCGGACGTGAGCCTTGCCCACGTCCCACCATAGCCTCAAGGAGGGGAAGCCCCCCTGCTTCCTTCTCCAGTCGGACCAGAATCGACGGAACGAGTCCTGGAACCGCACGTCCTCCAGCAGCCGGTTGTTAAAGTGCCAGTACGCGGACCCCGTCCTCGCGCGGAGCGAAGCGAGCTCCGCCCACACCAGGTGGTGGTCCGAACACGGCACCGGCCGCATGGAGGCCGCCGGGACGCAGGAAACGTACGCCCGAGACACGTAAAGGCGGTCGACTCTAGACCATCCAACTCCAGGCCTCACCCAAGTAAAGGCGCTGGAGTCGGGGTGGAGATTTCGCCAGACGTCCACCAAGTCGAAGGACCCGACCAGGTCCCTCAACTTCTCCATCGCCGTCATGCACTGCGGGGCACCGGAGCGGTCCCTCCCCTCGAGGGTGCAGTTAAAATCCCCCCCGAGGACAATGCAGTCGCCGACGTCGACGGAGCCAAGAAGAGCGGACACCTCTTCAAAGAAGCGCGTTTGCTGCGGGCCGGGATGAGGGGCGTACACGTTCACGAGATGGAGCGGCACGTCCCCCAGGCGAACCGTTACGTGCAGCAAGCGGCCTGGCACGGGCTCCTCGACCCCCAAGATCTCCGGCTGAAAATGCGGGCCCAGCAAGATGGCCACCCCACTAGAAATGGCGGTGAGGTGGCTCATGCGGACCTCTCCTTGCCATTCCAGGAGCCACGTGGCTTCGTCTCCCGGAACGGTGTGGGTTTCTTGCAGGAAGCACACCGCATATTTCCCCTCCCGCAGGAGCGAAAAATTGTCAAATCTACGGCGTGCCCCTCTGCCGCCGTTGATGTTGAGGCTGGCTATGGTTATCTTCATGACAAAAGCATAGTGCAACCTCTACCTTAACCTATTGTGGGGGAGGGAGCGGAGTCTTTTGTTGAACTCCGCTCCCTCCGCAGCCCAGCGAGGAGTCCCTCGAGCTCGCGCAGCTCAAGGTGCTGCTCCTTTGTCAAGGGCCCGCCCGCGGCCAAGGTTTTAACGGCGGCGCGGACGGACCCCTTGATCAGCTCCGGCTCGGACCATTTTTCCAGGGCCAGTCGGGCTTGGTCGCGGCGACCCCGGCTCTGGGCCAAAAAGTCCCGGAGTTCCTTTGCAGGAACGAGGAGGGCCTCAGCGGCGGCCGCGAGCAGATCCACCGCCTCCCTGGCGGTGGTCTCTAGGTCTTCACCCGCGTCCCCCACCGAGTCCCCGTCCTCCTCCGGGAGGTGGCCGCCAGCAGCCAGCCCATCGACCGCACAAGGTACGGCAAATGAACCGGCCGCTCCAACCGGCCCTGGCACTGCCCCGATCCCACCCCCAGGATCGTCGGCAGAGGAGTCCCCACTGGGCTCTTTTAAAAATGGTGCTGGGTCGGGAAATGACAGCGGAAGGGGTTCCCCCTCCGCCCCAGGAACCGGAGAACAAGGAGAGACCCGGCCATAGGAAATCCCCAGGCCCTCCAAGTGCTCCAGCTCCAAAGTAAGGGGCGAGGGTGGGTGTTCCTCCCCCTCCCCGCTGCCACCCCCCGGCCCAGCATCTACAGTGTCATAATTATTTAATTGTTTTTCTGCCGGGTCGAGCGACTCCCGGGGGAAGTTGGGTAATAGCTGGGCGGGCTCAGGTTCGGCCTTTTCGGCCTCGCCCGCCTCAGTCCCCGGGACGCCCGGCCCGGCGGGTACGCATTCCTCCGCGGTCCCCACGCCCCCCACGACAGGCAGATCTTCCACTCCATCCCCGGGAGGCAGAGGCTGGGCAGCCTCAACTGTCTCACCCTCCCCGGGGAAAGACTCCTCGCGCCTGCAGCGCAATTTGGGGGCGCTGGTGGGGGACGCGGGACACGCGGCGGGCACCGCCTCCTCCGCGGAGGGATGTTGTTCCCCCTCCGCCTCATCGGAGCCGCGCCTCTTTTTGTTCCTGGGGGCGCGCGGAGTCAGGGAGACCTCCATGTCTGCCGAGGCCTCCCGCTCCGCCCCCCCCTTTTCCTTTTCTTGCCCGCGCCTGGGCCCCTCTGTGGTGGTATTCAAGGGCCCGGGCACGGGCTCGGGGCACCCCGCGCTCGCCGGTGACTGGGTTGGGCTGAGCGCGGTGGTCAGACTTTCCGGCGCACCGAGGGGACCCGCCTCTAGATGTTTCTCCTTCTTCCGCGCCTTCTTTCCGCTCGGACGCTCTCCCTCCCCCCCGCCGGAGGCCCTGAAAACAAAGGCCTCCGACGATGCCCGCGCACCCATGGCTCCCGGCACGCGGACGCAACTAGGGGGAGGGGTGGCGGCAGCGCCAGCCTTGGCCGCCTTCGGTGGTTTGGCGGCCTTGGAGGCGGGGCAGTTCTTACGAACATGCCCCACCTCCCTGCAGGCATGGCACCGCACGCCGTCCGACGTCCAGAAGACGCGGTAGGCAGTCCCCTCGTGCACCACATTAAAGTGCCCTTCTGTCACGTCCTCCCGCGCCAGCCGGACAAAGAGCTGGCGGCGGAAGGAGAACACGTGGCGCAGGCTGTTCTCCCTGAGGCCGAGCGGTATGGGGTTGATCCCCGACCTTACCTCCCCCAGTTGTTGTAGGTGAGGGAGGAGGAGCTCAGCGGGAACAAAGGGCGGGACGTTCGACACGATGACCCTCTGTGCGGTGGCCTCGAGAGGATCCACCGGCAGGAACGTCCCGCCCACCGTGAGCCCCTTTTCGAGGGCCAGGGACACCGCCCGCTCCGACCCCAGGAAGAAAACAGCCTTCCCAGACATCTTGGAGGCTGCGACAATGGCCGAGGGGCCGACTACCCCAGCCATCGCCCGCACGCACTCCTCAATGCTCATTGTGGGGTGAGTGTAGCTCTTGACCCCGTGTTTTCTAGTAATTAATCTAAATGGTGGCAGGGCAGCGGGTGGCGCAGGAGGTGCCGTGGAAGCGGTTGCCACCTGCGCATACGTCCTTGCTGGCCCTGCCACCGGCGTGGATGGGGTCGCCATCACGGGGTCCCTTTAAGGGCTACACCCACCCCAAAGTCACAGGCCTTAATGGTCTTTAATGGCCTCTTATGTTCACTGAGCAGAGGAGCCCTTAACGAGGCACCTCTCCCCTCGTTGACAATTGGGGAGAGGCCTTGCTCCCTCTGCTCAGTTGTCTTAATTGTTATTTTTTTAAAAATTTGGAAGGAAAGGGTTCTCAGAGAGAGAGGGGAGAAACAGAGTAGCAGAGAAAGAGAGAGGGGGGTGGGAAGGGGGGGGGGCTGCGAGGGCAGGTCTCCCCTCGCAGCTGTGGGTGGGTGCACTCCCCAGATGGCAAAACACAAAAGTCTTTGGGGTGGTCTTCAGGTGGGGGGAGAAGATGTCTTCACCTGGGGTAGCTGGAGCCACCAGGCACTCCTAACGATCCTCAATAGGGTGATTAATGACTCTTCAGCCTGGTAGCTCCAGCTATCCCAGGCTAGGCAAATGTGGGGGGTGGGGGGGGTTCCAATTGTGGGGGGGGCCTAGTTGTAAGCAAGGCCCCCACACACACTACCACACACACACACACCCCCCGCGATGTTCCGGCCCTCAGTGGTCTTCTTTCCTCCCCCCACCGATACAACAAAGTCTTTTTGGGGAAATGCACCCACACCCACCTGTTGAAATGGTAGAGTCTCCCTCCTTCCACACTGGCTGGATGTTGTTGGTTTTTCCCCCTCTCTCCAACTCCTTGCAGAAATGATAAAGATGTAAAAAGTTTTCTGTTCTTTCCTCCTCTCCCTCTGGATAGAAGTTGGTGTTGAAGCCCCTTCCTTCCTTCTCCTCCTGGGCTGGTCTCTGGGCTCTCCAGGCAGGAGCTCAAGTTGCTAGCTGCTCCCCTCACTGCTCACAGCTTCTACTGAGCAGGACACGCCTCCACTGCTCCACGATTGGTCCTTGTGCATGAAACTCTTTTTGGAGTTCACCTGCAAAAACATAAAACATGTATCCGTGCCACCCGACCTGGATGACACACACAAGACATTTACAAGGCCCCTTTTTTATTTATTTTTTTGTGTTTTTTTTTGGGGCACTAAAATCAAATTTTTCCTTTTTCCAGTGCCCCCTATAAAAGGAGAGGGGGACACTAAAAGCACCGGCAATTAAAACAAATTAAACTTTAAAACGTAAAATCAAATTAAAATTTGGTTGCCGGGCGTGATGATGCACTCCAGTCCCTCCGGTGCCCACCTCTCGCGGAAGGCCGCGAGCGTACCGGTGGACACCGCGTGCTCCATCTCCAAGGACACCCTGGATCGGATGTAAGAGCGGAAGAGAGTCAGGCAGTCAGGTTGAACGACCCCCTCGACCGCCCGCTGCCTGGACCGGCTGATGGCACCCTTGGCCGTGCCCAGGAGCAGTCCTACGAGGAGGCCCTCGGACCTACCCGCTCCCCTCCGCACAGGGTGCCCAAAGATCAGGAGAGTGGGACTGAAGTGCAGCCAGAATTTCAGGAGCAGCCCCTTCAAATAGTGGAACAGGGGCTGCAACCTTGTGCATTCAATAAAAACATGGAACACGGACTCCTCCAGACCGCAGAAATTGCAGGCGGCCTGGGAGTCCGTGAACCGGCTTAAAAATTTGTTGCACGGCACTGCTCCGTGCACCACCCTCCAGGCCAAGTCCCCGATGAATAGTGGGAGGACCCCTGCGTAGAGTGCCCTCCATCGGGGACCCCCGCCTCCTCCGGACGGCAAGATGGTACGCCATGGCGTGTCCGGACGGCCGGCGAGGATGGCAAAGTTGAGGGTGTGCAGGAGCAGCCCGTACAGGAAACCCCTCCGCGCGGAACTGAAAGGCACGGAGGGGATTTCCCCGAGGCGGCTCAAGTTGTGAGGCGCCGGCCCCCGAGGGAGGTTCCGGGGTTTGGCGCCGATGAGGAATTCCGTCCGGACGGGGGTCAGTTCGGACGGGATCTCCCCACGTGCTTGAGCCTCCTCGATACACCTAACGGAGTCAGGGCCCAGAGCTGTTTTTAGCGACTCCTTGTGCATGAAACTCTTTTGAGTTTACCTGCGAAAACATAAACATTAAAGAGTGCCACCCGACCTGGGTGACACTCCAGACATTTACAAGGCCCTTTTTTTCCCCCCCTTTTTTTTTTTTTTGTGTTTTTCTTTTTTTGGTTTTTTTTTTTTGGGCACTAAAATCACAATTTTTCCCCAGTGCCCCCTATAAAAGGGAAGGGGACACTAAAAGCACCGGCAATTAAAACAAATTAACTTTAAAACGTAAAATCAAATTAAAATTTGGTTGCCGGGCGTGATGATGCACTCCAGTCCCTCCGGTGCCCACCTCTCGCGGAAGGCCGCGAGCGTACCGGTGGACACCGCGTGCTCCATCTCCAAGGACACCCTGGACCGGATGTAAGAGCGGAAGAGAGGCAGGCAGTCAGGTTGAACGACCCCCTCGACCGCCCGCTGCCTGGACCGGCTGATGGCACCCTTGGCCGTGCCCAGGAGCAGTCCTACGAGGAGGCCTTCGGACCTACCCGCTCCCCTCCGCACAGGGTGCCCAAAGATCAGGAGAGTGGGACTGAAGTGCAGCCAGAATTTCAGGAGCAGCCCCTTCAAATAATGGAACAGGGGCTGCAACCTTGTGCACTCAATAAAAACATGGAACACGGACTCCTCCAGACCGCAGAAATTGCAGGCGGCCTGGGAGTCCGTGAACCGGCTTAAAAATTTGTTGCACGGCACTGCTCCGTGCACCACCCTCCAGGCCAAGTCCCCGATGAATAGTGGGAGGACCCCCGCGTAGAGTGCCCTCCATCGGGGACCCCCGCCTCCTCCGGACGGCAAGATGGTACGCCATGGCGTGTCCGGACGGCCGGCGAGGATGGCAAAGTTGAGGGTGTGCATGAGCAGCCCGTACAGGAAACCCCTCCGCGCGGAACTGAAAGGCACGGAGGGGATTTCCCCGAGGCGGCTCAAGTTGTGAGGCGCCGGCCCCCGAGGGAGGTTCCGGGGTTTGGCGCCGATGAGGAATTCCGTCCGGACGGGGGTCAGTTCGGACGGGATCTCCCCACGTGCTTGAGCCTCCTCGATACACCTAACGGAGTCAGGGCCCAGAGCTGTTTTTAGCGACTCGATGGCATCGGCCGCGTGGCGGACGTTGGCAGAATTTAGACGCCGCGCCAGCGTGACTGGCGCCATCCAGCCCGCTCCTCCGCCATCGAGCAGGTCCCTGACCCTGGTCACCTCACCAGCCACAGCCCTCTCTTCCGACCGCCACATGAAGCCTCGGCCGTGGAGGTACGGATTCCCGAGCAGCGGCTCCTGCAGGACGGCCGCCACTCCAGCCGGCGGAGAGCTGCGCTTGGTGGAGACTTTGTTCCAGACCCTGATGAGTTCCCTGTAAAAGACAGGCAGCTCCCGGAGGGCGGTCCTGGCACCCCCCAAGTTCACAAACAGGAGCTGCGTGTCATAATTGAGGTCGAGCTGCTGGCGGAAGAAATACCTCGCCAGAGCGCACCACCTAGGAGGGGGCTCGACGTAAAGGTATCTCTGCAGGGACTGAAGACGGAAAGTCGCGAGCTGGGCGCTGACGCACACCAACGACTGACCGCCCTCCTCAAGCGGGAGACTCAAGACCGCGGCAGAGACCCAGTGCTTCCTGTTGTTCCAGAAGAAGTCCACCAGCTTCTTCTGTATCTTGGCGACAAACGCAGGGGGAGGGGTCAAAGTGACCAGCCGGTACCACAGCATTGCGGCCACCAGCTGGTTTATGACTAGCGCTCGACCCCTGTAGGACAGCACTCGGAGCAGTCCTGTCCAGCGCCCTAGGCGAGCGGCGACCTTGGCCTCCAGCTCCTGCCAGTTCGCCGGCCAGGCTTCCTCGTCGGGGCTAAGGTAGACTCCCAGATAGAGGAGATGGGTCGTGCTCCAGGCAAAAGGCCTGAGCTCCTCCGGCAGGGAGTCCACCCGCCACTGACCCACCAGGAGTCCGGAACATTTCTCCCAGTTGATCCTGGCGGAGGACGCGGCCGAGTAAATCTCCTGGCACTCACGCATCCTCCGCAGGTCAGCGGGATCCTCTACCGCGAGGAGCACGTCATCGGCGTAAGCCGAGAGGACGACCTCCACGCCCGGCCCTTGCAGAGCCAGTCCCGTCAACCTCGTCCGCAAGAGGCGCAGGAAAGGCTCCACGCAAACGGCGTATAACTGGCCGGACATGGGGCATCCCTGGCGCACCCCTCTCCTAAAGCGAAGGGGCGCCGTCAAGGACCCGTTAACCTTAATCAGACACTCCGCGGCGGCGTACAAAAGTCGGATCCGGGCGACGAAATGCGTCCCGAACCCGAAAGCGCGCAGAGTTCCGAGCAGATAGTCGTGATCCACCCTGTCGAACGCCTTCTCTTGGTCGAGGGATAGGAAGGCGACCGACAGACCAGCCTCCTGGGAGCAATGGATGAGGTCCCGGACCAGATGGATGTTGTCGTGGATCGTCCGGCCCGGGACCGTGTATGACTGGTCGGGGTGGATCATGTGGTCCAGCACGGCACCAAGGCGAGCAGACATCGCCCTGGCGAAGATTTTGTAGTCCGTGCTGAGGAGGGAGACCGGGCGCCAGTTCTTAAGGAGGCGGAGATCGCCCTTCTTAGGCAGCAGGACGATGACTGCCCTGCGCCAAGAGAGGGGCATCTCCCCGGTCGCCAGACTTTCCCCCAGGACCCGCGCGTAGTCGCTCCCCAGGACGTCCCAGAACGCCCTGTGGAACTCCACGGTCAGCCCGTCCAGCCCCGGGGATTTTCCCCTCGAGAGCCGGGCGAGGGCACCGGTCAGCTCCGCCAGGCTTAGCGGAGCTTCCAGATTTTCGGCGCCCTCCGGGCCGACCTTCGGCAGGTCCTCCCACAAAACTCTACGCGCTTCCTCGCTGGACGGATCCGGAGAGAACAGAGCCCCGTAATATTCACGGACCCTGTTGTTGACGCCCTCCGGATCCGAGACGAGAGAGCCGTCGTCGGCCAGCAGCGTCAAGAGCTGCTTACGGACACTCTGCCTTTTTTCCAGCGAGTAGAAGAAGGGGGAGCCGCGGTCCAGATCCCGCAGGAACCGGATCCGCGACCTCACGAACGCGCCTCGGGACCCGACGAGCTGCAGGTCCTTCAGCGCGGCCTTCTTCGCTTCGTACACCGTCCGCAGGGCCGGGTCCTGGACGACTTGACCGAGACGGCCTTCCAGGTCGAGCACCTCTTTTTCTAGGCGCCCGACTCTGGCCGCCCGCCTCTTGGTCGACCCCCTCGCGTACTCTTGACAGAAGACGCGGACGTGAGCCTTGCCCACGTCCCACCATAGCCTCAAGGAGGGGAAGCCCCCCTGCTTCCTTCTCCAGTCGGACCAGAATCGACGGAACGAGTCCTGGAACCGCACGTCCTCCAGCAGCCGGTTGTTAAAGTGCCAGTACGCGGACCCCGTCCTCGCGCGGAGCGAAGCGAGCTCCGCCCACACCAGGTGGTGGTCCGAACACGGCACCGGCCGCATGGAGGCCGCCGGGACGCAGGAAACGTACGCCCGAGACACGTAAAGGCGGTCGACTCTAGACCATCCAACTCCAGGCCTCACCCAAGTAAAGGCGCTGGAGTCGGGGTGGAGATTTCGCCAGACGTCCACCAAGTCGAAGGACCCGACCAGGTCCCTCAACTTCTCCATCGCCGTCATGCACTGCGGGGCACCGGAGCGGTCCCTCGCCTCGAGGGTGCAGTTAAAATCCCCCCCGAGGACAATGCAGTCGCCGACGTCGACGGAGCCAAGAAGAGCGGACACCTCTTCAAAGAAGCGCGTTTGCTGCGGGCCGGGCTGAGGGGCGTACACGTTCACGAGATGGAGCGGCACGTCCCCCAGGCGAACCGTTACGTGCAGCAAGCGGCCTGGCACGGGCTCCTCGACCCCCAAGATCTCCGGCTGAAAATGCGGGCCCAGCAAGATGGCCACCCCACTAGAAATGGCGGTGAGGTGGCTCATGCGGACCTCTCCTTGCCATTCCAGGAGCCACGTGGCTTCGTCTCCCGGAACGGTGTGGGTTTCTTGCAGGAAGCACACCGCATATTTCCCCTCCCGCAGGAGCAAAAAATTGTCAAACCTACGGCGTGCCCCTCTGCCGCCGTTGATGTTGAGGCTGGCTATGGTTATCTTCATGGCAAAAGCATAGTGCAACCTCTACCTTAACCTATTGTGGGGGAGGGAGCGGAGTCTTTTGTTGAACTCCGCTCCCTCCGCAGCCCAGCGAGGAGTCCCTCGAGCTCGCGCAGCTCAAGGTGCTGCTCCTTTGTCAAGGGCCCGCCCGCGGCCAAGGTTTTAACGGCGGCGCGGACGGACCCCTTGATCAGCTCCGGCTCGGACCATTTTTCCAGGGCCAGTCGGGCTTGGTTGCGGCGACCCCGGCTCTGGGCCAAAAAGTCCCGGAGTTCCTTTGCAGGAACGAGGAGGGCCTCAGCGGCGGCCGCGAGCAGATCCACCGCCTCACTGGCGGTGGTCTCTAGGTCTTCACCCGCGTCCCCCACCGAGTCCCCGTCCTCCTCCGGGAGGTGGCCGCCAGCAGCCGGCCCATCGACCGCACAAGGTACGGCAAATGAACCGGCCGCTCCAACCGGCCCTGGCACTGCCCCGATCCCACCCCCAGGATCGTCGGCAGAGGAGTCCCCACTGGGCTCTTTTAAAAATGGTGCTGGGTCGGGAAATGACAGCGGAAGGGGTTCCCCCTCCGCCCCAGGAACCGGAGAACAAGGAGAGACCCGGCCATAGGAAATCCCCAGGCCCTCCAAGTGCTCCAGCTCCAAAGTAAGGGGCGAGGGTGGGTGTTCCTCCCCCTCCCCGCTGCCACCCCCCGGCCCAGCATCTACAGTGTCATAATTATTTGTTTCATTCTCTGCCGGGTCGAGCAAATCCCGGGGGAAGTTGGGTAATAGCTGGGCGGGCTCAGGTTCGGCCTTTTCGGCCTCGCCCGCCTCAGTCCCCGGGACGCCCGGCCCGGCGGCTACGCATTCCTCCGCGGTCCCCACGCCCCCCACGACAGGCAGATCTTCCACTCCATCCCCGGGAGGCAGAGGCTGGGCAGCCTCAACTGTCTCACCCTCCCCGGGGAAAGACTCCTCGCGCCTGCAGCGCAATTTGGGGGCGCTGGTGGGGGACGCGGGACACGCGGCGGGCACCGACTCCTCCGCGGAGGGATGTTGTTCCCCCTCCGCGTCATTGGGGCGGTGCCTCTTTTTGTTCCTGGGGGCGCGCGGAGTCAGGGAGACCTCCATGTCTGCCGAGGCCTCCCGCTCCGCCCCCCCCTTTTCCTTTTCTTGCCCGCGCCCGGGCCCCTCTGTGGTGTTGTTCAAGGGCTCGGGCACGGGCTCGGGGCACCCCGCGCTCGCCGGTGACGGGGTTGGGCTGAGCGCGGTGGTCAGACTTTCCGGCGCACCGAGGGGACCCGCCTCTAGATGTTTCTCCTTCTTCCGCGCCTTCTTTCCGCTCGGACGCTCTCCCTCCCCCCCGCCGGAGGCCCTGAAAACAAAGGCCTCCGACGATGCCCGCGCACCCATGGCTCCCGGCACGCGGACGCAACTAGGGGGAGGGGTGGCGGCAGCGCCAGCCTTGGCCGCCTTCGGTGGTTTGGCGGCCTTGGAGGCGGGGCAGTTCTTACGAACATGCCCCACCTCCCTGCAGGCATGGCACCGCACGCCGTCCGACGTCCAGAAGACGCGGTAGGCAGTCCCCTCGTGCACCACATTAAAGTGCCCTTCTGTCACGTCCTCCCGCGCCAGCCGGACAAAGAGCTGGCGGCGGAAGGAGAACACGTGGCGCAGGCTGTTCTCCCTGAGGCCGAGCGGTATGGGGTTGATCCCCGACCTTACCTCCCCCAGTTGTTGTAGGTGAGGGAGGAGGAGCTCAGCGGGAACAAAGGGCGGGACGTTCGACACGATGACCCTCTGTGCGGTGGCCTCGAGAGGATCCACCGGCAGGAACGTCCCGCCCACCGTGAGCCCCTTTTCGAGGGCCAGGGACACCGCCCGCTCCGACCCCAGGAAGAAAACAGCCTTCCCAGACATCTTGGAGGCTGCGACAATGGCCGAGGGGCCGACTACCCCAGCCATCGCCCGCACGCACTCCTCAATGCTCATTGTGGGGTGAGTGTAGCTCTTGACCCCGTGTTTTCTAGTAATTAATCTAAATGGTGGCAGGGCAGCGGGTGGCGCAGGAGGTGCCGTGGAAGCGGTTGCCACCTGCGCATACGTCCTTGCTGGCCCTGCCACCGGCGTGGATGGGGTCGCCATCACGGGGTCCCTTTAAGGGCTACACCCACCCCAAAGTCACAGGCCTTAATGGTCTTTAATGGCCTCTTATGTTCACTGAGCAGAGGAGCCCTTAACGAGGCACCTCTCCCCTCGTTGACAATTGGGGAGAGGCCTTGCTCCCTCTGCTCAGTTGTCTTAATTGTTATTTTTTTAAAAATTTGGAAGGAAAGGGTTCTCAGAGAGAGAGGGGAGAAACAGAGTAGCAGAGAAAGAGAGAGGGGGGTGGGAAGGGGGGGGGGCTGCGAGGGCAGGTCTCCCCTCGCAGCTGTGGGTGGGTGCACTCCCCAGATGGCAAAACACAAAAGTCTTTGGGGTGGTCTTCAGGTGGGGGGAGAAGATGTCTTCACCTGGGGTAGCTGGAGCCACCAGGCACTCCTAACGATCCTCAATAGGGTGATTAATGACTCTTCAGCCTGGTAGCTCCAGCTATCCCAGGCTAGGCAAATGTGGGGGGTGGGGGGGGTTCCAATTGTGGGGGGGGCCTAGTTGTAAGCAAGGCCCCCACACACACTACCACACACACACACACCCCCCGCGATGTTCCGGCCCTCAGTGGTCTTCTTTCCTCCCCCCACCGATACAACAAAGTCTTTTTGGGGAAATGCACCCACACCCACCTGTTGAAATGGTAGAGTCTCCCTCCTTCCACACTGGCTGGATGTTGTTGGTTTTTCCCCCTCTCTCCAACTCCTTGCAGAAATGATAAAGATGTAAAAAGTTTTCTGTTCTTTCCTCCTCTCCCTCTGGATAGAAGTTGGTGTTGAAGCCCCTTCCTTCCTTCTCCTCCTGGGCTGGTCTCTGGGCTCTCCAGGCAGGAGCTCAAGTTGCTAGCTGCTCCCCTCACTGCTCACAGCTTCTACTGAGCAGGACACGCCTCCACTGCTCCACGATTGGTCCTTGTGCATGAAACTCTTTTTGGAGTTCACCTGCAAAAACATAAAACATGTATCCGTGCCACCCGACCTGGATGACACACACAAGACATTTACAAGGCCCCTTTTTTATTTATTTTTTTGTGTTTTTTTTTTTTGGGGCACTAAAATCAAATTTTTCCTTTTTCCAGTGCCCCCTATAAAAGGAGAGGGGGACACTAAAAGCACCGGCAATTAAAACAAATTAAACTTTAAAACGTAAAATCAAATTAAAATTTGGTTGCCGGGCGTGATGATGCACTCCAGTCCCTCCGGTGCCCACCTCTCGCGGAAGGCCGCGAGCGTACCGGTGGACACCGCGTGCTCCATCTCCAAGGACACCCTGGATCGGATGTAAGAGCGGAAGAGAGTCAGGCAGTCAGGTTGAACGACCCCCTCGACCGCCCGCTGCCTGGACCGGCTGATGGCACCCTTGGCCGTGCCCAGGAGCAGTCCTACGAGGAGGCCCTCGGACCTACCCGCTCCCCTCCGCACAGGGTGCCCAAAGATCAGGAGAGTGGGACTGAAGTGCAGCCAGAATTTCAGGAGCAGCCCCTTCAAATAGTGGAACAGGGGCTGCAACCTTGTGCATTCAATAAAAACATGGAACACGGACTCCTCCAGACCGCAGAAATTGCAGGCGGCCTGGGAGTCCGTGAACCGGCTTAAAAATTTGTTGCACGGCACTGCTCCGTGCACCACCCTCCAGGCCAAGTCCCCGATGAATAGTGGGAGGACCCCTGCGTAGAGTGCCCTCCATCGGGGACCCCCGCCTCCTCCGGACGGCAAGATGGTACGCCATGGCGTGTCCGGACGGCCGGCGAGGATGGCAAAGTTGAGGGTGTGCAGGAGCAGCCCGTACAGGAAACCCCTCCGCGCGGAACTGAAAGGCACGGAGGGGATTTCCCCGAGGCGGCTCAAGTTGTGAGGCGCCGGCCCCCGAGGGAGGTTCCGGGGTTTGGCGCCGATGAGGAATTCCGTCCGGACGGGGGTCAGTTCGGACGGGATCTCCCCACGTGCTTGAGCCTCCTCGATACACCTAACGGAGTCAGGGCCCAGAGCTGTTTTTAGCGACTCCTTGTGCATGAATCCCAAAAAGTTAGTTTGCAGGTGCAGCAGGTAATCAAGAAGGCGAATGGAATGTTGGCCTTCATTGCGAGAGGGATGGAGTACAAAACAGGGAGGTCCTGCTGCAACTGTATAAGGTATTGGTAAGGCCGCACCTGGAGTACTGCATGCAGTTTTGGTCACCTTACTTAAGGAAGGATATACTGGCTTTGGAGGGGGTACAGAGACGATTCACTAGGCTGATTCCGGAGATGAGGGGGTTACCTTATGATGATAGATTGAGTAGATTGGGTCTTTACTCGTTGGAGTTCAGAAGGATGAGGGGTGATCTTATAGAAACATTTAAAATAATGAAAGGGATAGACAAGATAGAGGCAGAGAGGTTGTTTCCACTGGTCGGGGAGACTAGAACTAGGGGGCACAGCCTCAAAATACGGGGGAGCCAATTTAAGACTGAGTTGAGAAGGAATTTCTTCTCCCAGAGGGTTGTGAATCTGTGGAATTCTCTGCCCAAGGAAGCAGCTGAGACTAGCTCATTTAATGTATTCAATTCACAGATAGATAGATTTTTAACCAATAAGCGAATTAAGGGTTCTGGGGAACGGCCGGGTAAGTGGAGCTGAGTCCACGGCCAGATCAGCCATGATCTTATTGAATGGCGGAGCAGGCTCGAGGGGCTAGATGGCCTACTCCTGTTCCTAATTCTTATGTTCTTATGTTCTTATGTGCAGGGGTTGTTGTTGTTGTTGTTAATTTGTTGTTGTTGTTTTGCTGTTCTTTAAGTAAAGTTTACATTTCAAAAGTTTTAACATTCAAAAATTTTATTGAAATTTCTAAATTAACATTTACAAAGTTTCATTGATGTACAACTGTACAAATGTTTAATAAATTAAAATGTATTTATTTACCTAAACCAAACTTGTGCAGTGTCTCATTAGTAGAATAACAGGGGAAATAGTCAACGGTGGGATAGATGAGCAGTCAATGATGAAACGTGCCGTTCAGCCTTCATACAAAGCGTTCAATTATCAGCTGCTGACGTGAGGCTTTTGCAGTGGGGAACGCTCCACGAGGTCTCCTCCCCCGTCATCATGGTGGTGGTGGTGACATGGATTCTTCATCCTCCTCCCCACCACCCCCCGCCCTCTCTCCGGAGATGGTTCTAGAATCCCCAGTGGCAAATCCTGTCCCCTCATGGTGGCTAAGTTGTGTAGAATGCAGCACACCACAATGAACTGAGCGACCTGCTGAGGGTGGTGGTGCAGGGAGCCTCCTGAGTAGCCCAGGCATCGGAAGCGCTGCTTCAGCACTCCAATTGTCTTTTCGACGATGTTGCGTGTGGCTATTTGGCTGTTACTGTAGCAATGCTCGGCTTCTGTCTGAGGGTTGTGGAGTCAGGTGGTGAACCCGTAACCTTTGTCCCCCAGCATCCAGCTCTGGCCTTCTGGCTGATGTTCCAGCAGCTGTGAGACACTGCTCTCATGCAAGCTGAAAGCATCATGGATGCTCGCTGGAAATTGTGCATTTACTGCCATGATGCGCTGAGTATGGTCGCAGACAATCTGTATATTCAGCGAATGGAATCCCTTTCGGTTTCGGTAAACCCCCGCATCCTCAAAAGGTGCTCGCAGGGCGATGTGCGTACAGTCAATGACAGCCTGTACCTTCAGGAAGCCAGCAATTCATGCAAAGTCCAGCTCTCTCATTCTGTGCCTTCATGGTCATTGCTAAGTTTATGAAGTCCTTCCTGCGTGCATACAGTGTGGTAGTCAACTGGCGAATGCAGCGATGTGTAGCGAGCTGCGAGATGGAGCATATGGTCCGTGCTGATGCCTAAAAGGAGCCGGAGGCATAGAAAGCAAGTGCTCCAGTCACGTTCACCTCGACGGGCAGTGCAGTCCTCCTCACCCTTGTAGGCTGTATATCTGCTTTTATGAGCTGGCATATCTCAGTGACCACCTTTTTTCAAAAGCGCAACCTTCTAATGCAGTGTGCCTCAGAAAGGCACAGGTATGAGTGCTGTTCCCTGAAAACTCATGGGGGTTAAGGCCTCCTCCCCATAAGTCTGCAAACTCTTTGATTACGCAGAAAATGCTGCTGAATAAGCCTTCTTCCAGCCTCTGCTCCATTGAAAAAGCAGCCAGCAAAAATGGCAGAGAGAGCATAGACCCCATTCTTTTTGATGTCCTTAAATGTTCTTAAAAACAAAGTATAAACTCATAAAATGTTCAAAGTGTAAAACGTAGCCTTCCCTCCAAATGCTTCCATTCACTAAACTGTCGCTCCGTTTTTCAAGATGGCGACTATTATGTATGTAGACACCTTGGTAATGACTCCAATGGTACTTAAACTGTGTCGACTATAGTCCTTTATTTGCAGCTCCTCGAATCAGGACACCAAGCTGTGAGTTCCCTTTTATACTTACCTTATGCAGGTAACCCTTAGGTCTCCAGCAGCAGCATCCTCTGGTGTACAGGTAAGGTGTTTACAGTGTAAGGTACATTCAGTGTTACAGACATCATATAACAATACAAGCATGCATACATAAGAACAGTGTATTTTTCAAGTATTTTTCAAGTCCTTATTGTCATGACCTGGGGAGGTGATCAGTAGTGGGCTATGGGAGGTTCTGGTGAAGGTTGTGTGGGTGCCAGGTGTGACCCCTGTGCTTGAGGCTGACCTCATTCGTTTCCCCCCACTCCCTCACACACAGACCATGTGGGTGTCACTGCTGTGGGATCCCTCAGTAGTGTAGCCAGTGCAGCAGTGGGTAGGGTCCATACTCTGTGGTGTGGGTAAGAGTGTGGTGGTGGACAGGGCTCCTTGTCCTCCATTTGGGATGAGGACCTGGTCATCACAGGGTTTGCCAGAAAAGCTGGAGGGTACTGGCCTCAGAATCCTGGTGCTGGCCCTGGTGGCCAGGGGGTGTAGGGCTGGTCTGCAGCATTTTGCCAGTGGTGGTGGCTGTTCTGCTCATTGACCGCTGTCCCTGTAATGGGTCTGCTCCCACTGGGTGTGTGTGAGTCCTCCCTGTGACATCACATTTGTTCCAAAGATCCAGGCTACATGGTCTGGTACCCGCTGGACCTGGGAGTCTCCCACGGGGGGATTCCTCTCGCATTTACATTGTCCCGGTAGAACCCAGTGTCCTTTAGCAGCCTCCTACCTGTATATGACACCTTGGCTTCTATCATACATAGTCGAGTCTACATTATTAACGACCGTTACATTGTTAATTGCAGCATTTACATTACTTTCTTGTATCATGGTCTCCCAATACATGGTTACATTAGACATTTTAAATTTACTACCATAATCATTAGACCTTACAAGCTTATTCTTACCCTTACTTACATAGGCATTCATTTCATTTTTCACATCAGTTACACCAGCATCACAATTCCTCATTACATTATCATACCTGCACCCGTTTACTACATTTTTAGCTTTAAAGTCCTTGTTCTCTTTCAGTTGAAACTGTCCGTTTAGATTTTTTTGGTTACCGGTCTCCTTTAAGGGAGCATTCCAATCCGATTCACCGGTCGGTGCCACGTATCGCTCCTCCAACACTGCTCCCCGTGGTCTGGTCGCGGCCATTTTGATTGTAGGTTCGTCTCCTCGTGGTGCGCCCGCCATCTTCTGGCTCTCCTTTAGGTAGGCTGTGGTAGTCTTTTTTTCATCAGGGTCGACCATGGACATCCGGAATCCACTTCTCTCAATGATGTTTGCCTCTTGGAGTTCTGCCCCGACCTGGAAGGTGAAGTTCGGACTTTCGGTCCTGAAGATTTCACCACGGTGTTGTGGAGTCGTCGCCGCGCAGTCAAGCTAGACGGTGGGATCTCTAGATGCAGTGATGGATCCATGTTCAAGGCTGCATGGGATGTCGATTGCTGGAGCCCGGAGGCCGTCGCCACTGCGACTGATTTGGACCGGGTTCATCCAATTCCTTCCCAGCAGCGTGGGACCATCGCCGGCAACGATCCATAGGGGGAGTTTGTTCATCACGCCGTCCTGGGAGACCTGGACGGCCACGTTGCCAACGAGTGGGATTTTACCTTTGGTGTAGGTGAGCAGCTTCGCTTGGACAGGAGACGGTTTTGGTCGATTGGCGGGATTTATCCAAATTTTTTCAAAGGTCGTTTGGCTCATCACAAACTGGCTCGCCCCTGTGTCGATCTCCATTGAAACTGGGACTCCGTCGATGTCTACTTCCATCGTCCATGGAGAACTTTCGGTGGAGCAGCTATAAATTCCATACTCTTCTTCCAGGGGTTGAGAAGCTTCATCTTCATCTGTGTCGGAGCCCCGGTGATCAGCCAACTCTTCAGTGACGTGTTGAGTAAAGCTTTGTCTGCACATTCTCTGAAGGTGCCTTTTCTCTTTGTAGCCTTTGCATGTATCGTCTTTGTAGCGGCACTGGTGGGCCCTATGGTTTCCTCCACAGCGCCAGCAAGGGGCCATCCGGCTTGCCCCATGTGGCAGACTCAGGGTTGTGGGACTCAGGGCAGCATTTCTGCCTTTGGAAGTAGTCATGCAGTGCACTGCGTTTGCCGGTTTAGAGCCCTGCGTCAGTATTTGCCTGGAGTCGCCAGCTGAAATCATGTAGGCCGGGCTCACTTGAATTGCTTTCTGCAGGGTGACTGTGATGTCCGCAGAGAGCAATTTGTGTAGGAAGCCCTCGTGGCTGATTCCGATGACAAATATGTCCCTTAGTGCTTCATTACGGTGGTCACCAAAAGCACATGGTGCAGCCAGTCTTCTTAAATGTGCAGCTAACGTAGCAATTTCTTGGCGTTCAGGTCGCCGGTAAGTGTAGAACTGGTGCCTGGCTGTGAGGATGCTTTCTTTTGGTTGTAGTTGCTCCTGTATTAGTGTTACAAGTTCCTCATAGCCCTTGGTTGTTGTCTTCTCCGGGGCTAGCAAGTCCCTGATGAGACAATGGATGGTGGATCCACAACTGCTAAGCAGGATGGCCCTGCGCTTTTTCGGTCGTAGAGCCGGTGTGTCCCCATCCAGGTTGTTGGCTATGAAGAAATGTTCCAATCTTTCTAAAAAAAGTCCCAATCTTCCCCATCGGTGAATTGCTGAAAGTTGCTGAGATTCGACATGTTGAGCCTGTAGCTCGTGACCTCGTTGCCAATTATTATGTATGTAGGCACCTTGGTAATAACTCCATGAGGCAGAGGAATGGTACTTAAACTGTGTAGACTGGAGTCCTTTATTTGCAGCTCCTCAAATCAGGACACCAAGCTGTGAGCTCCCTTTTATAGGTCTCCAGCAGCAGCACCCTCTGGTGTACAGGTAAGGTGTGTACAGTATAAGGTACATTCAGTGTTACAGACATCATTTAACAATACAAGCATGCATACATAACAGGTGACGTTAGCACTGGTTTCGTCATGAATCCGACCTGGTAAGACTTGCATTTTTGGGGAATATTTTTCCGTGGTATTTAAAAATGACTGCATTGGTCAATGTTTCAAAAACAGTGATAGCGGAGCGAGTGATGTCAGAAAAATGGTCCAAAAAAAAAGAAGACGGTATTTTTTTACCACCGGCAGTAAACCACTGGTCAATATCGCAAAATGACGGAAAAACATTTTTGTGCCAAAAAACACATTTACCACAAAAAAATGGTGGTAAAACGGGCGCAATCCTGGCCAATTTCCCGCCCATAGTATAGAATAGTATAGTATTAGGCAGTCCCTCATGTTGAGGGTGATCCGCTTCCACACCAAAAATGATGAGTTCACAGAGGTTTCAATGAGGGATCTGACAATCCATGTCCCGAGCTACATCTTGAAGGGTGGAAGCTGCCTGCGTGTGAATTCTTTTAACGGGAGTGGCCGTTCAACACCAGCCACCACATGGGCTTGACAGAGCAAGGCCTTGGTCTAGTGGCAAAGGTTAACCAAGATGACTGGAGACCAAGTTGTGCTGCGCCATCCCTGGGCCCCGACCCCACTGTTGATATATGCTGTGCCGCTCCTGGGCCACGATCCCTTCACTCCTCAACTCTGACACCACCGCTCCTGTGCCATGACCCCACTGCTCCTGGTCTCTGACACTGCCGCTCCTGTGCCACGACCCCGCCACTCCTGGGCCATGACCCTGCCACTCCTGGGCCATGACCCTGCACTCCTGGGCCATGTCCCACCGCTCATGTGCCATGATCCCACCACTCCGTGACTCTGACACTGCCGCTCCTGTGCCACAACCCCGCCACTCCTGGGCCATGACCCTGCCACTCCTGGGCCATGACCCTGCCACTCCTGGGCCATGACCCTGCCACTCCTGGGCCATGACCCCGCCACTCCTGGGCCATGACCCTGCCACTCCTGGGCCATGTTCCACCGTTCCTTGGTCATGACTCCACTACTCCGCGACTCTGACACTGCTGCTCCTGGGCCATGACCCCGCCACTCCTGGGCCTCGACCCCGCTGCTCCTGGGCTTCGACTCCGCCGGTCCTGGACCATGACCCCGCCGGTCCTCGACTCCGCCACTCCTGGGCCCCGAACTATCGCCTCTTCTGGGACCCAAACTCGCACCTCCCCTTGGCCCCGAACTCTCACCTCTCCTGAGCCCCGAACTCTCGCCTCACCTCAGCCCCAACCTCATCGTTCCTCTGCTGCTCTCCACCTCTCCGAAGATCAGGCCCTCAAATCTGGCACCAAGCTTTTTGTCTACAGGGCTGTAATGATACCCGCCCTCCTGTATGGTTCAGAAACTTGAACCATATACAGTAGTCACCTCAAATCGCTGGAGAAATACCACCAGGGAGGCCGCCGCAAGATCCTACA
Organism: Pristiophorus japonicus; assembly: GCF_044704955.1. Classification (NCBI taxonomy): domain Eukaryota; kingdom Metazoa; phylum Chordata; class Chondrichthyes; family Pristiophoridae; genus Pristiophorus; species Pristiophorus japonicus. The sequence continues at coordinate 367,373,298 of NC_091977.1, read as the reverse complement.
AATCACCTGGGAGGACAGATGCACCAACGTCCAGTGTTCTCGATCAAGCATCGAAGCATTGACCACACTCGACCAGCTCCATTGGGCGGGCCACATTGTTTGCATGCCCAACACAAGACGCACAAAGCAAGTGCTCTACTTGGAACTCCAACACGGCAAGCGAGCCCCAGGTGGGCAAAGGAAATGTTTCAAGGACACCCTCAAAGCCTCCTTGATAAAGTGCAACATTCCCATTGACACCTGGGAGCCCCCGGCCAAAGACTGCCCTGTGGAGGAAGGAGCTATGCATCTCGAATCTTGTCGCCGAGATCATGCAGAAAACAAGTGCAGGCAGTGGAAGGAGTGTGTGGCAAACCAGACTACCCACCCATCTTTTCCTCTAACGACTGTCTGTCCCACCTGCGACAGAGACTGTAATTCCCATATTGGACTGTTCAGTCACCTGAGAACTCACTTTTGGAGTGGATGCAAGTCTTCCTCAATTTCGAGGGACTTCCTATGATAATGATGATGATGACATACGCATAAACAAACATACATACAAACATACACATAAACAGACTTATACATACATATAAACATATACATACACAGAAACAAACATATACATAGATAAACAAACATATAAATGCACATAAACAAACATATACATACACACAAACATAAACATAGCTTAAATATATTCAATGACCCAGCCTCCACAGCTCTCTGGGGTAGAAAATTCCAAAGATTCACAACCCTCTGAGAGAAGAAATTCTTCCTCATTTCCGTTTTAAATGGGCGACCCCTTATTCTGAGACTATGCCCCCTAGTTCTAGATTCCCCCATGAGAGAAAACATCCTCTCTGCATCTACCCTGTCAAGCCTCCTCAGAATGTTATATGTTTCAATAAGATCACCTCTCAGTCTTCTAAGCTCCAATGAGTATAAGCCCAACCTGCTCAACTTTTCTTCATATGACAACCCCTTCATCTCAGGAATGAACCTAATGAACCGTCTCTGAACTGCCTCCAATGCAAATAGATCCCTCCTTAAATAAAGAGACCAATACTGTGTATAGTACTCCAGGTGTGGTCTCACCAACAACCTGTACAGTTGAAGCAGGACTTCCTTACTTTGATACTCCATCCTCCTTGCAATAAAGGTGAACATTCCATTTGCTTTCCTAATTACTTGCTGTACCTGCATGCTAACTTTTTGAGTTTCACGTATAAGGACCCCTCGAACCCTCTGTACTGCAGCATTTTGTAATCTCTCGCCATTTGAATAATCATTTCCTTTTTAATTTTCCTACCAAAGTGGATAACCTCACATTTTCCCACATTATACTCCATCTGCCAAAGTTTTGCCCACTCACTTAGCCTATCTATATTCCTTTGTAGATTCTTTACGACCTTCTCACAACTTGCTTTCCCACCTAGCTTTGCATCATCAGCAAATTTGATTGCATTACGCTCGGTCCCTTCTCCCAAGTCATTAATATGATTGTAAATAGTTGAAGCCCCAGCACTGATCCCTATTGCACCCCTCTAGTTACAGTTTGCCAACCTGAAAATTACTCCGACTCTCTGTTTTCTGTTAGTTAGACAATCCTCTATCCATGCTAATATATTACCTCCAACCCCGTGAGCTCTTATTTTGTGCAGGAACCTTTTATGTGGCATCTTATGGAATGCCTTCTGGAAATCCAAATACACCACATTCACTGGTTCCCCTTTATCCACCCTGCTCGTTACATTCTCAAAGAACTGCAGCAAATTTGGCAAATATGATTTCCCTTTCATAAAACCATGCTGATTCTGCTTGACTGCATTACGCTTTTCTGAATGTCCTGCTACTACTTCTTTAATAATGGACTCCAGTATTTTCCCAATGGTAGATGTTAGGCGAACTAGACTGTAGTTTCTTGCTTTCTGTCTCCCTCCTTTCTTAAATAGGAGCATTACATTTGCAGTTTTCCAATCCGCTGGGACCTTCCCAGAATCCAGGGAATTTTGGTAGATTACAAACAATGCATCCACTATCTGTGCAGCCACTTCTTTTAAGACCTTATGATGCAGGCCATCAGGTCCAGGGGACCTGTCCACCTTTGCTCCCATTAGTTTGCCTTGTACTTTTTCTCTAGTGATAGTGATTGCTTTAAGTTTCTCCCCACCCCCCCCAACCCCCACCTTATACACCCCCCTCCACCCCCGCCCCACACAATAGCCCCTTGATTATAAATTTTTGGGTTTGCTTTTAGTGTCTTCTACCGTGAAGACAGAGACAAAATATGTGTTCAAAGTCTCTGTCATTTCCATGTTTCCCATTATTAATTACCCATTCTTATCCTCTAAGGAACCAATGCTTACTTTAGCTACTCTCTTCCTTTTTATATCCCTGGCGAAGCTATTACTGTCTGTTTTAATATTTCTTGCAAGTTTACTAATTTACTCTCATAAACTATCTTATCTCTCTATCATTTTTTTAGTCGTAATTTGCTAGTTTCTAAAAATTTCCCAATTCTCTGGCCTTCCACTAGTCTTTACAACATTGTATGCCTTTGTTTTCAATTTGATACCATCCTTTACTTTCTTAGTTAGACACGGATGGTTCATCCTTCTCTTAGAGTCTTTCTTTCTCACTGTAAAATAGCTTTACTGAAAGTTATGAAATATCTCCTTAAATGTTTGCCACTGGTTATCGACTGTCTTACCCTTTAATTTATTTTCCCAGTCCACTTTAGCCAACTTTTTCTTCATACCTTTGTAATTGCCTTTATTTAAGTTCAGGACACTTGTTTAAGACCTAGCTTTCTCACCCTCAAACTGAATTTGAAATTCTACCATGCTATGATCACTCTTCCCAAGAGGATCCTTTACTATCAGATCATTAATTAATCCCGTCTCATTACACATTACCAGTTCTAAAATAGCCTACTCCCTGGTTGGTTCCACAATGTATTGTTCGAAGAAACCATCCTACATACACTCTATGAACTCTTCCTCAAGGCCGCTGAAAAGGGGTGCAGCGCTATCGGTAAAATTTCACGCTGGGGATTGGCAATGTGTCATTATAGGCAGTCCCTCAAAGTGAGGATGACTTGCTTCCATGCCAAAAAGGAATGAGTTGACAGGTGTTTCTCTGAAGGACCTCATATTCCAGATCCTGAATTACATCTTGGAGGGTGAAAGATGCCTGTGCTTGGAATTTTTTAACATGTGATGGCTGTTGCACATCAGCCTCCACACGGGCTTGACGGAGGATGTCTTGGTCCAGTGGCAAGGATTAACCAAAATGACTGGAGACAAGCTCTGCTGCACGGACCAAGTGTGCACACATATAGCAGTGTGGGCAGGCCCGTGCTGCCCCTGGGCCCTCGCCTCTTCTGGGCCCCAGACCCATGCCTCTCCTGGGCCCCAGTCACTTCCTTTTACAATCCCTTGCCGCTCCTTTGCCCCTCCTGCTGTGCCTGCCTGCACTGCAATCAGCGACCTGAGTTTGCAGCCGTCGCCCTCCTGCAGTTGTATGTCACCGCACGCTGCTCCCTCTGATGGCTCTAGCCTGCTAATGTTCTTGCAGGCCGGGACCATGCTGATTTCCAGGCTGGGCTGCCACATGCTGCTCCCTCTAATGCAGCCTTTCAATCACATTGGCAATGTGTAGCACAGCGCTAACTTACTATGCAATGCCCTCCTGGTGGTATTAATTGAGGCCTCCAAACCCGTAAAGTCCTGTCCCCTCAGTATAGATTCACATGAGGCATGTAGTGAAGTCAAGGTCACTCTGGACCTGCACCTTTATTTTACAGCTCTGGAATGCTGCACTTGCCTGAGACCTGTCCTTATATACCTGTCTCTTGCAAGTGCACCCCTGGTGGTAAGGTATGCTGGTGGTTACAGGTCATATCTTATTACAGTCATGTATAGCATGTTAGGATACAGTTATATACAATAATGTAAGATACATGACATCACCCTCCCCCAAGGTCTTATTGTCTTTATAGGTTCAGTCTCTCAGGTGGGCTACGCTCTCGCGTGGAGCATCTGAGTTGTGGTTCAGTTGTTTGCCTTGGTGTCTGTTTTTCTTTGGGTGTGGTTGCTGGTATCTCGCCTGGGCTGTCTGTTTCGATTGGTGTGATTGTTGTTGACTCGCCTGGGCAGGTTTTGCCATTGTCCATTTGTACTACCAGTAGCCTGTTTCCTTCCTTGCCCGTTACTGTCGCTACAAGCCATTTGGGACCCCTGCCATAGTTTAGTACAAACACTTTGTCCCCTATCTCATTCCATCTCCCCCTCGAATTTCTGTTATGGTACTCAGTCAGCTTCCGGCACTTTGCCTCAACGATTTCATGCATGTCTGGGAGGATTAATGAGAGCCTTGTTTTTATGTCCTTTTCATCAACAGTTGCGTGGCGGGGGGGATCCCAGTCAGTGAGTGCGGACGAGATCTGTATGCCAGCAGCAGTCGCGACAGGCGACCCTGCAGCGTGGGACCTTGGATTTTAAGCATGCCTTGTTTAATGATTTGCACTGCTCTCTCCGCCTGGCTGTTGGAGGCCGGCTTGAACAGTGCCGTCTTGACGTGATTTATGCCGTGGTCAATTATAAGTTCTTGGAATTCTGTGCTGTTGAAGCACGGACCATTGTCACTGACCAATATGTCAGGAATTCCGTGCATTGCAAACATGGTTGCGAGGCTCTCCGCAGTGGTGGACGTTGTGCTCGAGTTTAAAATGGTGCATTTGATCCACTTTGAAAATGCATCTACAACTACGAGGAACATTTTGCCCATGAATGGGCCCACATAGTCGACATGCACCCGCGGCCACGGTTTGGTAGGCCAGGGGCTCAGTGGAGCCTCCCTGGGGGCATTGCTGAGTTGGGCACAAATGTTCCACCTTTGGACGCAGAGCTCCAAGTCCGCGTCAATACCAGGCCACCAGATGTGGGATATGGCTATGGCCTTCATGAGAATGATCCCCGGGTGCTCGTGGTGGAGCACCATTTGCACAGATCCCCACATCAGGCAGTCTGCTTGTAGTGATAGCTCATGCATGCGCCTATGAAAGGGTTTTAATTCCTCGGGGCAGGCATCGCAGGATTAGAGATAGTAATGGGAAAAAGTCACTGGTGGGTGTAGTTTATAGGCCCCCAAATAATAACATCACGAGCAATAATCATGGGAATAATGGAGGCATGTGAAAAAGGAACGACAGTAATCATGGGGGATTTTAACCTACATATCGATTGGTCAAATCAAATAGCACGTGGTAGCCTGGATGAGGAATTCATAGAATGCATACGGAATTGTTTCTCAGAACAGTATGTTAAAAGGGAGCAAGATATGTTAGATCTGGTCCTGTGTAATGAGACAGGAATAATGAACGATCTCCAAGTAAATGATCCTCTCGGAATGAGTGATCACCGTATGGTTGAATTTATAATAAAGGTTGAGGGTGAGGAAGTAGTATCTCAAACGAGCGTACTATGCTTAAACAAAGGGGACTATAGTGGGATGAGGGCAGAGTTGGCTAAAGTAGACTGGAAACACAGACTAAATGGTGGCACAATTGAGGAACAGTGGAGGACTTTTAAGGAGCTCTTTCATAGTGCTCAACAAAAATATATTCCAGTGAAAAAGAAGGGCAGTAAGAGAAGGGATAACCAGCCGTGGATAACCAAGGAAATAAAGGAGAGTATCAAATTAAAAACCAATGCGTATAAGGTGGCCAAGGTTAGTGGGAAAGTAGAAGATTGGGAAAATTTTAAACGGCAGCAAAGAATGTCTAAGAAAGCAATAAAGAAAGGAAAGATAGATTACGAAGGTAAACTTGCGCAAACATAAAAACAGATCGTAAAAGCTTTTACTGATGTATAAAACGGAAAAGAGTGACTAAAGTAAATGTTGGTCCCTTAGAAGATGAGAAGGGGGATTTAATAATGGGAAATGTGGAAATGGCTGAGACCTTAACAATTATTTTGCTTCGGTCTTCACAGTGGAAGACACAAAAACCATGCCAAAAATTGCTGGTCACGGGAATATAGGGAAGGGAGGACTTGAGACAATCACTATTACTAGCGGGGTAGTGCTGGACAGGCTAATGGGACTCAAGGTAGACAAGTCACCTGGTCCTGATGAAATGCATCCCAGGGTATTAAAAGAGATGGCGGAAGTTATAGCAGATGCATTCGTTATAATCTACCAAAATTCTCTGGACTCTGGGAAGGTACCAGCGGATTGGAAAGCAGCTAATGTAACGCCTCTGTTTAAAAAAGGGAGCAGACAAAAGGCAGGTAACTATAGGCCAGTTAGTTTAACATCTGTAGTGGGGAAAATGCTTGAAACAATCATTAAGGAAGAAATAGTGGGACATCTCGATAGGAATAGTGCAATCAAGCAGACGCAGCATGGATTCATGAAGGGGAAATCATGTTTAGCTAATTTACCAGAATTCTTTGAGGATATAATGAGCATGGTGGATAGAGGTGTACCGATGGATGTGGTGTATTTAGATTTCCAAAAGGCATTCGATAAGGTGCCACACAAAAGGTTACTGCAGAAGATAGAGGTACGCGGAGTCAGAAGAAATGTATTAGCATGGATAGAGAATTGGCTGGCGAACAGAAAGCAGAGAGTCGGGATAAATGGGTCCTTTTCAGTTTGGAAATCGGTGGTTAGTGGTGTGCCACAGGGATCGGTGCTGGGACCACAACTGTTTACAATATACATAGATGACCTGGAAGAGGGGACAGAGTGTAGTGCAACAACATTTGCAGATAACACAAAGATTAGTGGGAAAGCGGGTTGTGTAGAGGACACAGAGAGGCTGCAAAGAGATTTGGAAAGGTTAAGCGAATGGGCTAAGGTTTGGCAAATGGAATACAATGTCGGAAAGTGTGAGGTCATCCACCTTGGGGAAAAAAAAAACAGTAAAAGGGAATATTATTTGAATGGGGAGAAATTACAACATGCTGCGGTACAGAGGGACCTGGGGGTCCTTGTGCATAAATCCCAAAAAGTTAGTTTGGTGCAGCAGGTAAGCAGGAAGGCGAATGGAATGTTGGCCTTCATTGCGAGAGGGATGGAGTACAAAAGCAGGGAGGTCCTTCTGCAACTGTATAGGGTATTGGTGAGGCCGCACCTGGAGTACTGCGTGCAGTTTTGGTCACCTTACTTAAGGAATGATATACTAGCTTTGGAGGGGGTACAGAGACGAGTCACTAGGCTGATTCCGGAGATGAGGGGGTTACCTTATGATGATAGATTGAGTGGACTGGGTCTTTACTCGTTGGAGTTCAGAAGGATGAGGGGTGATCTTATAGAAACATTTAAAATCATGAAAGGGATAGACAAGATAGAGGCAGAGAGGTTGTTTCCACTGGTCGGGGAGACTAGAACTAGGGGGCACAGCCTCAAAATACGGGGGAGCCAATTTAAAACCGAGTTGAGAAGGAATTTCTTCTCCCAGAGGGTTGTGAATCTGTGGAATTCTCTTCCCAAGGAAGCAGTTGAGGCTAGCTCATTGAATGTATTCAAGTCACAGATAGATAGATTTTTAACCAATAAGGGAATTAAGGGTTACGGGGAGAGGGCGGGTAAGTGGAGCTGAGTCCACGGCCAGATCAGCCATGAAATGATTGAATGGTGGAGCAGTCTCGAGGGGCTCGATGGCCTACTCCTGTTCCTAATTCTTATGTTCTTATGTTCACCCCTCCTCTCAACCACTATCTGTCCCACTTATGACAGGGACTGTGGTTCGCTTATTGGACTGTTCAGCCACATAAGGACTCTTTTATAAATAGAGCGGAAGCAAGTCTTCCTCGATTCCAAGGGACTGCCTATGATGATTTAATTTTTTTTTCCTCCCCTGAAGAAAGCACCTCGTCGCCGATATCATTTGGGGGCAGGTGTGAACAAAGACACCAAGTGCATGAGTGAAGCAGCAAGATTAACACAGGAATCACACCCTTAATTCCTGTTCCTAATTCTTATGTTCTTATATTCTTATTATCGCGATCCTCTGCCCAGTCACCGGTTAGGACACATCTTTTTACTAAGGATAAGGTGGGGTCGCTGGCCGTCAGGCTCTGATTTGGCGAGCCGTCACAGGCGAACCTGTTGACTCAAAGGCATTGATTGCCTTGACTATCTCACAGTCCTGTTCGTCAGCGATAGCCTGTTGAGCAGGTCGGCAGAGTTGTCTGTGCCTGGTCTGTGACTTATGGTATAGTCGTAGGACTCCAGCATGAGTGCCCACCATTGAATTTGCGCCGAGGCGTTGGCGTTTATTGCCTTAATCTCGGATAGGAGGGACGTGAGGGGCTTGTGGTCGGTTTCTAATGCGAACTTGGCCCCGAAAAGGTATTGGTGCATCTTTTTGACACCGTACACGCACGTGAGGGACTCCTTCTCTACCATTCCGTACCTGCGCTCCGCTCGCAAAATTGACCTGGAAGCATAAGCTATGGGTTGTAATTTGCCCGCACCATTGACATGTGGCAAAACGCACCCGACCCCATACGCTGACGCATCGCATGTGAGAACTAGCTTTTTACCTGGGTCAAAGAAAGTTAAAACACTGTTGGAATACAGGAGGTTGCGTGCCTTATTGAAGGTGCGTTCCTGGGCGTCCCCCCAAAACCAATCGCACCCCTTCCTGAGTAGCACCTGGAGAGGCTCCAGCAGTGTGCTTAAGTTCTGCATAAAGTTCCCAAAGTAATTGAGTAGCCCGAGAAAGGGGCTCAGTTCTGAGACATTCTGGTGCCTGTGTGCCAGGCGAATTGCTTCTATTTTGGACTCTGTTGGGCAGATTCCATCAGCGGCAATCCTTCTGCCCAAAAATTCAACCTCGGGTGCGAGAAACAGGCACTTGGATTTCTTGACTCGTAGGCCTACCTGATCCAACCGCTTTAGTACTTCCTCCAAATTACGGAGATGGGAGTTGGTGTCCCTGCCCGTGATAAGTATGTCATCTTGAAATACAACCGTCCTTGGGATGGACTTCAGCAGAGTCTCCATGTTGCGCTGGAATATGGCAGCTGCTGACCTGATGCCGAATGGGCATCGATTGTACATGAAAAGGCCTCGATGTGTGTTGATGGTGGTGAGTAGCTTGGATTTCTCGGTCAATTCTTGTGTCATATACGCAAAAGTGAGGTCTAATTTTGAGAAAAGTTTATCTCCAGCCAATGTGGCAAATAAGTCGTCCGCTCTGGGCAGCGGGTACTGGTCCTGTAGGGAGACTCTGTTTATGGTAGATTTGTAGTCCCCACAAATTCATACGGATCCATCAGGCTTCATGACTGGGACGATGGGACTTGCCCAGTCGCTAAATTCCACAGGTGATATAATGCCTTCCCGCAGAAGCCTGCCTCGTTCGTGTTCAATCTTTTTCCTCATCACATCTTGTGTGATGTAGATTTTGACTTTGGCCCCTTTGAAAGTGCCCACACCTGGCTGAAAGAGATGTTCAAATCGCTTTATAACTGTTGAGCAGGAGATCCGTTCCTCTAATGACATGGCATGGACCTCATCCCATTTCCAGTTTTGTTTTGCCAGCCAGCTTCTCCCCAGCAGTGCTGGAGGGTCTCCGGGGACAATCCACTGGGGAAGTCGGTTCATTGTCCCTTTGTGTGTGACAGAGAGCAAGGTGCTGCCGAGGACAGGTACGATTTATTTGGTATAGGTCCTTAGTTTGGTGTCGACCCTTCTGAGTTTTGGTCTGTCTCTTTTATGCGGCCACAGTTGTTCAAATTGTTGAACGCCCATGAGAGATTGACTCGCTCCCATATCCAGCTCCATGTTGACAGATATCCCGTTGAGCATGACCCTCATCATTATAGGAGGCGTCCTGTTGTAGGAGCAGCGGCCATTGATCATGTTGACCCGCTGTACATCGGTGTCCCGGGTACTGTCCCCACCATCTTCTGGTCCGCTTTCCGACCCATCCGATTTGTATACCAGCCGAGCTGCCGTTTTTTTGCACATGCAGGCCAAATGCCCTGTATATTCACAATTTCTGCAAACAGCCTTCTGAAATCGACATCTCCTTGACGAGTGGCCACCCCCACACCTCCAGCACAGAATGCTTGCAAAGAATGAGCTGCGTCTGGCTGATCTCTCTTGAGCTTTTCTCAGTTTGTACTTGATTGCTCGCATTGTGGGTTGATGAGGTGTGAACGGCCATTCCTGTGGCCCTTGATGGCTTCTGCCTGCTGTTGAGAGCCTGTTCGCCCGGTTTTGTCTGTGTGTGGGGGTAGCAGCTTGTTTAGTGCTGTGAACTTCTTGTTCCGATATTTCGTTAGTTGTCGTACCTGCATTGTAAATCAACCTCGTTTCTTCTTCCCCTACCAAGAATGTCTGTGCAACCAGTGCTGCTGCCTCTAAGGTCAGGTTCTTGGTCTCTATGAGCTTTTGGAATAGGCCTGCATGGCCTATTTCTTCAATGAAAAAGTCTCTCAGCATTTCTCTCCTCAGTTCATCGTAGAACTCACATAAACTAGCCAACCTTCGAAGTTCCGCCACGAAGTCAGGAAAGCTGTGCCCCACACAGCGTCTGTAGTTGTAGAACCTGTGTCTGGCCATGTGTAGGCTGCTCGCTGGCTTCAGGTGGTCTCTTACCAGTGTGCTCAATTCTTCAAACGACTTGCTTGCTGGTTTCTCGGGTGCCAACAGATCCTTCATTAAAGCGTATGTTTTTGAGCCTCAGCTGGCCAAGAGATGGGGTCTTCGCTTGTCTGCCTTATCGTCGCCTAACCAGTCTTTGGTTACAAAACTTTGCTGGAGCCTTTCTATAAAGTCCTCCCAATTGTCTCCCGCATTGTACTTTTCATCTGATCCGTTGTTCGCCATTCTGTGGAGTCTGTAATCCCGTAACTCGTCGCCACTGTAAAGTCCTGTCCCCTCAGTACAGATTCACACGAGGCATGTAGTGAAGTCAAGGTCACTCTGGACCTGCTCCTTTATTTCACAGCTCTGGAATGCTGCACTTGCCTGAGACCTGTCCTTTTATACCTGTCTCTTGCAAGTGCACCCCTGGTGGTAAGATATGCTGGTGGTTACAGGTCATATCTTATTCGAGTCATGTATAGCATGTTAGGATACAGTTATATATAATAATGTAAGATACATGACAGACCCGAATTTCCCATCCACAGTCGGCATTGCAGCTTCTTACAGCCTATGGGAGCAAAGCTATGAAGTTCTTAAGGGATTGTGGGCTTAGAATTAAAGGGACAATGCATTCAGAACTAATACAAATTATAATGCAGTGGAAAAAAAATGTAGCTTTCAGCTCTTATTGCCTCTCAATAAAAAACGACCATTAAAAAGAAATCCCAAATGGGATTCTTCAGCACTTAAAGCTGAATTACCTTCAGAAGCTCAAAAAATGGGAAAGTGCTTCAGCATTAACTCAAATGGCTCAGCAAGACAGGAAAAGTATACCCAGGGTATCACATGCAGCACTCCAGCTTTGTGCAGGGGTTCAACACTGCAAGAGAGGCTCTTTACCTACAGGAGCCAGGGGGGCCCTTCAGAAGGAATAATCAGGGGCAAGATCACCAAGGCCGTCACTGCCAGTCATGTCGCCTGCACCAATTGGCTCCAGTGTCCAAAGAAGCATCATGACCTCAGACAACTGGTCAAGATCAGTGAATGCATCTTCAAAAGCCGTCTCCTACCAACTGTATCACTATTCTCACACATTTCTCAACGCAAAACTCGCCCCACCCCCACACAATCAATCACAAACAATCTGTACCAATTATGAGGCACATCTCCCATTCCTAGCCTCAACACACCCCCTTCGAGGAGATGGTGCAGGCCATTCTTGGCAGGGTCATAGCTGAGCCCTTGGCTGACAGCGGGCTGAAAGGATACAAGATGTTGGTATCCTCGTACATTATCCTCCTTCTGACAAGCCTGAAACTCTGTGCCTCAATGCGAGAAGTATTCATAATAAGGTGGCCGAATTAACTGCACAGGCAGCAATTAATGAATATGGTATAATTGGCATCACGGAGCCATGGCTCCAGGGTGACTAAGGCTGGGAAATCAACATCCAGGTGTATTCAACATTCATAGAAACATAGAAACATAGAAAAATAGAAAATAGGTGCAGGAGTAGGCCATTCAGCCATGAGTTCATGGCTGATCATTCCTTCAATACCCCTTTCCTGCTTTCTCTCCATACCCCTTGATCCCTTGATTCAGGAAGGAGAGACAGAAAGGAAAAGGAGGTGGGATAGCGTTGCTGGTTAAAGAGGAAATTAACGCAATAGTAAGGAAGGACATTAGCTTGGATGATGTGGAATCTGTATGGGTGGAGCTACGGAATAAAAAAAGTGTAGAAAATGCTAGTGGGAGTTGTGTACAGACCACCAAACAGTAGTCGTGAGGTTGGGGACAGCATCAAACAAGAAATTAGGGATACGTGCAATAAAAGTACAGCAGTTATCATGGGCGACTTTAATCTACATATAGGTTGGGATAACCAAACTGATAGCAATATGGTGGAGGAAGATTTCCTGGAGTGTATTAGGGATGGTTTTCTAGACCAATATGTCGAGGAACCAACGAGAGGATTAGCCATCTTAGACTGGGTGATGTGTAATGAGAAAGGACTAATTAACAATCTTGTTATGCGAGGCCCCTTGGGGAAGAGTGACCATAATATGGTAGAATTCTTTATTAAGATGGAGAGTGACACAGTTAATTCAGAGACTAGGGTCCTGAATTTCAGGAAAGGTGACTTTGTAGGTATGAGGCGTGAATTGGCAAGAATAAACTGGCAAATGAGACTTAAAGGGTTGATGGTAGTTAGGCAATGGCAAACATTTAAACATCACATGGATGAACTTCAACAATTGTACATCCCTGTCTGGAGTAAAAATAAAATGGAGAAGGTGGCTCAACCGTGGCTAACAAGGAAAATTAAGGGTAGTGTTAAATCAAAGAAAGAAGCATTGGCCAGTAAAAGCAGCAAACCTGAGGACTGGGAGAAATTTAGAATTCAGCAGAGGAGGACAAAGGGTTTAATTAGGAGATGGAAAATAGAGTATGAGAGGAAGCTTGCCGGAAACATAAAAACTGATAGTAAAAGCTTCTATAGATATGTGAAAAGAAAAAGATTAGTGAAGACAAACGTAGGTCCCTTGTAGTCAGATTCAGGTCAATTTATAATGGGGAACAAGGAAATGGCAGACCAGTTGAACAAATACTTTGGTTCTGTCTTCACGAAGGAAGACACAAATAACCTTCCGGAAGTACTCGGGGACCGAGAGTCTCGTGAGAAGGAGGAAGTGAAGGATATTCTTATTAGGAGAGAAATTGTGTTAGGGAAATGGAGCGGATTGAAGGCCGATAAATCACCAGGGCCTAATAGTCTGCATCCCAGAGTACGTAAGGAAGTGGCCCTGGAAATAGTGGATGCATTATGATCATTTTCCAACATTCTATCGACTCTGGATCAGTTCCTATGGACTGAAGGGTAGCGAATATAACACCACTTTTTAAAAAAGGAGGGAGAGAGAAAATGAATAATTATAGACCAGTTAGCCTGACATGAGTAGTGGGGAAAATGTTGGAATCAATTATTAAAGATGAAATAGCAGCGCATTTGGAAAGCAGTGACAGGATTGGTCCAAGTCAGCATGGATTTATGAAAGGGAAATCATGCTTGACAAATCTTCTGGAATTTTTTGAGGATGCAACTAGTAGAGTGGACAAGGGAGAACCAGTGGATGTAGTGTATTTGGACTTTCAAAAGGCTTTTGACAAGGTCCCACACAAGAGATTGGTGTGCAAAATCAAAGCACATGGTATTGGGGGTAATGTATTGATATGGCTAGAGAACTGGTTGGCAGACAGGAAGCAGAGAGTTGGGATAAACGGGTCCTTTTCAGAATGGCAGGCAGTGACTAGTGGGGTGCCGCAGGGCTCAGTGCTGGGACCCCAGTTCTTTACAATATACATTAATGAGCGATAAATCAAGCGCTCCATTTCCTTCCTGGAGTGCAATAGGCAGCAGATAGGTTGGTAGGTGTGCAGCGCTGCATAATGGGCCTTGCAGCGCTGTGTGTTAGAAGGCTCCTTCCCTCCCTTAAAGGGAAGGGCCATCGCTGCAGGCTCTGCAAAGGAAAAACTTACCTGCGCCCCGACGGCAGCCACGATCCGGCCCAATCAGCGCGATACACTGAAACAAAGTGCCAGGCTGACCGATCGGAAGTGAAAATCAGCGAAAAAATAACAGAAAGAGAACTTGAGCATTTTTTTTACTTACCCGGCCACCTCGCCTTTAAGCATCGCCCCTGAAGCGCCCGGCCTCCCGATAAATCCCTCCTGCAGTTGCTGGTGTTTTCACCTGGCGATGGTGCAGGGGGGGAATTGAAGTTCGGGTCTGGGGTGCTACTGGGGCGATGCGCACAGTGATGATGTCACGAACTCTAGGCGAAGGAGATAATGGCACAACACGATACCGCTGCTGCAAAACTCCGCCGAATATAATGGGAGTTGATCTTCTTGCCACGCCCGGTCGATATGCTTCGCGCCCCGTTACTGCCCTCTGCCCCCCCCGGCCCCCCCCACCGGAGATGATATTAGGAGGTGTTAAGGAGGCCAATATCTAGGCCATAGGCTTTTAGCTTCATTCTACCTGTAACATGATTAATCACTGACCTGTCTAATTTGGCAGTAGAAGCATTCGATTCTCTTAAAAGTTAGCAAGCATAACTGAAAATGACTTGTCATTTATAAATATCTTACCCGATAATGCATATATTATTTTCTTGTTCAGTAATCCAGAGACCCTATGGGTTTGCTTTAAAATTGATCTGAAGTGTAATAAACTTTACTGACATAAAGAATATGGAACAAAGTACATGAAAAATAGAATGATATATGAATGGAGATGTATTTGGCTAACTAGCATGCTTTAACTTCCAGCTTAGATCAAATAGGGATAAATTAATGGGGCCAAGTCCTGTTATTTTGGAGCAACTGGTTTAGAATGGAGTATCTTAGAAATTTGAATTCTCGGCATTTAGTTTGCTCCAGTTCTAGTCAGTTAGAACGGTTTCACTTTGGAACAAAATTTTTTTTCAAAAGGGGGCATGTCCGGCCACTTAGGCCCGTTTTCAAAGTTTAGGCAGTGAAAACTTACTCCAAACTAACTTAGAATGGAATAAGTGAAAATTTTTGTACGTTCGAAAAAACCTTGTCTTCACTTTAGAAAATCAGGCGTAGGTTACAAATTAGGCATAGGGAATGGCGGGGGGGTGGTTTAAAGGGAAGTTTACAAACATTAAACACTTCAGTTTTACAAATAAAGAGCCGTCATCAATAATAAATGATAAATACATCAATAAATCAACCAATAAATCAATCAAAAAAATTAATAAAAAATAAACAAAATTTATAAAATCAATAAAATGTTCTACTTACTGACTGCAGCACCGAGAGTCCTCCAACAGCGTGCTGGGACGGCCCCCCCCAGTGTGTCTCTGTCAGTGTCTCTATCTCTCTGTCTGTGTGTGTGTCTCTCACTCTCTGTCTGTCTGTGTTTGTGTTTCTGACAGCGAGGGGAGGGGGCGAAGGGGAGGGGGAGAAGGGGAGGGGGAGAAGGGGGGTGGGAGGGGGAGGGGGTGGGAGGGGGAGGGGGAGTAGGGGGGTGTGAGGGGTGGGAGAAGAAGAGGAGGGGCGAGGAGAAGGGGGAGAAGAAGTGGGGGGAAGGAGGAGGGTGGGAGGAGAAGGAGGGGAGGAGGAGAGGGGGGAGAGGGGGAGAACGGGGGGAGGGGGAGAAGGGGGGAGAGGGGGAGAAGGGGGGGAGAGGGGGAGAAGGGGGGCAGAGGGGGAGAAGGGGGGAGAGAAGGGGAGAAGGGAGAGAGGAGGGAGGGAGGGAGGGAGAGAGGAGGGAGGAAGGGAGGGAGAGAGGAGGGAGGAAGGGAGGGAGAGAGGAGGGAGGGAGGGAAGGAGAGAGGAGGGAGGGAGGGAAGGAGTGAGGGAAGGAGAGAGGGAGAGAGGGAAGGAGGGAAGGAGAGAGGGAGGGAGCGAAGGAGAGAGGAGGGAGGGAGGGAGGGAAGAAGAGAGGAGGGAGGGAGTGAGGGAAGGAGAGAGGGGGGGGTAAGGGAGAGAAGGAGGCTGAACGGCTGGGCCCAAGACTTTGGGCTGGATTTACAGGTAGGTGGCGTCGGGTCTCGGGGGGGGTCGCGGAGGTCGGGGGTGGGGGGGCGGGGAGAGTCGTGGAGGTCCGGGGGGGGTGGAGGGAGGGGGAGACTCGCGGAGGGGGGGGGAGTCGCGGAGGTCGGAGGGGGGAGAGTCACGGAGGTCTGGTCGGGGGGGGTGGGAGAGTCTTGGAGGTCAGAGTGGGAGAGTCGCGGGGTGGGTGGAAGAGTCGCGGAGGTCCGGGGGGCGGGGGGGTGCGGAGGTCGGGTCGGGTGGGGGGGGGGCGTGGACATCGGGTCGCCGGGGGGAAGCAGAGGTCGAGACGCGGGGGCCGGGGTGGAGAGCGGGGTTCGGGTCGGGTCCGGTCGAGTGGGAGGAGCCTTATCCACGCAACCCCAGTGAGGCCATTCGGCCAGGGCTAGGGGCTGCGTGCTTCGGGCCCCTCACACAGTTTTGGGCGCCTGGAGCTACTGTACATGCGCGCCCGCTGTAGCGCGCATGTGCAGAGGTCCCGGCACTGTTTTCAGCACAGGGACCTGGCTCCGCCCCCCACAGCTCATGCTGCGCTGCGCCCAGCTCCAGAGGACCTGCAGGGAGCCGGAGAATAGGTAAGTTTTTTTTAGGCGCACTTTGTGGCGCGAAAAACAGGCGTCCAGGCCTGGGCCACGCCGTTTTAGGCACGGCCCGAAACTTGGGCCCAGTGGAACTATGTCTAGACTCGAGCTCTCCTGCTGTCATTCCTATTTTGCATCTATGGATTTATTTTGAGTTCTGACTTCATTTTTGCTTTGATGCTCAGTGCATTCATATTATTTTTAACACTTGTTATGCTGTGATATGTAATAATACGGCAATGTTATCCTTTCAAGTGAGCTGCCGATTGAATATCTGAGTAAATGCTTGACTGAAACTCATATTTGCTGAATTACAAAGTTTGGTTTCTTCTGAAACTTAGTCACTTGCATAATTAGGAGTTAACTGAGGCTACTTCTCCATATTAATACGGTAATATCCCACAGGTCCTATTTTCTGATAAAACATTTACCCTACCTTTCTCTCTCTCCACAGATACTGCCTGACGGTCAACTGGACAGCCACTGACACTGCTGTGCTTGCAGTAGCCATTTTCCTGAAGCAGACAGGATAGCTCAATAAGAGCATCCCTGTTAAAACTGATCCTCTGGACACAGGGGTCTTCAGTTACCATCAGGTAGCTGTGCCTGTGTCTGCAGGTGTTGTAGGTGGGCTAGCGGCAGGTACCAACAGTATGTCTTTGGTGCCATCTGATATGTCTGGCACCCTTCTATCCTCCCGCTCATTTTGTTTCATTAAACCACATGATAAATAAGCATTGAAAGCATTCCCATTTGTACTGAAGTTTCTGTCTGCGCAAACTGCATTAAACTGCTGTAGTTCCCTTCTGATTCCCGACGTGAGGGAAACTGGGTGAGCTGTAACACATTTCTACTTTTCATGAGCAGAATTAGCATTGTATGTGCATTAGAAGGATATTGAAATTTCACGGGCTTCAACTTTAACAATTAATAATCCAAGAAGTAATATGCGCAGCAAGACTAAAGGATGGTGTAAATACTGTAGAGCACTGCTAGATCAGAATTGCTGCAGCAATAATCTTACAGGTAACAGCAGGCAGCAATCACCAACAGGAACATCTAGACTAATATGCTAAAGGTACGCATGCAGTTATGATGGTGTCATTTTAATTAAACCCAACAGAGCAAGTTAATCTTGCACACGTAGATGAATAGTCAAATGGTTAAGCCAATTTCAAAGATCCAGACAGGTGTCAGAGGTGATAAAGAAAGTAGATGAACATCAAATAAATATAACTTGATGTACTTGATGAGAGATGAAGCATGGGAACATCACAAGCTCCTTTGGTCTAACTGATCAGAATAAAAAGAAATACAAAAAGCAATTTCTGAAATTATTTCCATTCTGGGGGAAAAGAGAAGGCATGTTTAGTATAACACCCAAATCAGATGGCCTAGCTTTTGCTCTCACTATCGTTCAATGTAATTGTAACTGCAAAAGGGATAATTTTGGGAATTTATGTTCCTAGTTTCAGCCACTGGGAGTGCATATGAAGGATTTAGTCTTGGACTGTCCATGATCCTGCATCTATTAATTTTAGTGAATTTTTGATATATGCTCTCAGTGGATGAAGCTGTATGCTGCTCCTCTGATGTCTAAGGCAAAGAATGCACTGGCCCCATATGGAACCGATGAACATAACAGGAGGGTAGAGGATTTGACAGGATAGTATGTGGAATGCTGTTGGCACATCCCTGTTTATGGTGTGAATTCAGCTGCCACCATCTTGAGTAAGTTCATAACATGGGTGGCCAGAGTAATCACCTGCTTCAGGCAAACACTTGCAGTATGCAAATCAGAGTCCTATGATGTGCATTGGACCCCAATTATAATTTTGAGGTAAGAATAGGTGAATCACGCACACTTTACCCATTTGTATCAGGCCTTGAGCAATCTAACCAGTGGTTCTTAAAGGGACTGCTGGCATCTGCTCAGAAAACAGCACAGGAAATATTTTAATATATTATTTTGGTGGGGCTCCTCCTAGGTCCACAAAAAAACTCTGACACACTGCCGGCCATGTGTGAAGCCTCCCTGCCAAGAAGGCCTCCCATCCCAGAGTCTGACTGCTGGCCGGCTCAGCGTGGGAGCCAGTCGATTCCCCGCCTTCCCGCAACTGGCTTGTTGCAACAGGGTGCCTGCCTGGTGGTGACAGCTCGCTGGTTATATGAGGCCCAAGTCTTAAATTGGCTTGGGCCTCATATCTCTGCCTACTACCCACCTGTTGTATGCCTGAAGTTAAAATTACCCCTAATACATTTGAGGGTTCAGACTGCATAGCAAAGTAATAACTGAGCTAAGATAAAGGGGGATATATAGACGAGTCCTCAGTTCTCCAACTAACATGCCTGTGGCAACTAACTGACAGCAAACATCAATTTATAGACCATGGACTCATCCTAGCAATAGGAAATGAATTTACTGGCATAGGCTAGGGCACCCTATCCAAGTACATTTAGTTGTGTTTCTGTGCTGAAAGGGACACAAGTTTCGTTTTTAAGATATTGGGCTTGATTTTCCTCCATGATACCATCCAAAATAAGGAGTGACACCATCAGAAAACGGGCAAAATCAGGCAGTGAGGTCTCCTGTCATCTTCCACCCAGATTTGAAATCTCTCCACCCATCTCTGCCAGGACTGGCACTTGCAACCCTTTCCTCCCTACTGACATATGTAGCAGGGTTTGATTCCCAGTGGATTTTCCTGCCATCCACCCTGTTGTCACCATTCCCCGGACTGCCAAGAGAAGCCTGGCAGAGGTCTCGGTTTAGCAGCAGGAAAGCTTCAATATGTCAGGATGGGGGGAGAGGGTCTAGTAGTGGTCTCTTCTCACTCAAAGAGATCCAAAGATCTACATTTGTAGGCCTACGGTTGAATGAGAAACACACTTATTAAAATTTTGATGTGAGGTTAAAATGACGCTTTGAAGTTGGGATGTCATCACAATTAAATATGTCACAAAGGAAGAACTTGGAATAAATGTTACAGTGACAGTGCTGTGATTTGTGTCCTTTCTGACTAGTTGGCACAGAAACATAACTGAAGCAAAGTTTTCTACTCCCAATTTCAAGCTAGCGACCACTGCTATTGATGTTAAACCTGGCAGAGGACATTCAAAACTGAGTTGATAATTGCAACTGACAATGAAATTTGAAGTTCTTTATCAGTGCCAAATTAGAGCTAAAGTCTTTAGCTGGGTCTTTTGCTGGTACCAAATTTGATATGACCAATTAAGTCCAATTTTCAGCAGAATCAATTCCATCAGCGCTGTCTTCCACTGATCCTACTTAATTACTCCAGCCAATGCCTGTTTTTATTTTGAAATGGAGTTAAAATAATATTAACACTGTAAGTGCTACAAAGTCATGATGAGCAGCTTTGCCAAAGTTTGTTGATAGGCACAGAAGGAAAAGGACTTAAAGAGTACAGATTACATTGATCCCTGGCAGCTCCTGCGGTCAGGAATCCATGATGGCATAAATACTTGGATATGGCTTCAGAACACTGCATGTAATTCCAACAGTTGCTCAAAGGGTTGTCACAGAGTTGTGACATCTCATGGACCTGAAAGGAAATCCACTTGATCCACTGCCTGTAAAATGACCACACCCATGAGTTTTTATACTTTGTGGTCATTCCAACTGACACAGGGAATTGGACAAGAGTGTGACATTCATCCAGGTACGTATATTTTCACAATGTAGACCATGATATGTAGTTCAGCATTGAGTCACTGCAGCAAGTTGTTAGTTTTCCTAGAATACAAAGCATCCTCCATTCCATACATGTCCATTCAGGAATGAATATCGCATCCCGGTGACTCTCCCCTCCCGCCCGCTCCAGGCCACGTTGAAAGTGGCACTGGGCGGTTCGACCAGAGGAATACCGGCGACAGTGGGCGGCATTCGGCGGCAGTGGGCATTAAGGTCATCAATTTCAGCATCTTGATTTCTGATTAAGCAGAGGCAAATGAGATAATTTTTAACCTAACCCGCTCATTGGGAAGCTGTTGAGATCGGGTGCAACTCTGATTTTCAACGCGCCCAATTTTACTATCCATTGAAGTTAGTCGTGACAGCCGTGGCTCAGTGGATAGCATTCTCCCCTGAGTCAAAAGGTTTTGTGTTCAAGTCCCACTCCAGAAATTTGAGCACAAAATCCAGGCTGACACTCCAGTGCTGTATTGAGCGAGTGCTGCACTGTCAGTGGTGCCATCTTTCAGATGAGACATTAAACCGAGGTCCCGTCTGCCCTCTCAGGTTGACATAAAAGGTCTCATGGCACTAGTTAGAAGAAGAGTAGGGTGCGGGCGATGTGCGATCTGCCCGCGTCCGTTGAAAATAGTGCAGGCAGCAAGCAAAATTCATACTGTCTGCTCATTAGCAAGATTGCAGCACTGAGCCAAGTGTTAATCAGCTGCTGATTGGCTCAGTGCTCAACAGGGGGATCAATATTGGGTCGAGTCTGTTGTCCAAATAAAGTTTGCCTGTAGAGTGAAAGGAACTCTGCACTTCTTAAAGGGAAGGTGCTGTCTTACAGAAGTACCTCATTGTCCTGTAGTTGAAGCAATGGCACAGAGAAGAGAAAGGGTACCTCGCTTCTCTGATGTAGCATTGGATGCCTTAGTCCAGGGGTCTATAGAAGGAGACAGGCCCTCTACCCGCAGGGGGGGTGGGAGGCCTTCTAGACACAACATCAGAAGGCAGTGGCAGTGCCATCAGTGTTGGCCCCAGGACTTGGATCCAGTAACACAAGAAGTTTAATAACCTCACACAGGTGGTCAAGGTGAGTGAATGCATCTTCAAATGCCATAGCCAACCAACTGCAAAACTGGCCTCACAAACTGTCCAATGCACCAAAGCCCATCACTATCCTACCATCAATCTCTGGCAATCAGGGCTCATACCTCACAATCATAGTTACACCCCACCCTCACACACTTATCACTGCTGTAAGCCTTACACCCTGATCTCACACATTGCACACAATGTGAGCTATTCAACCATGACACACACATCACCCAAACTCATTGCACCACACTAACTGACACCCTTCCTATTTATCTTGTAGGCCAAGGTGGCCCACAATCGGCGTGAGCAGGCGCAGACAGGTGGAGGCAAGCATGGCTGCGCAACATAAGAATATAAGAATTAGGACCAGGAGTAGGCACTACGGCCCCTCGAGCCTACTCCTCAATTCAATAAGATCATGGCTGATCTTCAATCTCAATTCCAAATACCCGCTCAATCCCCACATCCCTTGATTCCTTTAGAGTCGGAAAATCTATCTATCTCAGCCTTGAATATAATCAATGACTCGTCATCCACAGCTATTTGGGGCAGAGAATACCAGGTCACAACCCTCTGAGTGAAGAAATGCCTCCTCATCTTGGTCTTAAAAGGCTGACCCCTTATCCTGAGACTATGACCCTTATTGTGCTGGAGTAAATTACGCTGGAGATAATTGGAGGGCCCGTCACTGAGTCCGCGGTGATTGGCGAGGCTGAAAGCATTGATGATGATGTATGCTCATACCTAATCCTTCTTCTCTACATCCCACTTCCTCCTCATCCTACATGCTCTTCACACTTTCAAGCTGCTGATCGTGTAAGCATGTATATCTTGCTTTCCACCCCACCCCAACCCCACCCCCCTCAAAATAAACCAACCCTTGGACATTTTTCATTTTAGATACCCAAGAACTGCCAGAAGTTCACAAAGGAGAAACGTGATGGAGAAGAAAAGGCACCGTGACTCCCACACTCCCAGGCACTTCAGAAAATGACACTGCGAGCACTTTGCAGGGTAGTATAGAGGCAGGATCTGCACATGGTGGGTTGCAGACAGGCCAGGGGGAAAGGGTAGTTCAGGTGCCAGCTCCCCGGAGGATGAGTTTTCACACGAGTTCTGCTGCACAGGACACAGATGAGGACTGAGATCAGACGGACTTCAGAAGAAGAGCGATGGGTATGCACAAAGAAATGCTTGGTGCAATGGCAGGCCTGCCAGAGAGAATCTTGTCCATGTCAAGGAGCATGGAGAAGTTCAGTTCCAGCTTTACATGGGGCTTTGCGTGGAGCTTGGAGCCCATAATTTCCAGGATGGAAGAGATAGGCATCTCAATTAGAGCACTTGTGGACCCAACCATGATGCCGAGTGTGATGGGCGATGTTGCAGCTTACATTGCAGCACAAGTGGAAACGACCAAATGTCTGAGTGCTGCAGTGGAAGATCAGACTGCTCTCATGCAGGTTCAGCTTGCTCAGACTGCTGCCGGTGTAGCTGGGTTTACGAGTGTGGAAAGGGGCTTGGGAGGTCTCACCGCAGTCCAGCAAGCTGTCCTCCAACAGATGACTTGAAATGGCATCGACGGTGTACCCCACGGATTGTCAGCAGCCGTCCGCCAGCCAGACTGCAGCCACTGGGGTAGCACAGCGTAAGAGTACTAGAATAGGCAAGAAAAATACAATGACATATGTTAAGGGAATACACAAGGGTGATTAGTTTACTTTGTTATGTAACATTTGAAATAAACATTTGTAAATTATGTTTGGAATATGGTGGCTTTACTTTCAGTTTTGTGTCCAAGAGGACGCCATGATATTCCATGACAGATGAATGGTAAGGTGGGGAAGTGTTAAGGAATGGAGATCTGGAGTTTCATTCATTGGAACCGGAATCTGATGAGGCACTCATGGGCAGCCCATCCGGAACGGGGATTTTTTGCCTGCCTCCTACCTTATTGCTCCTCTTCCTCCTCTTCCTCCTCTTCCTCCTCTTCCTCTTCCTCTTTCTCGTCTTCCTCTTCTTCCTCCTGAGGTGATCGTGGAACCCATGGTGGCAAGGGCTGCACCCTCATGATGGCCAACTTGTGGATGATGCAGCTGACCACCACGAAATGGGACATCCGCTCCGGCGTGTACTGGATGGCGTCTCCCGAGCAGTCAAGGCAGTGGAACCATTGCTACATTATCCTGATGGCCTGCTCGATGAGGTTACTCATGGCAGCATGGTTGTCATTATATGAGTGCTGTCCATAAGTGGTGGGGTTGTGGAGGTGAGTGATCAGCCCGTTATCAAGCGGATAGCCCTTGTCTCCAAGCAGCCACTCTCAGGTTCTACATGGTGACTGGAAGGTTGCTGGTATAGCGGAGTGGCACAGGATGAAGGCTTCATGACTGCTGCCAGGATATCGAGCCTTCACCATCATGATGTGTTGGGCGTGGTTGCACACCAACTACACATTAAGTGAGTGGTAGTCTTTGCGGTTGCGATACATCTTAGGATTAATATACGCCGCTGGCAAAGCCACATGTATGCAGTCGATGGTGCCCTGCACCACGGGGAAGCTCGATATCCTGACAAAGCCACGTGCACTGTTCCCACTTCTTTCTGTTCAGAGAGAAGACAACGGTGTCCCTTCTCCTGGAGTACAGAGCTTCTGCGACCTCCCAGATGCAGCGATGGATGGCGAACTGGAAGATGTTAGTTCCCTCGCCTGCTCCAACCTGGAAGGATATGCTGGAAAAAAAATTCAGGGTCTTCACAGTAACCTTGAGGGCCACTGGCAGCACTGTCATTGCCTTACTCTGAGGATGCAGGTCTGGTTCCAAGAGGTGGCACAATTCTGTGACCACCTCGTTGGTGAAACATGCAAGATTATGAAGGGGATTGACGGTAGATGCTGAGAGGTTGTTTCCCCTGGCTGGACTGTCTAGAACTAGGGGACATAGTCTCAGGATAAGGGGAAGGCCATTTAAGACTGAGAAGAGGAAGAATTTCTTTACTCAGAGGGTTGTGAATCTTTGGAATTCTCTGCCCCAGAGGGCCATGGGTGCAGAGTCTTTGAGTATATTCAAGGCTGAGAGAGAAACATTTTTGGACTCTAAGGGAATCAAGGGATATGGAGATCGGGCGCGAAAGTGGAGTTGAGGTCGATGACCAGCCATGATCTTATTGAATGGATGTGGGGCTCAAGAGGCAGTATGGCCTACTCCTGCTCCTATTTTTTATATTCTTATGTTTTTATGAAACAAAGCCTTCAAATACACTGCTCCTAGCTTAAGTGCAGGTAGGAGGAGTACTCTCGGATGACCCTAGTGGGCCGAAATTGCCCACTGCCCGAAACGAGGTGCACCTACCGTTTTCAAAATGTTCTGGCTGCATGGGGCAGCCATTCCGTAGAAATTCAGCACTTCAGGGTTTGTTTTGGAGTGGGGCAGAAGTGGCCTCATCATCGGGTCAGAAGTGGGGCGGGGTGGAGTGACCGTCACTAGCCGGGCGGAAGTTGGGGTGGGTGGAGTGGCCGTTACCAGTAGGGCGAAAGTTGGGGTGGGGCAACGCATCAGCGCCGCACTGATGATGTCATCGCACTGGCGCTTCACAACGTCTCCCCTCTTCAGTTAAAGGGGAGGGCCACTTTGAACTCTGCAGCCATTTTAGTGGCAAACACTGGGACACCAGGGAGGGCTTTGGTCAGGCTAGCGGCCTGGCACACAAAAAGATGTGCCAGACTGCCTATTGGAGGCCCGGCTGAACCCGCGACCAAAATTTTCGGCCAGATCTGACAGTCGGACGAAAAAAAATTTAAATGGCAAAACCGGCATCGCCACCTCCCCTTTAAGGGTGGCCAGGCCGCCAAGCCACAGAGAGAGTACCGACAGAAAAAGCTGTCATTGGCATCAACCAGCGGCGGCGGCCCTCCCGCAGGGCAATTATTTAAGAACATAAGAACATAAGAATTAGGAACAGGAGTAGGCCATCTAGCCCCTCGAGCCTGCTCCGCCACTCAACAAGATCATGGCTGATCTGGCCGTGGACTTAGCTCCACTTACCCACCCGCTCCCCATAACCCTTAATTCCCTTATTGGTTAAAAATCTATCTATCCGTGATTTGAATACATTCAATGAGCTAGCCTCAACTGCTTCCTTGGGCAGAGAATTCCACAGATTCACAACCCTCTGGGAGAAGAAATTCCCTCTCAACTCGGTTTTAAATTGGCTCCCCCATATTTTGAGGCTGTGCCCCCTAATTCCAGTCTCCCCGACCAATGGAAACAACCTCTCTGCCTCTATCTTGTCTATCCCTTTCATTATCTTAAATGTTTCTTTAAGATCACCCCTCATCCTTCTGAACTCCAACGAGTAAAGACCCAGTCTACTCAATCTATCATCATAAGGTAACCCCTTCATCTCCGGAATCAGCCTAGTGAATCGTCTCTGTACCCGCTCCAAGGCTAGTATATCCTTACTTAAGTAAGGTGACCAAAACTGCATGCAGTACTCCAGGTGTGGCCTCACCAATACACTGTACAGTTGCAGCAGGACCTCCCTGCTTTTGTACTCCATCCCTCTCGCAATGAAGGCCAACATTCCATTTGCCTTCCTGATTACCTGCTGCATCTGCAAACTAACTTTTTGGGATTCATGCATAAGGACCCCCAGGTCCCTCTGCACCGCAGTATGTTGTAATTTCTCCCCATTCAAAGAATATTCCCTTTTACTGTTTTTTTTCCAAGGTGGATGACCTCACACTTTCCAACATTGTATTCCATCTGCCAAACCTTAGCCCATTCGCTTCACCTATCTAAATCTCATTGCAGCCTCTCTGTGTCCTCTACACAACCTGCTTTCCCACAAACTTTGTGTCATCTGCAAATTTTGTTACACCACACTCTGTCCCCTCTTCCAAGTCATCTATGTATATTGTAAACTGTTGTGTTCCCAGCACCGATCCCTGTGGCACACCACTAACCACTGATTTCCAACCCGAAAAGGACCCATTTATCCCGACTCTCTGCTTTCTGTTTGCCAGCCAATTCTCTATCCATGCTGATATATTTCCTCTGACTCCGCGTACCTTTATCTTCTGCAGTAACCTTTTGTGTGGCACCTTATCGAATGCCTTTTGGAAATCTCAATACACCACATCCATCGGTACACCTCTATCCACCATGCTCATTATATCCTCAAAGAATTCCAGTAAATTAGTTGAACATGATTTCCCCTTCATGAATCCATGTTGCGTCTGCTTGATTGCACTATTCCTATCTAGATGTCCGACTATTTCTTCCTTAATGATAGCTTCAAGCAATTTCCCCACTACAGATGTTAAACTAACTGGCCTATAGTTACCTGCCTTTTGTCTGCCCCCTTTTTTAAACAGAGGCGTTGCATTAGCTGCTTTCCAATCCGCTGGTACCTCCCCAGAGTCCAGAGAATTTTGGTAGATTATAACGAATGCATCTGCTATAACTTCCACCATCTCTTTTAATACCCTGGGATGCATTTCATCAGGACCAGGGGACTTGTCTACCTTGAGTCCCATTAGCCTGTCCAGCACTACCCCCCTAGTGATAGTGATTGTCTCGAGGTCCTCCCTGCCCACATTCCTGTGACCAGCAATTTTTGGCATGGTTTTTGTGTCTTCCACTGTGAAGACCGAAGCAAAATAATTGTTTAAGTCTCAGCCATTTCCACATTTCTCATTATTAAATCCCCCTTCTCATCTTCTAAGGGACCAACATTTACTTTAGTCACTCTTTTCCATTTTATATATCTCTAAAAGCTTTTACTATCTGTTTTTATGTTTTGTGCAAGTTTATTTTCGTAATCTATCTTTCCTTTCTTTATTGCTTTCTTAGTCATTCTTTGCTGTCATTTAAAATATTCCCAATCTTCTAGTTTCCCACTAACTTTGGCCATTCCCGGAAAGGGACAATATCCCGAGGGGCAATTTCGGGAATGTGTCATCGGCGGTCGGTAAGGGGTTGGAATGTGCATGCCGCAGTGGGAAAAAAGGCACATTTGTTCCAAATATCAACCCAAACCTGAGGACGGGCAATTTTCAAAATGGCGGTCCCCTCCACGGAGACTCAGCGGCCATTCCGCACCGAACCCTGGCCACTGCTTTCAGGCGGCCAGAGGCCTTATAGAAAGGGACAATTTTGTCCCCCAGGTGTGTAAAGCCTCCTGCTGAGAGCCCTCATGCCTCCCCCCCATGCCTCTCCCTCTGCGAGCAACTTTCCCTCTTTTTCGACCCTGCTCCGTCTCCCTGTCATGTTGCAGTGCGAGGTTTTCTGCAAGTGCAGCCCCCATGGCTGGGAACAAGTGATCTGGCCTTGCAGTTGGTGTGCGACCACACCCAGTACATCATGCTGGTGAATGACCAGTATTGTGGCAGCAGTCATGGCTTTCATCCTGTGTCAGTCCACTGTGCCAGCAATCCTGCAGCCATCATGTCAAACCTGAGGGTGGCTGCTTGGAGACAAGGGCTATCTGCTCTGTATCTGGCTGTTGACTCTTGAATTCCGAAGCAAGGCTTTCTCCACTTGTAGTCACACTTTACATAACTCATCAACTTTATCTAATTCTAGAAAGCTCCAAAAAGTTCTACAATGTTACGCAGAGCAAGTAGAAATCAAAAAGTAAGTTACTTGAATGTTGCTGATGATCACTTTAAATTGTGCAACTGAACACACATTTCGCTGTTCATGTTTA
Organism: Pristiophorus japonicus; assembly: GCF_044704955.1. NCBI lineage: Eukaryota > Metazoa > Chordata > Chondrichthyes > Pristiophoridae > Pristiophorus > Pristiophorus japonicus. Next base: position 367,345,041 of record NC_091977.1, on the reverse strand, counting down.
GGAGAGCACATTGATTGGAATGGTGACGTCCAAAATGGCAGTTTGTGCATCAAATCAGCATTGCACACTGTTGACGTCACGATCTGCCTCATTTAAATTCTACTGCTGCATGCAGCCATCAGGCATACAACTGACCTGTTCAAAATGGCCAGAAGTGGACAGAAGCGAGACAGCCGCCAGTTTTTGCTAACGCGGCCTTAAATGCTGGCGATTAGGTGCTGAAATTCACGCACATTATCTGGTCATTATCATATTGCCATTTGTGGGATCTTAGCTGTACGCAAATTGGCTGCTGTCTTTCCTACGAAGGTGACTACTCTTCAAAAGGTTCTTCATTGGCTGTAAAGGTTGCCTGAGGTTGTAAAAGGTGCTTATAAATGCAATTCTTTCTTTTATCTTTTAATGGAGATTAATATTAGAACATGATTCCAAGGGTTTCCTGCCCTACAAGTTATGTTAAAATTATCCCTCAAGATTCTGGATCACTTGGAGAGGAGGAGGAATGTGAAATTACAGCACACTCTAGAGAAGGTGTGTAAGATAATGATTATACTCCATAACATCACAATGGAGAAACATATCAGCTTGCAGGATCCCAATGAAAGACAGCCTCCAGCAAGATGAAGTGGGAGACCTCGATATGGATAAGACACTCCTATCAAGCAGCCAATAGTTAAATGCAACATTGTTCAGCTGAGTGCCACCCCTGTCACTATTGAAATATTCTTAAGACATTTCACTGTTATCAGCTGTGGTTATAACAACAGAGCACTTATAATCCTATTGACTGACAAAAAAAATGGATGTCTCTCCATCAGATTATACCTTGATGACACCAAAATTATTTTGGACCTCCTTCACTGTCCTATTCTTGGGGACATTACAATTACGTTCTTGATCACATCCTCCCAGCATAATGTCGCTGGGCATTTGCAGTGACTGAGCCAAATATGAGCTGCTGCAAGCTAGCGTTTCATCCAGTATTACTGCAACAGTTCACGAGGTCTGCATATCAGGCTTTTTTCTGCATTAAGCTTTTATAATAGCTCCTAAATCTCCACAAGCACTTCTGTGGGTATTATTAGGGCTGTTAAGGGATTTCCCATGTGGCAAACAGTCTGCCTCACCATTGGTTACTTTCTTGTTTCTATCACGAGTGTCGCAGGAAATAATTTTAATGACCAGTAGAGCCCATGATGCATATCTGAGCCATGGCATAGCTGTTCATGCCGAAAGTTAAAGACTTAGCCATTCATCTTTTAATGCACTAAAGTTAATATTTGTGTATTCTCTGTTTATCATTCCAATTACAGAATAGGGATTCACAAAATCAACAGCATATTGAGAATGCGCTGCTGTGAGCTCATAATATGTGAGCCTGGAAATTATAATATGAATGTTTAATGTTTCTGGATCAAATTTAATTGTCCACTAGATTAAAATAGCAGTCAGAGGGGTTTCCTGCAAACTGTTAACCATTTGTGGGGTAGGCTCACAGGGTGCTATTTCCAGGCGATACTGGCTCCCCATAAAATAAATTAAAGTTAAGCCTGAGAGCCCTACAGTTCAGATACTTGAAACCAGCAGCATGCCAATATAAATCATGTGGTCTTGTGAATGTGCCATCTATCACTGATAGCCGCCAGAAAGGGAATGAAATGTTTGGTGAAAACAGAATAACAGTGCTTGCCATTAATTGTTACATGGGGTGTAATACATTGCAGGACTTAGATGGTAAACTAGTCAGAATTCATTCTTGTGGGGTTCATGAATCTATTTACTTATTCTATTCTATGTTCCAGAATTTGTTGGAGCAGGGTGTGTGCTGTGAGTTGGATTTTGTTTCCTTTATCCCTCAGCTCCAATTAATTTTGCACTGCAAATTGCTGTAAGTGCAAATTTTTAATGGTGAGGCGAGGTTACAGAGCCTTGGGTGAACAACGGGACTAATAGTGTTGTGTATAGAAGAACTCCACGAGGCTGAGTACTGTGAGCTAAACTTAGTGTGATCTTAGTCTTCTTTATTACAACTCCAGAGTGCCTAAACAACAAGGCAGCCAACCTTTTATACTGGCCCTGCACATGTGTGCATGTGACCATTAGGACTCCAGCAGTCGCGCCCTCTGGTGGCAAGTATTACATAGTTACATCACTCCCCTTCCAAGGTCTTTTGTACAAGTTATTTACAAGTTGAGGCGATCCAGAGTCCTTCGCTCCCTTGTTGATCATCTAAGTTCAAACCCTGGCGTGCGTGAGTTGGCCGGACCATTGCTGCACTGCACCGCGGCTGGTCTGACCAGACTGTCAGGAACGGTGGATTCATCCTCATGATTGACAGCAAGGTCGATTGCTGGTTGGGTGTGTGTTGGTGGATCGTCGATGGTGATGTCCTCTTCAAGTCATTCCTGATTGTCAGTAAATCGCAATTTGGTCTGATCTAAATGCTTTCTGCACATTTGGCCATTTAACAGTTTGATTATAAACAGTCTATTCCCTTTCTTGGTCAAAAGCGTGCCAGCAACCCATTTGGGATCATGACCGTAATTCAGGACAAACACAGGCTCGTTAACATCAATGTCACATGAAACAGCTGCGCGATCGTTGTACATGTCCTGCCGGTGTCGTCGGGTTTCCACATGATTATTAAGATCTGGGTGGACTAGGGAGAGCCTGGTTTTGAGGGCACTCTTCATTAACAATTCTGCCAGGGGAGCCCCGGTGAGCGAGTGGGGTCACGTCCGGTAACTGAGCAGAATGCGAGACAAGAGGGTCTGCAGGGAACCGTCCGTCATGCGTTTCATGCTCTGCTTGATTCTTTGGACTGCCCGCTCCGCTTGATCATTAGACGCGGGCTTAAACGGAGCAGACCTGACATGCTTGATGCTATTGCGGGTCATAAACTCATTGACTTCTGAGCTGGTGAAACACATAGAACCATAGAAAATGGGTGCAGGAGTAGGCCTTTCGGCCCTTCGAGCTTGCACCTCCATTCAATATGTTCATGGCTGATCATGCAACCTCAGTACCCCACCTCTGCCTTCTCTCCATACCCCCTGATCCCTTTAGATGTAAGGGCCACATCTAACTCCCTTTTGAATATGTCCAACGAAGTGGACTCAACAACTTTCTGTGGTAGAGAATTCCACAGGTTCACAACTCTCTGGGTGAAAAAGTTTCTCCTCATCTCGGTCATATATAGCTTACTGCTTATATTTAGACTGTGACCCCTGGTTCTGGACTTCCCCAACATTGGGAACATTTTTCCTGCATCTAACTTATCCAGTCCTGTCAGAATTTTATAAGCTTCTATGAGATCCCCTCTCATTCTTCTAAATTCCAGTGAGTATAAGCCTAGCTGATCCAATCTTTCCGCATATGTCAGTCCTGCCACCCCCGGAATCAGTCTGGTGAACCTTCGCTGCACTCCCTCAATAGCAGGCACATAATTTCTCAGACTAGGAGACCAAAACTGCACACAATACTCAAGGTGTGGTCTCACCAAGGCTCTGTGCAACTGCAGTAGGACCTCCCTGCTCCTATACTCAAATCCCCTCGCTCTGAAGGCCAGCATGCCACTTGCTTTCTTTACTGCCTGCTGTACCTGCATGCCTACCTTCAATGACTGATGTACCATGACACCCAGGTCTCATTGCACCTCCCCTTTTCCTAATCTGTCACCATTCAGATAATAATCTGCCTTCCTGTTTTTGCCACCAAAGTGGATAAACTCATATTTATCCACATTATACTGCATCTGCCATGCATTTGCCCATTCACCTAACCTGTCCAAGTCACTCTGCAGCCTCTTAGCTTCCTCCTCGCAGCTCGCACTGCCACCCAGCTTAGTGTCATCTGCAAACTTAGAGATATTACATTCAATTCCTTTGTCTAAATCATTAATGTATATTGTAAATAGCTGGGATCCCAGCACTGAACCCTGCGGCACCCCACTAGTCACTGCCTGCCATTCTGAAAAGGACCCATTTATTCCCACTCTTTGCTTCCTGTCTGCCAACCAGTTCACTATCCACAACAATACATTACCCCCAATATCATGGTGCCTTAATTTTGCATACTAATCTCTTGTGTGGGACCTTGTCAAAAGCCTTTTGACAAGTCATTTGAAAGTCTTTTGGTGTGCAAAATCAAAGCACATGGTATTGGGGGTAATATACTGACGTGGATAGAGAACTGGTTGGCAGACAGGAAGCAAAGAGTCGGGATAGCGGTGGAAACTTGCTCAGCAATTGAGCACATGAGGCGTCATCCACTGAAAATGGTGCTTTGATGTTGTCCCAATTCCATCTAATCTTGTCTAGCCAGATTCTACCAAACAGCATTGGACCATTGCCTTTAACAATCCACAATGATAGGTCATGCACAGCTCCATCATACGACACCTTCACTGCCGCACTTCCAATGACTGTTATGAGCTCTTTGGTGTAGGTATACAACTTTGTCTGAATCGGGCTCAGTTTGGGCATTTGTGCTTTATTGCCCCACAGTTTCTCGAAAGCCTTCTGACTCAGTGCGAGCAGATTCTTGATGAGGCCGAATATTTTAGGCCACAGACGGTGAGGAGTACCGCCCTGTGCTTGGCCGCGTTAGTGTCTCCTTCCAGCTCGTTGGCCACGAAGTACTGGTCGAGACGCTCAACAAAGGCTTCCCAATCATCACCCTCTACGAGTCTCTCTAATATTCCAACGGCAACCATGGTTGCGTGAAGATTCGTATTCTTTTACTCATCGCCAATTGTTGTGTATAGAAGAACTCCACGAGGCTGAATACTGTGAGCTAAACTTAGTCTTCTTTATTACAACTCCAGAGTGTCTAAACAACATGGCAGCCAACCTTTTATACTGGCCCTGCACGTGTGTGCAGGTGACCATTAGGACTCCAACAGTCGCGCCCTCTGGTGGCAAGTATTACAGTTACATACATAAAAAATAGTCTATCTCCTTATCGAATGAAATTTAAGGTTTTAAATGGTTTACAAATGTGTGATGTGGCAGATTGGACTTCTGATTGATTAAACAAAGTCTATCACAAATTACATACAGGAAAATGCGTAGTTCAAGTTTTTTTGCCTGTGGAACATGACACCTAAATAAGACCGCCTACTGCCAAGGGTTTAGATTGTTTTATAATTCATGAAATTCCGGAACGGAAGGCAGCTGCTGCCTTTATGCGAAAGCTAAATATTCAAGAGCAATTTACAACAAATCAAATTTAATGATCTTCCTCTCTGCTGGTCAGAAACATTTCTTGCTTTTCTAGTCAGTTACTAGCCTGCATATTCTCAATCACCAATGAGGCACTTTCCAATCTGCTTTCTTTGTTTCCTTTCAGTTCTTTCATTTAGTTTTATTCCCTAATATATTTTATTCATTGTGAAGAATTTACTTCCTTTTATAATTTCCCCAGTTTAACTTGCACCCCGGTTATGTACTTTATGTGGAATGTGCAGAAAAATTATCATTAATTGCTGGATGATTTGAAAGTGGAAGGCCATTGGAAACCCAAATTACCCCATTAACAAAGTCCTTTCGCCATCAAATACCAGCCCTAACTTTTTGCAGAGAGTTTACAGAGCTACTGCAGAAATTTCTTGAAATCCATGGGAAGATTGATGACAAGCTGTTTTTTGAGAGGCTAATGGTGGAGCAATTTGTGGTGATTCACAACTCATGGCATAGCTCTACCTTGCAAGCAATTGCTGGGTATTTTATGCATTAATAATGTTGAGTGTCGTGAACTCACTATTATATTTGCATCAAATTTTGGGGCTATGTTTTAGCTAAGTTTTATTTTACAGAAAACTCTGTTACATGGTTACACTGAACCCAGGGACACTACCTAGTGTAAAAAAACAGAAACATACTACTGTATGTTGTTAAAAGTATATTACTGAAAGTAACCTAAGAAAATATTTAGAAATCTATATATGCAAAACAAAGAAACCAACACCAAGCTATGAGAATATTCAACAAATAACAAGAATCACTAACCAATACACAACTGTTAATGTAATTAACTTAGGATCTTGCATATTTAATTATACTGTGAAGGCAGTATATCTGTTTCCATCCATGATCTACAGGGCTGATTTTATGAATATAAACTCCCAGTGGAGAGCCTTGTGAAATATCGGTCGTTTTATATAATCTTTTCAAACAACTGAGAAATCGATCTACCTGTCACAAAAAGGATCTTTGGGGAATGTATCTGTGGATTATTCTGGACATTATCTGCTCAGCAGTTCTACTAATCTGTTTCCATAACAGGGAAGAATGTCTCCCCTTCCCTCAGTACCCGTCTACAAACCTGTCGGGACTCACAATCAGCCCATTCTTTATATTGGAATATCTGTCAAACAGAAAAGAAGGCTGGAGGAAATTTGAAATAAAAAGAAAAGTAATGGAAATTCGTACAGTAGGTTTTCCAGCCTCTGAAAGAGCAAAAGACTTGTTGTGAATCCTAATGAAGAAAGACAAACCTGTCATTTCTCTTTTCAGATGTCGAATGGCTTGCTCTGTTATTTACTGCAATTTCTGTTTATTGCAATATTTATCAAATAGTTGATGCAGCCCAGACCATCCCAGAGGAGAATTCAACAACAGGATAATTTGAAGAGTTATACCAATGTTCAAGCTATTATTTTTACATCCTGTTCAGTACACTGAAAGGTGCATTCCCTTACATACAATAATATTTTAATTTGTTTGGAATCAGGGATGGTGAGTTACCTATGCTCAATACAATGTGACGATAATCAAGCGAATAGGTTAATTAAGATTCTCCAACTAACCAGTATTGTCGGTGCCAACTTTCAACAAAACAGATTTAAACATTATTTTATTATTGTATAAATATAATTGGTGAAGAGAGAGAAAGACCTCTGCTTATGTAGCCCCTTATCAAAACCATCCACAAATATCTCAAAGTGCTTCACTGACAATGGGAGAATTTTAATGTGTGTTTGGTTGAGGTTGGGGGTGAAATCCTGGAAAGGTGCAAGTGCGTTGGGAATTCGCTCCAACCCGCCAACTTCCACGTTTCACTTCAGTGCGTTAGGCTGTGTGCAATCACCTCGGGAAAGGCGGTTTAAGAAAGGGAAATTGTGTTTGACAAATCTAATAGATTTTTGACATTGTAACTAGAAGAAAGATAAGGGGGAACAAGTGGATGTAGTTTATTTGGATTTTAAAAATCATTCGCTAAAGTGCTACACAAAATGAGGGCTCATAGGATTGGCAGCAATTATGATATAATTGGCATCACGGAGGCTTGGCTCCAGGGTGACCAAGTCTGGGAAATCAACATCCAGGGGTATTCAACATTCAGGAAGGATAGACAGAAATGAAAAGGAGGTGGGGTAGCATTGCTGGTTAAAGAGAAAATTAAAGCAATAGTAAGGAAGGACATTAGCTTGGATAATGTGGAATCTGTAGGGGTGGAGCTGTGGAATACCAAAGGGCAGAAAATGCTAGTGGGAGTTGTGTACAGACCACAAACAGTAGTAGTAAGGTTGGGGACAGCATCAAACAAGAAATTAGGGATGCATGCAATAAAGGTAAAGCAGTTATCATGGGTGACTTTAATCTACATATAGATTGGCCAGAAAAAGCAGCAAACCTGAGGACTGGGAGAATTTTGGAATACAGCAGAGGAGGACAAAGGGTTTAATTAGGAGCGGAAAAATAGAGTATGAGAGGAAGCTTGCTGGAAACATAAAAACTGACTGCAAAAGTTTCTACAGATATGTGAAAAGAAAAAGATTAGTGAAAAAAAATGTAGGTCCCTTGCAGTCAGATTCAGGGGAATTTATAATGGGGAACAAAGAAATGGTGGACCAGTTAAACAAGTACTTTGGTTCTGTCTTCACGAAGGAAGAGACAAATAACCTTCTGGAAATACTACGGGACTGAGGGTCTAGGGAGAAGGAGGAACTGAAGGAAATCCTTATTAGTCAGTAAATTGTGTTAGGGAAATTGATGGGATTGAAGGCCGATAAATCCCCGTGGCCTGATAGTCTGTATTTCAGAGTATTTAAGGAAGTAGTCCAAGAAATAGTGGATGCATTGGTGATCATTTTCCAACAGTCTATCGACTCTGGATCAGTTCCTATGGACTGGAGGGTTGCTAATGTAACACCACTTTTTAAAAAGGAGGGAGAGAGAAAACGGGTAATTATAGACTGGTTAGCCTGACATCAGCAGTGCGGAAAATGTTGGAATCAATTATTAAATATGAAATAGCAGCGCATTTGGAAAGCAGTAACAGGATCAGTCCAAGTCAGCATGGATTTTGAAAGGGAAATCACGTTTGACAAATCTTCCAGAATTTTTTGAGGATGTAACTAGTCGAGTGGACAAGGGAGAACAAGTGGATGTGGTGTATTTGGACTTTCAAAAGGCTTTTGACAAGGTCCCACACAAGAGATTGGTGTGCAAAATTAAAGCACATGGTATTGGGGGTAATGTACTGACGTGGATAGAGAACTGGTTGGCAGACAGGAAGCAGAGAGTCGGGATGAACGGGTCCTTTTCAGAATGGCAGGCAGTGGCTAGTGGGGTGCTGCAGGGCTAAGTGCTGGGACCCCAGCTTTTACAATATACATTAATGATTTAGATGAAGGAATTGAGTGTAATATCTCCAAGTTTGCAGATGACACTAAGCTTGGTGGCAGTGTGAGCTGTAAGGAGAATGCTAAGAGGTTGCAGGGTGACTTGGGCAGGATAGGTGAGTGGCAAATGCATGGCAGATGCAGTGTAATGTGGATAAATGTGAGGTTATCCACTTTGGTGGCAAAACCACAAAGGCAGTGTATTATCTGAATGGCGAAGATTAGGAAAAGGGGAGGTGCAATGTGAACTGGATATCATGGTACATCAGTCATTGAAAGGTGGCATGCAGGTACAGCAGGTGCTGAAGAAGGCAAATGGTATGTTGGCCTTCATAGCTAGGGGATTTGAGTATAGGAGCAGTGAGGTCTTACTGCAGTTGTTCATTGCCTTGGTGAGGCCTCACCTGGAATATTGTGTTCAGTTTTGGTCTCCTAATCTGAGGAAGGATGTTCTTGCGATTTTGGGAGTGCAGCGAAGGTTCACCAGACTGATTCCTGGGATGGCAGGACTGATATATGAGGAGAGACTAGGTCGACTGGGCCTGTATTCACTGGAGTTTAGAAGGATGAGAGGGGATCTCATTGAAACATATAAAATTCTGACGGGACTGGACAGGTTAGATGCAGGAAGAATATTGGGGAAGTCCAGAACCAGGGGACACAGTCTAAGGATAAGGGGTAAGCCATTTAGGACTGAGATGAGGAGAAACTTCTTCACTCAGAGAGTTGTTAACCTGTGGAATTCTCTACAGAGTTGTTGATGCCAGTTCATTGGATATATTCAAGAGGGAGTTAGATACGGCCCTTAAGGCTAAAGGGATCAAGGGGTATGGACAGAAAGCTTCAAATGGGTACTGAGGTGAATGATCAGCTATGATCTTATTGAATGGTGGTGCAGGCTCGAAAGGCCGAATGGCCTATTCCTGCACCTTTTTTCTATGTTTCTATGTTTCTGTTAGCTTGGATTGAGAATTGGTTAATGGGCAGAAAACAGAGAGTATGAATAAACAAGTCATTTTCGGGATGGCAGGCTGTAACTAGTGGGGTACCTCAAGGATCAGTGCTTAGGCTTCAGCTATTTACAATCTATATCTAAAATAGTAGGGGGACCAAATGTAATATATCTAAGTTTGTTGATGATAAAAGCTACGTGGGAAATTAAGTTGTGAAGATGATGCACAGAGGCTGCAAAGATAGGTGAAATCAGTGGGCAAGATCACGGCAGATGAAATTTAACGGGTAAAAGTGTGAATTTATCCACTTTGGTAGGAAAAATAGAAATTCACAATATTGTTTAAATGGTGAAAGATTGGGAAATGTTGGTATTCAGAAGGACCTAGATGTCCTTGTACATGAATCACTGAAAGTTAGCATGCAGGTACAACAAGCAATCAGGAAATAAATTGTACATTAGCCTTTATTACAAAAGGATTTGAGTATAAGAGTAAAGACTTCTTACTGCAATTGTATAGGGTCTTGGTGAGATCACACCTGGTGATGCGTTCATAATAAAGGATGAAACTGAGTACTGTGTACAATGAGCAAGTGCGACCTTAGCTCTTTTAATGAGACTCCAGAGTGAAGGTACCTCATGGGTGGCCTGCTTATATACCGTGCTCCTAAGGGATGCTGGGATCCCGTGGGAATCCAACACGTAGGCTCTCTGGTGGTAGTAGTGTAATACAGATTGAAAGGGGTTAAATACATGACAGTACTCCCCCGTAAAGTCAATGGTACACTTATTTACAGGGTGAGACGATCTGGGGCTTTTCGCTCCCTTGTCGATCGTCTCGGTACAAATGCGGGTGTGGGTGGGTTGGTCAGTTCTTCACTGGGCTGCTGGGCAGCCGGCCTTGCTGGGCTGCTGAGGATGGTGAGTTCGGCTTCGTGGTCAACCATGATGTCAGTTGCCACTTGTGTGTGTGCTGGAGGGTCAAAGTTGGTGGTGTCTTCTTCAAGTTCTTCGTAGCTGTTGGTGAACCGCAATTTGATTTGGTCCAAATGTTTTCTGCATGTTAGTCCATTGGCCAATTTGACCTGAAACACCCTACTCCCCTCTTTGGCTATGACCGTGCCAACGAGCCATTTGGGACCATGTCCAATATTGAGTACAAACACAGGGTCCTTGACCTCAATATCATGTGACAAATTTGTGCGGTCATGGTATATACTTTGTTGATGCCGCCTGCCCTCCACGTGATCATGGAGATCAGAGTGGACAAGAGAGAACTTTGTTTTGAGCGCCCTTTTCACGAGCAGCTGGGAGAACCCCACTGTGAGTGGCGTCTGGTGCGGTAGCTGAGCAGCACTCGGGATAGCTGGGTCTGTAGGGAGCCTTCCGATACGCGTTTCAAACTTTGCTTGTTGGTCTGAACTGCCCGTTCTGCCTGGCCATTGGATGCGGGCTTGACCGGGGCAGATTTGACGTGCTTGATCCCATTCCTTGAATTCAGCACTGGTGAAGCACGGCCCATTGTCGCTGACTAGGACATTAGGCAGGCCGTGCATGGCAAACATGACTCGGAGGCTTTCAATAGTGGGCATGGACGTGATTACAGATATTATTGAACATTCAATCCATTTGGAGTAAGCATCCACAACAACCAAGAATATTTTGCCTTGAAATGGGCCCGCATAGTCCACGTGGATCCTCGACCACGGTTTGGAGGGCCATGACCACAAACTTAGCGGTGCCTCTCTGGGTGTATTGCTCAGCTGAGAGCCAGTGATGCCGGGCCACCACACATGGGATCTGGCTATGCCTTTCATCATTACAATGCCTGGGTGGGTGCTGTGCAGTTCACAAATGAACATATCTCTGCCTTTCTTGGGCAAGACCACACGATTGTCCCACAACAGGCAGTCCGCCTGCAGGGACATTTCATCTTTGCGCCTGTGGAATGGCTTAATTGCCTCCTGCATCTCCGCTGCGATGCTGGACCAGCTCCCATGGAGAATACAGTTTTTTACCAAGGACAGTAAAGGATCCTGGCTGGTCCAGGTCCTGATCTGGCGGGTCGTAACGGGGGACTTTTCATTTTTGAATGCATCCATTACTATGAGCAAGTCCACAGGCTGTGCCATTTCCACCCCGGTGGTGGACAATGGCAGCCGACTGAGAGCATCAGCGCAGTTCTCTGTGCTCGGTCTGTGGCAGATTACATAGTTGTATGCCGACAGCATGAGCGTCCATCTTTGGATGCGGGCAGAGGCATTGGTGTTAATCCCTTTGCTCCCAGAGAACAACGATATGAGCGGCATACATTCAGTTTGAAGCTCAAACTTGAGGCCAAATAACTACTGGTGCATTTTCTTTACCCCATAGATGCACGCCAGAGCATCTTTTGCAATCATGCTGTAGGCCCTTTCGGCCTTGGACAAACTCCTGGACGCATAAGTGACCGGTTGCAAAATCCCCGATTCGTTAGCCTGTTGTAACACACACCTGATCCCGTATGACAACGCATCGCAAGCTAGCACTAATTGTTTACACGGGTTATATAGGACAAGCAGTTTGTTAGAACACAACAGATTTCTGGCTTTCTTAAAGGCAGACTCTTGTGAATTCCCCCATACCCGGTCTACTCCCTTGTGCAGTGGCGGGTTCTAGGACGGTGCTTAACCCAGGTAGGAAATAACCAAAATAGTTAAGGAGTCCCAGGAACGACTGCAGCTCCGTCACGTTCTGTGGTCTCGGCGCATTCTTGATGGCCTCCGTCTTGGCGTCGCTGGGTCTGATGCCATCTGCTGCAATTCTTCTTCCCAAGAACTCGGCCTCCTGTGCCAGGAAAACACACTTCGAGCATTTCAACCTGAGTCCCACGCGATCCAACTGACTAAGAACCTCTTCCAGATTCTTCAAGTGCTCAATGTGTCCTGACCTGCAGCCAGTATGTCGTCCTGGAAAACCATGGTGCGAGGAACCGATTTAGCAGGCTCTCCATGTTCCGTTTGAAGATTGCCGCGTCCGACCGAATCCCGAACGGGCATCTGTGATAGATGAACAGACCTTTGTGCGTGTTGATGCAGGTGAGGCCTTTCAAAGACTCCTCCAGCTCCTGCATCATGTAGGCTGAGGTCCAGTTTGGTGAACTTCTTCCCTCAGCCAGGGTTGCAAATAGGTCATCTGGCTTGGGTAGCGGGTACTGGTCATGTAGTGAAAAACGGTTAATCGTTACTTTATAGTCCCCACAAATTCTGACTGTGCCGTCCTCTTCCAGTATCGGGACAATTGGACTGGCCCCACTCGTTGAATTCCACCGGTGCGATGATGCCTTCTCTCTCCAGTCTGTCCAGCTCAATTTTCACTTTCTCATGCATCATATATGGTACCGCCTGTGCCTTGTGGTGAATGGGACGCATACCGGGAACCAAATGGATCTGCACTTTCGCCCCCGAGAAGATTCCAATGCCTTGCTTGAATAACGATGGAAACCTGCTCAGAACCTGGGCACATGGGGCGTCATCGACGGACGAAAGCGCTCGGATGTCATCCCTGTTCCAGCTGATTTTTCCCAGCCAGCTTCTGCTAAACAATGTGGGGCCATCCACTGGCACAATCCACAGCGGGAGTTCATGTACTGCTCCATCATAGGATACTTTGACTTCTGCACTGCCAATTACAGGAATTAGTTCCTTGGTGTATGTCCTTAGTTTGGTTTGAATGGGGCTGAGCTTGGGCCTGTGTGCCTTGTTGCCCCACAGCCTGTTGAAGGCCTTTTTAATCATTATGGACTGACTTGCACCCGTGTCCAGTTCCATAGATACTGGAATTCCGTTCAGTTCAACTTTCAACATTAGTGGTGGAAATTTCGTGGTGAATGTGTGTATCTAGTATGCTTCTGCCTCCTCGGTAAGAGTCTCCAATTCAGCCTGATCCACAATGGATCTATCTTTCTCTGCACCGTGGTTGTTTGCAGGATTTACAGGGTTTGTAGTACGCCTGCACATTCGCTGGAGGTGTCCCATTGTTCTGCAACCGTTGCACACATAGTGCTTGAAGCGGCATTGATGGGGCCGATGATCACCTCCACAGCACCAACAAGGTGTTAACTGCCTCACATTAACAATTGATGGCGGACTCTTGGTCATCTGAGGTTGGGCAGCAACAGCCGGCGTATACGTTCTGCCATGTATATTCCTGCTCGAAAACGACGTTACTTTGTGCACAGTACTGACTGAAACTTCTTTACTCTGCGAAATCTGTTTGGTGTTGTCGCTGGTGGACATTAATGCCTGGGCTATCGTTATGGCTTTATTAGATTCAGAGTTTCAACAGTCAACAGTCAACAGTTTGCGAAGGATTACCTCATGGCCAATGCCCAGTACAAAAAAGTCTCTAAGCATTTGTTCTAAGAATCCCTCAAATTCTCAATGTCCTGCAAGGCGCCTTCGTTCGGCGTCATAGATCGCCACTTCCTGGCCCTCCAACCGTGGACACGTGTAGAACCGATATCTTGCCATCAAAATACTTTCCTTAGGATGTAAGTGCTCCCAGACCAGCGTACACAATTCTTCATAGGATTTAGCTGTTGGTTTTACCGGAGCTAGGAGATTCTTCATGAGGACATAGGTTGTTGCCCCACAGATAGTTAGGAGGATCGCCCTTCGTTTGGCAGCATTCTCGTCCCCTTCAAGCTCATTGGCACAAAGTATTGGTCGAGTCTCTCCATGAAGGCTTCCCAATCATCCCCTTCTGAGAATTTCTCCAGGATACCAACTGTTCTTTGCATTTTCACGCGGTTGTTCGTTACCTTGTCGCCAATTGATGCAATCATAATAAAGACTGAAACTATGTACTGTGTACTGATGCGGGGGTCCCTTGGGATTTCAACAGATAGGCCCTCTGGTGGTCGTGTAATACAGGTTGCAAGGGGTTAAATACATGACACCTGAAGTACTGTTACAGTTTTGGTCTCCTTACCAAAGGAAGGATATACTTGCCTTAGAGGGAGTGCAACAAAGGTTCACCAGACTGATTCCTGGGATGGGTGGGGGAGGGGAGAGGGAATTGTCCTATGAGGAGAGATTCAGAGGACAAGGCCTATATTTCCTAGAATTTAAAAGAATGAGAGGCAATCCCATTGAAATATATAAAATTCTTCAGGGGCTTGACAGGCTAGATGCTGTGAGGATGTTTCCCCTCGCTGGGGAGTCTAGAGCTAGGGTTCGCAGTCTCAGAATGATGGGTCGACCATTTAGGATTGGGATGAGGAGAAACTTTTTCACTCACATGGTTGTGAATTTTTGGAATTCTCTTCCCCAGAGGGCAGTGGATGCTCAGTCATAGGCCTAGAAATTTAAGATTACTAAATACCTGTTGGTGGTTCTGCAGGCTAGAATTAACAGCTGCTGAAATTGATGCTGCTGGCAGGACTGGTATATTTGCGTCGGTTGTTAATTAACATTAGCCCAGCGCTAAACTTACCGTGCAAGGCCATTTTTGTGGTGTTAGTCCCGGCAGATAGCCCCAGTGTAGAGTGGACATAGTGTCATTGTAGCAAGAACAGACTTCTCAATGCAAGTCTGTCATCTTAGAGAGCAGTGTCGGTCCCTTAAAAGGGATCTAAAATGAAAAATATGAAAATTATTAAAAATAGTCAGTTTTTTGGCCTTACAGCTCATCTGCCTTATAAAAGGAAATTTACATTAAAAAGAATTCCCAAATGGGGGTCTTCAGCTATTAAAGCTGAATTGCCTTCCGCACGGAAAAATGAGAAAAGTGCTTCAGCACAAAGGGTTCAGTAAGCCAGGGAAAGGACATCCAGGGTCTCACATGCAGCACTCCAGTTTTGTGCAGGATTTAACACTGCAAGAGAGATCCTCTACCCACAGGGGCCAGGAGAACCTCCAGAAAGAAGAATGTGGGACCAGATCATCAAGGCCGTCATTGTCAGCAGTGTCACCCACACCACCTGGCTCCAGTGCGCTTAGAACATAAGAACATAAGAACATAAGAATTAGGATCAGGAGTAGGCCATCTAGCTCCTCGAGCCTGCTCCGCCATTCAACAAGATCATGGCTGATCTGGCCGTCGACTCAGCTCCACTTACCCGCCTGTTCCCCGTAACCCTTAATTCCCTTATTGGTTAAAAATCTATTGATCTGTGATTTGAATACATTCAATGAGCTAGCCTCAACTGCTTCCTTGGGTAGAGAATTCCACAGATTCACAACCCTCTGGGAGAAGAAATTCCTTCTCAACTAGGTTTTAAATTGGCTCCCCCATATTTTGAGGCTGTGCCCCCTAGTTCTAGTCTCCCCGACCAGTGGAAACAACCTCTCTGCCTCTATCTTGTCTATCCCTTTCATTATTTTAAATGTTTCTACAAGATCACCCCTCATCCTTCTGAACTCCAACGAGTAAAGACCCAGTCTACTCAATCTATCATCATAAGGTAACCCCCTCATCTCTGGAATCAGCCTAGTGAATCGTCTCTGTACCCCCTCCAAAGCTAGTATATCCTTCCTTAAGAAAGGTGACCAAAACTGCACGCAGTATTTCAGGTGCGGCCTAACCAATAACCTATACAGTTGCAGCAGGACAGCCCTTCTTTTGCAATCCATCCCTCTCGCAATGAAGGCCGACATTCCATTCACCTTCCTAGATTACCTGCTGAACCTGCAAACTTACTTTTTGGGATTCATGCAGTAGGACCCCCAGGTCCCTCTGCACCGCAGCATGTTGTAATTTCTCCCCATTCAAATAATATTCTCTTTTACTGTTTTTTTTTCCAAGGTGGATGACCTCACATTTTCCGACATTGTATTCTAACTGACAAACCTTAGCCCATTCGCTTAACCTATCTAAATCTCTTTGCAGCCCCTCTGTGTCCTCTACACAACCCGCTTTCCCACTAATCTTTGTTTCATCTGCAAATTTTGTTACACTACACTCTGTCCCCTCTTCCAGGTCATCTATGTATATTGTAAACAGTTGTGGTCCCAGCACCGATCCCAGTGGCACACCACTAACCACTGATTTCCAACCCGAAAAGGACCCATTTTTCCTGACTCTCTGCTTTCTGTTAGTCAGCCAATTCTCTATCCATGCTAATACATTTCCTCTGACTCCGCGTAACTTTATCTTCTGCAGTAACCTTTTGTGTGGCACCTTATCGAATGACTTTTGGAAATCTAAATACACCACATCCATCGGTATACCTCCATCCACCATGCTCGTAATTTCATAACTTCAGACCAGTGGCTAATGTCATTGAATGCCGCTTCAAAAGCCATCTTCTAACAATTACACTACTAGCCTCACACACTGTTCATTGCAAGACCACAACCCGCCCCCCCTCCCCCCCCAAATAAGTACCTACCAGCAATCTGTACCGAACACGAGGCACACCTCCCATTCCTAGCTTCACATCACCCGCTTAGAGGAGACAGTGCTGGCCATTCTGAACAGGGGTATGGTTGAGCCATTGGCCAGCACCGAGGCTGAAAAGATACAAGATGATGGTATCCTCATACGTTATCCTCCTTCTCACATGCATCTCTTGCTTTCCCGCTCTCCCCTCACCACAACTCCAATCTTGTGCCTTCCTCATTTCACACAGTGAAGAAATGCTGCCTGCCCAGCCAGTAATTGACCAAGAAGAGAGACACTGGGGTAGCACTGTGTGACATTAGTAGGATAGGCAAAGGCACACACCAATTAGTCACTAAGGGAATGCATGAGTTGATTTCTTGATGTCACATTGGATTGATAGATGTATGAAGTTGGATTGGAAAGTTTGCATTGTGGTGGCTTTAATTTCGGCATTGTGGCCAAGAGGATGCTGTGGTGGTCAGTAACAGAGGGAAGATAATTTGTGGGACAAATATTGAAAGGGGAATTGGGGTTGTGTTCGCCAGTACCGCAGGCAGATGATTCCATCCCAGATATCCCGGCCAAAAAGGGACTGTCTGGGTTGCATCTTTCCTTCTGCTTCCTCCTCTTCTGCGTCTTCCTCTTCCGTCTGTGATTAGATGCTGCAAATCTGAAATAAAAGCATAAAATGCTGCAAATACTCAGCAGATCAGGCATCATTTCGACCTGAGACATGAACTTTGTTTCTTTCTCCATAGATGCTGCCTTACCTGCAGACTAGTTGCAGCATTTTCTGCCTTCTCAAAGCCTTTTCTTTACAATTCGAGGCCTCGCAAGCATCCATCAGCATTCCCTGCACACTTAATTTTTTTTTAAAGATCTTGCATCAAGCCACTACTTCAATAAAATATAAAAATTCAGTTCAAAAGCTTAAATGCAAACATACCTGTAAGGTGAGGCCCAGGAGCGATACAATGAATGGCATATGACCAGCAGATGTGTCCTTGAACAAACCATCGGCATGCTGAAGATGCGCTTCAGGTGCCTGGATAGATCAGGAGGCGCCCTTCATTATGCACCAGCCAGGGTCTCCAGAATGTTTCCTACAATACTACACTCCAAAAAGTACTTCATTGCCTGTAAAGTGCTTTGAGACGTCCGATGGTTGTGAAAGGCATTTATAAACCTAAATCTTTCTTTTTTTTTCTTTAATGGTCATGGTGTGCTGCGCACTGCACAACATTGCGCAGCAATGCGGTTTGGATCTGTAGGAGGAACAAGGTGCAGATCACAGAGCCTCTTGGGACGATTCCAAGGAGGTGTAGGAAGAAGAGGAGAAGAGGGAAGAGGAGGGGAGGGAGGCGGATGGGGAGGTGGAAGGTGCTGCGGGCAATGCACCACCAATGGCGGATATTGCTGCCCAGCATGTCCTCATTATTGTGAGATTAACATAGGTTCCATGGATCCTCCCTTCTAATAACCAGAGGCAAATGCCAAATTTGCTCCACGGCCCCCGACCCAATGCCACTAACACAAAGCAGTACTACAAACAACCAAGCCTCTCTTTCACAGCTCCCCATTGCTCAGTGTCAATTCATATCTTCCCAGTCATCATCACACAACTAAAAAAGCCGCTTGCCAACCAGCAAGCAAGACAGGGCAAAATGTTAAAGTGGTGCAAAACAATCATATTTATGAGGCTCACATATACAATAGAAATTTACCATTCTAACAATGTGTAACTTACCCATGTGCATAACATTGTGCAACCAGGGACGGATTAAGGGCGCCTCAGACCCTGGGCTGTACCCCGGCCATGGGATACCCTACTCCGATTCACATCCTGCAGCAAGGGACATTAGAGAGCTAAATCACAGGGCACTATACTGAGTCAAGGACAGGTCAGGTCGACATCTCAGGTTATAAGAACAGAAGAAATAGGAACAGGAGTAGGCCATTTGGCCACTCGAGCCTGCTCCGCCATTCAATAAGATCATGGCTGATCTGATCATGGATTCAGCTCTACTTCCCTGCCCATTCCCCATAACCCTTCACTCCCTTATCGCTCAAAAATCTATCTATCTCCGCCTTAAATATATTCAATGACCCAGCCTCCACGCTCTCTAGGGCAGAGAATTCCATAGATTTACGACCCTCTGAGAGAAGAAATTTCTCCTCATTTCAGTTTTAAATGGACGACCCATTATTCTAAAACTATGCCCCTTGTTCTAGATTCCCCCATGAGTGGAAATATCCTCTCTGCATCTACCTTGTCGAGCCCTCTCATTATAGAAACATAGAAACATAGAAAATAGGTGCAAGAGCAGGCCATTCAGCCCTTCTAGCCTGCACCGCCATTCAATGAGTTCATGGCTGAACATGAAACTTCAGTACCCGCTTCCTGCTTACTCGCCATACCCCTTGATCCCCCGAGTAGTAAGGACTTCATCTAACTCCCTTTTGAATATATTTAGTGAAGTGGCCCCAACCACTTTCTGTGGCAGAGAATTCCACAGGTTCACCACTCTCTGGGTGAAGAAGTCTCTCCTCATCTCGGTCCTAAATGGCTTACCCCTTATCCTTAGACTGTGACCCCTGGTTCTGGACTTCCCCAACATTGGGAACATTCTTCCTGCATCTAACCTGTCCAAACCCGTCAGAATTTTAAATGTTTCTATGAAGTCCCCTCTCATTCTTCTGAACTCCAGTGAATACAAGCCCAGTTGATCCAGTCTTTCTTGATAGGTCAGACCCACCATCCCGGGAATCAGTCTGGTGAATCTTCGCTGCACTCCCTCAATAGCAAGAATGTCCTTCCTCAAGTTAGGAGATCAAAATTGTACACAATACTCCAGGTGTGGCCTCACCAAGGCCCTGTACAACTGTAGCAACACCTCCCTGCCCCTGTACTCAAATCCCCTCGCTATAAAGGCCAACATGCCATTTGCTTTCTTAACCGCCTGCTGTACCTGCATGCCAACCTTCAATGACTGATGTACCATGACACCCAGGTCTCGTTGCACCTTCCCTTTTCCTAAGCTGTCACCATTCAGATAATAGTCTGTCTCTCTGTTTTTACCACCAAAGTGGATAACCTCACATTTATCCACATTATACTTCATCTGCCATGCATTTGCCCACTCACCTAACCTATCCAAGTTACTCTGCAGCCTCATAGCATGCTCCTCGCAGCTCACACTGCCACCCAACTTAGTGTCATCCGCAAATTTGGAGATACTACATTTAATCCCCTCGTCTAAATCATTAATGTACAATGTAAACAGCTGGGGCCCCAGCACAGAACCTTGCGGTACCCCACTAGTCACTGCCTGCCATTCTGAAAAGTACCCATTTACTCCTACTCTTTGCTTCCTGTCTGACAACCAGTTCTCAATCCACGTCAGCACACTACCCCCAATCCCATGTGCTTTAACTTTGCACATTAATCTCTTGTGTGAGACCTTGTCGAAAGCCTTCTGAAAGTCCAAATATACCACATCAACTGGTTCTCCTTTGTCCACTTTACTGGAAACATCCTCAAAAAATTCCAGAAGATTTGTCAAGCATGATTTCCTCTTCACAAATCCATGCTGACTTGGACCTATCATGTCACCATTTTCCAAATGTGCTGCTATGACATCCTTAATAATTGATTCCATCATTTTACCCACTACTGAGGTCAGGCTGACCGGACGATAATTCCCTGTTTTCTCTCTCCCTCCTTTTTTAAAAAGTGGGGTTACATTGGCTACCCTCCACTCGATAGGAATTGATCCAGAGTCAATGGAATGTTGGAAAATGACCGACAATGCATCTGCTATTTCCAAGGCCACCTCCTTAAGTACTCTGGGATGCAGTCCATCAGGCCCTGGGGATTTATCGGCCTTCAATCCCATCAATTTCCCCAACACAATTTCCCGACTAATAAAGATTTCCCTCAGTTCCTCCTCCCTACTAGACCCTCTGACCCCTTTTATATCCGGAAGGTTGTTTGTGTCCTCCTTAGTGAATACTGAACCAAAGTACTTGTTCAATTGGTCTGCCATTTCTTTGTTCCCCGTTATGACTTCCCCTGATTCTGACTGCAGGGGACCTATGTTTGTCTTTACTAACCTTTTTCTCTTTACATATCTATAGAAACTTTTGCAATCTGTCTTAATGTTCCCTGCAAGCTACTTCTCGTACTTCATTTTCCCTGCCCTAATCAAACCCTTTGTCCTCCTCTGCTGAGTTCTAAATTTCTCCCAGTCCCCAGGTTCGCTGCTATTTCTGGCCAATTTGTATGCCACTTCCTTGGCTTTAATACTAACCCTGATTTCCATAGATAGCCACGGTTGAGCCACCTTCCCTTTTTTATTTTTACGCCAGACAGGAATGTACAATTGTTGTAATTCAACCATGCGGTCTCTAAATGTCTGCAATTGCCCATCCACAGTCAACCCCTTAAGTATCATTCGCCAATCTATCCTAGCCAATTCACGCCTCATACCTTCAAAGTTACCCTTCTTAAGTTCTGGACCATGGTCTCTGAATTAACTGTATCATTCTCCATCCTAATGCAGAATTCCACCATATTATGGTCACTCTTCCCCAAGGGGCCTCGCACAACGAGATTGCTAATTAATCCTCTCTCATTACATAACACCCAGTCTAAGATGGCCTCCCCCCTAGTTGGTTGCTCGACATATTGGTCTAGAAAACCATCCCTTATGCACTCCAGGAAATCCTCCTCCACCGTATTGCTTCCAGTTTGGCTAGCCCAATCTATGTGCATATTAAAGTCACCCATTATAACTGCTGCACCTTAATTGCATGCACCCTTAATTTCCTGTTTGATGCCCTCCCCAACATCACTACTAATGTTTGGAGGTCTGTACACAACTCCCACTAACGTTTTTTGCCCTTTGGTGTTCTGCAGCTCTACCCATATAGATTCCACATCTTTCCTAACTATTGCATTAATCTCCTCTTTAACCAGCAATGCTACCCCACCTCCTTTTCCTTTTATTCAATCCTTCCTGAATGTTGAATACCCCTGGATGTTGAGTTCCCAGCCCAGCCCTGATCATCCTGGAGCCACGTCTCCGTAATCCCAATCACTTCATATTTGTTAACATCCATTTGCACAGTTAATTCATCCACCTTATTGCGGATACTCCTTGCATTAAGACACAAAGCCTTCAGGCTTGTTTTTTTAACACCCTTTGTCCTTTTAGAATTCTGCCGCACAGTGGCCCTTCCTGTTCTCCGCCCTGGGCCTCTCCGCCCCCCACCCCCCCCATCTCCCCTCCGTCTCCTGCCTCTGCCTCCCTTTTGTCTCCCTCTGTCTCCCTGCATTGGTTCCCATCCCCCTGCCATATTAGTTTAACTCCTCCCCAACAGCACTAGCAAACACTCCCCCGAGGACATTGGTTCCGGTCCTGCCCAGGTGCAGACCGTCCGGTTTGTACTGGTCCCACCTCCCCCAGAACCGGTTCCAATGCCCCAGGAATTTGAATCCCTCCCTGCTGCACCACTGCTCAAGCCACGTATTCATCTGCGCTATCCTGCGATTCCTATTCTGACTAGCACGTGGCACTGGTAGCAATCCTGAGATTACTACTTTTGAGGTCCTACTTTTTAATTTAGCTCCGAGCTCCTTAATTTTGTTTCGTAGGACCTCATCCCTTTTTTTACCTATATCATTGGTACCAATGTGCACCACGACAACTGGCTGTTCTCCCTCCCATTTCAGAATGTCTTGCACCTGCTCCGAGACATCCTTGACCCTTGCACCAGGGAGGCAACATACCATCCTGGAGTCTCGGTTGCGGCCGCAGAAACGCCTATCTATTCCCCTCACCATTGAATCCCCTGTCACTATCGCGCTCCCACTCTTTTTCTTGCCCTCCTATGCAGCAGCGCCAGCCACGGTGCCATGAACTTGGCTGCTGCTGCCCTCCCCTGATGAGTCATCCCCCCCAACAGTACTCAAAACGGTGTATCTGTTTTGCAGGGGGATGACCACAGGGGACCCCTGCACTACCTTCCTTGCACTACTCTTCCTGCTGGTCTTCCATTCCCTATCTGGCTGTGGACCCTTCTCCTGCGGTAAGACCAACTTACTACACGTGATACTCACGTCATTCTCAGCATCGTGGATGCTCCAGAGTGAATCCACCCTCAGCTCCAATTCCGTAACGTGGACCGTCAGGAGCTTGAGGCAGATACACTTCTCACACACGTAGTCGTCAGGGACACCGGAAGTGTCCCTGAGTTCCCACATGGTACAGGAGGAGCATATCACGTGACCGAGCTCTCCTGCCATGCCTTAACCCTTAGATACCCTTAAACTGGTAATAACAATGTTACAGTTCACTTACTGATATAAAAAATAAAAATAAAAGCTACTCACCTATCACCAGCCAATCACTTACCCCATTGGCTGTGACGTCACCTTTTGATTCCTTTCTACTTCTATTTTGCTTTCTCTCCCGCTGTAGCTGCACCGGTACGCCTTTATAGGCCGCTCCGACACTGCTCCTGCCTCTTCCCAACTGCCGCTGGTACTCGAGCTCCCGCTGGGCCTTTTATAGGCCGCTCCGACGCTGCTCCCGCCTCTCCCCAACTGCCGCTGGTACTCGAGCTCCCGCTGGGCCTTTATAGGCCGCTCCGATGCTGCTCCCGCCTCTCCCCAACTGCCGCTGGTACTCGAGCTCCCGCTGGGCCTTTTATAGGTCGCTCCAACGCTGCTCCAGCCTCTCCCAAACTGCCGCTGGTACTCGAGCTCCCGCTGGGCCTTTATAGGCCGCTCCGACGCTGCTCCCGCTTCTCCCCAACTGCCGCTGGTATTCGAGCTCCCACTGGGCCTTTTATAGGCCGCTCCGACGCTGCTCCCGCCTCTCCCCAACTGCCGCTGACTCTCGAGCTCCCGCTGGGTCTTTTATAGGCCGCTCCGACGCTGCTCCCGCCTCTCCCCAACTGCCGCTGGTACTCGAGCTCCCGCTGGGCCTTTTATAGGCCGCTCCGACGCTGCTCCCGCCTCTCCCCTATTATCTTATATGTCTCAATAAGATCACCTCTCATTCTTCTGAACTCCAATGAGTACAGGTCCAACCTGCTCAACCTTTCTTCACAAGTCAATTCCTCATCTCCGGAATCAACCTAGTGAACATTCTCTGAACAGCCTCCAATATAAGTATAGTCCTCCTTAAATAAGGAGACCAAAACTGTATACAGTACACTAGGTGTGGCCTCACCAATACCCTGTACAGTTGTAGCAGGACTTCTCTTCTTTTATACTCTGTCTCCCTTGCAATAAAGGCCAACATTCCATTTATGTTCTCATTGAATATTTTATTATGTTTCCAAACAATCAAACTGATACCTTGATGAAACTCTGTATAAACAGTAAACAACAAAACTTTAATTTAAAAAAATTCTTACATTTTGAAACTAAATCGACAATGACAACAATTTAGAATAAGACAGCGCAATTTTTTTGGAAGACCATCATTTTGTCATTTGCATCCATTTTCTCCACAGAAGCAACTACAAGTATAACATTACATTGTTTTTTTCCTAGATTTTTGTCGGCTAAACTCGTCAATGATTTTCGAGAAGTCAAGTCCTCTCAGTACTTTGCTGTCGATGCTCATGATTGAAAAACTATTAAGTCGATCTTGTCACATTCAGTTCCTGACCTTGATGCATTTTACTTTTGCGAAGGACTGCTCACCATTGCAATTTGATACCATCATCGACAGATATATCCAAAGAACTGTTTCAATGTTAAAAAAGGTTTGGCTGAGGGTGTATATATGGAGGAATTGCTACATTCTGAACTCTGCTGACATAGATTGTTTGACATAAATTTAGGTTTGAAGCTCTTTTGAGGATGCCACCAAGCTAAAAACTGGATAAAATCACTTTCAATCATAGGTTCCAGATCTTTGGGATAGCAGTGGTCAAGATTTGCTATGGCTTGCTTGATCTCAAGAGTCGAGAGAGTGGCTACCTTGAACAGGAATCCAAAGGAGGTGTTTCAAGGTACTGATTAGTTGATCAATAATGATAAGGAGCACTTCAGTTTGAATTGCTCCTTGGGTGACAGCACAGTGTTTTCAGCATCTCCATCATCATAGCATTGGTTGTGTACCCAGACATGCCTCTGAGCTGAATTGTACTCATTGTGACCACACAGTTTAATCCCTAGGTCTTCAAATCCTCATACTCTGTCCTCTAGGTCTTGACAAAATCGACAAGGGACTCGCCTAAGGACACCGTGACATTCATATTCAAGCCAGTCTCTTGAAGCGAGAGATTGGTTTGGTGAAAGCGCTTCAAGACAGTTCCAAATAACAATGAGAATAGCTGAATCCAGTTTGCCCAGTTTGTTAAGGATCAACTGAGCTTCATTTCGGCATTCAACTTCCTGTTTCACATCAATTGCCAGGGATTCCAACACTTCTCATATGGGAGTGTAACCTTTGAGCAGGGCTGACACCACTTCATACCTTGCTGACCATCGAGCAGCAGAAAGCTGTTTGACGACAGACAGCCAGCCCTAAAGGCTTTAGTTTTTCATAAAGCAGTCGCCAGCGATATGTCGATGCAGATAGTAAAGTGTACAACTTTTGTACAATGTCAAAAAATCTGATGATCACTGGGCTGCATTCGGCACTGTTTTGCCCCACAAGGTTGAGTGAGTGCACTGCGCATGGTATAAACGTCACATATGGCCATTGCTCTTTGATGATAGTTTGGACACCAATGTATTTCCCACTCATATTTGAAGCATTATCATAAGATTGTCCGTGACAATTTTGTATGTCGATCCCGTTCTCATCCAGAAAGGCCAGAATTATTTCTGCTATTTCATGTCCAGTGTGACCAATTATCGGCAAGAACTTTAGAAACCTTTCCTCAGCACCAGTCGGTAGAACATAGCAGACAACAAATGTCAGCTGATCTGAGTGTGTGACATCTGGCGTTGAATCAACAGATATTGAATAGATCTTCGCTGATTTCAATTCCTGGATAATCATCTCAAGTACTTTGCTACCCATCAGATTAATTCTGTCAAGCCTGTGTGGTAGCTGATGTGCAACCGTCACCACACGTTAAAAAAATCCACACACAGGTATCTTCCACCCTTTCAATTGGAGTTCAGGACTGGAATATCGGGTCCTTCATTGAAACATCTGTGAACTCTTGTGGAAGTAAGTCATCCTCGTTCGAGGGACCACCTATGACGATGATGATGTTGAAGTTGACTGCACAGCGTCATATTGTCCTTCATCTTCATGATCTTGAGTTTTTAGTTGGAAAAAATTATCTAGTTTAAGCAATTTAGCTACTTCTCTTCTCTTTTGCTCCTCGCGTAGCTGGTGCTCTTTCCTTTTTTTCGCCTCTGATTTGTGTGTAAAATGCATCTCTAGAAAAAGGGCATCTAGAGTCTGTTTACATCAAGTTGAGAATAATATGCGCCTGAGTCCTTGCGGCTTTGCTCCGCTCTTGCTACGTCACTTATGTCAACACCGTTTACCTTTACCCTTAAACCGACCCTGTATGGGCCCCACTCTAGGCATGGGCCCCGGGTGACTGCCCCATCTGCCGCCCCTTAATCCATCCCTGTTTGCGACTACAAATCTATACAATTCCTTTTCCTTCTACGAGAGGCACCCCCTGTGGCTTTAGCAGAGGTCAAGGCAGGCTACTCAGATCCCTGCCCTGATAGCTAAGATGCATTTGGCTGATGTGCTATGGGTTTTGGAGGCCATGAGGGCACTGCCAAAGACTGCCCACATGCATCTGGTGAACCTTTGCTGCACTCCCTCTATGGCAAGTATATCCTTTCTTAGGTAAGGAGACCAAAACTGCACACAATACTCCAGGTGTGGTCTCACCAAGGCCCTGTATAACTGTAGTAAGACATCCTTGCTCCAAAACTCAAATCCTCTTGCAATGAAGGCCAACATAAATTTGCTTTCCTAACTGTTTGCTGCACCTGCATGTTTGCTTTCAATGACTGATGTACAAGGACACCCAGGTCCCTCTGTACATCGACACTTCCCAAGCCATCACTATTTAAATAATACTTTATTCTTATGTTTTTCCGACCAAAAGTGGATAACCTCACATTTATCCACGTTATATTGCATCTGTCATGTGTTTGCCCACTCACTCAACCTATCTAAATCGCCTTGCAGCGTCTTTGCATCCTCCTCACAACTCACAATCCCACCTAGTTTTGTGTCATCAGCAAACTTGGAAATATTACATTTGGTTCCCTCATCCAAATCATTTATATATATTGTGAATAGCTGGGGCCCAAGCACTGATCCCTGTGGTACCCCACTCGTCACTGCCCGCCACCCCGAAAAGTATTAGTTTATTCCTACCAACTTTCAGCCATGATCATATTGAATGGTGGTGCAGGCTCGAAGGGCTGAATGGCCCACTCCTGCACCTACTTTCTATGTTTCTATGTTTCCTGTCAGTTAACCAATTTTCAATCTATGTCAATAATACATTACCTCCAATCCTAGGTGCTTTAATTTTGCACAATAACCTCTTATGTGGGACTTTATCAAAGGCCTTCTGAAAATCCAAATACACTACATCTATAAGTTCTCCCTTATCTATTCTATCGGTTATATCCTCAAAAAACTCTAGTAGATTTGTCAAACATGATTTTCCTTTCATAAATCCATGTTGACTTTGTTTAATTCCATTGATATTATCTAAGTGTGCCATTATCACATCCTTTATAATAGACTCTAGCATTTTCCCTGCTACTGATGTTCGGCCAACCGGTCTGTAGTTCCCTGTTTTCTCTCTCCCTCCTTTTTTTAAATAGTGGGGTTACATTTGCCACCCTCCAATCTGCAGGAACTGTTCCATAATCTATAGAATTTTGGAAGATGACAACCAATGCATCTATTATTTCCATAGCTACCTCCTTTAGTACTCTGGGATGCAGATCATCATAAAAGAAAAAAAGAAAGGCTTGCATTTCTATAGCGCCTTTCATGATCATCGGATATCTTAAAGTGCTTTCAGCCAATAAAGTACTTTTGAAGTGTAGTCACTGTTGTAATGTAGGAAACGCGGCAGCCAATTTGCCAGCAGCAAGTTCCCGCAAACAACAATGTAATAATGAGCAGATGATCTGTTTTTGTTATGTTGATTGAGTGATAAATATTATCCAGGACACCGGGGATAGCTCTCCTGCTCTTCTTCGAAATAGTGCAATGGAATCTTTTATGCCCACTTGAGACAGCAGACCTGACCTCGGTTTAACATCTCACCCAAAAGATGGCATCTCCCACAGTACAGGGCTCCCTCAGTACTGCACTTGAGTGTCAGCCCAGCTTTTTGTGCTCAAGTCCTGGAGTGGGTCTTGAACTATCAACCTTCTAAATCAGAGGTATGAGTGCTACCCACTGAGTCACGGCTGACAAGTTGGTGTGAGGAGTGATATGCTGGAGTAGGCTTGAGAAGGCTGAGGGAAAGGGTTGGGCTGATATGCACATCAGGATGTAAGTGGATGTACCATTGCTCTCATCTTTCCTGACCTGGTTATGTCATTGAAATGCTTCTTACATTGTATCAGAAGCATGGCATTTGCTGACTACCTCTAACTATGACTTCTTGGTGTCCCGTGCCAGCTTCTTCCTCCCGTTGCTAGGGAACAGTGGATCCCTTTGGGTCTCACAGACACCTGCTGCACAATCAGGGAGGTGTCACTGAACCGAGGTGCAGCCTTTGACCTTCATGACTTCATTCTTCCAAGTCCTTCCCATAACTCCCAACTCCAAACATCTTCAAATTGCATGCTTAGAGTGGCCCTTTCAATACTATAGTTGAACTTGCGTCATGCAGGTCATCATCACGCCCGCTAAAGCTAATTGGTCGGGAAATCTGGAAATGACATGGTAATGCATTAGCTGGGTTAAAAATCCACTGACAAGTGTGCTGCACTGAGTTCTGGGTTTCCCTCATGCAATCGGACCCCACCCCATCTACAACTCCCATCGCATCGCGATCTTGAAAATCCAGCCCTATGAATTAGGTTGATAGACTGTGATTCTCGTTACACAGACAAATGTGCCAACCATTTTGCACATAGCAAGGTGATGAATGACCTGCCAATCTGCTTGTATTTGGCATTGTTGGTTAAGAAAGAAGGAGGAACTTGAACTTACTTTGCTCCTTCCACAACCTCAGGACGTTCCCAAAGGGCTTTACAGCAAACTAGGTACTTTTGGTTGAGGGCGATATGTTGGCAAGACTTTGAAAGAGTGTTATCAGATCTTGAATGTACACCTGAACCAATGGATGGGACCTAGTTTAACTTCTGTGGATCAAGGTCTTCCTGCTTATACTGACACAGTTCCAGGCAATGGACAGAAAATCCAGCGAGGCCAACTAACCTTCCCACCAAATTCCCAATGTGTATTCCCAGTGCCCAAAGCTTCATGCCAGGAGCACAGATTCAAAAAATCTAAACATAATTGTTGAAAAGATAATCCCCATCCTAGAATCCTGGAGTTTTCGATTATTTGTTCCTTCAAATTGAGTCTCTCATTAAGATTACAAAACCATCCACAAATCAAAAACTTATTATCATTCTCCCCTCTCATCCAATTGCAGAGATTCACGCAAAATATTATCTTCCAGTCATCCAGCTCACTCATTTGGACTACAATATTTAATTTTCAATATAACTGTAAAACTAAGGAAGCCCTCATTACTGACTTTAACAAAGCCTTAACAAGCATCAATCTACTGTTTTACTTACTAGTTGCTAGTTTGAAAAAAAATATTAATTTGGAGAAGGAGTGATTAAACCAGTTCTAAACACGAATGTGTAGTCTGTTATCATTTGCTACTGATATTGCACAACTCCATATCTACATTTTCACTAAAATGAATATGGAATATATGGCATTAGGTAATTGATTATATTAGTTAGCACCTAGTACAGTTCATTTGCTCTATCAAATAAAAAAGCCATTAAATCTTGTCTCTATTTTATTACTTTAATGGTAGACAGAGAAATATTAATTTAATATGAATAGATTGGAGACATTGAAAGGTTATGGAATCCTTACAGTAGTAAATACTTTTCTCATTAAGCATTTTGAATTAATTTATTGTCTAATGTCCAAAGCACTTTGTCCTCTATTGTGATTGAAGAACAACTAATTTAGGTCTATAATATCCCCCTCTGATTAGATAAGTAATTTTTATTGGCTTTTTGATTGTAATGATAAGTCAGTTAATGAATCTTTTCAACATGCTTATTTCCGAGAGCAATTTATCTTTATCATAAAAATCACACAGAGTATATTTAAGAATGATATCTAAGAGGCTCAGAAACACGGAGCTTTATATTTTCAAATATTATTCCCAAAACTAAAATAACTAAATAATATAAACCATCAGTGAGTTTAAATGTGAAATATATACATAATAACTAGCTGTAAGGTCACCTTGAATAAAATATTTTGTGTAGAACATTAAACTTTAATAGGGGAAATAAAATGGGCAATAGCTGATCAGTCATCCAATATACACCAAGAAAAACTGGACGGTGTGTATAACAGGTGGCCGATCGCTATCATCTGCTAGCACCACTGCCGATGTTGAAAGTTATGCTCTTTGTATTTGAATTTATAATGGTAATGATTAGTGCACAGTGGATTACTAGATTAAATGACAAGCCTGCAAATTATCATTTTAAAAAAATCATTCCGAATCTTCGAAGCCTTGCAAAATGTTCATCTTTTAATATCATGGGGGTGATTTTTCAACTGCCTGCTGCCTGTTTCTCAACAGTAAAATGGGTGGCCAGGAATTGAAATTTATGGGGGTGGGAGGTGGGGGAGGGGGTCCTTGACCACCGCATTGACGCCCAAGGCCCGTTGGCTGCAATTTTCAGGTAGGCATGTGATTGGCTGAGGGAAACGCTCATGTGTTTCTGTTGGTAGGCTGCTTAAATATGCAAATTTGGGTCCTACGAATGCAATTTGCAAGTACAAATGGATGGATCGAGCACCACCCACAATCCACCCATTTGTATCAGGCATTATGTGGCCTAACCAGGGGTCTTGAAAGGGGAGGCTACTCAGAAAATGACCAAATACATTTTTACTTCAGCCCACTGCCGATCCATGCGTGACCCACCCCAGAATCGCTTTACCTCCCTCCAGACCCGTCATGCAGGCCAGTCCAGCATGGGGGCCGATTGATTTGCCGCTGTCTCACAACCGATGAGTTGTAGCAAAGTATCTGTTTGGTACCTGCAGCTTACCAGCAGCATTTAAATGAGACCTGTACCCAAAAATGGTGTGGGCCTCCTAATACCAGCTCTTGGAAGAGTTGACTTGACCCCTCTCCCAATCTCATGCTCATTTTGAGTGGACGTTGAGGATCACCTCCATATTGTCTCTATCATCATGTCACCATCAGAAAATGATAATAAGCAAGCACCCAACATATGTGGTGTATGTATGTATATGTGCATGGGGAGGAAAATGTAAGTATTGGTTCTGAGACCATTTATCTAGAATTTGGAGTATTTGATGGGGCAATTATAAAATATCTGGTAGAGAAAGCTTTGGATGTTCAACAGTAGAATTGGCAGTTAAATTGGCAGAATGCCTGTTAGTTCTCCATATTACTGTTTGCTGATGACTGAATGACTGGTCTTTAGATTTCTCATAAAACATAAGTTGTTGACATATGAGCAAAAAGAGTGTTAGGGGCACTTTAAGAGACTTTGATGGCGATCTGCTGTAATAAGAGTAAGTACATTAGAGCCTTCAGCAGTTGTAGCAAAGACAGGGCAGCTATAAAGCTCAACTATGACAATGATTGTGATCGGTTTGATTTAGATACTATTTAAGCATTTAACTTTATTGTGACTTGCTCGACCTCCATACAGTTTACATTACTTATATCCTTGTTTATTACATTTCACATCATCATTCAGAACTTTTCAGTTCCTGGAAAAATGCATGGTTACATCAGCCTTAGTCTAATCCTTCCACTATCATCAGAGCACTGTGACGATAATTCATTGTCTTTGAACTCCGCCCATGCATTTGATTTCCAACAGATCGAAGGGTTCTTTTTAAACGGCAACTGACAAATATGACCAAAATAAACACATTTTCTCATCCTCATTTTCCCTGTGGTGCTCATCATCCTTTTACCCTCACTTTGTACAGTACCCAATTGCGAAGAGAGACTCTCCTTGCATTGTTGCTAATTTAGTGGTGAAACCTTAATTTGCATTTACATAGCTGAACCAGCAAATAGAATATAGATCACAAGTTCGACCCGGCAGCACCAAAGAAAGAAACACACTCTCGAGGAATAAAGTTAAAAATCCAAGAGAGCAACCAAAAGTTGATCGAATCAAACACCAAGACTGAAATAGACAGACATGCAAGAATGAGGTACTCAACACTCCTGTCTTCACTAACTTTAGCAACAAGTAGACAGGAGTAAACAGTGGTGTAATGTCAGATCAGAAGTTTAACGAGGATTACTATAAACATTCTTTGCTTGTTGAGGCCATCAATGCTGAAGTTATGTAACATTTCACAGCTGCACAGCCAGATCAAATGCTGAACTTTTTTTGTATTAGCTCAGATTTGGAATTGGTGAACTTTATGAAAGGGTAGATTTGAAAATATCACTGAAGTGTGAAGGTAAAACACTGACTTTTTACATGCTGTAGGCACGGTAGCAAGCATTAGCAGTTATTGTCGCAGAGGCTGATGAGAAGGTTGGCCATAACATGGAGTAATGGTTTTAAAAGTAAAAACCGCAGACTTCAACAGTTTCAAAGTTAAACTTGTCTCTGTCTTGTTTAATCCGATTAAGGCAAAAGAAAAAATAAGATTTATACAGTAGGGCCTTTAATCAACTGCCTGACATAGGGAGCCACTAATCAACTGCTTAAGCTACCCTGCCTGGGCATTCCTTTGTTCAAGCATATGTGTTAGATCTCTTAATTTCCAACGAAATACAAACTCCGATTATAGTTTTAATGTCACTTTATTTTAGCAGCAGGAAGAAGCTCTTAGCTTTAAGCCAGGTCTTTGTCCTTCTGAGACCACATGGTCAAAATGGCTGTACTTATGCCTGGATCAATTTACAGAAAAGGACTCGCCTTCTTTGACCTTATTGGCTCAATTAATAGTCTTTTAACCTTTTAATTGGCTCGCTACCCAAGGGTTCTAAAATGTCAAGTTGATTGATGACTGAATGCAAAATGCTCCCACTCACGTAGCATCTCTGACTTGGTGTCTGTGAATTTTCACAGCCTATCTAAATGCAGCCTGTTTGAATTCTTGACCAATCCCCCCTTTGATTCTTTCACAAACTGAGTCATAAAACATCAGGTATCACTGGTTAAACATTCTACAAAATAATTTCATACATGTTAATAGAGTTTCCTTCTAAAATTTGTTGATGTGTTTCGCCACATGTCCGGACTAGTAGCTTCCACACAAATTTACACCAACCCGAGTCGTGGCCACAATGGAAGTCTGGTTTTAGTAGGTTAATTAACCTGATTCCAATTTAATCCAAATCAATATCTTAATTCAACCAGTAAACAACCTTCCCTGAAGCATAACATACCCCTGTGCCATGTACAGACAGTCTGCTGGGACCTGCAAGGTGTCTCACCTGCGGGACAGCAGCTGCAGCTGCCTGGTCGCAACAACATTTAATCAACATAAACAAACAATATAAAAGTAAAATAATTACAACAAATAGAATTAAATCTTCCACCAATGAAGTTCCCATTAAACCTAGCCATTCAGTGGCTCCACTCCACAAAGTGAATGATGGGGGTTGCTTAAATTTTTCTACCTCCTTTTGGATATGCTCCGCTAAGTGGTTAATTTCTTCGGAGCTATCTGGGATATATGTGCAACACTCAATTCCGAGTAGGGTGCAAGTACCTCCCTTTTCAGCCAGGATGTAATCAAGGGCCAATCTATTCTGTAGGGCTACTGTGCGGATTGCTACCATTTCTGCATTGATTTTAACTAGGGCCTCTGAGGTATCATTGGCTACCCGTTCCACAACGGATGCCATGTTAATGGATTCCCTTGCCAGTCTGGCGGTCCCATACCTGGGGATCAGAATGGCAAAGAACCTCTCTGTTTCTGTGATAGCTCTCTTAGGACGGTGTAAATGTTCCGACAGTGGCTTTATATGATACATATAAGGCACAATGTCGGCTAAATAGCAGGATCCCGTCCAATTCTGGGGCAGCCAAGGGTAGGCCTTGTGGCCACACACCCAATAGGTGCATTATATGCAATGAATGTTAGCTGTTTCTTTGTCAGCAACACTCCGGAGCCTGTCCAGGCTTTTCCATCTGTTTTATTCAGAATCCCCTTTACGTTAAAAATTCCCACATCGGCCCAGTTTGGACGGTTCCGTGGCTTGATTATATTATAATTCTGGGAGCAGTTACTATACCCCATATTTTTGCCTCCTTTGATGTTTCTAATCAGACAGACCGATTCCCCGGTCTTCCTATTCCCGTTGTATTAGTGATAACAAAAAATGGGGGCCGTTTGGAATTATTGTAGCACGGTTGGTATCCCCCTTCAAAGGTAGTCAGATTGTAACATGCTGACTTCCATTTACGTGCCCAGTTTTCCGTATCCTGAAACCCATTGCCTGTTTTGTTTTGATTAATTATCCACTCAGCCATTTCCGAGATATTCAAGAGAACTGGCCTCAAGGGAATCCCTCACTTTGAGTGAATAGGAATATGCGCACACACCCAACAACTAGAAATGTTACCTTGTTTGGCATAAATGTATGACATATATAAAAAGGTATTTACATGTAATTCCCTTGCTATCCTACTATTTCCCTTTGGTGCAGGGGGTCGGCTAGTAAGAAGTAGGCCTATGCCTAGAATACCTACAATCAATAATACAGTAAATTTATACATTTTCGCAAAAAGTAATTGTCCTTATTAGATTTCAGCTTCAGTTACGGGTGCTCGTTTAACGTGTGAAGCGTGGATCCAGGCTTTCTTTCCTTGGACTTTAACAGCTGCCTGGGTGGTCAATAACACTTGATAAGGTCCCTCCCACTTGGCACCCAAAGGTTCTTTATGCAACTTTTTCACATACACCCAGACTCCCGGGATGATGTCGTGTCCTCCTTCGGGTGGATTACTCCAAGCTGCCGATACCTGTTGGGAAACAGAACTAATAGCATTGGTTAAGTTCTGACAGTATGATAACAAAGTGTCACTCATTAAGTGAACATCAGCTTTCCGTAAATCGATAATTCCTGGCAGAGACATGGGTCTTCCTGTTATAATTTCAAATGGGCTTCGACCTGTCGTTCTGTTTGGGGTTGCCCTAATGCTACATAGCACTATTGGTAGTGCCTGGGGCCATGGTGTTCCTTCTTGGTGATATTTGGCAAGCTGTTGTTTCAGAGTTCGATTCATTCGTTCTACTTGTCCTGATGATTGTGGATGATAAGGACAGTGTAAATCCCATGTAATGTTTAGTAACCTACAGACTTCTTGGCAGACAGCACCTGTGAAGTGTGTTCCCTGATCTGAGTCAATGCTACTCGGGACTCCCCATCGGGGAATGTAATCCTTACACAAGACCTTTGCAGTGTGATTGGCTGTGGCTCTTTTAGTTGGGACAGCTTCTACCCATCTAGAGAATCTGTTGACCATGACAAGAATGTTAGTGTATCCTTGGCACAAAGGAAGAGATATATAATCAACCTGCAGATGCTGGAATGGTCCGACAGGGGCAGGGGACCTCAGTTGGGGCATTACCATGATGGGTCCAGAATTATTTTTCTGGCAGACCACACAGCGGTCTGTTACCAGCTGGGCATGTTTTTTAAATCCCCGACCCCACCAGCTTTTCTGGAACCATGCCGTCATCTGTTGTGAGGCCAAGTGTCCCCACGAGTGGATCTGTTGGGCTAAAAAAGGCATAAGCGCTTGTGGTGCGACTGGCTTGTCCGTAACTCTTTGTCTCCAGACACCATCTTCACATATCTTAATTCCTGCCTCAATCCATGTCCATTTTTCCTCTCGGGAGCACTCGCCTTGCATTGTTTGAAGGTCTCGTGTCAGAGTCCTGAGTGCTTTCAATCTGCACATCTGTGTTGGTTCTTCTGGAGGAACGCCCTGTGAGGCGGCATCTTTAGCTGCCTGGTCGGCTAGGGCATTTCCCTGTGCTTCTGTGGTATTTTCCTTGGTATGGGCCTTACACTTCAGGATGGACACTTCCTGAGGTAATTGTATGGCTTCCAGTAAGTCTCGGACTTCTTTTCCATTTCGGATAGGTGTACCAGCAGCAGTGAGGAATCATCTTTTCCGCCATAACAGTCGTGAGTGACTCCAAAAGCATAACGCAAATCTGTGTAGACATTAGCTGTCTGTCCTTCTGCTATTCGACATGCTTCTGACAGGGCCCGTAACTCGGCCTGTTGTGCTGATGTTCCTGAGGGTAAACATCCTTTTGCCACTAACTCATATAAGGTTGTAACTGCCCATCCTGCTTTTCTGGTACCATTGTCAACAAAGGAGGAACCATCTGTAAACAGGATGAGGTCTGGGTTGTGCAGAGGCTCCTCTGCTGCTAAGGCTGCTTCTTCTGTTTCTTTTAAAATCATCGCGCAGTCATGCTCTTCACATTCTCCCCCCTCTTGCTCCCTTGATTCTGACATCGGGAGCATAGTTGCGGGATTAACCGGGCTGGCCCGGACAATATGGAGATTAGGAGCTTCCAAAACTGCTGTCCAGCGGGTCCATCTAGCTGCCGTCACCTGAGACATTCTATTGATAGACAGCAAAGCGTGTACGGTGTGGGGACACTTGACAATCAGCTTTTGGTCGAGGACTAGACCCGCAGTGATCATTACTGTTCGACATGTAGCTTCCATGGCCCTTAGTCAACTTCCCCATCCGAGGGCTACCGCATCCAGTTTTGCCGAATAATAGCCAATAGGTCTTTGCCGATTCCCATGTTCTTGTGTCAGTATAGCTGTCATATATTCTTCTTTCTCATGGACAAACAGGGTAAATGGCTTACCACTGTCGGGGATTCCCAGAGCCGGTGCTGAACTCAAAGCCTTTTTCAAACTCAGGAAGGCCTCTTGCTGTTCCTTACTGAGGGTGATGGCTTCTTTAGAGGCACATTTCCCCTTTAAAATATCATTCAGTGGCTGAGCAAGCTGTGTGAAGGAGTCAATCCAATTTCTGTTAAAGTTACACAATCCCAAAAAAGACCTTAGTTCCTGAATAGTGGTGGGTTTTTTAGCAGCCCAAATGGCTGCAGTTCTATCCTGGGTAAGTTCTCTCTTTCCTTGTGAAATCTTTTGTCCCAGGTATACAACCTCTTCTTGGGATATTTGTGCTTTGTCGATGCTGGCTTTATGTCCTTTCAGCCAAAGGTAGTCCAGCAAAGCTCGTAAATCTTGTTCATGCTGGTCTTCCGTGTTTAAAGCTAGCAGGATATCGTCTACACATTGGATGACTGTGGATGACAGGGGAGGTAATTCTCGCAAATGGCTTTGTAAAGCCATGTGGAATACTGTAGGGCTGTTGTGGAAACCCTGCGGTAACCGGGTCCAAGTATACTGTTGTCCTTGGATTGTGAAAGCAAACCACTGTCGAACCTCCGGTGCCAGAGGCACCGACCAAAATCCGTTGGCCATATCTTTCACCGAGAAATATTTATGTTCCGGTTTGAGGGCATTAAAAATGGTGGAGGGATCTGCGACCAAAGGAGCTTTTTGACCAATACACTGGTTAGCTTTCCTATAATCGACAATCAAACGCCAAGTCTCATTAGATTTCTGTACCGGCCACACGGGGCTATTGGAGGAGCTTTGCATTTTAATAAGCACCCCTTGTTTCTCGAATTGCTGAATAACCGGTAAGATTCCTGCGATGGCAGTTGGACTGATGGGATACTGTTTAGTGCATGGAGGCTTGGTCCCGGTAAATGACGTAGGCTCCATCTGGAGTAGGCCACAATCGTTCTTATCTTTAGCCCATATCAGGTGTTCCTTCAATTCTTCTTTCTTCAAAGTTAGAATAGACCATGTCACCCGACCATCCTCAAAATGCAACGATTAATCTATTTGGATTAGAACGTCCATTCCAAAAGGGGTTGATCTACTGGGCCTATCCAGACCGGCGTGGTTAGTTCATAGGACCCAGCCCTATAAGTACCGGTGTTGTCCTTTTAATTTCCATTTTATGGCTCCCAACTCCATAGGCTGTACATGCCCTACCATCCAACGGCATAAGGTCTCCATATTGTAGGGGTAAGCATGTTAATTCCGCCCCTGTGTCTAAAAGACAGTCCACATCCTTATCGCCCACCCTCACAGTTATATATAGCCCATCTCCCCTTTGTTGTATTAGTGCGAGGAGGGGGGCCAGGGTGGGCTCTAATTGTTTTTTGCTATCCCAAGTAACTCCTTCTGTTGTTGTATTGTCAGTCGCTTAAATGTTTCTATGAGGTCGTTATCTTGTGACAAGCCGGGTTTGTTGGATGAATTGTGTCCATGGCTGCGTCCTCTTCCCCAGCCACGACCTTGCTGTTTTGCCCTGCACGTCTTGGCCCAGTGACCTTCTTTCCCACAATAATGACGTTTTCCGGGTAATTTTCCTATTGACTGTTTATCGGAATCCTGGGATTTCCATCCCATAGCCTGTACAACTCGGACTTTAGCTCCCATATCCTGATCTAATTGGTTACATCGATCCACCAATGTTACCTTCCCAGTCCGGTAACACTACCTTAAGCATTTTGGACAGTTCTGGCTTTCGACCTGCCACGAAAGCTGCTTTCAGGGGTCCAAACACTTGTTCATCCATTTCCTCATCCGTATTATTCATACCCGAATGTTCTAGCCACGTGCATCTAAACCGCTCGTCATACTCCAGAACCTCCTCTGTTCCTTTCTGTTGGCAGGCTGCAATTTTTCCCCAGTCTGTCTTAGCTGGACTGAAGGCTTGCAGCCAGTGTTTAATCGCCTCTCATCCTGCGTCTAATTCTTGCTCATCCTGCCCCAAATCTTCTTCTACCTTGTCGTGCAATTTTCTTCCCAGTGTTTTTGGCACCATTATGGTCAAAATTTGCACTCCGTCCCAGGGATGAAGTTGATATATATTTCTTTAGCGGTCCAATTGGTCCCACGTTTTCACTGCCCCTTTCTTTGGATTGGCAATTCCTTGGACCATTTCTCAATATTCTCTGGCTCTGCCGGATCATGAACTAAGTGTTTTTTGTACACACTTTTCCTCGTTTTTTTGGTTCCGCCCTCATCCGCAATCTCTTCTGATTTGACTACAACTCGTCTTTTTTTAAACGGGGCAAAGCGCACCCCTAATTCTTCATCCTCCGACCCTGTATTCAGAATTCGTATCTATTCCTCGGTCGTGTCTTTGGGTTTGCGCTTTTAATTTATCCAAACATGGGTACCCTGTGAATTGACCGATACATTTTCCTTTTCCTATTACTGTCTCTTGACCTAATGATTTTTTTCCATTCTTTAATTTCACCTTTAAGATCTTTAACTTCCGCTTCCAGCTTTTCAAGTTCAAGCTTTTTCTGTCACAGCTGCGCACAAACAGCTTGCAATTGATCCTTTGTACTGGTCAGTTCTCGATCATGTTGGGAATGCATTATAATTTCATTCCGGTTTCGGATCTTTCCCTTAACGGCTAGGGACCATCTAGTTCGCTCTTTATTTTTCATACGGGTCGTTTTTCCCCAGACCCTTTTAATCTCGTCCAAGGACCATTGTCCTTTGGAGGTTCCGTACTTTTGTTCGATCTTAATACAGGTATTAGATAAATTGAATTGTTGCTCTATGTATTCTTTCAACTGTTCGAGAATCTCATCTAGCAAAAGCTCAGGTGGTGCCTGCCCACCTTTAACAGTTGTAGACAATTCTTTGCTCTTATCTCCTGCTGCCATAATACTGATTTCTTTACTGAGGTCTCGAGTCGTAGGTTTTCCAGCGGATCAATAGGTCGGTGATTAATTAACTAACACACCGCCAAAGTTAGACGTCTATGGGACCTCGAGCTGACTACCAACCGGAGGGTTTGCAAACTGGAGGCTTTCGGAATCGCATAGAAGGAGAGGCGAATTTAGACTTTTGACCGAGGACTTTTATATAGAGGAGTCCTTACCTCAGTATGTAGGTCCAATGTGCAAAATTCAGTTTCTTTCCTCAGCGATCGTGTTCATGACGCCTAAATTGTTAGATCTCTTAATTTCCAATGAAATACGAACTCTGATGGTAGTTTTAATGTCACTTTATTTTAGCAGCAGTAAGAAGCTCTTGGCTTTAAACCAGGTCTTTGTCCTTCTGAG
This sequence comes from Pristiophorus japonicus, assembly GCF_044704955.1. NCBI lineage: Eukaryota > Metazoa > Chordata > Chondrichthyes > Pristiophoridae > Pristiophorus > Pristiophorus japonicus. The sequence goes on along the minus strand of NC_091977.1, from coordinate 367,304,696 downwards.
ACCACATGGTCAAAATGGCTGTACTTATGCCTGGATCAATTTACAGAAAAGAACACGCCTTCTTTGATCTTATTGGCTCAATTAATAGTCTTTTAACCTTTTAATTGGCTCGCTACCCAAGGTCCTAAAATGTCAAGTTGATTGATGACTTCATGCAACATGCTCCCATTCTGACTTGGTGTCTGTGAATTTTCACAGCCTGTCTAAATGCAGTTTGTTTGAATTCTCTATCAATATGCTTGAATTAAAGTCTTGAGCCCCGAATACCAAGAGACTCCAAGTGGTGATTTCACCATTATAGAGAATGAAATGAACATTCAAGTCTTACAGGCAATGCAGCGAAGACCCACAGAGCTGATCCCTACACCAATAATTTCCATGGGGAGTCACTTGATCTCCTGCCATAACTTCAGCAGAAACAATGGAGAATCAGTGTAAACAGCCATTTATGCTGTTTGCCCAGGGTTTCTGACAAAGTTACGGTGGGAACCCTAGTGACAGGAATCCTAATTTTACTTCCTAGTGTTAGGGGGCTGAGTCATTGGAAATTTGGGCATTTAATGCTAGAAAAAAGCCATCTGAAAGCTCATCTTATAGAGATGTATATGATAGTTAAGGGTATGGAAAAGTTTAATCTGTAATACTACTTTAAATTAAACTATAGGAGTAGGACAAGTTGACACAGGTTTAAACTAGTAAATCATAATTTTTGGACTCATATCAGGAGATTTTTCTTCATAGAGAATAATCAAGATTAGAATTGACATCCAGATAAAGTGATGGGCCAAAACCTGGAAACATTTAAAAAAACAAGTAGATGCAGGGTCACTACAGTCTTTCTGGATAGGTGATTTATGATGGGCTGAATGGCCTTGCTCATCCACATGTAGCTTATGATCTTGTGAAGCTAAGTGTCCTAAAAATGTAACTTAGCAAACTGAAATATGAAAGTGTGTATGAAATATGAATGTCCATGAAAGTGCATGAGGTTTGTTTGCTAGGGATCATATATGCAGTCAGTTAATCAAGATGGTAACTGCAGAAAGCTAGTGGAATGAGTGACACTTCAGTTTATATATTTACTCTTTTCATTCTGAATACCCGAAGAAAAGCTCAACTCAGAGTTGAATCATTAAGATCTCCATTGGGGTCAATAGAAAATGTACAGATGAATCATCTAACGCAATTATCTCAATGTTTTATAAAAAACTTTATTGCCTGTATATTCTGCATTACAGTATAGAAGTGATTTTTCCCTGGTTTTCACCCTGGGAACACCCATTTCCCAGGGTTAAGGCAAAGGTTTCTGTCACCTATGCACTTCATGCACAGATCTGAGAGTTTTCCTGAGAGATGACGGAGTGTTTTATCTGAAACAGGTGAACACATTCAAATGGCATACTAATGAGGTGCAAGTAATGTAAGCGCACCTACCATTTCTTTTTCCTAGGTTTCTGAAGCAGAACCATTAGGAAGTGCATGGAATAGAGAATCTAAGAAAGGGCAAGCAGCAAACTCCTGGAGACTCCAGAAAGGTAAATTCCTTTTTTTAGCGCTAGCAGGCTATTGGATCTAGAGGCGAGATCTGGCTGGTGTTTTTGGACACAAATCCAAAAGTCCCAGATGCCAGCAACCATTAGCACTAGTGCAAGCTTCTGAGGCCTGCAGAAGCATACAATTTGCCCCCCACTTTTGGGCGAAAGCACCTTCTAAGGAGCATTCCTGTACCAGTGAATCATTGGGCCAATAAAATGATCTGAACACACAGACACAGTTAGATTCAGGTTCTATTGGATGAAATGCTCTCCACCTGACGTGTGCTCAGATGCAAGATGGAAGAAAAATTGGCTTTGAGAAGTTATTACTTTAGGGGTCTACATAATGGTCTTTCTTCCCAATTGAACCAGTTTATTTCTTTATTAAAATGGAAGTGAAGTTCAACTTCAGTGAGCGCACAAAACATGCGGTAGATGATCAGCTGCCAGTTATACATCATCAATGAAAAGAAAAATCAAGCGGAATGTATAACAGACAGCCAACCTGCTGCTGCCCATTTTACGCTCTGGCGAAGTTGAATTTCATCCTAAATATCTCTCTGCTGTTTCATAATTCATTTAATTTTCTTGCAAGTAGTTAAGAAGGCATACGGAATACTTGCCTTTATTGGCCGAGGCATAGAATACAACAGCAGGGAGATTATGCTTAAATTGTATAATACTCTGGTTAGCCCACAGCTGGAGTAATGCATGCAGTTCTGGTCGCCGTATTATAGGAAGGACGTGATTGCACTAGAGAGGGTGCAGAGGAGATTTACTAGAATGCTGCCTGGAATGGAAAATTTTAGGTATGAGGACAGATTGGATAGGCTGGGTTTGTTCTCATTGGAACAGAGGAGGTGGAGAGTAGACCTCTTTGAGGTGTATAAAATTTTGAGGGGCCTGGATATGATGGATAGCAAGGGCCTATTTCCCTTGGTGGAGGGGTCAATTACAAGGGGGCATAGTTTTAAGGTGGTTGGTGGAAGGTTCAGAGGGGATTTGAGGGTAAGATTCCTCACGCAGAGGGTTGTAGGGGTCTGGAATTCAAAGCCTGGAAAGGTGGTGGATGCAGAAACCTTCACCTCATTTAAAAGGTGCTTGGATGGGCACTTGAAGTGCCGTAACCTGCAGGGTTACGGACCTAGAGCTGGTAAGTGGGATTAGACTGGATAACCTCTTGTTGGCTGATGCAGATACAATGGTAAGTACGGCAGGGAATCGAATATGGCCAGGGTGATCTCCTGGACTAGTTTTGATTGCCTGGATGGGTCGGAGAGGAATTTTCCCAGATATTTTTCTCCAATTGGCCTGGGTTTTTATCTGTTTTTTTGCCTCTCCCTAGAGATCGCATGGCTCTGGTTGGGGTGGAGTGTGGAATGTTTTGGTGCAAAGGGTGTCGCAGTTGTGTGGGGCAGAATGGTTGAGCCGGATGCTCTTTACCTTTCCGCCATTGTTCATTATTCATAGGTTTATATGTAACCTTCAGGGCTGTTGACCGAGGACCGAGAGCCGAGTGGCTCTTTGTCGGCCGGTGCGGACACAATGGGTTGAAATAGCCTCCTTCTGCACTGTAAATTTCTATGTTTCTATGTTTCTTGCTCTTCTATTTGCTTTCAGTCAAAAGGAAGACTTTCATTAAGCAGATTTGTAATCGAAATTCAGATACCACACTGTTTAATTGTTGCAAATTCCTGCCCATAGAAATTCCCTGACCTTGGAGTGTTTGTAGGATTGATAATTGCATGTGTTTAGTTAAGATGGCTGAACATTAAACAGCATGTATAATTTTGTTTTATATTTAAGTCTTAATATTTAGTGCTCCAATCGTGCTCCAATATGTCATCAGGGTCTTGGTCTCTATTGTAAGTATAGCGTTCATAACTTTCCAACACAGAATTGATCTATCAATATCTTTTGAAAGAATTTGCTTGATAACAGTAAGGGAGTTAAAAGAGGTAACAAAACAGTGAAGAAGGAAAATGAATCTGTCGAAATTTGAAAGATCCTAAAATAGACTGTAAATATTGCAGAGAATGTTAGGTAAGAAACTGAGCTTTTTGTCAGAAGTATAATACATGTAGAGAACAAAACCATTTTTCAGGCAAGTGTTCAAAGTTCAAAAACCAAAACAGGCAAACAGCAGTTCCATATCTGGAGCTGCTGGTGACTCACATGAAAATGACATTCTCTTGTTTAAAACTTTTGGATCTGGAGAAGTTACAAGTACACCAACAAATTAAATGGCAACATATTCAAGAGCTACAAGCCAGTCAGATTCCAGCTAGTTTTGGACTACTGTCAATGATCTAACTGTAAATGAAAGTTATGAACTGATGATTCAAGTGACAGGGAATTCTAATATAAAATGAAGCCACTGGGTAAAAATACTCAGTATTGGGACTCCCAAGAAGAAGAAGAAGAAGTATGACACGGAGTTTCAAATAGATATAAACTTGTTCTTGCTGGTACAGCCATTTAACTTATGTAACCTGTGACAGTAAATGACAAGAACATTAAGGTGATGGATGGCTCATCAAAACTAAAAAAAAAAGATGTAATGGACAAGTACCAGGATGTTTCAAAAGAGAGGGAAAGTTAGACGGCATCCTACATTGACAAATTGGTCCCAATATTCTATCTACATAGCTGTCAGTCAGGAAACTGCCTCTAGCTGGAAAGGAACTTGCCACAAAGAACATTAATAAGCTTATTGATAAGAAAACTTTTGCAAAGTTCATATCCTAATTGTCTTTTCAAAAATGTTGGTAATGGGAAGAATGATAAAGTGATCCAAAGCTGCTTAACAAAGCTATAACCACCTATTTTACACCATAGATGCTATTCTGTGCAAACTAGCAAAAGTGAAACTATTCACTGTTATGGAAAGAATTAATGGGTCTTGGCATGTTGTATTAGATACAGATTTGACCCTTTACATGACCTTTCCAACACCATTTAAAAGATACAGGGGGTGTGCATGACTTTCAGAATCACTCTAGGTCCTTAAGATTTGCAAAGAAGACTCCATGAAACATTTAGCAGGAGTTGCTGTCTTGGCCGATGACATTTTAGTCTATGGTACAGATGAACAGAATCATCAGTGGAAATCAGAAAACCTATTAAAATTATGTGCACAAAAAGAAATCAAATTGAACAAGGATAAAATGAAGGTCAGGGAGTGAGAAGTGAAATATGTAGGTCAGCAATGTTCTGAAGTTGAATTTAATCTAACTGCTGCTTAAATTGAAGCAATGCTTAAGATGCCTCCTTCCAGCTACAAAAAATATATTCAGATAACTCTTGAAATGACAGCAAGCATACTTTAGAATGAGGCGCAAACATTCACATTAGAATGAAGCTACTACAAACGGCTACCTGAATATAAAAACATCAAAAGTAGCAGGCTATAGACAGAGCTAAGTTGTCACACAACCAATGGATCTCGATACAACTCTACATATCATAGCCAATCGAGAATAGTGATGGACAACCAGGCAACTAACTGGAGGAAGAACATCATCTTCAACCAAGGTGAAGCCCACCATGTGAGTGCAAGAGACAAGGCAGAATAATTTGCATGTATCTTCAGCCAAAAATGCCAAGTGGATTGTTCTACTTGGCTTCCTCCCAAGTTCCCCACTAGTGCGGATCCTAGTGTCCAGCCAATTTGATTCACTCCATTTGATATTAAGAAGCAGCTGGATGCAGTGGCTATAGCAAAGACTATGAGACTGACAATGTCCTGGGTGTAATGGTGAAGCCCTGTGCACCAGAGCTGGCTGCTCCCTTAGACAAGCTGTTCCAATAGATCTCCAGGGACACAGGAGTCTCCCTGATAATGTGGAAGATTGCCCAGGTATGTTCTATCCACACAAAAAATGAATGAGCTGGAAGTTGTTGGGTCCACTAATTACAATTTTGCTGGTGGGACAAATGTGGGGCTCCATCAAGTAGAAGATCATATATGCCAAGAGAGCCCAGAAAATTAGTAGGAGGGTGAAGAAAGTACAACAATTCCCCATTTAAAGGGGTCCATCAGTTCAAGGGCTGAGTAAACTCTTGGAAGAGGGATTTAACTGGCTGGAGCTAAAGAAGAGTGATGTGTAAGGGCTGTTGGGACAAATTAGGAAACAGAGGAATGACATTGTTGCAGTGCTAGGGAAGAGGGCATCACATGCAGGAGCATGGTACATGTGGGAGAAGCTCGCTATGGTTGTGGTTGCTTCATAACCTTTGGCATCCCTCTGCAGTGATCGAAGAAGTTTAATGACCTCAATAGGTCAGGAAAGGTAAAAGTGCTTGCAAATGAATAACAGGACAGATAATTGAATTACAGACAAGTACATGGGTCTTCCATAAAACAATAGTAAAGCATTTTTCTTTCGCATATCACATGGCACCATATCCTTTGTCCCAGATGCAAGGTCATTTGAAGGCATTCATGTTCAGTGTTTAATATCCTGTTCTGAATGTTGGTATACTGAAATCTCACAGTTGCTTCTGACAACTATCCTTGCTACCACCCATTCCACAAATTCAGACTGTTTATGACTGAAGGATCTAGATACTGTCGCAGACAATTAATTTTATGCAAGCCCCCTGCAAGAGAAGACAGCACACAATGTCCGGCAATGCCAGGCCACTGGAGGAGGATGTGCCCATATCCAGCATTTAACAGTACATAAAGAGGAAGCATAGGCCATAATTGGCTTTCACTGTAGCCTAGCAATTGGAGATGGAGGTGTGGGAATCGCTGTGCCTTCAATGGGTTTGTGAAAAAAATACACCTTTTTTTTCAATGTTGTTCGATGGTAGCATTCTTTCCTCTGAATCAGAAGTCCATTCCAGTGACTTTAGCATAATTCAAACTGACACTTCTGTGTAGTACTGAGGGAGCACAGTACTGTGAGAGGGTCTGCCTTTCAAATTAAAAGAGGCACCATCTACTCTTTGAGGTGGATGTAAAAAATCTCATGCTTCCATTTGAAGAAGAGCAGGGGAATTATCCTCGGTGTCCTGGATAATCATTATCACTCAATCGACATCAATAGAACAGATTATCTAGTCATTATTACATTGTTGTTTGTTAGACTTTGCTTTGCGCAAATTGGCTGCTGCATTACCTACATTAAAAAAGTAAGTACAACACAGAACCCTGGCCTGTTTGAACAGGTCCCTATTGCAAAGTACCCACGACTAAAACACCCCTGCTTGGTTCAATAGGGCACCGTCGAATCTGTCCAACAGATTGTGCATACACCTATAATTCATGCAGAAGCCTCCCCACTAAACCACTAAGGCTTGGTTGGGACACATGACACACTTTCACACTATGCAGTGGTCTTAAAGAATGCATGGGCTGGGATAATACTCACCAGTTACCCCTCTGGCTTACTCGCTGCTTCTTCCGATGAGTGAGGCCCCCTTTGCTCATAGATGGTGGTTTCTTCTCTCCGTCCCAGACGAAGTACTAGTCTTTGAATGCATTGAATGAAGCAAGCAAGCATAGAAGAGGAGAAAGAGAGAGATGGCAGCCAAAACTGCCTCTTTTAAACCTGCAAAAATGCTTCTTCTCATGCCAAAAGTTAGTCGTTCACCTGAGGCAGTCCAACTGAAAGACAAAATGGAAACACATTCTCAGCCGGTGTCTTTGTCAACTGGTCTGTTCCTCAGGATAAGGCTGCAACAAATCTGGGTGACCGAAAAGCTTCCTTTGTGTCCTGAGCACTGACCAATCTTCTTGATAGGTTCCCATTACATGACAAAGGGTCCTCCATTAGGTTCCTTCCTGCGATGCTTTCCTGCATTCAGTCATTGACCCATCCCTGCCTACCTGATGTGTATTCCTGTGGAACATGTTTGGACCTGTCCCAAGTCATGCTGTCTGTTTCTCTGCAGTAGCAGAAAATGTGTCCAAAAGCAAAGTCCAAAACTTAAAATCCAAAAGTTTATGTTTTTGCTGTCGATGTTTTTGCCAAATCCTTGCACTCGCAGCGGCCCTCCCCTTTAAGTGAAGGGGAGAGATAGAGATATGGTGACACGCCAGTGTGATGATGTCATCAGCTCTAGGATGATGACTAAGCGGCAGACACTGAGCCCGCCCCCACTTCTGCTCCTAGTTTGACAGACACTCCGCTCCCGCCTCCACATCCCCCCCCATTATAACAGACCTGCCCCGCTGGAAAAAAAAGACAAAGAGCTGAATTTCACGTAAGAGGCCAACGCATCCATCATGGCGGTGAAAGCAGCTGAAAGATGTTAAGTGCGCTCCGTTTCTGGCGGGGGGTGAATTTCGGCCCCAGTAAGTATATCGAATGAGCTACTGAGATGTGGAGACCAGTAATGTCTCAAATTCACTCCTGCCCTCTGCTGAGTTACTCGATCTAATCCAGGGTTCAGTTATGGGTGATATCATTGTTTTCAGCCTCCCCAAGATAAGGAGGGAGAAATTAGTCAGGGCTTCCACTTCTATTTGCTATCCAGCTGGAAGAGTTCACGTCTAGATGTTTGATGAAAACAGGACTGGTGTTGGCTGGGAAGTCTCCCCTGGTAAAAATTGATATTCCCTGTCAAAGCTCATGGGATATCACCCATTCTACTGAGTTATTGAAAGAAAGAAAGATTTACATTTATATAGTGCCTTTCTTGACCATTGGACATCTCAAGGCGCTTTACAGCCAATGAAGGACTTTTGGAGTGTAATGTGGGAAATATTATAATGTTGTAATGTGGGGAAGCAGTCCAAATGGAACCTTTCCACAGTGAGAAGTAAAAAGAGGATGATGGGGGGTAAAAGTTGACAGGAATTTTTAATAAAAAAATATATACCTTCTGGAATAGCACAAAGGTGAATTTTAAGAACTTGCTTTATGGTGTTCCCATATTTTTAGTATTTTTGTATTACAATTAATGCTTTGTGAATAATTTATCAATTGATTATATATATTAATGTTACTAGTTCTAAAGAGTTGCAATCCTTCAGTGATTCCTGCATTTTCCAAAATATGTCAGCAACTACCATAATTTATCTTAAAGGAATTTGTCTCCCTGAAAATCACTGTTGTATATTACATGTGAGTGTAGTAATGCTATAGCACCACTACTGGCGTGAGAAATTTATAGTTTCGAACATGTCTCAAACATGCCACTTGACACAGATTAAATATAAACTAATAGGAGTTAGATTTCACATTTGTCATCATTGCAGTTAGTATTCATGTTAATGGGCAATATTAAAATATTACTATCACTCATATAATTAACATAGACTGTGGACATTTAGGAGTGAAATCAGGAAGCACTTTTTCACACAAAGAATAGTGAAAATCTGGACCTCCCTTTCCTCATCCGGCTTTGGATGCTGGTTCAATTGTAATTTTCAAGACTGAGATAATTGATTTTAATTAATTAAGATATCAAGGGGTGTGGATTAATGACAAGTAAATAGAGTTGAGGTACAAATCAGCCATGATCTAATTGAATGGTGGGACAGGCTCGAGGGGCTGAATGGCCTACTGTTGCTGTTAAGTTTTCAACCTACAATCTTTAACGTTTTATGTTTTAGTAGAGTATTGGGTCTCTGTAATAAATGTTCCTCAAAGGCTTTTAGGTATGCAATTATTTAAATTGCATCAAAGCACATACTTGTTAGACTCAGAGGATAAGGTACTCTGCCCTTCCTGAGCAATCTGTTTCATTTGCACTGAATATAAAGTACTAACATTTATAACTTTGACTTTTAACAAAACAAAGTTAAATATATATTTTTCTGTAGTCTCTTCATATTGTAGAATCTATCTGAAGCAGTGTTGTCATGAATTGCAGTTGCCCAGCTGCATTAAATGTGATATCTAATTAGCTATATCACAAGAAGTAAATTTACTTGTCAGCTTACATTTTGTATTTCTGAATTATAACATAGCTGCTTTACATATTACTGGTAGTTTGTGTAATATAAAAATAATTTGTGCACAACATGTCAAAAAGACATGTAAATATTAAAAGTAAAGATAGATAAGAATAAACATTAAAAACCAATGAAAATAGGATAAGGGCTTTTCAGTTAAACAACATGTGGGTAAGTATATTTGTCCCCAGAAACACGTATAAAGCAAATACCCAGCGTAAAAGATTGAGGAAACTCAGGTGTAATTGTGTTGTGCAGGTAATCACGTTGCAGCCAGGTTTCCTTGCTCTTTCTTTTATGCTCAATAATCGATCCCTGTGCCCGAAACCATCTCGGCTCATTATAATTCAAAATGTGTGCAAACTTAAGTGCTGAACTTTAGGCGCAGCAGGAAACAAAATTATTTATTTATGGTGTCTTATTATTATTTTTTTGAAAGATTTAAAAAAAATAATTATCCTCACTGACACTCACACTGTTTCTTTCTGTTTATTTAATTGCATTTTTAAGGCATCAGTGAGGCATTAAGTAATATTAAAAATTGAAAAGCTGCCACAATTTCATATTCTTAAGCTATAGATTATGGAACAGTTCCTGCAGATTGGAGGGTAGCAAATATAACCCCACTATTTAAAAAAGGAGGGAGAGAGAAAAAGGAGAACAACAGACCGGTTAGCCTAACATCAGTAGTAGGGAAAATGCTAGAGTCTATTATAAATTATGTGATAATGGCACACTTAGATAATATCAATGGGATTAAACAAAGTCAACATGGATTTATGAAAGGAAAATCATGTTTGACAAACCTACTGGAGTTTTTTGAGGTTGTAACTGATGGAATAGATAAGGGAGAACCAGTGGATGTAGTGCATTTGGATTTTCAGAAGACCTTTGATAAAGTCCCACATTCGAGGTTATTGTGCAAAATTAAAGCACACAGGATTTGGGGTAATGTATTGGCATGGATTGAAAATTGGATAACTGACAGGAAACAGTAGAAATAAACGGGTCTTTGTGGAGTGGTGGGCAGTGACTAGTGGGATACCACAGGGATCAGTGCTTGGGCCCAGCTATTCACAATATATATAAATGATTTGGATGAGGGAACCAAATGTAATATTTCCAAGTTTGCTGACGACACAAAACTAGGTGGGATTTTGAGTTGTAAAGAGGATGCAAAGACGCTGCAAGGCAATTTAGATAGGTTGAGTGAGTGGGAAAACACATGACAGATGCAGTATAATGTGGATAAATGTGAAGTTATCCACTTTGGTGATGGCTTGGGAAACATCGATGTACAGAGGGACCTGGGTGCCCTTGTATACAAGTCATTGAAAGCAAACCTGCAGGTGTAGCAAGCATTTAGGAAGGCAAATGGTATGTCGGCCTTCATTACAAGAGGATTTGAGTACAGGAGCAAGGATGCCTTACTACAGTTATACAGGGCCTTGGTGAGACCGCACCTGGAATATTGTGTGCAGTTTTGGTCTCCTTACCTAAGAAAGGATATACTTGCTGCTGTGTTCTTGGACACTCTAATAATGACTCCACGAGGCAATGTGTTGTACTTGAACTGTAGTGAACTTAGTCCTTTATTTGTTAACTCCAGAGTGAGGATCACACCTGGTGGCCTGCCTTTTATACTAGGCCAGGCACACCTGTACAGGTAACCTACAAGTCTCCCACTGCTGTGCCCTCTGGTGGCACACCTTGTGATGGTATCAACAATAGCCATGTAGGATACATGACATCACTCTCGCCTAAGCCTTTAGTGCAAATTGCTTCTGCATTGATTGTGCTCTGGGCTTAGCTCTATCTGGGCTCTATCTGATTGACCCTTGGCAGGTCGTTTCAATCTTGGGTGAATGGTTGGTGCAGTAGTGTGTTGGTGGTTGCTGTTTGTGTGTGTCCCTGACAACTCCATTCTCCCCCCCCACCCCACATATTGATTATGCCGGAGGCTCATTGCATTCATATACATTCAAGTTCAGAAAAACAAGTTTGCATTAAATTTGTGGTTCCATTGTGAGACAAGTACTTTAAGACTGGTGAGATACCTTATCGATGTGGTGACTGATGCATAAGGACAAACTAGTTCCAGAACTGCTTCCAGGGATGGTGTCCCTGCAGTCTGGTATTGGTGCAGTGCCCAGTGCTGGCAGTGGGAACCCGGTTGGCTCAAGTTGCCTGCACTTGGGACTGTTGCCGTGGTTCCTAACGTTGGGCAGGTTCACAGATGGCTGTGACCTCCCTGCCCTTTCTTTGCGCCCTGGGTCACTGCTGCTCCCTGAGGAGCTGTCGTCAAGCAGTGCACAGGGAACTGCTGACTCGCTGGCCTGGGCATTGTTTGGTTTGGGATCCTGGCTGGTCCCGGTCCCCTTTGGGGGGAATGTAGCAGGTGACCCTTCGTTTCTGGTTATGGCCTTGGCGGCGATGGGGTCTGGGGGCTGCACCTTAGCACAGTTTACTCTTTCAGGTGCGTGGCGGTTGGTGCCATCAGGTGCCTGAGAGGTGGAGCCAATCAGGAGCAGGGTATCGATACCGGTGCCATTGCCCTGCTGAGGTCGCTTGTGCTGCAGATTGTGTGTATCGGCTGCTTGTGGCCACACTCCATGCTGCATAACTCTGGTCCCCGGGGCGCAGGCTACAGCATTGGGTAGCTCGCTGGACCTGTGTGCTCCCGATGGGTGCGTGCAGTTGGAATCCTACATCGCACAACTTTTCATTACTTATTGTGGATACTCTGTAGCTCCGATCGCGATCACACGACTTTTCCTCGCTAGTCGCAGGTACACAATTCTGACCATCAATTACACATTTTATATGATCACGCGGCTTTTCCTTGCTTATTGCATGTACACAACTCTGATCGTCAGTTACACATTTTTTCTCTAACTTACAGTTCCTATTGCATTGCTTGAGTGTGTAGAACTGTTCCTTTAATTGTAGTGGGTTACAGGCCTCCTTTAAGAGAACCTTGCGTGCCCCAGTCCTCTTCTCTGAATGGTGCCATGTGTTGCTCCATCAGCGCTGCACCTCGTGGTCTGGCCGCGGCCATCTATTTCTTCAGTGCCTCACCTCATGGTTTGGACGCCATCTTTCCTCCATCCGCAATGACGACTGCGGTGATCCTCTTCTCCCCTGGTTCTGCCACTGAAGCTGCGAAGTCGCCTTTGGATCCGATTTTCTTCCTCCGGAGTCCTGCCACTGGAGCCTGGAGGGTGCATTCGGGTCATCTCAGCTGGATCACCTCCACGCAGTCGTGCTGAGCGGTCAGTGCCTCGGGTGCTGTGTTGGTCTGCTCTCTGGTGCCGGGTTCTCCGTCAAGTGAGGGCTTGCTGTGCCTCCAAACGCAGAGGACGTCGATCGCTGGAGGGTTGAAGTCTTCCCACTTCCAATGGACCTTCTCCATCCACCTTCTGCCGAGCAGCGTTGGTCCATCACCTGCAACAATCCACAGAGGTAACTTGTGCACAGCGTCATCATGGGGTACCTTTACATTCGCACTACCAACGACTGGGATAAGTTCATCGGTGTAGGTGCGCAGCTTTGCCTGAACCAGAACCAACTTGGGTCGTTCAGCTTGATTGTCCCATAGCCTCTAAAAGGCTTCTTGATCAATACTGACTGGCTCGCTCCCGTGTCCACTTCGATTAAGACTGGAACGCCATCTATCTCAACTTCCATCCTCAATGAAGAACACTCGATGATGCAGTTAAACATGCTATATACTTGATCGTGGGCTGAGCTGCCTCTCTGCCTATCGTTCCATAATCCGCGCTGGATTCATGGCCATCTGCAGACTCTTCATCGACACAGTGAGTCATATTTCTCTTACACATTCGCTGGTGGTGGCCCTTTGTGCAGCAGCTTTTACTCACATAGTCTTTAAAGTGGCACTGGTGAGCCCTGTTATTCCCTCCACAATGCCAGCATGATGCTACTCGATTAGCCCCTCGACGGACTCTGAGTTAAGGGACTCAGGGGCCTGTTCTGTCTCCCCTGAGAAGGTTCGCGTTCTACAGCCTAGCCTCTAAACGGCGCCACTCTGTGCACAGTACCTGCCGGGTTCGAGTCCTGAGGGTGAGTCATCTGCCTAGAGCCGCAGGTCGAGGTCATGAATACCTGACTCACGGAGGTGGCCTTCTTCAGTGTGACTGTGGTATCCGCTGAGAGTAGCTTATGAAGAAGGCCCTCATGGCCGATTCCAATGACAAAAATGTCCTGCAGCGTTTCGTTGAGGTGGTTGCTGAACTCACACGGTGCCGCCAGCATCCTGAGGTCTGTGGCGTATTTCGCGATTTCCCAGCCTTTGGGCCGTCGGTGCATGTAGAACCAGTGTCTGGCTGTGACGATGCTCTACTTGTGCTTGAGTTGCTCTTGGATCAGCATTATGAGCTCCTCGTACGTCTTGGCCGTTGTCTTCGTTGGTGCCAGCAAGTCCCTGATGAGGCCATGGACAGTCTCCTACCAGGTCATTTGCTGTGAAGAAATGGTCGAGCCTCTCCACAAAGGTGCCCCAATCATCACCATCGGCGAACTGCTGCAACGTAACAAGGATAGCCATTTTCGCGTGAAAGTTCATAATCTCGTCGCCAATTGTTGTTTTCTTGGATGCTCTTATAATAACTCCATGAGGCAGTGTGTTGTACTTGAACTATAGTGACCTTCATCTTTATTTTTTTAACTCCAGCTTGAGGATCACACCTGGTATCCTGCCTTTTATACTAGGCCAGGCACAACTGTACAGGTAACCTACAAGTCTCCCACTGCTGTGCCCTCTGATGGCACACCTTGTGATGGTACCAACAGTAGCCATGTAGGATACATGACACTTGCCATAGAGGGAGTGCAGCGAAGGTTCACCAGACTGATTCCTGGGATGGCAGGACTGTCGTATGAGGAGAGATTAGGTCGACTAGGCATGTATTCACTAGAGTTTAGAAGAATGAGAGGGGATCTCATTGAAACATATAACATTCTGACTGGGTTGGATAGAATGGATGCGGGGAGGATGTTTCTCCTGGCTGGGAAGTCTAGAACAAGGGGTCACAGTTCAGGATACCGGGTAGGAAATTTAGACCGAGATGAGGAGAAATTTTTTCACTCAGAGCGTGGTGAACCTGTGGAATTCTCTACCACAGAAGGCTGTGGAGGCCGAGTCACTGAATATAATTAAGAGGGAGAAAGATTGATTTCTCAAAACAAAAGGCCTCAAGGGGTATGGGGTAAAAGCGGGAATATGTTGTTGAGATAGAGGACCAGCCATGATCATATTGAATGGCGTTGCAGACTCGAAGGGCCGAATGGCCTGCTACTGCTCCTATTTTCTATGTTTCTATGCTGTATCTAGTGTTCATGAATGACAGTTAAATGACTTGATACTTTAATTTTCATACTTAAAGAAATAATATATGGTATAGGTTTGCCGCTTTCCTCAGGCCCCAATTGTTTACGCTGATTGTTAATCAGATTTGCAAGAAATTTGGGTAAGAAAGACATTGGAAAAATGGATGCATGAGTGGGTGTAATTTCAGGTATAATTTCCCGCTTAAACCCCACAGGAAATTCCACCACCATATCTTTAACAAGAACATTGGTGTTAAAAATTATAGAACATAATTAAAAATATATTATTTATGAATGCAGATCAACAGTTTTGAACACTTCATTTCCTATATTAGATTTACCTTTAAGTAATTTCCAGTTAATAAATGGCTGTTTCTGAAGAGTGTGCTGGGCCTTTCCTTCACAATGTGATATGTGACATGCATTAAGAGCAGGCATTGGATAGGTCATAATTAATTCCATCAGACTTGTCATCGGTTAAGAGGGACAAATTCAAAACTGATGATGACTGAATAGCAATGTAGGACACTTGTTAATGTTCTACCATTTCATTCCTTCTTTTTAGCTACACTGATCGTTTAAATCAGAAATTATATTGAGATTTTAATGGGTTCCACTTTACATTTATCAGACAGCGTCTTAAAATTGGGTTTGTTATCTTATTATTCAACAGACCTCATCTCAGAATTAAGCAAGCCTGCTGAGCTGCTGCTTTCTGAAAATGAAACAGAATCTGCAACGAATATCAATCAAATTGTCACTTAGAAGCTAAGCATGACCATATCAGTAATTTAATCATTATATTTTGCATAGGTTTCAGGTCAACCTTGAACATTTTCTGCTCTCTCTGATGATTCATAGCATTGACCTTTTGTTCCTGGATCAGGTGTCCTCCTTGGTAAATTACAGGCACATTGTTGTACTTCATTTTAGCTTGTTTTTAATGATGATTGTGTTTGTAAATGAACTAGATATGACAGAAATTTTCCACCATGGAACTGAGCTTTCATTTTCTACCATAACAACTGAAACTGCCTGTTTCATTATTTACTGAAGCAAGCCAGTTCCAAAGTGGAAAAGCTTTACAATTATTAAAATTAGCACCTTATGTTTCAAATGGCAGGCAATTTTGCACCAGGTGATGCACGTCACATATATCTGGATGTGCGCATAATATTAAATACATGAACGCATATCTGATATCGCTGGTTGGATGTATTCCTGGAGGTTTGATAATGTGATGTCTGATCACATGCCATCTGATTCAATCTCAGGTAAGGGGTCAGCCATTTAAAACTGAGATGAGGAGAAATTTCTTCACTCAAAGGGTTGGGGTTCTTTGGAATTCTCTACCCCAGAGGGCTGTGGATGCTAAGTCGTTGAGTGTATTCAAGTCAGAGATAGATAGATTTTTGGATATTCAGGGAATCAAGGGATATGGGCATAGTGTGTGAAGAAGAAGTTGAGATCAGCTATAACCTTTTTGAATAGCAGAGCGGGCTCGAAAGGCCGAATGCCCGCAGTTTGCAAATGTGATAGCTTCCATTTCCTTTCTCTTGCAGGCAAAGGTGGCACACAACCATGTGAGCAGCTGCAGACAGGCTGAGGGGATGCCTGACTTCAGAACCTTACTGAGCTGGACGAGACAGTCACTGAGGCCATGATGAGCAGTGAGTTTGAAAACATTGCTGATGACGGTTTCCTCATACCTGATCCTTCTTCTCACATCGCACTTCCCCCTCATCCCACAATCTCTTCTCACTTACAAGCTGCTGATTGTGTAAGCATGCACATATTGCTTTCACCCCTCCCCTCAACACAACCTGACCATTGGTCCTCCTTTCAGGTAGCCAAGAACTACAAGCAGCCCAGCCTGTCCCCAACATGGTGGAGGAGGAGAGTGAAGGAGAAGATGAAGCACCGTCACTGCATCTGACACTGCCAGGCACCAGCTCAGAAAATGGCACTATGCCTATTTCATAGGATAGTATAGAGTGGGATCTGCACGTGGTGAGTCACTGGGCATGTGTGTGCTTCAGCTAGGCCAGAAGGAAAGGGTAGCACAGCGGCCAGCTCTCCTGACGGCAAGTTCACGCGCGAGTTCTGCTGCACTGGACTCAGATAATGACTTCAATAGGGCGGTCTTCAGAAGAAGGGTGATGGGCATGCACACAGAAATGCTTGGTGCAGTGGCAAGCCTGCCAGCGAGTCAGTGTCAAGGAACATGGATGAGCCCAGCTCCAAAATTGCAAGGGGCTTTGCGCGGAGCTTGGAGCCCATGATTTCCAGGATGGATAACTCCGTTATGACAATTGTCAACCCAACCATGATGCTGGGTGTGATGGGCAATGCCACAGCTTCCATTGAAGCACGTGGAAGCATCTGAACTTGCTGCCATCATGGCTGGGTATACGAGTGTGGAAAGGGGCTTGTAGGGTCTCACAGCTGTCCAGCAATCTGTGCTCCAACAGATGGCTAGCAAAGCAGAGGTGCCACCATGGAGGAGTGGCTGGGTCCGTGAGCAAGAACCTGCTGTCCTCTCTCAGGATGACAGCATTCCTACTCCCACCACTTCTACTCCACTAGTGCCCTAGCTGCTCCTCGTCATCCATAAAGCCTAGACTGTTGCCGCCCATTCCGAGGTGTTGTAGTCTACACTGGACCTTCTAGGCCCAGACCTGGTCAAGATCATCCTGCAAGGCCATCTGGAGGGTGCCCCATGGAAAACAGCAGCCTTCCGCCAACCATGCCACAGCCACTGGGGTAGCACAGTGTAGGAGCACTAAAATAGGAAAGAGAACATGAAAGACAGACACAAAGGGAATGCACGGGGATGATTAGTTGACATGTTTATGTATTTTTGCATTGATTAATTTCTAAATTATATTTGGAATGTTTGTTTTGTGGTGGCTCTCATTTCAGCTTTATGTCCAAGAGCACACTCTGGTGTTCATGACAGAGGGATGGTAAGATGGGGAAATGGTGAGCAATAGGAATCAGGGGTTTCATTCAGTGGAACTGAGTTCTGATGAGGCTTAATGGACAACCTGTCTGGAATGAGGATCTGCTGCCTGCCTCCTCCCTTCTTCCTCCTCCTCCTCGTCCTCCTCCTCCCCCTCCTCCTGAGGTGGTCGTGGAACCCGTGGTGGCTGTATTTTATAGTCTCTTGAACACTCTTAGTTCAAATTAACTCTTTATTTGGGAGATCTCAGACTGTCATATGCAGATTAAAATGGAGTTCCTCATCAGAGAAGCAGCTTTCTTCAATACAGATCCAGGAGTCTAGACCTCCAAGCTGGAGGGTGCTATATATTATATCAATACCTCCTAACCAGAGGGCGTTATACATTATATTATTACACCTTTCCTTTCATAAGAAACAAATTGAATTATAGTGAGCTTCAATATAAACTGGTAATTAACTTCTTATGCATACATGTAGTAAACAATTTATAAGTTTAACAAACAACAACAAAACTTTGTTTTATTGATTCTTTATCCAAGTATCCAGTTTCCATGATTTTTTATTTCCGTACATAGTGTTCCAGGTATTTTGGTGTTGTGCAGATTCTGTTGCTTTGCCTCAAACTGGTTGTTTCAGTGGTGTTCTGTGCACTTATCGCTTTAGTCCCTT
Source organism: Pristiophorus japonicus (assembly GCF_044704955.1). NCBI lineage: Eukaryota > Metazoa > Chordata > Chondrichthyes > Pristiophoridae > Pristiophorus > Pristiophorus japonicus. The sequence continues at coordinate 367,286,269 of NC_091977.1, read as the reverse complement.
TATCAGTGCTCTGAGGGGAAATATCAGGCAACATGTCCCTGTTTTCACGTGTTGGAATTGAAGTGCTGTTTCGCATGTTAGTTGGCTGTGTTGGCAGTGGATCATTTGTTGGTGTCACTGAGATCTCTGGAGTTTCGATGAATGTCTCAGCTTTCTTTTTCAGATGTTTCCTATTTCGGCGATACTAATGGCCATCTTCTGTAATGACCTGATATGACCGAATGCCGACTTGTTTCTGAACCTGAGCTTTTTGCCGCACTTTGCTGTCTCTCGTTTGTTTGAGACTCACTGTTTCTCCTTCCTGCAATGTGTAAGATAAGATAAGAACATAAGAAATAGGAGCAGGAGTAGGCTATATGGCCCCTCGAGCCTGCTCCACCATTTAATACGATCATGGCTAATCCGATCATGGACTCAGGTCCACTTCTCTGCCTGCTCCCCATAACCCCTTATTCCCTTATTGGTTAAGAAACTGTCTATCTCTGTCTGAAATCTATTCAATGTCCCAGCTTCCACAGCCCTCTGAGGCAGTGAATTCCACAGAAGAAATTCCTCCTCATCTCAGTTTTAAATGGGCGACCCCTTATTCCAAAATTATGCTCCCTATTTCTAGTCTCCCCTATGTGGAAACATCCTCTTTACATCCACTTTGTCAAGCCCCCTCATAATCTTATACGTTTCTGGTATGTATGCAAATTTCACCTATGCTTAAGACTTGCCACTAGGGGACACATCTGTGAGAGACCTATGGGTCACCTGTGCGCCCTGGAGAAAGCAGATATAAAAGGCAGTCCACCATGCTGCTGCCTCAATTTGGAGTTATATTAAAGAGACCACGGTCACAATGGTTTGAGCCTACAACACAGTCGCATGGAGTTATTCTGAACTTAACAACTGGCGATGAGTTACCAGTCATGAACCTTCATGCGGAAATGGCTGCCGTTGGTATTCTTGAGAGATTTGTTGAGGGTGATGATTGGGAAGCCTTCATTGAGCATCTCGACCAGTACTTCGTGGCCAACGAGCTGGACACGGCTGAGACAAAGATCAAGCGCAGGGCGATTCTCCTCACCGTATGTGGGTCTTCGATATATGGCCTCCTCAAAAATCTGCTGGCACCGGACAAACCAACGGACAGGACTTACACAGAGCTGTGTACGTTGGCTCGGGAACACCTTCAGCGAAGGGGAGCATCTTAATGGCCAGGTATTGCTTTTACACACACCATCGCTCTGAGGGCCAGAACGTGGTGAACTTTGCCGCCGACCTAAGACGACTTGCAGGACAGTGCGAATTTGCAGGATCTTTGGAGGAAATGTTGCGGGACTTATTCGTGCTCGGAATCGGCCACGAGGTCATTCTTCGCAAATGCTATCTGCTGAATCCTTAGATCTGAGCAGGGCCATCACGATAGCCCAGGCTTTCATATTCACGAGCGAAAACATGAAACAGATATCTTCACAGCATCGAAGCTCACCAGCAAGTACTGTGAATAAAATAATGCCTTCAGCAGTCAGAACTGTACATGGTAAGGCCCACACGACTTCAGAGGCCAGGCCAAGGGTGACTCAGAGGCTGCTGGGGAGTGCGATGTGAATCCATTAACACCATACTGGCGCTGCAGGAGCAGTCATAGAGCCCATCAATGTCGATTCAAGCCCTATGTGGAGCAATGTGGCACCTCCAACGAATGTGCAAACGATCTCTGACTCACCATGTGGCAGAGTCAGGAGAGGATGACCAATGAAGTTAGGATCATGATGAAGGAGTAGGAGAGGGAACTGAACCTGAGGATGGAGAGGAAGTATATGGGATACACACCTTCACCAACAAAAGCCCTCCGATAATGTTAAAAGTTAAACTTAATGGCATTCCAGTCTCCATGGAATTGGACACGGGGGCAAGGCAATCAATCATGAGTCAGAGGCTTTTGAGAAACTGTGGGGCAGCAAGGCACAGAGGCCAAAACTGAACTCGATTCACACAACGCTGCACACTTACACCAAAGAACTCATACCTGTTATCGGCAGTGCGGCAGTGAAAGTATCGTACAACGGAATGGTGCATGATTTAACACTATGGATTGTACCAGGCAATGACCCAACACTGTTCGGCAGAAGCTGGCTAGGAAAGATCCGATGGAACTGGGACGACATCAAAGCACCTTCTTCGGTGGATGATGCCTCATGCGCCCAGTGCTAAACAAATTCCCGGCGTTATTCGAGCCAGGCATCGGCACCTTCACAGGCGCCAAGGTGCAGATCCATCTTGTTCCTGGCGCACAGCCCATTCATCACAAGGCCTGAGCAATCCCATATATGATGCGAGAGAAAGTCGAGATCGAGCTGGACAGACTTCAACGAGAGGGAATCATATCACCAGTCGAGTTCAATGAGTGGGCCAGCCCAATTGTGCCGGTGCTAAAGATTGATGGGATGGTCAGAATCTGCGGAGACTACAAGGTAATGATCAACCGAGTCTCATTACAGGACCAGTACACACTACCAAAAGCGGAGGCCTTATTCGCAACGCTAGCAGGGGGAAATTTGTTCACCAAGCCAGATCTAACCTCTGCTTACATGATACAGAAGCTGGCTGAACCGTCAAAGAAATTGACGTGCATCAACACGCACAAAGGACTGTTCGTGTACCACAGGTGCCCCTTTGGGATTTGCTTGGCTGCAGCCATCTTCCAGAGGAACATGGAGAGTCTGGTGAAATCAGTTTCATGCACCGCGGTGTTCCAAGATGACATCTTGATCACTGGTCGCAACACCAGCGAGCACTTGCACTACCTGGAAGAGGTTCTAAAGCGACTGGACAGAGTGGGACTCAGGCTGAAATGCTCCAAGTGTGTTTTCCTGGCACCAGAGGTCGAATTTATGGGGAGAAAGATTGCGGCAGACGGCATCAGACCCACGGACTCCAAGACGGAGTCCATCGAGAATGCACACAGACCCAGAATGTGACGGAGCTGCGTTCGTTCCTGGGACTCCTCAACTATTTTGTAACTTTCTACCGGGGTTGAGCACTTTGCTGGAACCCTTGGATTTATTGATATGCAAGGGTGATAATTGAGTTTGGGGTAAATCTCAAGAGACAGCCATTAATAAGGCCAGAAACCTGCTATGCTCTAACAAGCTACTTGTATTGTATGACCCATGTAAACGTTTAGTACTAGCTTGTGAGGCTTCGTCGTATGGGATCGGTTGTGTGTTACAATAAGCAAATGTGTCAGGCAAACTGCAGCCGGTTGCATATGCATCCAGAAGTTTATCCAAGGCTGAAAGAGCCTACAGTATGGTTGAGAAAGAAGCATTGGCATGTGTATACGGGGTTAAGAAAATGCACCAATATCTATTTGATCTCCAGTTCAAGCTCGAAACCGTCCACAAACCGCTTTCGTCACTGCTCTCAGAAAGCAAAGGTATCAACACCAATGTTTCGTCCCACATCCAAAGATGGGCACTATCATTGTCTGCATGTGACTATGTAATCTGCCACAGACCAGGCACTGAGAACTGCACTGACACCCTCAGTCGGCTGCCATTGCCCACCACCGGGGTGGAAATGGCGCAACCCGCAGACTTGCTTCTGGTAATGGATGCTTTTGAGAGCGAGGGGTCACGTGTCACAGCTCACCAGATCAGGACCTGGACTAGCCAAGACCCTGTGCTATCGCTAGTAAAAAGCTGCATCCACAATGGGAGCTGGTCGACGGTTCTCGGGGAAATGCAAGAAGAAATTATGCCATTTCACCGATGTAAGGATGAATAATCAGATTGTCTCCTATGGGGGAATTGCGTAATTTCACCAAAAATAGGCAGGGAAATGTTTATACGCGACCTACTCAGTACCCAACCAGGCATAGTCCTGATGAAGGCTATTGCCAGGTCGCACGTTTGGTGGCCCGGCATTGACTCCGAATTGGAGTAATGCGTACACCAATGCAACACTTGCTCACAGTTGATCAACGGACCCAGGGAGGCCCCTCTGAGCATGTGGTCATGGCCCTCCAAACCGTGGTCCAGGGTCCACGTAGACTTTGCTGACCCTTTTCTGGGTTTGATGGTTCTAGTAGCAGTGAACGCTTATTCTAAATGGATTGAATGTATTATAATGTCATCATGTACGTCCACTGCCAGCATTGAAAGCCTCAGGGCCATGTTCACCACCAATGGTTTGTCCGTCGTCCTTCTTAGTGACAATGGACCATGTTTCACCAGCTCAGAATTCAACGAGTTCATGACCCGCAATGGCATTAAGCATGTCAGTTCTGCCACATTTAAGCCCGCATCCAACGGTCAAGCAGAATGGGCAGTCCAAAACATCAATCAGAGCATGAAACGCGTAACGGACTGCTCCTTGCAGAGCAGATCCTGTTATAAGAACATAAGAACATAAGAATTAGGAACAGGAGTAGACCATCTAGCCCCTCGAGCCTGCTCCGCCACTCAATAAGATCATGGCTGATTTGGCCGTGGACTCAGCTCCACTTACCCGCCCTCTCCTCGTAACCCTTAATTCCCTTATTGGTTAAAAATCGATCTATCTGTGACTTGAATACATTCAATGAGCTAGCCACAACTGCTTCCTTGGGCAGAGAATTCCACAGATTCACAACCCTCTGGGAGAAGAAATTCCCTCTCAACTCGGTTTTAAATTGGCTCCCCCGTATTTTGAGGCTGTGCCCCCTAGTTCGAGTCTCCTCGACCAGTGGAAACAACCTCTCTGCCTCTATCTTGTCTATCCCTTTCATTATTTTAAATGTTTCTATAAGATCACCCCTCATCCTTCTGAACTCCAACGAGTAAAGACCCAGTCTACTCAATCTATCATCATAAGGTAACAGTCTCATCTCTGGAATCAGCCTAGTGAATCATCTCTGCACCCCCTCCAAAGCCAGTATATCCTTCCTTAAGTAAGGTGACCAAAACTACATGCAGTACTCCAGGTGCGGCCTTAACAATACCCTATACAGTTGCAGCAAGACCTCCCTGCTTTTGCACTCCATCCCTCTCGCAATGAAGGCCAACATTCCATTCGCCTTCCTGATTACCTGCTGCACCTGCAAACTAACTTTTTGGGATTCATGCACAAGGACCCCCAGGTCCCTCTGCATCTCAGCATGTTGTAATTTCTTCCCATTCAAATAATATTCCCTTTTACTGTTTTTTTTCCCCAAGGTGGATGACCTCACACTTTCCGACATTGTATTCCATCTGCCAAACCTTAGCCCATTCGCTTAACCTTTCCAAATCTCTTTGCAGCCTCTCTGTGTCCTCTACACAACCCGCTTTCCCACTAATCTTTGTGTTATCTGCAAATGTTGTTACACTACACTCTGTCCCCTCTTCCAGGTCATCTATGTATATTGTAAACAGTTGTGGTCCCAGCACTGATCCCTGTGGCACACCACTAACCCAGATTTCCAACCTGAAAAGGCCCCATTTATCCCGACTCTCTGCTTTCTGTTCGCCAGCCAATTCTCTATCCATGCTAATACATTTCTTCTGACTCCGCGTACCTCTATCTTCTGCAGTAACCTTTTGTGTGGCACCTTATCGAATGCCTTTTGGAAATCTAAATACACCAAATCCATCGGTACACCTCTATCCACCATGCTCATTATATCCTCAAAGAATTCTAGTAAATTAGTTAAACATGATTTCCCCTTCATGAATCCATGCTACGTTTGCTTGATTGCTCTATTCCTATCTAGATGTCCCGCTATTTCTTCCTTAATGATAGTTTCAAGCATTTTCCCCACTACAGATGTTAAACTAACCGGCCTATAGTTACCTGCCTTTTGTCTGCCCCCTTTTTTAAACAGAGGCGTTACATTAGCTGCTTTCCAATCCGATTGTACCTCCCCAGAGTCCAGAGAATTTTGGTAGATTATAACGAATGCATCTGATATAACTTCTGCCATCTCTTTTAATACCCTGGGATGCATTTCATCAGGACCAGGGGATTTGTCTACCTTGAGTCTCATTAGCCTGTCCAGCACTACCCCACTAGTGACAGTGATTGCCTCAAGGTCCTCCCTTCCCACATTCCCGTGACCTGCAATTTTTGGCATGGTTTTTGTGTCTTTCACTGTGAAGACCAAAGTTAAACAATTGTTTAAGGTCTCAGCCATTTCCACATTTCCCATTATTAAATCCCCCTTCTCATCTTCTAAGGGACCAACATTTACTTTAGTCACTCTTTTCCGTTTTACATATCTGTAAAAGCTTTTACTATCTGTTTTTATGTTTTGCGCAAGTTTACCTTCGAAATCTATCTTTCCTTTCTTTATTGCTTTTTTAGTCATTCTTTGCTGTTGTTTAAAATGTTCCCAATCCTCTAGTTTCCCACTAACCTTGGCCACCTTATACGCATTGGTCTTTGATTTGATACTCTCCTTTATTTCTTTGGTTATCCACGGCTGCTTATCCCTTCTCTTACCGCCCTTCTTTTTCACTGGAATATATTTTTGTTGCGCACTATGAAAGAGCTCCTTAAAAGTCCTCCACTGTTCCTCAATTGTGCCACCGTTTAGTCTGTGCTACCAGTCTATTTTAGCTAACTCTGCCCTCATCCCACTGTAGTCCCCTTTGTTTAAGCATAGTACGCTCGTTTCAGATTCTACTTCCTCACCCTCACTCATTCCGAGAGGATCTTTTACTCAGAGATCGTTTATTTTTCCTGTCTCATTACACAGGACCAGATCTAAGATAGCTTGCTCCCTTGTAGGTTCTGTTACATACTGTTCTAAGAAACAATCCTGTATGCATTCTATGAATTCCTCCTCCAGGCTACCCCGTGCGATTTGAGTTGACCAACCGATATGTAGGTTAAAATCCCCCATGACTACTGCTGTTCCTTTTTCACATGCCTCCATTATTCCCTTGATTATTGCCCGCCCCACCATATTATTTGGGGGCCTATAAACTACGCCCACCAGTGACTTTTTCCCCTTCCGGGTCCTGCTCAGCTACCGGACATACCCCCACTCGCTTACCGGGGTTTCCCCTTCAGAATTGTTAATGAAGAGAGCACTCAAAACTAAGCTATTCTTAGCCCACCCGTATCTCAATGATCACGTAGAAACCCGCCGACACCGACATAACATGTACCACGATCACGCGACGGTATCACGTGACATTGAGATTAATGATACGGTGTTTGTTCTAAATTACGGTCACGGTTCCAAATGGATTGCTGGCACTGTCTTAGACAAAGGACGGGAATAGAGTGTTTGATGTTAAATTGTTGAATGGGCAAACATGCAGACCAAACTGCGATTCACGGACAACCAAGTAAAGTTTGAAGAAGACTTAATCCTCTCTGATCCACGCACACCCAACCAGCAATCGACCTTGCTGCCAACCACGAGGATGAACCCACCATGTCCGACAGTCCGATCAGACCAGCCGCGTTACCATGCAGCAATTATCTGACCAACTCACTCATGCCAGCACTTCAACTCAGGCGATCAACCCGTGAACACAGAGCGCCCCAGATCGCCTCAACCTGTAAAGAACTTGTACATAAGACCTTGGGGAGAAGTGATGTTATGTATGCAAACCTCACCTATGTGTAAGACTTGACACTAGGGGGCACACCTGTGGGAGACCTATGTGTCACCTGTGCGCCCTGGAGCAAGCAGGTATAAAAGGCAGTCCACCATGCTGCTGCCTCACTTTGGAGTTATATTAAAGAGATCAAGATCACAATGGTTTAAGTCTACAACACAGTCTCGTGGAGTTATTCTGAACTTAACAGTTTCGATAAGATAACCTCTCATTCTTCTGAATTGCAATGAGTAGAGGCCCAACCTACTCAACCTTTCCTCATAAGTCAAACCCCTCATCTCCGGATTCAACCTAGTAATTCTCTGGTTGGCAACCAGTAACTAGTGGGGTGCCACAGGGATCAGTGCTGGGACCCCAAATATTTACAATCTATATTCTTGGAAGAAGGGACTGAGTGTAACGTAGCCAAATTTGCTGACGATACAAAGATGGGAAGAAAAGCAATGTATAAGGAGGACACAAAAAATGTGCAAAAGGACATAGGCAGGCTAAGTGAGTGGGCAAAAATTTGCCAGATGGAACATAATATTGGAAATTGTTAGGTCATGCACTTTGGCATAAAAAAAATCAAAGAGCAAGTTATTATTTAAATGAAGAAAGATTGCAAAATGCCGCAGTACAGCAGTACTTGTGCATGAAACACAGAAGGATAGTAGGCATGTTCAGCAAGTGAGCAGGAAGGCCAATGGTATCTAGGCCTTTATTTCAAAGGGGATGGAGTACAAAAGCAGGGAAATCTTACTACAGATATATAAGGTATTGGTGAGGCCACACCTGGAATACTGCATGCAGTTTTGGTTTCCATATTCAAGAAAGGATATACTTGCTTTGGAGGCAGTTCAGATAAGGTTCACTAGGTTGATTCCGCGGATTAAGGGTTTGACTTATGAGGAAAGGTTGAGTAGGTTGGGCCTCTACTCATTGGAATTCAGAAGAATGAGAAGTGAGTTTATCAAAACGTATAAGATTATGAGGGGGCTTGACAAGGTGGATGCAGAGATGATGTTTCCACTGATGGGGGAGACTAGAACTAGAGGGCATTGATCTTAGAATAAGGGGCCGCCCATTTAAAACAGAGATGAGGAAAAATTTCTTCTCTCAGAGGGTTGTAAATATGTGGAATTCGTTGCCTCAGAAAGCTGTTGAAGCTGGGACATTAAATAAATTTAAGACATAAATAGACAGTTTCTTAAATGATAAGGGTATAATGTAAAGTCCTGTCCCCTAAGTACAGATTCTCATGAGGCATATAGTGAAGTCAAGGTCACTCTGGACCTGCACCTTTATTCCACAGCTCTGGAATGCTGCACTTGCCTGAGACCTGTCCTTATATACCTGTCCCTTGCAAGTGCACCCCTGCTGGTAAGGTACGCTGGTGGTTACAGGTCATATCTTATTACAGTCATGTATAGCATGTTAGGATACAGTTATATATAATAATGTAAGATACATGACATCACCCTCCCCCAAGGTCTTATTGTCTTTATAGGTTCAGTCTCTCAGGTGGGCTACACTCTCGCGTGGAGCGTCTCAGTTGTGGTTCAGTTGTTTGCCTTGGTGTCTGTTTTTCTTTGGATGTGGTTGCTGGTATCTCGCCTGGGCTGTCTGTTTCGATTGGTGTGATTGTTGTTGACTCGCCTGGGCTGTCTGTTGGGATTGCCCTTTCCTCAGGTTGTTCCCTCTGTCTGTCCACCAGGTGTGGTGCGAGTTCCACATTGTAGTCTGCCTCTGGTTCCGCAGTGTTGTTGGTAAATCTGCTTTTGATTTGGTCTACATGCCTCCGGCAGGTTTTGCCATTGTCCATTTGTACTACCAGTAGCCTGTTTCCTTCTTTGCCCGTTACTGTCCCTGCAAGCCATTTGGGACCCCTGCCATAGTTTAGTACAAACACTTTGTCCCCTATCTCATTCCATCTCCCCCTCGAATTTCTGTCATGGTACTCAGTCAGCTTACGGTGCTTTGCCTCAACGATTTCGTGCATGTCTGGGAGGATTAATGAGAGCCTTGTTTTTAAAGTCCTTTTCATCAACAGTTGCGCGGGGGGGATCCCAGTCAGTGAGTGCAGACGAGATCTGTATGCCAGCAGCAGTCACGACAGGTGACCCTGCAGCGTGGGACCTTGTATTTTAAGCATGCCTTGTTTAATGATTTGCACTGTTCTCTCCACCTGGCCGTTGGAGGCCGGCTTGAACGGTGCCGTCTTGACGTGATTTATGCCGTGGTCAATTATAAAGTCTTGGAATTCTGCGCTGGTGAAGCACGGACCATTGTCACTGACCAATATGTCAGGGATTCCGTGCGTTGCAAACATGGTTGCGAGGCTCTCCTCAGTGATGGAAGTTGTGCTCGAGTTTAAAATGGTGCATTCGATCCACTTTGAACATGCATCTACAACGACAAGGAACATTTTGCCCATGAATGGGCCCACATAGTCGACATGCACCCGCGACCACGGTTTGGTAGGCCAGGGCCAGGGGCTCAGTGGAGCCTCCCTGGGGGCATTGCTGAGTTGGGAACAAATGGTGCACCTTCGGACGCAGAGCTCCAAGTCCGCGTCAATACCAGGCCACCAGACATGGGATCTGGCTATGGCCTTCATGAGAACGATCCCCGGGTGCTCGCGGTGGAGCACATGGACAAATGCCTCTCTGCCTCGCAGAGGCATGACTACTCGGTTGCCCCACATCAGGCAGTCTGCTTGTAGTGATAGCTCATGCATGCGCCTGTGAAAGGGTTTTAATTCCATGGGGCAGGCATCGCGAGCCTCTGACCAGTCACCGGTTAGCACACGTCTTTTTACTGAGGATAACGTGGGGTCCCTGGCCGTCCAGGCTCTGATTTGTCGAGCCGTCATGGGCGAACCTGTGGACTCAAAGGCATTGATTGCCATGACTATCTCACAGTCCTGTTTGTCAGACCCTTCCGTGGTCACCAGGGGTAGCCTGCTGAGCGCGTCGGCACAGTTGTCTGTGCCTGATGGTATAGTCTTAGGACGCCAGCATGAGTGCCCACCGTTGAATTCGCGCCAAGGCTTTGGCGTTTATTGCCTTGCTCTCGGATAGGAGGGACGTGAGAGGCTTGTGGTCAGTTTCTAATGCGAACTTGGCCCCGAAAAGGTATTGGTGCATCTTTTTGAGACCGTACACGCTCGCGAGCGCCTCCTTCTCTACCATTCCTTACCCACGCTCTGCCTGCGAAAGTGACCTGGAGGCATAAGCTATGGGTTGTAATTTGCCCGCACTATTGACATGTTGCAAAACGCACCCGACCCCATACGCTGATGCATCGCATGTGAGAACTAACTTTTTGCCTGGGTCAAAGAAAGTCAAAACACTGTTGGAACACAGAAGGTTGTGTACCTTATTGAAGGCGCGTTCCTGGGTGTCCCCGCAAAACCAATCGCACCCCTTCCTGAGTAGCACATGGAGAGGCTCCAGCAGCGTGCTTCAGTTCTGCATAAAGTTCCCAAAGTAATTGAGTAGCCCGAGAAAGGCGCGCAGTTCTGAGACATTCCGGGACCTGGGTGCCAGGCGAATTGCTTCTGTTTTGGACTCTGTTGGGCGGATTCCATCAGCGGCAATCCTTCTGTCCAAAAATTCAACCTCGGGTGCGAGAAACAGGCACTTGGATTTCTTTACTCGTAGGCGTTCCCGATCCAACCGCTTTAGTACTTCCTCCAAATTACGGAGAATGGGAGTCGGTGTCCCTGCCCGTGATAAGTATGTCGTCTTGAAATACAACCGTCCCCGGGATGGACTTGAGCAGACTCTCCATGTTGCGCTGGAATAAGACAGCTGCTGACCTGATGCCGAATAGGCATCGATTGTACATGAAAAGGCCTCGATGTGTGTTGATGGTGGTGAGTAGCTTGGATTCCTCGGTCAATTCTTGCGTCATATATGCAGATGTGAGGTCTAAATTTGAGAAAAGTTTACCTCCAGCCAATGTGGCAAGTAAGTCCTCCGCTCTGGGCAGCGGGTACTGGTCCTGTAGGGAGACTCTGTTGATGGTAGATTTGTAGTCCCCACAGATTCGTACGGATCCATCAGGCTTCATGACTGGGACGATGGGACTTGCCCAATCGCTAAATTACATAGTTGATATAATGTCTTCCCGCTGAAGCCTGTCTAGTTCATGTTCAATCTTTTCCCTCATCACATAGGGTACAGCTCTGGCCTTGTGATGGACCAGTCTAGCATCCCCCCTGTGTGATGTCGATTTTGACTTTGGCCCCTTTGAAAGTGCACACACCTGGCTGAAAGAGATGTTCAAATCGCTTTATAACTGTTGAGCAGGAGGTCCATTCCTCTAATGACATGGCATGGACATCATCCCATTTCCAGTTTTATTTTGCCAGCCAGCTTCTCCCCAGCAATGCTGGGGGGTCTCCGTGGACAATCCACATGGGAAGTTGGTTCACTGTCCCTTTGTGTGTGACAGAGAGCATGGCGCTGCTGAGGATTGGTATGACTTCTTTGGTATAGGTCCTTAGTCTGGTGTCAACACTTGTGAGTTTTGGTCTGTCTCTTTTATGCGGCCACAATTGTTCAAATTGATGAGCGCCCCTGAGAGATTGATTCGCTCCCGTATCCAGCTCCATGTTGACAGATATCCCATTGAGTAGGACCCTCATCATTATAGGACGTGTCCTGTTGTAGGAGCAGGGGCCATTGATCGTGTTGACCCGCTGTACATCGGTGTCCCGGGTACTGTCCCCACCATCTTCTGGTCCGCTTTCTGACCCATCCGATTCGTATACCAGCCGAGCTGCTGTTTTTTTGCACATATCGGCCAAATGCCTGTATATTCACAATTTCTGCAAACAGCCTGCTGAAATCGACATCCCCTTGACGAGTGCCCACCCCCACACCTCCAGCACAGACCTGTTCCATTGTTCAAAGTGTTTCCAAAGAATGAGCTGCGTCTGGCTGATCTCTATTGAGCTTCTCTCAGTTTGTAGTTGATTGCTCGCATTGTGGGTTGATGAGGTGTGAACGGCCGTTCCTGTGGCCCTTGATGGCTTCTGCCTGCTGTCGAGAGCCTGTTCGCCCGATTTTGTCTGTGTGTGGGGGTAGCAGCTTGTTTAGTGCTGTGAACTTCTTGTTCCGATATTTCGTTAGTTGTCGTACCTGCATTGTAAATCAACCTTGTTTCTTCTTCCCCTACCAAGAATGTCTGTGCAACCAATGATCAGGTTCTTGGTCTCTATGAGCTTTCGGAATATGCCTGCGTGGCCTACTCCTTCAATGAAAAAGTCTCTCAGCATTTCTCTCCTCAGTTCATCGGAGAACTCACATAAACTAGCCAACCTCCGAAGTTCCGCCACGAAGTCGGCTATGCTCTGGCCCACACAGTGTCTGTCGTTGTAGAACCTGTGTGTGGCCATATGTAGGCTGCTCACTGGCTTCAGGTGGTCTCTTACCAGTGTGCTCAATTCTTCAAACAACTTGCTTGCTGGTTTTTCGGGTGCCAACAGATCCTTCATTAAAGCATATGTTTTCGAGCCACAGCCGTTCAAAAGATGGGCTCTTCTCTTGTCTGCCTTATCGTCGCCTAACCCGTCTTTGGTTACAAAGCTTTGCTGGAGCCTTTCTATAAAGTCCTCCCAATTGTCTTCCGCATTTTACTTTTCATCTGATCCGTTGTTCACCATTTTGTGGATTCTGTAATCCCGTAACTCGTCGCCTGTAAAGTCCAGTCCCCTCAGTACAGATTCACATGAGGCATGTAGTGAAGTCAAGGTCACTCTGGACCTGCACCTTTATTTCACAGCTCTGGAATGCTGCACTTGCCTGAGGTCTGTCCTTATATACCTGTCTCTTGCAAGTGCACCCCTGGTGGTAAGGTATGCTGGTGGTTACAGGTCATATCTTATTACAGTCATGTATGGCATGTTAGAATATAGTTATATGTAATAATGTAAGATACATGACAGATAAGGTGTTATGGGGAGCGGGTGGGGAAGTGGAGCTGAGTCTATGATCAGATCAGTCATGATCTTATTGAATTGCGGAGCAGGCTCAAGGGGCAGTATGCCCTAGTCCTGTTCCTATTTCTTATGTTCTTATGTTCTTTGAACCTCCTCTGAACTGCTTCCAAAGCAAGTATATCCTTTCGTGAATATAGATACCAAAACTGTATGCAGTATTCCATGTGTGACCTCACCAACACCTTATATAGCTGTAGTAAGATTTCCCTGCTTTTGTACTCCATCCCCTTTGCAATAAAGGCCTAGATGCCATTGGTCTTCCTAATCACTTGCTGTACCTGCATACTATCCTTCTGCGTTTCATGCACAAGTACCCACAGGTGCCGTTGCAATGCTGTACTGTGGCACTTTGCAATCTTTCTCCATTTAAATAATAACTTGCTCTTTGATTTTTTTTCTGCCTGACCTAACACTTTCCAACATTATGCTCCATCTGGCAAATTTTTGCCCACTCACTTAGTGTGTCTATTTTCTTTTGCAGATTTTTTGTGTCCTCCTCACACATTCTTTTCCTCACATCTTTGTATCGTCAGCAAACTTGGCCACATTACATTCGGTACTTTCTTCCCAGTCATTAATAAAGATTGTAAATAGTTGGGGTCCCAGCACTGATCCCTGTGGCACCGCACTAGTTACTGATTGCCAACCCGAGAATGAACCATTTATCCTGACTCATTATTTTCTGCTAGTTAGCCAATCCTCTATCCATGCTAATATATTACCCCCAACCCTGTGAACTTTTATCTTGTGCAGTAACCTTTTATGTGGCACCTTGTCAAATGCCTTCTGGAAGTCCAAATACACCACATCCACTGGTTCCCCTTTATCCACCCTGTTTGTTACATCCTCAAAGAATTCCAGCAAATTTGTCAAACATGAGTTGCCCTTCATAAATCCATGCTGACTCGTCCTGACTGAATTATGCTTTTCCAAATTTCCTGCTACTGCTTCGTTAATAATGGACTCCAGCATTTTCCCAATGACAGATGTTAGGCTAACTGGTCTATAGTTTCCTGCTTTTTGTCTGCCTTCTTTTTTAAATAGGGGTGTTACATTTGTATTTTTCCAATCTGTTGGGACCTCACCAGAAACCAAGGAATTTTGGTAAATTACAACCAATGCATCCACTATCCCTGACGTTACTTCTCTTAAGACCCTGGGATGCAAGCCATCAGGTCCAGGGGAATTATTTGCCTTTAGTCCCATTATCTTATGGAGTACCATCTCCTTAGTGATTGTGATTGTGTTAAGTTCCTCCCCGTCATATAGCCCTTTGACTGTCCACTGTTGGGATATTGTTAGTGTCCTTTACCTTAAAGACAGGTACAAAATATTTGTTCCAAGTTTCTGCCATCCCCTTGTTCCCCATTACTAATTCACCCGTCTCGTGCTCTAAGGGACCAATATTTACTTTAGCCACTCTTTTCCTTTTTATATACCTGTAGAAACTCCTGCTTTCTGTTTTTATATTTCGTGCTAGTTTACTTTCATAGTCTATCTTCCCTTTCTTAATCATTTTTTTAGTCATTCTTTGCTGGCTTTTTAAAGCTTCCCAGTCTTCTGTCCTCCCGCTAGTTTTGGCCACTTTGTATGCCCTTGTTTTTAATTGGATACCGTCCTTTATTTCTTTAGTTAGCCACGGATGGCTATCTTTTCTTTTACACCCTTTCTTCCTCACTGGAATATATTTTTCTTGAGAGTTGTGAAATATCACCTTATATGTATGCCACTGTTCATCAACCGCCCTGCACTTTAATCTATTTTCCCAGTCCACTTTAGCCAACTCTGCCCTCATATCTTCATAGTCTCCTTTATTTAAGCTTAGTACATTGGTTTGAGATCCAACTTTCTCACCCTCCATCTGATTTTGAAATTTAACCATGCTATGATCACTCATTCCAAGGGGATCCTTTACTAAGAAATTGTTTATTAATCCTGTCTCATTACATAGGACCAGATCTACGATAGCCTGCTCCCTGGTTGGTTCTGTTACATACTGCTCCAGGAACCCATCCCTTATGTACTCTATGAACTCTCCCTCAAGGCTACCCTGATCAAATTGATTTGTCAATCAAAGTGCCGTTGCACCTCTGTTGTAGTTATGTGCTTGTTTGGCATGGTTCCTTTCTTTGTTGATGATGATGTTGTGTAAGATTTTTAGTTTGAGTAGTTCAGTTGCAATTAGGAGGCTGACTTTGTGCAGTGACCGAGTAAGCATTGTGCTGACAAACTATCAAGGCCTTCCATTGATGTGTTTCACCAGATGAGAATGTTCATGTAGAAGTCACCACAGTCTGTCTTTGTCTTCATGATTAAACACTTAATTATGTTCTCAAACTTTCCGTTGCTTTGTTGATATTCTGGTGTGCATGTTGTGTGATTGATTGCATATTTTGTGGCATATTAAAATGTAGTTCGTCATCAGACAAGCAGCTTTCTTCAATGCAGATCCAGGACTGTAGACCTCCTAGCTGGAGGGCGCTATATATTATATCGATACCTCGCAGCTAGAGGGCGCAATGATGGCCAACTTGTGAAGCCAACCACGATGAAATGGGATAGTTGCACTGGCATTCCTCCCAAGCGGTCAAGGAAGCAGAACCGTTGCTTCAGTAGCCCGATGGTCTGTTCAATAAGGTTCCTCGCATCAGCAAAGCTCTCATTATGACTGCTGGCCATGAGTGCTGGGGCTGGGGCTGCAGAGGGGATAGCGCTTGACTTCAAGCAGCCACCCTTAGGTTTGATGTGCAGGCTGGAAGAATGATGGGACAATGGACTGGCGCAGGATGAAGGCATCGTGGCTCCTTCCAGGATACCAGGCATTCACCATCATGATCTGGTCACACATCAACTGCACAATAAGCCTTTGAGGTTGCAGTACATCTTCAGATTGATATGCTACACCCGCAAAGCAACTTTTGTCCAGTCGATGGCACTCTGCACCATATGGAAGCCCAATATCCTGCAAAGCAACATCCGTGCTCCTGCAGCTTCTCTGTGTTCAGAGAGAAGACAATGAAGTACTTTCATCTGGAGCCCCTGTGATGTCCTGGATGCAGTGATGGATGATGAACTGCAAGATTTTAGCTATGTCTCCTGCTCCAGACTAGAAAGAACTTGTTGCAAAATAATTTAGGGTCACAGTGACCTTGAGGGCCACTGGCAGCGCCGTCGTCATCCTGCTCTGAGGCTGCAGGTCTGGTTCTCGGAGATGGCAGACTCTGTGACTACAGCATTGGTGATGCAGAGCCTCCTAATACATTGCTCCAGGTTTAAGTGCAGTTAGGAGACGTGCACTTGAAATATCCTACGTGGGTAAGACCTCAAGTTGAGAGCCGACCTGCCCCATCTCCTCCCTCTGAGAGCAGTTTGTCCTCCTCTTCACTGTCTCTGATCAATCTCACTGTCATACTCAAACATGAGAGGGGCTGCAAGTAGAGCCCACATGAATGGGAGGAAGTGGACTGAGTAGAACCTTTGAATTCAGAAATAAGACATTCTCCAATTGCAGCACCACTCCCTGTCACCTCAACAACCTAAAATAACTGTAGCAAGCTTCGAAAAGTTGCACAAACTTACACACAGCCAGTAGAAATCATAAGGAAAGTCAGCTACAAATTGTTGCTAATCCCTTTACTTAGCGCTGGTGGGGGTTCCTCCTGCAGCTGAACTCGTGTTCAGTTCTTCTGTGATTTGGAGAGGGCATTAAACATAGCGGCAATATTGAAAATAGCAGTTCCATTGTCAATGACGACTTGATCAGCCACATTATAATTTCTCTAATGAGTGCAGGCAATGGCCGCACTGCTGACCTGCCCAATATGATGGCTGTGGCAGGACCTGCTGGAAGTGGGCAGAATCGAGTTGGCTGCCATTTTTTCTCCAAAAGCGACCTGATCAGCTGGCACAAAGGTGCCGAATTTCACGTCCAGCTTGCCTTTCAGAAACAATGGTGGAAACATCTAAAATAGCTTTACAAGGACCATAGGAAAAGAATGTTAGTGGGATAAGGCAGAATAATAGGATTAAATCGAGGACAGTTTCAGAGAGTCCAATGGGCTGAATTATCTTCTTCTTTGATGCACAATTATTTACTTCTACTTGTCGAAGGATACGCACATTGCTCTTGGGAGATTATGTTGTGTGATAGTGGGGCTAAATTTGCGCCCCCATTTGGATGTGCACTCGCCGTAGGGGTCCCGCGCGTTCCGAGTTTAGGCATGCACAGCGCATGCACTGAAAACCGGAACTTGCTATCCGTTAAGAATCCTTTTCACAGATCATACAATCCAAAAGAAGTGCGCCAATGCGGGTGGAAACATAGAAACATAGAAACATAGAAAATAGGTGCAGGAGTAGGCCATTTGGCCCTTCGAGCCTGCACCACCATTCAATAAGATCATGACTGATCATTCACCTCAGTGCCCCTTTCCTGCTTTCTCTCCATACCCCTTGATCCCTTTAGCTGTAAGGGCCATATCTAACTCCCTCTTGAATATATCCAATGAACTGGCATCAACGACTCTCTGCGGCAGAGAATTCCACAGGTTAACAATTCTCTGAGTGAAGAAGTTTCTCCTCATCTCAGTCCTAAATGGCTTACCTTTTATCCTTAGACTTTGCCTCTGGTTCTGGACTTCCCCAACATCGGGAACATCCTACCTGCATCTAACCTGTCCAGTCCCGTCAGAATTTTATATGTTTCTATGAGATCCCCTCTCATCCTGCTAAACTCCAGTGAATACAGGCCAAGTCGATCCAGTCTCTCCTCATATGTCAGTCCTGCCATCCCGGGAATCAGTCTGGTGAATCTTCACTGCACTCCCTCAATAGCAATAACGTCCTTCCTCAGATTAGGAGACCAAAACCTAACACAATATTCCAGGTGAGGCCTCACCAAGGCCCTATACAACCGCAGTAAGACCTCCCTGCTCCTATACTCAAATCCCTTAGCTATGAAGGCCAACATACCATTTGCCTTCTTCACAGCCTGCTGTATCTGCATGCCAGCTTTCAATGGTTGATGAACAATGACACCCAGGTCTCATTGCACCTCCCCTTTTCCTAATCTGCAGCCATTCAGATAATATTCTGCCTTTGTGTTTTTTACCCCAAAGTGGATACCCTCACATTTATCCACATTTTACTGCATTTGCCATGCATTTGCCCACTCACATAACCTGTCCAGGTTACCCTGCAGCCTTTAGCGTCGTCCTCACAGCTCACACCGCCACCCAGCTTAGTGACATCGGCAAACTTGGAGATATTACACTCAATTCCTTCATCTAAATCATTAATGAATATTGGAAAGAGCTGAGTTCCCACCATTGAGCCCTGCGGCACCCCACTAGTCACTGCCTGCCATTCTGATAAGGACTTGTTTATCCCGACTCTCTGCTTCCTGACTGCCAACCAGTTATCTATCCACGTCAGTACATTACCGCCAATACCATGTGCTTTAATTTTGCACACCAATCTCTTGTGTGGGACCTTGTCAAAAGCCTTTTGAAAGTCCAAATACACCACATCCACTTGTTCTCCCTTGTCCACTCTACTAGTTACATCCTCAAAAAATTCCAGAAGATTAGTCAAGCATTATTTCCCTTTCATAAATCCATGCTGATTTGGACCGATCCTGTCACTGCTTTCCTAATTGATTCTGACATTTTGCCCACTACTGATGTCAGGCTAGCCGGTCTATAATTACCCACTTTCTTTCTCCCTCCTTTTTTAAAAAATGGTGTTACATTAACTACCCTCCAGTCCATAGGAACTGATCCAGAGTTGATAGACTGTTGGAAAATGGTCACCAATGCTTTCACTATTTCTCGGGCCACTTCCTTAAGTACTCTGGGATGCAGACTATCAGGCCTCGGGAATTTATTGGCCTTCAATCCCATCAATTTCCCGCCTAATATGGATTTCCTTCAGTTCCTCCTTCTCACTAGACCCTCGGTCCCTTAGTATTTCCGGAAGGTTATTTGTGTCTTCCTTCGTGAAGACAGAATCAAAGTATTTGTTCGACTGGTCTGCCATTTCTTTGTTCCCCATCATAAATTCACCTCAATCTAATGCAAGAAGGGACTTACATTTGTCTTCACTAAACTTTTTCTCTTCACATATCTAAAGAAGCTTTTGCAGTCAGTTTTTATGTTCCAGCAAGATCCTCTCGTACTCTATTCCCCCCCGCACCCCCTAATTAAACCCTTTGTCGTCCTCTGCTGAATTCTAAATTTCTCCCAGTCCTCAGGTTTGCTGCTTTTTCTGGCCAATTTATGTGCCTCTTCCCTAGATTTAACAATATCCTTAATTTCCCGTGTTAGCCACAGTTGAGCCACCTTCCCTGTTTTATTTTGGCTCCAAACAGGGATGTACAATTGTTGAAGTTCATCCATTTGATCTTTAAATGTTTGCCATTGCCTATCCACCATCAACCCTTTAAGTATCATTCGCCAGTTTATTCTAGCCAATTCGCATCTCATACCTTTGAAATTACCTTTGCTTAAGCTCAGGACCCTAGTCTCTGAATTAACTGTGTCACTCTCCATCTCAATAAAGAATTCTACCATATTATGTTCACTCTTCTCCCAGGGGCCTTGCACAACAAGATTGCTGATTAGTCCTTTCTCATTACACATCACCCAGTCTAGGATGGCCAGCCCTTTGTTGGTTCCTCGACATATTTGTCTAGAAAACCATCCCTAATACACTCCAAGAAATCCTCCTCCACCGTATTGCTACCAGCTTGGTTAGCACAATCTATATGTAGTTTAAAATCGCCCATGATAACTGCTGTACCTTTATTGCACGCATCCCTAATTTCTTGTTTGATGCTGTCCCCAACCTCACTACTACTGTTTGGTGTTCTGTACACAACTCCCACTAGCGTTTTCTGCCCTTTGGTATTCCACAGCTTCACCCATACAGATTCCACATCATCCAAGCTAATGTCCTTCCATACTATTGGGTTAATTTCCTCTTTAACCAGCAATGCTCCCCAACCTCCTTTTCCTTTCTGTCTATCCTTCCTGAATGTTAAATACCCCTGGATGTTAAGTTCCCAGCCTTGGTCACCCTGGAGCCATGTCTCCGTGATGTCAATTATATCATATTCATTAATCGCTGCCTGTGCAGTTAATTCATCCACCTTTTTACGATACTCCTCGCATTGAGGCACAGAGCTTTCAGGCTTGTCTTTTTAACACGCTTGGCCCCTTTTGAATTTTGCTGTAATGTGGCCCTTTTTGATTTTTGCCTTGGGTTTCTCTGCCCTCCACTTTTACTTTTCTTCTTTCTATCTTTTGCTTCTGCCCCCATTCTACTTCCCTCTGTCTTCCTGCATAGGTTCCCATCCACCTGCCATATTAGTTTAATCCCTCCCCAGCACCACTAGCAAACACTCTCCCTAGGACATTGGTTCCAATCCTGCCCAGGTGCAGACCGTCCGGTTTGTACTGGTCCCACCTCCCCCAGAACCGGTTCCAATTTCTCAGGAATTTGAATCCCTCCCTCCTGCACCACTCCTCAAGCCATGTATTCATCTGAGCTATCCTGCGATTCCTACTCTGACTGGCATGCGGCACTGGTAGCAATCCTGAGATTACTACCTTTTAATTTAATTTTTAATTTTTAATTACTTTTTAATTTAACTCCTAGCACCCTAATTTGACCTTGTAGGACCTCATCCCGTGTTTTACCTATATCGTTGGTACCTATAAGTACCACGACAACTGGCTTTTCACCTTAGATCTCCTTGCCATTGGACCAAGACCATGCTCTGTCAAGTTCGTGTGGTAGCTGTTGCACAATGACCATCCCACGTTTAAAGAATTAATGCACAGGCATCTTCCACCCTTTAAAATGAAGTTCGGCACCTGGAACATCAGGACCCTCATTTGGTCTCATCTGTCACCTTAGAACTCATTTTAGTGTGGAAGCAAATCAACCTCAACTCCAGGGGACTGCCGAAGGAAAGAGATGTCCAGCGGGGGTACTTGCACCTGGTGGGTGCGCGTGACCCTTCCCATCTTAAAGGCAACCTAAGCTCTTTCGTCTTGGTTGCAGTTCACCTAGGAGAAGGAACTCTGAAGGTAAAAATCATGCGGAAGGCAGTAACAAACTACCTCAGCGACTCTACCCTAGTAAGTACATAATGGCCCAGAAATCACAGCCTCCCCGGCTCCGTACTGAGTGTCTATGGACCTGGAAAGGCATCTCAAAATCCGGTTTTCAGCGCACAATGCGCATGCGCTGAAAACCGGCTTTTCCGATCTGTCAACAAACAGCTTGACAGATCCTCCGCATCTCGGGAGCGAGGACATTCGCATGGGCAAGATTGCAGTATTTACCCATATCTTGCCTGTTTGCGTAAAAAGAAGACTTCTCTTCTTCAAGGTGGTCTCCCTGCTATAAAGAATCGACATCCTGTAAGATTTCTAAATCTTTGGCAGTAAATTTGACAGTGAGGCAATTCTTCTAAAACAATTGGAACAGTTTATTAAAAAAACACACTCACATGCACATCCACCTTAGTTACAACAGTTACAATGAGGTTACAATAAAGAGTGATATACGTTACTTCCCTTTGGTTGGCTGGTTCAGGAGAGAGAGAAAAGTCTTTTGCTGAGTTCTTTATACCTCTCAAAGACATTGTCCCTCAGAAAGCCTCACGATTGGACTTTGGTTCCAGGGCAGCTCCTTATTCGCTCTCCTCACACATGTGGCTGTCTGGCCTGGCTCAACCATCTTTTGATTAATTTAAATGTCTTTCCAATACACAAAACCCATGCGGCAGCTCTGTGGGCTTCCATTTTGTTTCTTTCAAAATTCAGCTCATGCTGGCAAACTGTGGGCTTTCATTTTGTTTCAATACAAACAGGCCTTTCCGTATAACCGATACTTTTAACATTTATACATACACGGAATCAATTTTAATGATTAAGAAACACTTTTATTCTTACAACCCGCCAATATAGCGACCTCAGATGAAACCTCGGTTCAACCGATCTTTATTCAAGCATGCAGGGGAAAAGTTCAAGAATGAACCTTTTAATAAAAAAGGGTTTCTACATGCATAGTTATACAGTTTTTCAAGGTGTGCGATCCTCCTACAAAACTTCTATGACCACCGATTGGCCTACAGCTTATCAGCGGAGCTTTATTGATTGGAGACCTTAATCAGACTGGCTGCTGAGAAGTTTCCCAACCTGTCTATCTCCCAAAACATGTCAACCTTCTGGAATGTGTTGTTCAACAGTGTTAACTTTGGAGGAGATGGCGCGGGAGTCCGGGGTAGGCCTAAAGAAGGCCCAACGTCGAACAGCGGCGGGAGATCAGAGGAGGCGGCACGGGAGTCCAGGGCAGGCCTATAAAAGGCCCAATGTCGAGCAGCGGTGGGAGATCGGAGGAGGCGGCGCGAGAGTGCGGGGCGGGCCTATAAAAGGCCCAACGTCAAACAGCGGTGGGAGATCGGAGGAGGCCTGCTGGGTCAGGGTGAGAAGGCAAAAAAGAAGTAAAAGTAAATCGAAGGGTGACGTCACAGTCAAGGGGGTAAGTGATTGGCTGGTGATTGGTGAATAGTTTTTCTTCTTTTTCATTTCCTTTATCAGTAGTAACCTTTGGCATTGTTGCCAAATTAAGTTAATCTGAGGGTTAAGTCATGGCGGGAGAGCCCAGTCCCATGTCATGCTCCTCCTGTGCTATGTGGGAGCTCAGGGACTCTTCCAGTGTCCCTGATGACTATATGTGCAGGAAGTGTATCCAGCTGCAGCTCCTGTCAGACTGCATTGCGGCACTGGAGCTACATATGGATTCTCTGGAGCATCCGCGATCCTGAGGATATCGTGAATAGCATGTTTAGTGAGTTGGTCACACGGCAGCTAAAGGTTACTCAGGTATATAGGGAATGGGTGACCATCAGGAAGAGCAGTGGAAGGAAGGTAGTGCAGGGGTCCCCTGCAGTCATCCCCCTCCAAAACAAACATACAGCTGTTGGGGGGATGACACATCAGGGGAGGGCAGCAGCAGACAAGTTCATGGCACCATGGGTGACTCTGCTGCACGGGAGGGCAGGAAGAAGAGTGAGAGAGCTATAGTGGCAGGGGATTATATTGTAAGGGGAATAGATAGATGTTTCTGTGGCCGCAATCGAGACACCAGGATAGTATGTTGCCTCCCTGCTACAAGGGTCATGGATGTCTCGGAGCAGCTGCAGGACATTTTGGAGGGGGAGGGTGAACAGCCAGTTGTCGTGGTAGATATAGGCACCAACAATATAGGTAAAAAAGGGATTGAGGTCTTACAAGCTGAATTTTAGGAGCTAGGAGTTAAATTAAAAAGTAGGACCTGAAAGGTAGTAATCTCAGGATTGCTATCAGTGCCACATGCTAGTCAGAATTGGAATTGCAGGATAGCTAAGATGAATATGTGGCTTGAAGAAAGGTGCAAGTGGGAGGGATTCAAATTCCTGGGACATTGCAGCCGGTTCTGGGGGAGGTGGGACCAGTATAAACTGGACGGTGTGCACCTGGGCAGGACCGGAACCAATGTTCTAGGGGGAGTGTTTGCTAGTGCTGTTGGGGAGGGATTAAACTAATATGGCAGGGGGATGGGAACCTATGCAGCAAGACAGAGGGAAGTAGAATGGGGGCAGAAGCAAAAGATAGAAAGAAGAAAAGTATAAGTGGAGGACAGAGAAACCCAAGGCAAAAATCAAAAAGGGCCACATTACAGGAAAATTCTAAAGGGGCCAAGCATGTTAAAAAGACAAGCCTGAAAGCTCTGTGCCTCAATGCGAGGAGTATTCGTAATAAGTTGGAAAAATTAACTACGCAGGAATCTATTAATGAATACGATATAATTGGCATTAGGGAGACATGGCTCCAGGGTGACCAAGGCTGGGAATTCAACATCCAGGGGTATTCAACATTCAGGAAGGATAGACAGAAAGGTAAAGGAGGTGGAGTAGTGTTGCTGGTTAAAGAGGAAATTAACCCAATAGTATTGAAGGACATTAGCTTGGATGATGTGGAATCTGTATGGGTAGAGCTGCGGAATAACAAAGAGCAGAAAATGCTAGTGGGAGTTGTGTACAGACCACCAAACAGTAGTAGCGAGGTTGGGGACAGCATCAAACAAGAAATTAGGCGTGCATACAATAAGCGTACAGCAGTTATCATGGGTGACTTTAATCTACATATAGATTGGGCTATCCAAACTGGCAGCAATACGGTGGAGGAGGATTTCCTGGAGTGTATAATGGATGTTTTTCTAGACCAATATGTCAAGGAACCAACTAGAGGGCTGGCCATCCTAGACTGGGTGATGTGTAATGAGAAAGGGATTAATCAGCAATCTTGTTGTGTGAGGCCCATTGGGAAAGACTGATTATAATATGGTAAAATTCTTTATTAAGTTGGAGAGTGGCACAGTTAATTCAGAGACTAAGGTCCTGAACTTAGGGAAAGGTAACTTTGATGGTATGAGACGTGAATTGGCTAGAATAGATTGCCGAATGATATTTAAAGGGTTGATGGTGGATAGGCAATGGCAAACATTTAAGGATCACAAGGATGAACTTCAACAATTGTACATCCCGGTCTGGAGTAAAAATAAAACGGGGAAGGTGGCTAACAAGGGAAATTAAGGATAGTGTTAAATCTAAGGAAGAGGCATATAAATTTGCCAGAAAAAGCAGCAAAATTGAGGATTGGGAGAAATTTAGAATTCAGCAGAGGAGGACAAAGGTTTATTCGGAGGGGGGAAATAAAGTATGATAGGAAGCTTGCTGGAACATAAAAACTGACTGCAAAAGCTTCTATAGATATGTTAAGAGAACAAGATTAGTGAAGACAAATGGAAGTCCCTTGCAGTCAGATTGAGGTGAATTTATAATGGGGAACAAAGAAATGGCAGAGCAATTGAACAGATACTTTGGTACTGTCTTTACGAAGGAAGACACAAATAACCTTCCGGTAATACTAGGGTACCAATGGTCTAGCAAGAAGGAGGAACTGAAGGAAATTCTTATTAGTCTGGAAATTGTGTTTGGGAAATTGATGGGATTGAAGGCCGATAAATCCCCAGCGCCTGATAGCCTGCATCCCAGAGTATTTAAGGAAGTCGCCCTAGAAATAGTGCATGCATTGGTGATCATTTTCCAACAGTCTATCGATTCTGGATCGGTTCCTATGGACTGGAGGGTAGCTAATGTAACACCACTTTTTAAGAAAGGAGGGAGAGGGATAACGTGGAATTATAGACCAGTTAGCCTGACATCAGTCGTGGGGAAAATGTTGGAATCAATTCCATTAATGATGAATTAGCAGCGCATTTGGAAAGCAGTGACAGGATCGGTCCAAGTCATCATGGATTTATGAAAGGGAAATCATGCTTGACAAATCTTCTGGAATTTTTTTGAGGATATAACTGGTAGAGTGGATACGGGAGAACCAGTGGATGTGGTGTATTTGGACTTTCAAAAGGCTTTGGACAAGGTCCCACACAAGAGATTGGCGTGAAAAATTAAAGCACATGGCATTGGGGGTAATGTATTGTTGTGGATAGAGAACTGGTTGGCAGACAGGAAGCAGAGAGTCGGGATAAATGGGTCCTTTTCAGAATGGCAGTCAGTGACTAGTGGGCTACTGCAGGGCTCAGTGCTTGGGCGCCAGCTATTCAAAATATACATCAATGATTTAGAGAAAGGAAATGAGTGTAATATCTCCAAGTTTGCCGATGTCACTTAGCTGGGTGGTGGTGTGAGCTGCAAGGAGGATGCTAAGAGGCTGCAGGTTGACTTGGACAGGTTAGGTGAGTGGGCAAATGCATTGCAGATGCAGTATAATGTGGATAAATGTGAGGTTATCCACTTTGGTGGCAAAAGCACAAAGGCAGAATATTATCTGAATGGCGGCAGATTAGGAAAAGGGGAGGTGCAATGAGACCTGGGTGTCATGGTACATCAGTCATTGAAAGTTGGCATGCAGGTACAGCAGGCGGTAAAGAAGGCAATTGGTATGTTGGTCTTCATAGCTAGGGGATTTGAGTATAGGAGCAGGAAGGTCTTACTGCAGTTGTACAGGTCCTTGGTGAGGCCTCACCTGGAATATTGTGTTCAGTTTTGGTCTCCTAATCTGAGGAAGGGCGTTCTTGCTATTGAGGGAGTGCAGTGAAGGTTCACCAGACTGATTCCCGGTCTGACATATGAGGAGGACGTGGATCGACTGGGCCTGTATTCACTGGAGTTTAGAAGAATGAGAGTGGATCTCATAGACACATAGAAAATATTGATGGGACTGGACAGGTTAGATGCAGGAAGAATGTTCCCGATGTTGTGGAATTCCATAAGCCGGGGACACAGTCTAAGGATAAGGGGTAAGCCATTCAGGACCGAGATGAGGAGAAACTTCTTCACTCAGAGAGTTGTTAACCTGTGGTATTCTCTGCCACAAAGAGTTGTTCATGTCAGTTCGTTGGACATATTCAAGAGGGAGTTAGATATGGCCCTTACAGCTGAAGCGATCAAGGGGTATGGAGAGAAAGCAGGGAAGGGATACTGAGGTGATGATCAGCAATGATCGTTTTGAATGGTGGTGCAGGCTCGAAGGATCGAATGGCCTACTCCTGCACCTATTTTCTATGTTTCTATGTTTCTATGCCTCAGTTCCTCATGACGTGTTGATGAACCTTGCTTCCCAGTGTTTGCTATTATGTTCCCATGCACCTGGTTTCTTATCCCTTTCCCAAGAGAACTCCAATCAAAACTATCTTGTTCCCATGGGTGGAACTGTTGCTATAATCTATGTTTCCAGACATATCAATTCACTACCTTCAGTATCAACTTTAGTGACCATCTGTCTGTCTACTTCCACTTTGGTGACAATACTTTATCCTCTTACAATACTCTACCCCCTGACAATCCCCCCTCATGGCCCTTGGCTATATGCCTAAGATAGGCCATTTCCCAATCTATTCTTCATGGGTGAGCTTCCAGGGTTGTCCTTTCGCTTGGGTAGCGCTACTTCCCGAACTGCAGGACCCACCTGTCAGCTTTCCCATCAAGGTTATACAAGATAAGTCCTTTCGGCCGGACTGCCTATTTCCCCTTTATTCAATATTTTAACTATTGTTCATGCTATGGCCTGCCTCTTACGTTAGTTACACTTTTTATAGGCTAACAATAGCAAGATGACCAATATGATCCCTTGCACTACAACCAGCACCTGTGACATTAACCGTATCCATGAATGCACTTGCACATTAAGTCCAGCATTCCAAAACTTCATGTACCAAGGCTGACTAGCCAACATTTTCTCAGTGTCCTTTTGCAGTTTGTCTATGTCTTCCATCAGGACTATACACTTCGGTCTTTGCCTCCGAATATCCTGCTCCAATCGAGTTTGTTCCTCATTCAGTTCGGGTATTGGTTCTCCTTGCGGTCTGATGACCTTCTCATATCCTTCTCGGATAATGTGTATCACTGTCCCATTGATGGTTTCTTCTTTTAGTTCAGGGTTTATAATCTACCCATTGAAATGTGTCTCGTCAAGCGGGGTAAAGCAGAAGTCAGTATTCATGATGGCGCATGAGGTATCTCCTCCCTTATTTGTGACCGTCATTTCAGTCGCCTTGGTGCTGACACACCATTCCCCATTTCCTCGTGGAACAGCAATAGTTTCGTAATCCTGTGCTGGGGGTGATGCTCAATGTGCACCTGTTAATTTGGCCATATCCATAGTAATCTTTGATCATTCGTGGTGGATCTCGACACAAAACAGCTCGGTTATTTTTATAGCAATCATCTATGCGGAAACTCTTAGTACTGTTGTTCTCTTTAATTACATAACTGGATAGGTTGTGGTAATGCACGCAAGTTTGATTTCTTATTTCCCCTATATTGTCTGTTTGGTATAGGGATCTCCCTTTGTCACATCATACTGTGGTATTGATAGTACAAAACCGATTATATTTAAATGTCCGGTTACTCATCTGACCTTTGGGACCCAAGCATGACTGTTTTTCCGCACCTCACATGCATGAGTCATGTTTTTGTCCAAGGTCCAGTTGGTAAATACATCAAGTGTTATCCAATCCGGCACCTTTCTATTTTGGAGTTGCTCTCGGTTAGGTTGTATACCACTGAGTAACTATGCTCCGTACCCTGTACAAACTATTTCTGGCTGTATGGTTCTGCTCAAGTTTCTTTCTGCTCTATTTATCAAATTTATAGTTCTGGCATGTGGGCCACTTGTAATAATTCCCTTTCCGCGCCACTACCCAGTTGTGCTGGTCCCCTTTCATTATCCTCATCCCTATCCAGTGATCCCTGTAAGGTTCATGTTAGAACATCAACTCGATCATCTACCGTGTGCAGGTCTATAGTGTTTACCGTTGCAACTCCCGCCGCGTATCCCGCGCTTACCATTTCTAATATGCCTCTTTTTCCCCGAACCCGCTTTTTACCCAACGCTCTTTCTACATTAAGCTTCATGGTTTTCGATTCAGGGTCTTCAAGTGCAGGGTTTTTATACACGCTTATAGTTTTTGGTCCGCAGAAGCTGGGGATGGTTATGTCTGCTAAGTTTAAGAATATCGTAATTATTCGCAGACGTATCCCGAAGTGGATTTTGTCTTTAGTTCTTTTCATAACTAATCCTCTGCTTGCTCCCTGTTTGAGCATCCTGGGGGTTCTGGGGTTGTTGTGGTTGGGGCTATTGTGGTGGTTAGGATCTTTATTTTACACATGAACATTCGCCATAAGGACCCATTAGCACATTGTGATTCCCTGATGGGTATGGGAATAGTCCCCTCTGCCTCTCTGGTGAGGTTACATCTTATCCAAACACACTGTGTGGATTTCCTTGGTCTGATCTATTCATGCATGTCCATGATTGGTTCTGCCATGAGTGTCCCTTATCCGGGCTTGTCCATTCCACTTCAAGTTGTCTCTTTTGGCATTTTCTGCAAAAGACTGAGTTTGTAGTGGAAATATTTCCTTGATATCCATCTGGCAACTTACCACTGGGTCATGGTATAAGATGGGGTTACTCAGTATTTCTCCTACTAAGACTAAGGTCCTGTAAAACACAACATGTTTTCCCGGTCGTCACCAGTCGGTTAGGGTCTCATGTTACGCATAACGTTTTAACTGTGTCCAATGTTTTCACCATCTGGTTCCACCTATCACCACACACGCACACATGTCGCTTACCATTATTACCTGGTGAGAGCCTATCCATTTTGGTGAGAATCCTGGCTTTTCTGGGTTTATTTTTACCATCACCTTGCTCACAACCTGTGGTATCTGAGTCTTTTGTTCCTTGGTGCCAGTTTCCAAGTCCTTGATCACTTGATGGTCTCTAGCCTGTGCTTTTAAGTCATGTAATGCTTACAGAGTTTCATCACAAACCTCCTTATCCTGTCTTTATATGGTCCTACGTCCTCGCTTCCTGTAATCAAGACTTCTGGCAGTCTCATAACCCTTCTGGTCATTAGTTCAAAGGGTGGCAGTCCTGTCGTCCGACTCGGGGTTACCCTGAGTTTCATCAGTTCTCGGGGTAATATATCTACTCATCCCCTTCCTGTCTCCTCGATTGCCTTGGCCAGGGCAGCTTTTAAGGTCCTATTCATTCGTTCCACCAATCCAGAAGATTCTGGATGGTATGGGATATGGAATTTGTTCCTGATCCCTAGTAAAGCGCAGGCCTGTTTCATCACCTTCCCTGTGAAGTGTGTACCTTGATCTGAGTCCAGCTGTAGTGGCATTCCCCATCGGTGTATTATTTCCTCTGCTAGGATCCTGGCCAAGGTTTCTGATGAACAATTTCTAGTGTTGAAAGCTTCTACCCACTTCGTAAACTGGTCTATTATAACTAGGCAGTATGTTTTCTCCTTGTTGCTGGGTAACGGTCCAGTAAAATCTATCTAAGTTTTCCCAGAGTCCATT
The DNA here is from genome assembly GCF_044704955.1 of Pristiophorus japonicus. NCBI lineage: Eukaryota > Metazoa > Chordata > Chondrichthyes > Pristiophoridae > Pristiophorus > Pristiophorus japonicus. The sequence goes on along the minus strand of NC_091977.1, from coordinate 367,255,755 downwards.
CGGTTGGGGCTGATGTCCCATTCTGACCTTTACTTTCCCTCCTGAGTTGTATTTTCCGCATGTCACGCACCTTCTATAGTGGTCCTCTATATCTCTACGCATTCCCTTCCACCACCAGCATCTGGACATCGAGCTTATCATGTAGGTTCTACCTGCATGGATATATCCGTGGTATAAATTTAGTAGGCATTCTGGAGCCACCACATTCCCATCTTTCCTCCATACCTTGTCGGTCCCTTGTTGAGCTCCTCTCTGCTTCCACCCCTTCTTTTCCTGTGGAGTGGCTTCTTCCTGTACCTTAAGCATGTTTACCTCCTCAGGCCCGATTGTACATGCTCCGACCTGGGCTTCCCCAGCCAGTGTACCTGTCTCCGCCAACTGCTTGGCTGCCTCATCTGCCCATGCGTTTCCCTGTTGGTGTTGATCGGGAATTTTTATGTGCGCTTTGACCTTTATTATTGCACACTCCTGTGGTAGGAGGGAGGTTTCCACTAATTTCTTAACAATATCCTCGTGTTTTATTGGCCCTCTTCCTGAGGTCTTGTATCCCAGTCTACTCCAGGCTTTCATGCACTACTCCAAAAGCATACCGACTGTCTGTATTGATGTTTACTCTTTTTCCCTTGGCCATCCTCAGAGCCTGGGTGAGAGCCACCAATTCAGCCACTTGAGCCGATAGGCCCCTTTCTAGCCGTCCTTCCCTTCTAACCTGTCCGCTGCTATCTACCACGGCCCATCCCATTCGTGGTGTCCCGTTAATATAGCGCCGGGACCAGTCTACATATAGATCCATGTCTGCCTCCTCAAGCAGGGTTTCACTAGCCTGACTACTCTCCTCATCTTCTCCTGTCGGGCTCCACTGATGCTCCTCTCCCTCCGTAATGATCCACCCTGCAGGGCTGTTACAGTTGTCTTTTATTATTGTTACTGTCCCATTGTGGGGTAAGAGCATTACTTCCCACCTAGCCCTTCGTGCGTCGGATACCGTTTTTAGCCTTACTGTGTTAAGCAATTCTACTAAGGTATGCTGGGTATGTAGGATAGCATGTCCTGACATTACTATTGGTTCGCTAACTCTGATGGTCTACACAGCACAGTTGAGGGCAGCAATGCACCTCGACAGTCCTGCGGCTACAGGTTGCAGTTTACCTGAGTAATATGCCACGGGACTATGCCTGTCCCCATGTAATTGAGTCACCGCCGTGTTATAATGATCTTTACTGTGGTATGTATAGATGTGAAAGGGCCTATTCTGGTCGGGTAATCCCAGGGCTGGCGCACTTGTGAGGGCTTGTTTTAACTTTACAAACGCCATTTCCTGATCAGGGCCCCAGTCCACTGGCCCTTGGGAGGGTTTCCCCCCTTTGACCAGGTCCTGTATAAGTTGGGCCATCTCGGCATATTCGGGGATAAAATTTCAGCAGTAGTTGAATAGCCCTAGTACCTGCCCAACCCCTTTCACAGTCCCTGGCCTTGGCATCGAACTAATAGCTTCCTTTCTGTCCTCAGGCATCTATCTCTTCCCTTATGTTATTATATATCCTAGATATGTTACTTCGCTACTTCCCACCTGTACCTTCCTTGGATTTATTTTTTATCCTGCATTCTGTAGAGCTCCTAGCACTGTAGTTAAAGCTATTACGTGTTGTTGTTTTGTACTGGAGGCAATAAGGATATCATTCGCATACTGCAAAAGGGTGCTTCCTTCTCCTACGTCTACTAGTTCCAAGTTTCCTGACAGTACTCGATGAAATATGTGGAATCCCTGTGGCACTCTAGTCCATGTGTATTGTTTTCCCTTTACGGTGAAGGCAAATTTCCCTTGGGACTCTTTGTCTAAAGGTTTGGCCCAAAATCCATTCGCTATATCAAGCACGGTGAATATCTTATGTTCTGGATCCAGGCCATTAAAAATTGTGGCCAGTCTTGCCACTATCGGCTGCTCTCTAGGAGTCACCTTATTCAGGGCGGTATAATCGATAGTTAACTGGTAAGACCAGTCAGGTTTCTTTTCTGGCCACACAGGTGAATTAGTGGAGGCTATTACCTGTTTCACTGCTCCTTGTTTCTCTAATTCCTGCACTATCTGACAAACCGCTGCCTCAGCTTTGGGCCTTAATGGGTACTGTTGGTGAGCTTTGTGTTCTGGTCTGGGAATTTTGATGGGTGGTATCCCTGCTAGCCCACAATCCTGCTTGTATTGTGCCCACAGAGTCATGTGTAATTGGCACACACTACCCCATACACCCTTTGTTTCCCACTCGGGCTGGATTAGGGTTATTCTGGCCATTCGTTGCTGCTGGTCTCCCGGGTGTTCGAACTTAACTTGGGGGGTTTTCATGCTTATCCCCAAAATTATCCGTTTACGCTACGGATCTATAAGTACCCCTATCTCCCTTAAGGCATCGATGCCCAATATGGTGCCCTCTGTATTCTGACAGCACCAAAACTGAGTAGATAGCATTACTCCCTGTACTTCTAATAACACCATCTCACTTAGGGTTGCTTTCTATATCCCCCACCCACTCCTTGTATGTTAACGGTCCTGCGGGTCAGGGGCTAGTCTAAGTTGCTTATGGATACGGACGCTCCTGTATCTACTAGCACATCGCAGTGCCGGCCCCCTAACACTGCACTAATAAGCATTCTTGGATCCTCTAGTTGTTGTTCCATACGTCCGCCGGGGGCCGGCAACCCCTAGCGTGCACTGGCTAATCAGAGCATGTTGATAATGTCCTCATTGGAGGGCGTCTCAGGTGGGGGTGGTGGTGGCAGTGATGCTAGTACCTGTCTGAGCATATCAGCTCTTCCCGGGTTAATGGTGTTCCCTTCTTTGCCTGTTGGGGGTCTTGCCTTCCTGCGCCTCCTCCCTTATTCCAGCTATCTTTGGACAAGTGTCCCAGTTTACCATAATTATAATATTTCCCTCTCGAATTTCTGTATCCTTTCTTCTTCTGCGGCCATTCTCTACTGAAGTGACCTTCTGATTGCAGTTAAAACATATCAGGGGAGTTGCGTGGTGGTGTTCCTCCTCCCCCTTCGCCTCTGCTGCTACTGTCACTGCTGCTATTTTAGCTATCTTCTCCCTTTATTCTAACTTTAACTCTTCTACGTGCTCTGCCCATTCCAGAGTTTCATCGTAATCGTCCCCCACTTTGAATCCTAACTTAATTATCTTTTGATAGGCTCTCCTAGCCCATCTTTAAACATTTTCAAAAATGCTGCATCATCTTTGTCAGGGTCATTTGTGCCGGAGTGGTCTTTGTACTCAATCCACTTTCATTCCCCGTATTCCTCTCCACTTTCGCCTGCCTTTTGAGTTACTTTCAGTATCCTACTCCAATTCATTCTTGAACCCGTGCTTGAGGAATTCCAATTTTCACGTTTTTGGCATATCGGTCCCTCGCCTATTCTGCCAGCGTCTGCCTTGTACCATTTGTGTTGTTTTGTGCCAATTTACCGGACCCGTTTTGGCTTTTACCAGATTATGAATGTCGCTAAGGTTAAGGTATGGACGTCTAGCATCTCTTCCACCTTTTGCCAGAATTCCGCATTCCTACTATTTGTTTTAGGGATTGGCAATTCATTCAATAGTATTTGTCTCTCCTGTGGACTGAGAGTTCTCCTGCCCCACTGGTGACCTGGCCTCTTCTCCTCCTCCAACACATGGTGAGTATCATGGCTGTAACCCCCCTGACCTTCTACTCTGAAACCCAGTGGTCCACTGTCCCTCCCAATGCTGCCCCCAACCAAGCTCGGACCACCTACCATCAAGGGCGCTACTCAGCACTGAGCCTGCAGCCAACATCTCGCCGTAGGCAACTAGGCCCATACACCAGTGCCTGGTCTCCAGTCGTCTTGGACCCCCTTGCCACTGGATCAAGACCTTGCTCAGCTAAGCCCATGTGGCTGGCGTGCAACGACCACCCCACGTTAAAAGAACTCACACACAGGCATCTTCCACTCCTCTAACATGAAGTTCGGGTCTTGGAACATGGACAACTCCAACAGCGAAAGACCAGAACGCCGCACCACCATAGTTGCCCGGGAACTTAGATGCTTTGATATCAACATCGTCGCCCTAAGTGAGACCCGGCGGGCAGGGGAATGCCAGCTCAAGGAACAAGGTGGAAGTTACACCTTCTTCTGGAAAGGGAAACCAGAGGAAGAACACCACCTCCACGGAGTCAGCTTCACCCTCAAAAACAAGCTGGTCAACCGCCTCAAAGACTCTCCTTGCAGGGTTAATGAACACCTCATGACTCTTCGACTTACCCTATCCCGGAACCAGTGCACCACAGTCATCAGTGCGTACACACCAACACTCAATGCAAACGATGAAGCCAAAGATGGTTTTTACTCCAGCCTCAAAAAATTCCTGTCCCGCGTCCCCACGGACGACAAACTGATCCTCTTCGGTGACTTCAACGCCAGGGTTGGCAAGGGCACAGCCCTCTGGGGAGGTGTGATTGGCAGAGAGGGGGTAGAGAAAGCCAACTCCAGCGGTATCCTGCACCTGACAAAATGTCGAGAACATGAACTTCTCATCACCAACACCTTGTTCCCCAAAGGGACAAAAACAAGGCATCATGGAAACACACTCCCTCCAAACACTGGCACCACCTTGACTATTTCATAGTCCGAGCCAGGGATCGCAAGGATGTGCGCATCACCCGTGCCATGACAGGAGCTGGTGACTGCTGGACGGACCACCGCCTAATCCAATCCATCATCGACATCAACATAGCCCCAAAGCGGAGGGGGCAGCAGAAGCAGTGCCGCAAAAAAGTTAATGCCGTGGCAATTAAGGATCCAGCTAAGAGAGCCCTATACAGTCAGCGCCTAACTGCTAACCTGGCGTGCCTTGATGACCCTGAGATGCAGAATGCCCACAGCGCTTGGTCTGCCTTCCAGGCCTCCATAACCAGTACCTGCGAAGAGATGCTCGGCCACTCAACCAGGAAACACCAGGACTGGTTTCATGAGAATGATCAGGAGATCCAAGAGCTAATAGATCGCAAGCGCAGGGCATTTTTGAGCCTTAAACAACAACCCAACTTGGGAGCAGCAAAGCAGCATTACAGACAGCTCAAGGCTGAGGTCTAACAAAAAACCCAGGATCTAAAGAACAGGTGGTGGATGGAGAAAACACAGGAGATACAGCAGCTGGCTGACAGCTATGCTGTGCAAGGATTCTTCATCGTAGTCAAGGCCACCTACAGTCCAAACACCCAAGGCCCCACCCCACTGCTGGCCAAAAATGGGGAAACACTCATCAAGGACACCGAGGCAGCCAGGGCACACTGGAAAGAGCACTTCGAAGATCTCCTCAGTCGAGACTCTGCCTTTGACCCGATTGTTCTCGACTCCATCCCGCAGCATGCTACCTGCCACTATCTCAGTGAGACCCCAATACTGCACGAGGTAGAAAAACCACAAGACAGCTTAAAAACAACAAGGCTACGGGAGCGGATGGAATCCCTGCTGAGGCACTGAAGTATGGTGGAGAGGCACTGTTGGTGCGAATGCATGACGTCATCTCCCTCATCTGGAGGGAGGAGAGCATGCCGGGAGATCTCAGAGATGCAGTGATCATGACCATCATTAAAAAATGGGACAAGTCCGACTGCGGCAACTACAGAGTAATTTCCCTGCTATCAGCCACTGGGAAAGTCATCGCTGGAGTCCTCCTCAACTGTCTTCTCCCTGTGGCCGAGGAGCTCCTCCCGGAGTTGCAGTGCAGATTTCGTCCCCTACGGGGCACAACGGGCACGATTTTTGCAGCGCGACAGCTGCAGGAATAATGCAGGGAAAAGCGCCAGCCCTTATGCATGGCCTTCTTCGACCTTACAAAGGCCTTTGACACTGTCAACCGCGAGGGTCTATGGAGCGTCCTCCTCCGCTTCACCTGCCCCCAAAAGATCGTCACCATCCTCCGTCTGCTCCACGATGACATGCAGGCTGTGATCGTTACCAACAGGTCCATTACAGACCCAATCCACGTCCGGACCGGGGTCAAACAGGGCTGCGTCATCGCCCCAACCTTCTTCTCAATCTTCCTTGCTGCCATGCTCCACCTCACAGTCAACATGCTCCCCGCTGGAGTGGAACTAAACTACAGAACTAGTGGGAACCTGTTGAACATTCACCATCTCCAGGCCAGGTCCAAGACCACACCAACTTCTGTCGTTGAGCTACAGTATGCAGACGATGCCAGCGTCTGCGCACATACAGAGGCTGAGCTACAGGATATAGTCGACGTATTTACTGAGGCATATGAAAGCATAAACATCCGTAAGGCAATGGTCCTCTACCAATCTGTCCTTCGCCGCACAGCACTACCCCCCAGTCATCAAGATCCACGGCGCGGCCCTGGACAATGTGAACCATTTCCCATATCTCAGGAGCCTCTTATCAACAAGAGCAGGCATTGACGACGAGATTCAACACTGCCTCCAGTGCGCCAGTGCAGCCTTCGGCTGCCTGAGGAAAAGAGTGTTTGAAGACTACCACCAAGCTCAAGGTCTACAGGGCTGTCGTAATACCCACCCACCTGTATGTATCAGAGACATGGACCATGTACAGTAGACAACTCAAGTCGCTGGAGAGATACCACCAACAATGTCTCCGCAAGATCCTACAAATCCCCTGGGAGGACTGACGCACCAACATCAGTGTCCTCGACCAGGCCAACATCCCCAGCATTGAAGCACAGACCACACTTGATCAGCTCCGATGGGCAGACCACATTGTTCGTATGCCTGACACAAGACTCCTAAAGCAAGTGCTCTACTTGGAACTCCTTCACGACAAACGAGCCAAAGGTGGGCAGCGGAAACATTACAAGGACACCCTCAAAGCCTCCCTGATAAAGTGCAACATTCCCACTGACACCTGGGTGTCCCTGGCTAAAGACCGTCCTAAGTGGAGGAAGTGCATCCGGGAGGGCGCTGAGCACCTTGAGTCTCATCGCTGAGAGCAAGCAAAAATAAGCGCAGGCAGCGGAAAGAGCGTGCGGCAAACCAATCCCACTCACCCCTTCCCTCAACGACTATCTGCCCCACCTGTGACAGAATCTGTGGTTCTCGTATTAGACTGTTCAGCCACCCAAGAACTCATTTTAAGAGTGGAAGCGAGTCCTCCTCGATTCCGAGGGACTGTCTATGATGATGATGGACTGACGGGTACCTCCTGTTTGGTAATTTGGGCTGGTCTGTGTCCATTGGCAGGAATTGTAGTGGTGCGTATAGGCGCGCTGCTAGGTTGTATTATCATATACTGGGGATCAACCTACTCTGTCCTCATCATCGGCCAACTCATCCCAGTCCAGTTTACTGTCAGGTTGGGCTACTCTTACCCACCGAGGGGTACAACGGCTCTATCGCTGGTTCTGTAGGTGATCCTGTTACGGATGCGCACTGCACTATCCATCCAGCCCCGTCTTTTATCTCTTCCAGCTTATTTATCTTCGCTGCTAATTCTTAAATTTGTTTTGTTTGAGTATCTATTCTTTTTTATCTGTCCCCGGTAGCAGGCGAGTATTATTAAATAAGCATGCTCTGTTTTATTCTTAGTCTGACTGTCCTACCATTTCCTCTGTCTGTCTGGTTATTCTTCTGTCTGCCATCCTCGCTTTTTCATTGCTTCTATTAATTTCCCATTTTTCTCAGCTAGCATATATATCAGAGAACCCTCTGGTCTCCATTCTCATTCTATCCCACTGGCCATTTTTCTCTAAAGATCGCTGGGGTCTGCACCCACTGCCCCTTTCGGTTGTATTCCTTCCTTGTTTGCACCGCTCATGATCAATACAGGCTTCTCCCTGTTATTACAGTTTCGGCTGTCATGCTTCAGGACATACAGCTATCATACCTCAGTTTTCGTCCTTCCGTGGTTCACTGTAACTTAGTTCTTTGTACAGATTACCTCTTTCCCCGTCAATGCTACAGCTCTAACTTGTGGGTGGTACAAAAAAAGAATGCTCACCTCAATAGCTGCCACATCGTCCGGGTTGGAGTGCCTGTACCCTGCTCACAGGGCCAAATGCTGGGGTAAAAAAAAGATTTCTCTTCTTCAAGGTGGGATCCCCGATATAAGGAGTTGACACCTGCCCGTATAGCAACCACAAAATCACTCAGACGAAACCTCAGTTCAACCGATCTTTCTTCAAGCATGTAGGGGAAAAGTTCAGGAATGAACCTTCAAAGTATAAGGGTTTCTACATGCACAGTTATACAGTTTTTTGAGGTTTGTGACCCACCTACAAAACTTATATGACTACCGATTGGCCTTATCAGCGGAGCTTCATTGATTCGTAGACCATTACCAGACTGGCTGCTGAGTGGTTTCCCAACCTGTCCATCTCCCATCACATGTCAACCTTCTGGAATGTGTTGTTCAACAGATTTAACTTTGCCTCAGTTCCTTATGACGCATTGATGATCCTTGCTTCCCAGGGTTTGCAATCTCATTCCCATGCACCTGGTTCCTTCTCCCTTTTCCAAGAACTCCAATCAAAACTATCTCGTTCCCATGGTTCAGCTGCTGCTACAACCTATGTTTTCAGACAGCCCATTCCCCCTATCCTTGGTAAGTGTTGTCCTGTACTGAATATTTAAATTTCCATTCTCTATCAGTCTGCACCAAAATTCATCACAGTTGATGGTTTATTTACCATCAAGCTTTGCTTCTTAGCCTTGCACCAAAAACCCATTTGTAAGCAAGTTTTATAAGCATGTTTTATATACATGAGCGAGTTTTACATACAATCTGTCAATTGCAATATATTACAATCCCTATCGTGAGGTGGAGGAACTCCCGACTCCTCACAACCTCCTAATACTGGTAAGCCCTTTAATCTGGACCATTTTATGTGGCAGATCAATTCACTACCTTCAGTATCTACTTTAGTGACCATTTGTCTATCTACTTCCACTTTTGCGACAATACTTTATCCCCTTACAATACTCGATCCCCTTACATTGCTCAGCAATTGTCCTGAAAACTCTTGCGCCTGATAAAGTGCATAAGAGTTTTAAAACACACAAAAACATAATAAAATAACATTTAAATAACACATTTTATTGTTAAAAACCCTGCCCACTATGGTAAGTTTATTTTAAACCAACATTTAAAAACTTATTAAAAAATCGGAATTTTTTTTTCTAAGACATTTATTAACTTTAATTTCAATGAATTGTAATTATGTGAAGTGTGTTTTCTATTATGGTGTTCAATGTGGTTTTTTTTTCATTAATAGCTATGAGAACTCAGAGATACAGAGTTCTCATTGCTATTAATGAGAAAGCTGTGGAATGTTGTATCTGATTGGCTGAGCAGTCACATGTGACTGCACCATACTGCATTGGGACCTGGAGGATGGGAGCATGCTTCGCAGCGCGGGAAGAGAAGGCCTCCGCATCGGAATCGTACGCTTCTCCCGGACCACCAGGTAGTTTCGTAAAACTTCTCCGGTCGGAGGTGTTCATCCAAAAGAAGCCTCCGACCGGAATTTCAGGGCCATTATTTATTATTAATGTAACATCTAACATTTATATAAAATGAATAGCAATCGTTCTTTATTCGGGGGAGATTTGGTTTTGAGAGTCAGCTATGTCAGTACATGAAAAGGAATCAGGTAGAGGCTGCATCTGCATGTTACAATAAGAAGGTTTGTTTCAAGATATATTTAGCTTCTATGAATGGGGATTGAACCTGAGCCCCATTCTTCCATGGCACTGTATGGGTGGTCTTACCCGCTACATCGTCACTTCATAACAAAGGGAGATGTTTATGCGACACATTTGTAAAAATGATTAAAGTTTAAACATTTACATGATTAAAACATAATAATAAAAAAACATCAAAAACAGTTAAATAATCTAAAGAGGCTATTTAATTGTAACTATGGCAGTTTGAAATGTTAGTGTATTGACTTAATGCCATTCATCTGTCTATTGTTATAGCAGAGGCATAAACTCACTCATTTTAATAAGTTAATTGTAAATCTATTTGGATACTGTGAAAGTACATAAAAGCATCTTAAATTCTTGCTTTGAACTATTTTTCAATTCTTTTTTTGATCTATTATCTGTCACTATGGATGATATGTTATCTGTGGTTAATTGTGCTGTATTACATTCTATTTACACCAACGTGGCTGGAGCATGATCACTGAAGTGAAGCAAATCATTTGAAATTCATCTACTTTAATCAATATTTTTCAATCAATGCTAGATGGAAATGGCCATCATTGCTATGTCCACTTACATCTTCCAAGTTCCTTCGAGTAACCTATTACAGATCATCACTCACTCATGTTGTTGCAACTGTGAACATATTATTTTCTTGTTTCTTGAATAACACATCGAATGTTAACTAAAGTACTCCAATCTCAAATGATGTATTCTACGACATTGTTCTTAATAGCCTTGAGACCAACACAATTCCAACATTCTACAAATTATCAATGTGCCTTCTATCATCCTTTGGATATTAATTTAGTTCAGCTAAATGACATTAGCTTAACCAGGTTGATATCTTATTCAGGCATGAATCAATTTCTAGGTCAAGATTTTTATCCTTAGCAGTAATCTAGCAGGCAGGAAAGGATGCCCATTACAATTAAATTGAATGGAATGAGAAGCAGCAAATTTCTATACAAGGCAGGTGATCCACCCCACCAGAACACCACCCAGGTGATGAAGATGATAATCTACCCTAAGGCGTTGTACAATAATTTAATTTGGAGTATGAAGACTATTTATATTTGGAGTAGATGGCAATATGTCTCTGATATGTGGAACTGACTTGATTATTAGAATAATCAACACTGGAGCAAGAAAGCCTGTTGTGTCAAATGAGTGAGAGGAGAATCAATAGTGGTGGACATATGGAGATACCTGAGACTTTGATGGACCTGAGACTATAGTGATGGTAATTAATTATTGTAATGAATGGATGTTAAAATTGCATTAATATTTCATAGGTTATACCAAGTCATTTTCAGTGAGTGATTAACACTCTGAAATGACCATAAGGGAAAGAAATGCAAGAAGGACTTGCCTTGATCAAGGGAGAAGCAAATGGTACAACCATTGAATGACTAACATGAGTCAGAATGATTCTCTAGAAAAAGAAACTCAAAAAAATAATGATTGAGGCTAGACTTTCCATCATAATCACTATGACCCCAAAATGGGCAATATTTCCGGCGTTAGTGATTGTTTTATTTTTCAGGATCGCTGGAATATCAGCCATTTTAACAATCGCTAGTTTCTCCTTTTTAATTTGGGTGATAGCTGTAGCGATGTGAAATGGGTGATAGCAATGTATTCAGTTATGCAAGGCCGGCGTCCATAACAATGGCCGTTTTGCGCATGTGCGTTTTTTTCAGGCAATTAACTTTTCCCGCAATTCGGGAGGTCAGGGGTCATTTGCACTTGCTCAGAAGACAAAGGGAGGGAGAGGGACCGCATTTTGTCCTTTGAGCTTGTTTATGAAGGTTGTCTCACTCGAGGCTAATTGATCTAATAAAAATTATTTGGCAAAATGGAAATGAAATATGAGGAATCCGCAGTCAGTGAGGAGGTGGCAGAGGTTGGCGAGGAGAGCGATTTAGCGAAGGTTGAAGGGAGAAGGAGTGTAAAGCGCTTCTCTGATGAGGCAAACGCGGCCCTTGTCCATGAAGTGGAGACTCGGTGGGGCCAATTAATCCGGGGTAGTCGTGGGAACCCTCCCCATGTATATCAAAGAATCTGGGTGGAAATCGCCAAAGTTGTTTCCTCGGCAGCCCACGATGTTAGAGAGCCAAGCTAGTGCTGCAAGCACTGGAACAACCTGGTTGGCTCTGCATCAGTAAGTATTAAATTATTAAATTTATAATTGTAATGATGTACTTACTCATTAATTAAAATGTAAAATCTGCCAGATTGTAATTAAGTTGGGTAATCTTGGTGTCATGCATTAGTTCCTAACCACAATCTTATTATATTTATTCTCTGAACGTAAATGTAATAGCCATGCACAATTGCATACAAACATATTAACATATAATGTTAATGATGAAGAGCATGGGCGATGACTAATTGTGGATTATAATATCTGTGTATTCCGTAATAGTACCTCAGCAATTAGCTTATGCCATGCTCTTATCACCTTTGCAGAAGAAGATATCTAAGAATCACGCAGACAGACAGGAGGAGGGCCTGCTGATTTGTACCTTCTCACCGATCTGGAGGAGCGGCCTCAGCCATTGTCGGTGTTCATAATCGTTCAGCCACCCATCGTGGTGCTGATCCCGTTGTTGCGCGATGTGAGTGATATAAAAACCATTGGCAATTTAAAGTCATTTAATGCCATTTGAGTATAATATGTGAATGATGTAATGTTATGTAATTAATGCTGGGATCATGAAATCTTATTGTATTGCCATGCAGCTTCTGTACTCTCATGTTAATTAAATGTAACGTCTGTCGGTGACATTTATTACAGTAGTGTTGCTCCTCATACATATGCCCGCACAGTGTAAGCATTCTCATGTCACTGTGGCCTCCCCTTCTCTTCTACTATCCTCAATTATGTTTTCTCACTCCCTTGGTGCAACGCGGGAACATGGAGGCCCATGGAACATCACCTCTTCTGGTACAGATCGTGCTGACCACAGAAGAGGCAACAGAAGAGGATGATGGGCCTCAACCGTGCTGTTCAGCGCAGGTTGAGACCTCAACTTAAGGGTCTAATGTACCTGCGGCCACGTCCTCATCAATTGATGAAGTAGCAGAGCCAAGCATCTTGCAGCAGGGCACTCCGAGTGGTTCAGCGCCTACGTCGACCCCCGGAGGTTGGTTCAGCAAGGTCGGCATGAGCAACGACAAGCGGATGTCAACCTGGACATGGTCTCACTGTCGAGCGCGAGCATTGACATTGGACGAGAGCTCCTGCAGGTGATAGCTGGGTCGACCGGTAACATTGCCACACTCTCTTCACGTATTTCGGAGGACATGGCGCAGATGGTTGCGGCAATGTGGAGAATGGCTGATTCGGTCGATGCCAAGTACCACCTATGCCGACAGATGTGAGTCAGGAGGAAGCAGTAGCTTCTGACTCGGAAGGTTTTTCTTCCGAAACATCTTCTCCTGCTTCCAGCTTCCCAAGATTTGACTCTGCCACCATCAGCCCACCTACACACCCCCCTCCCCCCGCCACAACAGCAGTGTTCAAGGTGCCCTGCTGCAAGACGGTTTGGTATTAATGCGGGCAGAAGGGGGAGTGTAAGTGGAAATGGGGAGGGTTAAGTCCAGGGGGTGCGGGGGTCGAGGCAGAGGGAAGTTTGGCCGCAGATGTGGGGGGCGGGTGGGGGGGGTTCCTTATTCTTGTTATTAAATTGTTGACTGTTGGTGGGGTTGTTTTTATTGGAGTAGTTATTGTTAAACATTTGTTGATTGTTGGGGGGGTAGGTGCATGGGTGGGTGTTTGTGTCCTGTTATATTTTAATTGTTATTGAAAAATTATTATTGTGGGAGATATTGTTAAAATTTGTTGACTGTTGGTGGTTGGGGGAACTGAGTGTTTCTATTCAATTATTTGTTTCATGTATATGTTTGTTTTTTCACTTTTATAGTTTGTTTACATATTTTATTAAGTGTTAAATTATTAAAGATTTTTATTTAACTTACAAGTGTCTTCTAATAACAGAAAGGTAAAACATCAATACAAGGGTTGCAAACAATGGCCAGGCCAGACAAGGATGACACATAACGTAACGCAACTATAACTGTCACCAACGTAACTTCATACAAAGCGTTCATTTATGAGCTGCTGATGCAACAGCTGCGTAACTCCCACGGGTCTTTTCCTGCGTGTGGGGGTGGTGACATGGGTTCAGCATCAGACTGGTTGTCCTCGCTGAGATGCTCGTCATCCTCTTCCTCTTCCGCCTCCCCTCTCTCCTGAGGTGGACCAACAGTCACATCTGGCATTTCTTGTCCCCTCCAGATAGCTAAGTTATGCAACATGCAGCACACCACAATGAACTCAGTGACCTGCTCAGGGTGATATTGTAGGTTGCCTCCTGAGTGGTCCAGGCATCTGAAGCACTGCTTCAGCACTCCAATTGCCTTTTTGACGATATTGTGTGTGGCTATTTGGTTTTCATTATAGCGCTTCTCGGCTTCTGTCTGAGTTCTTCGCAGTGGGGTCATGAGCCAGCTGGCAAGGCCAACCCTGACCAATAATTTTACTTTCCCTATCTTGACTCGTGTGTCTCCAGCCCCGGTTTTGTTGATCAGGCAATAGGATTGGGACACTCACGACTCATATCAGGTACTCGTGCCATTGCTCCCCCTTATGTGGAACTAGCAAAGGCTTCCTTTGTTCTTTGTTAATGGCCTTAGCCAAGGTTTTTATTCTGCGTCTCTTGTATCTGCCTGCATATTCTGCCAGGAGTATCAGTACCACTACCAGCTGTACTGTGACTAACACATGGGATATAATTCTAATCCAAGGGTATATGTGAAAATTCAATCCAAAGATGTAAAACCAAGCATACCATGGTGGTTCAGCCAGTTATTTGTCAGCGTCCTTTTGTAGTTTTTCGATTTGTTCCTCTATGATGACGTATTTAAATTGTTGTTCAAGCACAGTCATTTCCAGTGTCAACTGCTCTTCACTCAACTTAGATATTGGTTTTCCTTGTGGCTCCTGAAAACTTTTATACCCTGCTTTTATTGTATCTACCACTGTTCCATTACTGGTTTCTTCCTCCAGCTCAGGGTATATTGTATACCCTTCGATGTCGATTTTGTATTTAGGCTTCAGGCCTCAGACAGAAGTTAGGGCGTCCGATGGGGCATGTTATTTCCCCTCCCACAGTCAGGTTAGCGGCTATAGTGCTGACGCACCACCGTCCATTTCCTTGTGATGCTGCTGTGATTTCATAGTCCAACGCCCATGGTGTGATTTTTAGGGCACATCCTTTCACTTGGCCATATCCACAGTCATCCTTGCTCTCCTGAAACGACTCTCGGCATAACACAGCCTGGTTAATCTTATAACAATCCATTATAGACGCACCCTTGGTATTATTCCCATTTTTAATAACATACTGATGCAGCTTGTGGTACCTTACTCGTGTTTGGTTTCTTATTTCCACTATGTTTGTAACCTTATATAGACCTTGTCCTTCAGTAAGGTTATACTATGAAATGTTTACTACGAATCATATTATGTTCTGGTGGCCAGTGATGCATCTATTGCCAGGGACACATGTGTGGCTATTCCTCCGAACCTGACATGCTTGGATAGGATTTTTATCCAGCTTCCAAATTTTAAAAACATTGTTAGTTATCCAGTCCGAGACCTCCCCTGTTCAGTAACTGTTCTAAATTATGTTCCACTGAGGCCAGCATCCATGCTCCATACCCAGCACATAAAAACATAGAAACAAAGAAAATAGGTGCAGGAGTAGGCCATTCGGCCCTTCGAACCTGCACCATCATTCAATAAGATCATGGCTGATCATTGACCTCAGTACCCCTTTCCCACTTTCTCTCCATACCTCTTGATCCCTTTAGCCGTAAGGGCTATATCGAACTCCCTCTTGAATATATCCAATGAACTGGCATCAGCAACTCTCTGCGGCAGGGAATTCCACAGGTTAACAACTCTCTGAATGAAGAAGTTCCTCCTCACCTCAGTCGTAAATGGCCTACCCCTTATTCTAAGACTATGTCCCCTGGTTCTGGACTTCCCCAACATCGGGAACATTCTTCCTGCATCTAACCTGTCCCGTCCCATCAGAATCTTATACATTTCTATGAGATCCCCTCTCATCCTTCTAAACTCCAGTGTATAAAGGCCCAGTCGATCCAGTCTCTCCTCATATGTCAGTCCTGCCATCCTGGGAATCAGTTTGGTGAACCTTCACTGCACTCCCTCAATAGCAAGAACATTCTTCCTCAGATTAGGAGACCAAAACTGAACACAATATTCCAGGTGAGGCCTCATCAAGGCCCTGTACAATTGCAGTAAGTCCTCCCTGCTTCTATACTCAAATCACCTAGATATGAAGGCCAACATGCCATTTGTCTTCTTCACCGCCTGCTGCACTTGCATGCCAACTTTCAATGACTGATGAACCATGACACCCAGATCTCATTGCACCTCCCCTTTTCCTAATCTGCCACCATTCAGATAATACTCTGCCCTCATGTTTCTGCCACCAAAATGGATAATCTCACATTTATCCACATTATACTGCATCTGCCATGCATTTTCCCACTCACCCAACCTGTCCAAATCACCCTGCAGCCTCTTAGCATCCTCCTCACAGCTCACACCACCACCCAGTTTAGTGTCATCTGCAAACTTGGAGATATTACACTCAATTCCTTCATCCAAATCATTAATGTATGATGTAAAGAGCTGGGGTCCCAGCACAGGGCCCTGTGGCACTCCACTAGTCACTGCCTCCCATTCTGAAAAGGACCCGTTTATCCCGGCTCTCTGCTTCCTCTCTGCCAACCAATTCTCTATTCACGCCAGTACATTACCCCCAATACATGTGCTTTGATTTTGCACACCAATCTCTTATGTGGGACCTTGTCAAATGCCTTTTGAACGTCCAAATACACCACATCCACTGGTTCTCTGTTGTCCTCTCTACTAGTTACATCCTCAAAAAATTCCAGAAGATTTGTCAAGCATGATTTCCCTTTCACAAATCCATGCTGTCTTGGACCAATCCTGTCACTACTCTCCAAATGCGCTGCTATTTCATCCTAATAATTGATTCCAAAATTTTCCCTACTACTGATGTCAGACTAACCGGTGTATAATTACCCGTTTTCTCTCTCCCTCCTTTTTTAAAAAGTGGTGTTACATTTGCTACCCTCCAGTCCATAGGAACTGATCCAGAGTCGATAGACTGTTGGAAAATGATCACCAATGCATCCACTATTTCTAGGGCCACCTCCTTAAGTACTCTGGGATGCAGACAATCAGGCCCCGGGGATTTATCGGCCTTCAATCCCATCAATTTCGCAACACATACGGCGGCCGCACTTGCCTTAGCGGTTCGGTCGTTCAATAGATTAATGGTCTCTGCATGATGGGCTACCTGCAGTATCTCCCATTCGGCTCCATCCCCTAGTTGGGCCTGCAGCTCATTGTTATCATTTCTTTCTAATAGCCCTTTTAGGGTACGGGTTAAAGTACTGACTTGCCCTTCTATGGCCTGAAGGTCTATCGTGTTAACTGTTGAGACCCCGGCTGCATAGCCCACACCTAACATTTCTAATATGCCCCTCTTTCTCCTCGTGCTTCGGGTCACCACGAATTTCATGGTGTTAGATTCTGGCCCTTCCAAGGCTTGTAGTGTCAGATTCTTATATAGTACAACCGTACTGGGCCCACAGAAACTGGGGATAGTTACATCTGTCAGGTTTAGAAATTCTGTAATCACCTGCTGTCGCACCCCGAAGTGGATTCTGTCTTTCTCTCGTTTCATCACTAACCCCCCCGCCGGAGCTCCCCCGGTCATATCTGGGCATACCAGGGTTTCCGGTGGGCGGGGCAGTAGTAACAGAGGCTGTGGTAGTTGGTGGGGCAGTGGTGGTGGGTTTATCTCAGGGAGCAACCTTCCAGCATCACTCACCACTGGCCCCATTTGTGCATTGGGAGGGTGGGCATAACTTCTGCTCATCCTTCCCTTGCTGAGGTACTCCTGAGAATTGGATGAACTGTGGCGCGCACCTTATCTACACCCACTCCTCTGGGAGCATTGTTTTTGTCTCTTTCCCTCCCCCCTCTGGCTCCCCCCAGACTACAAGACACATGGCGGTCTCATTTAACCAAATTGTTAACTCTGTATAAGCCAATCCCCACAGGTGTTTCGAGCCCTTAGTATACTGTTTTATGTATGTCACTCCGACGCTGCACTTTAAGTCGACTGTTGTTTCAACTGGCATCACAACCAATGTCACCCGAATCCTTGTAATACACGCTTTGCTGTTCCTCAGTCGGTTGTCCCTGCTTTATGATAGCTTCTCCCAGGCTTGTGAGGATCAAGGTGTCTGTCAGGATCTTTGCAACGAGTCACATTTTTCCTGTTGAGAGATTATAGCCTGGCATCCCAGGGTTCTATTAGATCCTTATCATTTCTATTTCAGCTGGATTGTTTGCACCGTTTCTCCGGACATGTGCCCTTTCCAAGATCCATTTTATTATGACCAGTTCCCCTAATGTTGCAAATATTAGTCCGAAACCCCCTCAACGTCCATTTATCAATGCATCCCTCCATTCCTTATACTCTAAGGTGTATTTTAAGGAGTAGATTACCGGGAGTATCTTAGGTTCCGCCATCAACCATACCCTTATATTCTTTCAACTGGGACCAATGTTTCCATCGGCCCCCACCTTTCATATTTATACACGCACTGATTAATACTTCATATGGTCTGCTCCATCATGGAGCGAATCCAGGTTTTCCTGGCAATTCTCTAACCATTACCTTCAATCCAACCTCCAGCACTACCGCCAGGAGTTTTGTCCCTTTATCTTATCTTCATCCCTTTGTCTATCTCTTACTTCCTGCCGCATCTCTTTCAGCTGCTTACTCAATTCCATCACATACTTCCTGATTCTATCTCGTAATGGTCCTAATTCTGCCCCTCCTGTAACTATCCCCTCGGGTAACTTCATTGCTCATCCAGTCATTAGCTCATAGGGGATTAATCCTGTCATTCGATTTGGTGTGACACGTCACTTCATTCTGGCCAGGATTGTCCGGTTTCCTGTATTCATAAAACAAGTGATAGTTTATATACTATCTTAACATACAAGTGCTCGCAATTCAAGTTCTCGCAAATCATTTCCAAGGTTACTTCCATATCTTATCTCGTCTCCCCCAAATAGCATTTTTGTCTCTCATCAGAGAAAGTGACATTTTTAGATTGTTTCCAAATTTTTTGTATTTTTTTCTAAATTGTTTAGTATTATTTTAAAAAGGTTTCCAAACCCAAGATTTTCCAATTCAACTAAAATGTTTATCAAGGAGAATCATCTGAAATATCTCAAAATTCCAATTCAAATACTGTACTGCCAATCTTTTACTTAAATCTCTTTTACTGAGCTAGAAGCTTTCACATCATTTAAAATAAGATTCTACACAAAAGAAAATGAGGGCGATGCATCCCCCAGCCTATAGCCTTGAGAAACCCATGCAGGCTTTTAAAAAATAAGGCATTTAGTATCTTTTAACCCAATGTAGTCAATGATTACATGTTTTTCTTTTAACAAGTAAGTGAGCATGTTGGAATTTTTAAAAAACAAGACCATGCATTTTTTTTACTGTAATCCAATTAGAACGTCCAAATTTCTCGGCACAAGAGCTGAAGCTTCTGTGTCGGTTCTATTTTTTCTTAGCAAGGCTGAAGTTTTTATCTTTTGTTAAACAAACCCATCCTTTGTGCATTTCATCACTCAGTAAATTAAAATCAAAATAAATCCGCACCTGCGTTTCTAACTTAAAATATAATTCAATTCTAGATTCACACTTTCTTAAAACTTCCCTCATCTCGGACAACACTACAAAGGGTTAAAAATTTTCAGTTCTCTGTCTGAAAAAGTGGGTGGAGCTAAAACAATCACACAGATGCACCATTTTTCTTTTAAAAGACAGGCTTTCAAACAAATGAAATATTAATTAACTCCCACCTCAAATATTCCGCAGTCAAGAAAACTTCCACACAAGCACTTTCATTTAAAGACAGACATTCACGCCAACTTTTAATTCAACAAAGCTTATTTTCTCTTTTTTAAATTTTTTTTTTCAACAACTTATTTTCTGGTTCCCTTGTTTTTCTTCGTCAGTCTCTGTCCCAACTGTCCGGTGGGTATCCTTCTCAAACTATTCACTTCTACTCTTAACTTCCGTAATTGTAGGAACTGACTTATTACCATTAATCCTGCTTTGGCTGTTTTCTTATTTTTCTGTTTCTCCCACTTTAATTTCTGTCTGGCCGGCTCTATTTTGAGATCACCCGTCACTTAACAATTGGTTTCACTCTATTCTCAGATACCAACCGTCCCTCTACTCGGTTTCACTTAAACCCAGAGTCTAAAGTCCCACTGATATTTCTATCGATTGCACAGTATTCTTAGATACTGATTGTCCCTCTAATCGGGTTCCTTGAACCTAGAGCCTACAATCCCATCGATACCTTATAATCTTATGTTTGGGCACGTCTACCTCTTCACCAGATTCTGTGAACTGTCTCCAAGCCCTTGGACACCTCTAATATCCGACTGGACTAACAATACTAATTGCCTCCCTAATCTGGTCCTCAAATCTAGAGTTTGCAACCACTACCGGTTTCTCACTTTGACTTATATAGTGACGGATATACAACTCATTTAAATTATTCCCAAGTCTTTTGCACCATAACAGACTTTTCACAGATTCAGGTACCCCGGGCATCTGACACGTTTTGTAACAGCTTACATCGGATTATGAGTGGTAATTTAAATATACTCACTCGTGATGCTCTGTAAAATGCCCATCTGTCTTTCGCCTGTAGGTACCCTGCTCACAGCGCTAATTGTTGAATACAACACCCACCGCTCTCACTGAACAATCGTTGGGTCACTATCCTTGTACAGTCAAAATACATACAAAATCTTGAAGTTCCGCACAGAAATTTTCCATTTGTTGTTTCCCTGACACGTCACTAATTTTTCCCGACCTAATATGATTACATTAGTTAATACAATTATAATGACAGAAAGTTTTATTGCATCCCCCTGTGCCCCCTTTATCTGATTAGTTACGTGACGCATCACTTTCATACCTGTCTATCTGCCCTCAACCAGCTGGAATGTTCGCAATTCTCCTTTGTTTCCCGTTACCTCCTACCACTGCATGTGACATAGCTTTGGAGTTTATTTTTCATTGAATAATGTCTCCAACCTAGTCCAACTATCTGTTTTTTCTGCAATAAAATGATTTATCTTCCTGAGAGTTCCAGTTCAACAGTTACCCTGTGTTCCACAGCACATGCCTTTTCTGTTTTTTTACTTTCAGTCTTGCTTATGGTTTTAACTTTACTTAATTAGGTTCCCTCTGATTAAGTTTTTTTTTACTCTACACAGGGCAATGTGCATATTGTCGATTGCACCCTGCACCTTGGGGAAGTTTGCTATTCTCAAGAAACCCAAAACCCTCTCACTCTGTGCCTCCCTGGTCATAGGGAAGTTTATAAAGTTCATCCTATGAGCATAAAGGGCTTCAGTCACCTGTCGAATGCAGCAACTTGTGGCGTACTGAGAGATGCTGCCAATGTCGCCAGCTGAGGTCTGAAAGGAGCCCGATGCATTGAAGGAAAGTGCCACAGTAACCTTAAACTCAATGGGCAGTGCAGTCCTGATGGTGCTGATAAGCTGCAGTTTTCCCTTAATTGGTTGTCATATCTCATTGATGACCTCCGTTCGGAAGCACAGCCTTCTAACGCACATGTTATCGGACAAGTCTAGGTATGATTGCTTATCCCTATGCATTGGATGTCAGGTCTCCTCCTCCTCAGCAATCTGCCACCTCTTTGATTAGGCACATAATGCTTTTCAATAAACCTTCTCCCCTCTCTATTCTGAAGCATGTGAGTAGTCATCAATACTGGCTGAGAAATTACAGGCCTCATAACTATTACAGGCCTAATCTATCTTCAAAATTATTAAATTGTCCTCTACAAACACAACATAAACTCAAAATTCACCACAATGTGATTTGATGATTGTCAAGATTTTAAAACGCGTTTAAACTCACTCACAGATTACTTCAATGCTCCCATCAACTTGAAGCAGCCTTTTATTAAACTTCCTCCAATTTACAAAATGGCCTCCATACTGCTAAGTTAAGGTCAGGTGAGTGCAGCTTTTCTTGAGCATCATTTTGGGAAAGCGATCATTTGGGCGGTATATGGGCGAAATGCCGAAGATAGCACTCGGCGATAATCTTGCCAGTATTTGGACATTAGTTTCCATTATAAACAGTCTTCTGGATGGTGCACGAGTGATGACATCAGATTTTATTAAAAAATATGGGCGGGCGGTTCAACTCATTCCCAGCGATAATTTATGTCGAGAGTTCCGCCGGCGATAAATGGGCGATAATCGGGCATTAGTTTCCATTTATAATCAAATATGGGCGGTAAACAGAATCTTGGCGGTTATATGGGCGTAAATGGGCAGTAAATGGGCAGATAAATGCCGAAACAAAAGCAAAATACTGCGGACGCTGGAATCTGGAATAAAAACAGAAAATACTGGAAATCTCAGTAGGTCAGGCAGCATCTGTGGAGAGGAAGCAGAGTTAATGTTTCGGGTCGATGACCCTTCTCTGAAAGTCGAGCCCTTGCATTTAAATATTGCCTTTCATGATGTTGCAAAGCACTTTACAGCCAATGAAGCATTTTTGAAGTGTTGTCACTGTTGTAATGAAGGAAATGCAACAGCCAATTTGCATTCAGCAATGTCCCACAAACAGCAATGTGATAATGACCAGATAATCTATTTTTGTGATGTTGATTGAGGGATGAATATTGGCCAGGACACAGGGGATAACTCCTTTGCTCTTCTTCAAAATAGTACCATGAGATCTTTTACACCCACCTGAGTGAACAGACAGGGCTTTGGTTTAACATCTCATATGAAATACGGCACCTCCGACAGTGCAGGATTCCCTCAGTATTGCATTGGAGCGTTAGCCTAGACTTTTGTGTTCATGCCTCTGGAGCGGGACTTGAATCCTCAACTTCTAACTCAGAGGCAAGAGTGCTACCCACTGAGCCAAAGGTGACACCCAGGGGGTTGAATGTGTACCTGAGACTTAGGTTTGAAGATAAGTACATCAGGATGACCTTTAGATTGGATATTGATCTAAAGTGAGGATATGAAAGTGAGGACGCCACAATCCAATATGTTGCCTTGTACAAAACAACAGAGCCTTATCTAAAGAATTCCCATCTATGTGTAACATGTGCTGGGATTTATAATGTTAAAATAAAAAGTGTTTTGAACTGTTAATAAATTCTATCATGCTATAAAAAGAGCAGAAAATTTTGTTGAGTTTTTTGCTTTGAAATATTAGTTATATTAACAACCACTGAATGTCAAAAATGACAAAAGTATATCTCTAAATGTGCCTACCTTTGCAGAGAAGCCTCAATGCATCGAAAGAGAAATACGTGTAAATTCTTAATCTTGTACCTTGTGGTAAAGATGACATTTCTGTTTGAACTAGTCAGTCTCAAATTATTGATGAACTGTCCAAAACATAGTTTCCTATGAATTATTTATCTAATGGCTAGATCTCTCCTTGGTTGTTCCACAAAAAAGAAATGTTAAAGAATAATATATAATCTATTATTGGTGAGTCTCTGTATGACTTAAACTTCATCAATGCATCATTTAATATTTTTGTAGTTTAACAGTAAAATCCAGCATGAAAGGTAACAATGAATAGTCTGTTCCTCTTAATTTAAAGGTGCTTAATTTGAATTATTTGTTAATTTGAATTGAAATTGTATTAAAAAAACCTCATATATTGTTTTACTAACATTATTTTACTGAAATTACTGGATAACAAATTTTTGAGCAAAAAATGTATGCATTAACAAGAATAGGAGAGAAGCCCCAGGACACAGCATGGACCTGAGCAGAAGTGACAGGAGCAGAGGCAACAATATATATTCGGCAAAACCAAAAACAACAAAAAGGCAAGGAGTGATGTCACGGGACGGCAGGTAGGTGATTGGTTGGTGAATTTTATGTTTGTGATTTTCTCTCTAAATTAGGGCCGGGGGTTGAATTAAGAAGTTTTGTTAGTAGTTTAATAGATAGAGGCATGGCAGGGTATCTTAGTTCTGTCGAATGCACATCCTGTACCTTGTGGGAACTCCAGGATGCTTCTCGTGTCCTGAACAGGAAGTGTCATCAACTCAAGGAGCTTGAGTTCCGGGTTTCGGAGCTTAGGCAGTGGCATCACTGCAGTGCATCCACAAGGCTGAGAGCTAATGGATAGCATGTTTCAGGAGGTAGTCACCATGCAGCTTAAGTGTTTGCAGGCAGAGAGGGAATGGGTGGCCACCAGACAGACAAAGAGGACAAGGCAGGTAGTGCTGGAGTCCCTTGACTGCATTTCACTCTCTAACTGGTATTTAGTACTAAGGGTGATGTTTCCTCTGGGGAGTACAGCCAGAGCCAATTCCACGGCATTATGGGCGGCTCAACTATACAAGGGAGGTGGAGGAGGAAGGTCAGAAATGCAATAATAATAGAGGATTCAATCATTAGGGGAACAGACAAGAGATTCTACGGCTGCAATCTTGACTCCAGGGAGTTATGATGCCTCCATGGTGCCAGGTTCAAGGATGCCACTGAGTGGCTGCAGCACATTCTGAGGGGGGAGCATGAACAGCCAGGGGTTATGATCCATATCACTAGCAATGACATAGGTAGAAAGAGAGATGAGGTCTTGCAGCAGAATTTAGAGAGCTAGGAAAAAGGTTAGGAGCAGAACCTCAAAGGTAGTAATCTCAGGATTACTCCCGGTGCCACAGTGAGTACAGAAATAAAAGGACAGAGCAGATGTGTGCATGGCTGGAGAAATGGTGCAGAAGGGAGGGCTTAAGATTCCTTAGGCATTGGGATCGGTTCTGGGGGAGATGGGACCTGTATAGGCCAGCCAGATTGTACATCAACAGGGCCAGGACCAATATCTGTTATGTATGCAACACCTTGTAACCAGCATTCTTCCACCACCAGAGGGTGCATCTGTTGGAGTCCCAAGGGATTCCAGCATCCCTTGGGAGCACTGTATATAAGCAGGCCTCCCATGCTGTGCCAGCACTCTGGAGTCAGAATAAAGAGACTAAGGTCACACTTACGCAAATCTACAGTACTCAGTCTCATAGCTGTATTTGAGACACATCAATATCCATGCCTGGGGTTTGGGGGTGGTTTGCTCATGCAGTTGGGAAGGGTTTTAACGAGCTTGGCAGGGGGATGGGCATTGAAGCATAGATTTAGAAGGGAGAGAAGCAGTGCTGGAAATGGAAGGCAGAAAATTAGTCAGTGAGTTTGGAAGGCAGAGGAAACAAAGGCTAGAAAATAGACAACAACGGAGTTTGGCAGTGCTCAATGGTACATACTTCAATGCAAGGAGTCGCTTGAATAAGGTAGATGAGCTGAGAGCACAGACAGACATGTGTAAGTACGATATTATAGCTCTTGCTGAAACATGGTTTAGAGAAGAGCAGGAATGGCAGCCCAACATTCCTGGTTACAGGGTTTTCCGCTGAGATAGAGAGGGTGATAAAAAGGAAGGGGGGTCACAATATTGGTTAAAGAAACAATTACAGCTATGAGGAGGGATGATATGTTAGAAGGATCATCAAATGAGGCCATATAGGATGAACTGAAGAATAAAAAAGAGGCAATCACACTGCTGGGAGTGTACTATAGATCCCCAAACAGAGGGAGATAGAAGAGCAAATATGGAGGCAAATTTATGAGAAGTACAAAATTAATAGGGCAGTAAAAGTTGGGGTTTTCAACTACTCTAATATTAATTGGGATAGAATTAGTGTAAAAGGTATAAAGGATGCTGAATTATTAAAATGCATTCAGAAGAACCTTTTTAGCCAGTATGTAGCAAGCCCAACAAGAGAGAGAGTAGTTCTGGACTTAGTTTTAGGGAATGAAGCTGGGCAGGTGAAAGGAGCATTAGTGTGAGAGCATTTTGATGCTAGTGATCATATTTAGCGTAGTTATGGAAAAGAACAAAGATAGACCAGGTGTACAATTTCTCAACTGGGGAAAGGCCAATGTTATTCAGCTGTGATGTGATTTTGCAGAAGTGCACTGGAACCAGCTACTTGAAGGTAAATCAGTATCAGAGCAATGGCAGGCATTTAAGGATGAGATAGTGAAGTTTCAGAGCAAATATGTTTCCACAAAGAAAAAGGATGGGACTCCAAAATCTGGAGCCCCCTGGATGTCAAGGAACATAAAGGGTAGGAAAAGGAAAAAAAGAGAAGCTAATATTAGAAACCACGAGCTCAAAACTACAGAAAGCTTAGAGGAGTATAGAAAATGCAGGGTGAAATTAAAAACTAAATTAGGAAAGCAAGGAAAGGGCATGAAAAAGTCGGGTCGGAGAGGAATTTCCCAAATTTTTTTTCCCTCAAATTGGCCTGGGGTATTTAACCTGTTTTCTTGCCTCTCCCAATAGATCATATGGTTTCGGGTGGGGTGGAGTGTATATGTTGTGAAACACAAGGTATCGCAATTGTGTCGGACGGGCTTGATAGACAAGATGGTCTTTACCTCTCCGTCATTTTTTGTATCTTCATTTGTTCATTAGTATTGGCAAGTAAAATCAAGGAAAGCCCAAAGATGTTTTATAAATACGTAAAGAGCAAGAGGGCAGCTAAGGAAAGAGTAGGGCCGATTAGTGACCAAAAAGGAAGCTTGGGTGTGGATGCAGAAGATGTGGATATGGTTTTTAATAAATACTTTACATCTGTCTTCAAGAAGAGAGGGACAATGCAGACATTGTAGTTAAGGAGGAGGAGTGTGAAGTATTAGATGGGATATTGGTGAGACCACACATAGGGCTAGAACCTCCACTTTTGTGCTCAACATCCAAAAATGGGCGTTATTTCCGGCGTGGGCAGTAAAATAGGGTTTTCAGATCGCCGGCTTCTCGCCCATTCTCAAAACACCTAGTTTACAATTTTGAAAGGGGGCGTTACTGTGAGCGATATCAAATGGGCGGTAGCATTCATTTTTTTTGACCTTCTGCTGTAAAGTGTGGCCATCCTTACCAATGGCATGGCAATTCTTGATTCCTGTGATTCTAGAGGTCAAGGGTCACCATGACTTGCGCAGAAGAGGAGACAGAGAGAGAGGGAGCTCAGAGGGAATGAAGGCTGAATGTGGTGTGGCTATTTTGGGAGGAAGGAGGGAGAATTTAGAGCTTCACAGCAAGTAGGCAATCAAATAGTAGCTGTTGCCAGCCACATATTTGACTGAATTTGCCCTATAATGCAGGGAGAGGAGGAGGCATCACAGCACGCTGTGGAGACTGACACTGGAGAGAGCAGTGAGGTGGGAGAGGAGCACAGTGGAGGCCGCAAAGAGCCAGGAGGTTCTCGGACGAGACAAATGTCTCCCTCCTGCAGGAGGTCAAGTCACGCTGGGGTGATGTGATACAGGGAGGGCGTAGGAAGCCCACCCCAAAGGCCTACCAGAGGATATGGACTGAGATAGCAGAGGTGGTCTCGTCAGCGACCAACGAGGTGCGTGAGGGCAACCAATGCCGCAAACGATGGAACGACTTTGTGGGATCCGCAAGAATAAGTATTACATTGATTTACATGTACTTATGTATTTATATAATTTGATTTGCAACAGTCATGAGTGACTATCAGCAGATGTGAGGTCTTGCACTTTTACCGGGAATGTTTTACTCAAAGCCTGCAGTCACGGTGTACGTCTTTAGGTAAAGAATGATCATTATCATAATAATCATGATTACATCTGTCGGTTATGTGTTGTATCAGTCTCTGTGACAGTACCTAGCAATGATATCTCGCAATAATCTCATGCCAGGTCATCCTGTCACCTTTTACAGAAGAAGCTATCGACGATGAGGTCCATGCAGAGGCGAACGGGTGGAGGGCCACCGGTCCCCAGCGACATCACTGAGCTGGAGGAGCGAATGCCCACACTCGTGGGGAAGCAACCCCGGACAGTCACGGATGCATCTTCAGACCCTGAAGTGATGCCACGTTTGTAAAGCTTACACCATTGCATGAAGTAAAGTCAATCGATGCCACACCAACTCATATCCGACCAATCATATATGATAGATGATCTCTAAAAGTGTCATAGAAATAATGTTGGCCTAATGAAAATCATTGCAATCCACAAGGTGTTGATGGTCATGAAATGTGATGTCTGCGATGATTTTGAGAGCGGTGGTGCTTTTGTCGTGCATATGCTGTGTGTAGTGCTGGACTCACCTTGTGACCCTAACCCACCCTTCTCCTCTAATAACCTCATTTAGGTCTTGCAGCTCAGCCAGCAGCACAGCCCTAGGCAAGGCCACAGAAGCCAGATGGTGGGGGCGCGGGGCAGGAGTTGGCGGATGATCTTACATCTGGTGCTGAGGAGCTCCAACTGTCGCCTGTCAATCCGCTGGGTTTGTTTTCAACAGATGAGAGCGCAGACTTTGAGAAACTAGCATCGCCACGCTCCAGAACCCATTCCACCCCAAGGCCATCTAGTGGTCCTCCAGTCATTCCCGCCTCCACTCTGGAGATGCCAGCCCCAAGCACCTCGCCACAGGGTACCCTATTTGTCCCCAAGACGGCGCCGGTCCCGCGGAGGCCTCGTGGACGCGGCACGTCTGTTCCACAAGCGTGACATGACATTGGACAGATGGTACCGTTTTCCAGGAGGACTGTAGACATTGGTGACCAGCTCATCGAAGCATTGGGGGGCATATCCCAACACCTGGCCACCATGAATGATTACATTCCGCGGAGTCCCTAGATGCGATAACTAGGAACACTGCTGCTGCAGCCCTCCCAGTGGTCCCGGAACGCGGCACTCCACCCCTCGGTTCCGCACCACTACTGCGAATGACAGATGAGAGCAAGGACCAAGATCCTGCTTCTGCATCAGAGAATGTTGCCCCCTCGGCACCCCCCCCCCACGCCCGTACCCGTGCAACCAATGCATCTGCCTTCATCCTCCCCAATGAGGCACTGCCTGAGGAGCTCCTTGGACAGGCGCCATGGAGCGAGGAGGGGAAGGGGTATAGGTGGGGATAAGAAGGAGAGCGGGGGGAAGGAAAGTGAGGTGCATGTGCGCAGGTGATTGCTGTGTTATATCTCCATCTGGATGTATGCAATTTGTTGTAATGTATGGGGGCTGGGGACCATGCTCCTGCTTTGCCTTTGTATTCTGTGTTGGTGGACATGTTGAACATGTGATTTATGTCAATGGTGGAAAAAAATGGGGTGTGGGTGGGGGTTGGGTGTTATTGGCTGTGATACTTATGATTTCAAACCAGTGTTGGTATCGAACTTTTGTGATTGAACATAACCTTTTTGCGCATTGTCTCAGATAGCTGGACCATTACACATTGGTGATTCCTTACCATGAAAGGGTTAAATACAACTTAACATCAATAAACGGAAACTTTAACTGGCAGCAAGGTGATGGACACCATTGATGTCTGAGCTGCACTCACACTGCAGTGTGTCAGCGTTGTCACTCACATCAGCGCTCTTTTAGGCAAATCTTTCTGATATCAGCTCCTCATGAAAGAGTGGGATTTAACAAATGCCAGCCACACTGCTGACGTTCATTCCAGTTAGTTCCATTTAAGCCCATTGGGAAAATAACGCTCAGCGATAAGTCTCCTAAAAAAGCCCGTCAGTTTCCATTTTGTGTCAGAATGGGCGATATATGGGCGTTATATGTCATACCAGCAGTAAAGTGGGTGTTAAGCATGCAAAAAAAGTGGAGGTTCAAGCCCACAGAGTACATGGTCTCCTTATTTAATGAAGGATATACTTGCATTTGAGGCAGTTCAGAGAAGGTTCAATAGGTTGATTCCTGTGATGAAGGGATTGACTTATGAGGAAAGATTGAGTAGGTTGGGCCTATACTCATTGGAGTTTAGAAGAATGAGAGGTGATCTTATTGAAACATATAAGATACTGAAGGGGCTCAACAAGGTAGATGCAGAGAGGATGTTTCCCCTTTTGGGGGAATCTAGAACTAGGGGTCATAGTTTCCGAATAAGGGGTCGCCCATTTAAAACTGAGATGAGGAGGTATTTCTTCTTTGAGGATTGTAAATCTGTGGAATTCTCTGCCCCAGAGAGCTGTGGAGGCTGGGTCATTTAAGGTGGAAATAGACAGATTTTTGAACGTTAATGGAGTGAAGGGTTATGGAGAGTGGGCAGGGAAGTGGAGCTGAGCCCAAGACCATGGGCTTATTGAATGGCAGAGCAGGCTCGAGGGCAAAATGGTCTACTCCTGCTCCTATATCTTATGATCTTATGTTCTTGAACATAAAAAGAGTGGAAGTATTAAGAGGTTCAGCATCTTTGAAAGTAGTTTAATCGCCAGGCCCAGATGAAATGTATCCTAGGCTCTTAAGAGAGGCAAGGCATGAAATAGCAGAGGCTCTGACTATCTTTTTGCAATCCTCTAGCTGCAGGCGCGGTGCCAGAGGACTGGACGACTGCTAACATTCTGCCATTACTTAAAAAGGGAAAAATGGATAGACCAAGTCAGGTCAATCAGCCCTCACCTTGGTGGTGGAAAAATTAGAGGAAAACATTCTGAGAGAAAGTAAAAATCACCATTTTGAAAGGCATGGATTAATCAAGGGTAGTCAGCATGGATTTGTTAAGAGAAGTTTATGTCTGATTAAATTTTGAATTTTTTGATGAGATAACTAGAAGGATTGATGAGGGTAATGCATTTTCTTTAGTCTATGTGGATTTTAGCACGGCCTTTGACAAGGTCCACATGGCAAGTTGGTCAAAAAAGTAAAAGCCCATAGGTTGCAAGGGAAAGTGGCAAGGTGGATCCAAAATTGGCCCAGTGGCAGGAAGCAAATGGTCGAAGGTTGTTTTTGTGACTAGAAGGCTGTTTCTATTGGGGTTCCACATGGCTCAGTACTAGGCCTTTGCTTTTTGTGGTATATATCAATGATTTAGAGTTCAGTATAGGGGGCATGGTTAAGAAGTTTGAAGATGATACAAAAATTGTGTGGTTGATAGTGAAGAAGAAACCTGTAGTCTGAAGGAAGATATCAATGGACTGGTCAGATGGGCAGAAAAGTGGCAAATTAAATGCAATCCAGAGAAGTGTGAGGTAATACCTTTGGGGAGGGCGAACAAGGCTAGCGAATACACAATAAATGGTAGGATACTGAGAAGTGCAGAGGAACAGAGAGACCTTGGAGTCCACAGATGCCTGAAGGTAGCAGGAGAGATAGATAAGGTGGTTAAGAAGGTATACGGGATACTTTCCTTTATTAGCTGAGGCATAGAATATAAGTGCAGGGAGGTTATGCTAGAACTGTATAAAACATTAGTTAGGCCACAGCTAGAGTACTACATACAGTTCTGGTCATCACATTACAGGAAA
This sequence comes from Pristiophorus japonicus, assembly GCF_044704955.1. NCBI lineage: Eukaryota > Metazoa > Chordata > Chondrichthyes > Pristiophoridae > Pristiophorus > Pristiophorus japonicus. The sequence continues at coordinate 367,224,526 of NC_091977.1, read as the reverse complement.
GATGTGATTGCACTAGAGAGGATACAATGGAGATTTACGATGATATTGCGAGGACTGGAGAATTTTAGATATGAAGAAAGGTTGGATTGGTTGAGTTTGTTTTTTTTTAAACAGAGGAGGCTGAGGTGAGATTTAATTGAGGTGTACAAAATTATGAGGGCCCTCGATAAACTGGATAGGAAGCACCTATTTCCTTTAGCAGAGAGGTCAATAACCAGGGGCATAGATTTAAAGTAATTGGTAGAATGATTCGAGGGGAGTTGAGGAGACATTTTTTACCCAGAGGGTGGTGGGCATCTGGAGCGCACTGCCTGAAAGGATGGTAGAGGCAGAAGCACGTATTGTATTTAAAAAATACTTGGATGTGCATGTGAGGTGCAGTAACCTGCAAGGCTATGGATCAAGTGCTGGAAAGTGGGATTAGGCTGGATAGCTCTTTTTCGATCAGCGTAGATATGATGGGCCGACTGGTTTCCTTCTGTGCTGTAAATTTCTACGATTCAATGAGACACTATTCTGTAAGAGAGAGGTTCGCCTCGATTTGTACAGGGGGCTGGAAAGGGTGTGGATGACGAACCCGGCAAGGTCGGAGACGTGGATGCCCTGTCGATATTAATGGCAAGGCCTCATTTGAATAAATCTCTGCAGAGTCCCGCCGACACCTGGCCAGGTTGGCTACCTGGTTGATGAGTGGGAGTGGGCATCTGGTGGCAGGAGGCAACAGCCACCCATAGGAACTGTTCTCGGGTGTCAGTCGGGGTAGAGTGAAGGCTGTGGAAAAGATCAGGAGCAGGGTAGTCCAGCACAAAGGAGGCCCAAGGCTTTCTTGTGAGGCACTGAGGAGCACTCCTGCCACTCCTGGCCTACAAGGTCAGTTTCGCTGGGCAGGCCACATAGTTTGCATAGAACACACGAGACTCCCAAAGCAAATGCTCTACTCGGAAATCCTTCACAGCAAATGAGCCAAAGGTGAGCAGCGGAAGCATTACAAGGACACCCTCAAAGCCTCCCTGATAAAGTGCAACATCCCCACTGACACCTGCGAGTCCCTGGCCAAAGACCGTTCTAAGTGCAGGAAGTGCATCCGGGAGGGAGCTGAGCACCTTGAGACTCATCGCCGAAAGCATGCCGAGAGCATGCAGAAATCAAGCGCAGACAGCGGAAAGAGCGTGGAGCAAACCAATCCCACCCACCCCTTCCCTCAACGACTATCTGTCCCACCTGTGACAGAGTCTGTGGCTCTTGTATTGGACTGTTCAGCCACCTAAGAACTCATTTTAAGAGTGGAAGCAAGTCTTCCTCGATTCCGAGGGACTGCCTATGATGATGATGACAAGGTAATATAAAATGAAACTTTAAGTGTTACCTTGTGGATCTCTTCTGCGCCCCAAACCAGCTCCCATCAGGTTTGCCAGATAGGGAAGCCTTGCCTGGCAGGGGAGCCAGCATTGTTCCCCCACTCAGCCTTCAACTAAACTTGCAAATCACATCATCGGACTTGATCTGCATATTTAAAGTAGGACACCACTTCCTTCCTGCGGGTGTCCTGCTTACCTGTTCAAAAGAACAGGTTAATATCGGGAGGCAGTGGGAAGGCAGCAGGATCAGTAGGGGTGACTATTTTAACTGACCCCCGTCCAGTTTCCAGTAAGCAGAGGCAGTTAAAATCAGGCCTATTGAATCTAGGATGAAACCATCTGCCCAATTATATTATTTAATAATAAGTCGTCACAGTTTTCACAGAAGCATTCCTATGTGAGGTTTTTCAGTCCTTTGTAAATCACAGTTATAATAAATTTGAACTAACTTGATTTTCGTTTGCTATACAGTTCCATAGTCTGCAGTAAAATCAGGTCACCTTCACCCCTCATCATTGTCGAAGGCCCCAAGCATTCTTTATATGCGAGAGATCAAATTACCTCAAATATTAACCTTTCTTTTCTCTCTTCAAATGCTGACTGACATGCCGTGGATTTCCAACGATTCTGCTTTTGTTTCAGGAAGTTATATCCAGCAGTTGATGTAGAAGTGAAATATTTAGATTGCAGCAAAGCTTTTGATACTGTGCCACATGGATTAGTAGTCCACAAGGTAGCATAGTATGAAAGTGGGTTGAATATCAGCTAAACCAGAGAAATGAAGGGATCACCAGTGGGGTGCCAGAGGGATCAGTGCTGGGGCCTTCTTTGCTTACCATGTTCATAAATTATTTGGAGCTGGAGACAGAAACAAAGCTGTCTAAGTTTGCAGTTGACATCAAATTGGGAGTTTCAACCCATAGGGATGAGGCAAAACCAATATAAAATGATCTGTATTGATTGATTAGTGGAGAATGTCATGGAACTGTGAACAAGTGCAAGATGATGAAACTAGAGAAGGAAGTTTAACAGTGGGAATATAAACTAAATGGTTCTGGACTATGACACTTGAGAGGGATCAGGGTGAGGTGGGGTGGGTATTGCTAGATATTTTACTTAAACTAACATCATCATCATAGGCAGTCCCTCGGAATCGAGGAAGACTTGTTTCCACTCTTAAAATGAGTCCTTATGTGGCTGGTCAGTCTAACACGAGAGCCACAGTCCCTGTCACAGGTGGAACAGACAGTCGTTGAGGGAAAGGGTGGGTGGGACAGGTTTGCCACACGCTCTTTCCGCTGTCTGCGCTTGATTTCTGCAGGCTCTCAGCGATGAGACTCGAGATTCTCAGCGCCCTCCCGGATGCACTTCCTCCACTTACGGCGGTCTTTGGCCAGGGTTTCCCAGGTGTCAGTGGGGATGTTGCACTTTATCAGAGAGGCTTTGAGGGTGTCCTTGAAACGTTTCCTCTGCCCATCTTTGGCTCGTTTGCCATGAAGGAGTTCCGAGTAGTGCACTTGCTTTGGGAGTCTCATGTCTAACAGTACAACATGCAACAGTTAACCATGGCTGGATTTTTCTCTGTGATCCCTCCCAAAATCGTCTAACTATTTGTAACACCAAAGTTCTGAAATGTCCTCGTGGAGAGGTTCATTAGTGTGCTTGGAGAGGGTGTAAACTAAATTAGCAGAGGGGTGGGCAACAGCATATAGAACTAGAAAAGATAAATAAGGTGCATAAAGGAGTGTGAGTGCTGGATAGTACTAGAGAAGGAAGTAGTACTGTATTAGATAGGAGCAGACTAAGAAGGACTACGAGGATTACAAAGACAGGTTTAGAATGCATGTATGTAAATGTACAAAGTATGGTGAATAAGGTTGGTGAGCTACAAGTAGAAATAGCCATGTGGGAATAGAATGTAGTGGCAATAATGGAAATGTGGCTTAAAAATGGTGAGGACTGGGTGCTTAATATTCACAGATACAAGGTGATCAGAAAAGATAGGGAAGGAAAAAAGGGAGGTGGGGTGGCAGTACTGATTAGGGAAGACAGTGTAGTTTTGGAAAGGTAGGATGTCTTTGAGGGGGCAAGCACAGAAGCCATTTGATTAGAGTTGAGAAGCAAAAAGGACATGATCACGCTATTGGGGGTATTCTATCAGCCTCCAAATAGTGAGAGAGAGACATAGGAGTAATCTGCAGGGAAATCACAGAGATGTGCAAGAACTATAGAGTGGTGATATTGGAGGACTTTATCTCCCAAATATCGATTGGGATAATGTTAGAGTAAAGGGAAAGGAGTGGGCGGAATTTCTGAAATATGTTCAGGAGAATTTCCTTGACCAGTATGTTCTTGGACCAACTAGAAAGGAGGCTTGATCTGGTGCTGAGGAATGAGATGGGAAATTGCACCCAGTGTCTGTGGGAGAACACTTAGGTAAGAGTGATAATCATATCATAAGGTTTAGATTAGTAATGGAGAAGAGCAAGGAACAATCTAAAGTAGAACTTCTAAATTGGATGAGAGCTAACTTCAGTGGGCTGAGAGGGGATCTAGTCAGAGTAAAATGGAATCAAAGATTGACAGGAAAAACTATAACAGAACAATGGGTAATCTTTAAGGAGGAGATGTTTCAGGTACAGGCTAGGTACATTCCAACAAGAGGGAAATATAAGGGAACCAAAGCTAGGGTTCTTTGGATGATGAGGGAGATAGAGAATATGATGAAACAAAAAAAGAGGGTGTATGATGCATGTCAGGTGAAATCTTCATGCAAGAACCAGGCCAAGTACAATTTGAGAGGGGAAATGAAGAGAAAAATAAGACTGGCAAAGTGTGAATATGAGAATAGAATGGCAGTTAACATAAAAGGGAACCCAAAAATCTTCTACCGACATGTAAATAGTAAGCAGGTAGTAAGAGGCGGGGTGAGTCCTATTAAGGACAAAGAAAGTGCTATAAGCTTAGAGGTGCAGGGCAAGACTGGAATACTTAATGATTGAGCTAGAATTTCGGCTTTTAGCGATTGCGCCCGTTTTTGGACGATAATCGCGGCAAGATTTTTTTTTACCGCTGGGTTACCGTTATTGCCAGAGCTCGCAAACTGCAGAAAATGGTGAAGATCATTAGCAATAATGATAAATCTGGCATTGCACAACAGAATTTGTGCCCCGGAGTCGAAATTTGCGAACCCCCCAAAAATCGGATCTTCTGCGCACATGCAGATTTTATTCTTTGTATTTTTCTTTTTTTCTTCCCACGCTTCTGGTCAGCTGTCAATCAGGCAGGAAGCACCCACGCATATGCAGTACACCCAGGGCTGAATCAGTTTCATGATGGAAGGAGATGGGAGCAGGCAGAGAGATAGAAAGTTCAACAGTGAGGCAAATTAGGCCCTTGTCACTACTGTTGTAAGGAGATGGGCAGAATTAAACAGGAGGGGTGCAAGTAAACAGCAGTTTTTCAAAAAATTTGGACCAGCATAGCTAAGGAGGTCTCCTATATCAACGCCATCTAGAGGACCCACACACAGTGCCGCAAGAGATTTAATGACTATTGCAGGGTCGTTGAAGTAAATAATATTTTTATTGATGCACTTCTTCATTACTGAAATTATAAATCTGACACATTATTTGTTCTCCTGCTGTTGGTAAGGAAGGCTTAGTGTTGCATCTTATTTGCCATGAATGATCTTTACACATTATGAAGATTGCTTTCTGAGATCTTAAAAAATGTTTCTGCACTTTGCTGGCTTCCTCATGAACCACTTCCAGGGCCATTAAACAGAGGACTGTATTAAATGCACACAGTATGGTATATCATCATCATAGGCAGTCTCTCAGAATCGAGGAAGACTTGCTTCCACTCTTAACATGAGTTCTTAGGTGGCTGTACAGTCCAATACGAGAATCATAGTCTCTGTCACAGGAGGGACAGATAGTTGTTGAGGGAAGGGGTGGGTGGTACTGGTTTGCCGCACGCTCTTTCCGCTGCCTGCGCTTGATTTCTGCATGCTCTCAGCGACGAGACTCGAGGTGCTCAGTGCCCTCCCGGATGCACTTCCTCCACTTAGGGCGGTCTTTGGCCAGGGACTCTCAGGTTTCAGTGGGGATGTTGCACTTTATCAGGGAGGCTTTGAGGGTGTTCTTGTAATGTTTCCGCTGCCCACCTTTGGCTCATTTGCCGTGAAGGAGTTCCGAGTAGAGCGGTTGCTTTGGGAGTCTCGTGTCTGGCATGTGAACTATGTAGCCTGCCCAGCGGAGCTGATCAAGTGTGGTCAGTGCTTCAATGCTGGGGATGTTGGCCTGGTTGAGGATGCTAATGTTGGTGCATCAGTCCTCCCAAGGGATTTGTCGGATTTTGCAGAGACATCGTTGGTGGTATTTCTCCAGTGCTTGAGGTATCTACTGTACATGGTCCATGTTTCTGAGCCATACAGGAGGGCGGGTATTACTACAGACCTGTAGACCATGAGCTTGGTGGCAGTTTTGAGGGCCTGGTCTTCAAACTCTCTTTGCCTCAGGCAGCCGAAGGCGGAGTGGCGCACTGGAGGCGGAATTGGATCTCGTCGTCAATGCCTGCTGTTGTTGATAGGAGGCTCCCGAGATATGGGAAGTGGTCCACAGTGTCCAGGGTTGCGCCGTGGATCTTGATGACTAGGGGACAGTGCTGTGCGGTGAAGACAGGCTGGTGGAGGACCTTTATCTTACTGATGTTTAGCATAAGGCCCATGCCTTTGTACACTTCAGTAAATACATCGACTATGTTCTGGAGTTCAGCCTCTGTATGTCGTCCACCTGCTGTAGAGGTTGGGGTGGTCTTGGACCTGGCCTGGAGATGGCGCAGGTTGAACAGGTTCCCATTGGTTCTGTAGTTTAGTTCCACTCCGGCGGGGAGCTTGTCGACTGTGAGGTGGAGCATGGCAGCGAGGAAGATTGAGAAGAGGTTTGGGGCAATGGCGCAGCCCTGTTTGACCCCAGTCCGGAAATGGATTGGGTCTGTGATGGATCCGTTGGTAAGGATCACGGCCTGCAAGTCATCATGGGGCAGGTGGAAGATGGTGAATACATTTGGGGGCATCCGAAATGGAGGAGGACGCTCCATAGACCCCCACGGTTGACAGTGACAAAAGCCATCATGGTATAAGTGCTTTGGTGTCTATATGTATGTGCCACAAGAGCAGATAGGCCCACTGGTAACCATTCCCATTGTCATCTTTGCAGGGAAAGATGTCCCACAACCACCTGGAGCAGCGGCAGGCAGCGCTCCACCCTGAAGCATGCCTCAGAGACATCAAGGAGAGAGTGGCAGGTCTGATTGGTGCCTCGGAGGGCAACTGCCCGTGGGGGTTCTGACCCCCCCCCCCCCATTTGATAGTGAGGGTCAGTCCTGCACACTCCCCGGGCTGGGTTATGGCAATGTGATATTGTGTCTCTGAACTAGGGTTGGGGCAATATCATGCAGTATCTCTGGACTACATATAATGGAGTAGCAGCGGTCTTTCAAATGAACCTGGGCTATGTGACCTTCCTCCTGTCACCCTCCCTGCTCCCCTGATGCTAACAACTCGTTTATTGTTTCCGATTTCCAGATGAGGAGTCGCATGCGCCAAATCCATCAATGGAAGCCACCACCTCAGACCGTCATGTGGGGGAGGAGGATGAGGACGAGGAACTTGAAGAAGAAGAGTGGACGGAGCAGCCTACTCTGGAGGAGGAGGGTGGGGGACCAATGCACTCTACACCTCTTTTTCCACCAATCAACACCTTGTCCAAGGAAGAAACATTCCAGGGCTTTCAGCCATCCGAGGCCCCGTGTACTAGTGGCGTGCAGCAACGTATTCCCAGGGTTGAATCCCGTACGCCGTCTCTCCGGAGGTGAGTCGGCAAAGCCGGTCTGTTGACAGACAGGTGGACGCACAACTAAACATGGTGGGACTGTTACAGGGAGAGCATCAAGCTCACCCAACAGCTCCTAGAAAGTAGAACATAAGCTCAAGGTTACAAGCCAGAACGTGCACAGACAGCTTATATTTAACTGCTTCATTAATAGCGCCGTGAACATATGGAATGGACTGTCCAGAAAGGCAGTGGAGACAGATAGTACGGAAAAAGTTAAAGGAAAATTAGAAACATATTTGAGGGAGTGGATGATTAAGAGGTGGACTGCAGTCTTTCTATTTTTTCTACTTTCCTATATTCTTATGTTGAGTTTAGGTGAGCCAGTGTGAATCATTTCTCCAACCCCATTGTCAAATTTGAACTGTCCCCTCAGAAACCTTTAAAAGTGGGAGTAATTGTGCAGAAGCAGGCTGCTGAGGGATCAAGACCAGAGATGTATCTGCCATTGGTCCATCCCCGAGAGAAGGGCCACCTCTGTCTAAATTGGCTATAAATGTAAGCAGCTATGTATATCATAGACCCCACTCCTTGAGGTGGCATTTAGAAGAAATGTGAGAATATGGTAAAGGAGAGGCAGTAAACCTACAAGCAGTAAGCAAAGTCATGAATCTTAGGTTCGTGTTTCACTAATTTGTTTCAGAATCAAAATAATGTGTCACATACTATTATTTCATCTGTAGGCATTAGATACAGGAAGGGGGAGAAAGTGCTCCCTTGATATTAAGAGCATTTTAATTATTGGGTGATATTAAATCTAAAACAATGAGCCAGATAACATATACAAATATTGAAGTACAAATTTGTGTCGGGTAGGAGCACAAAGCAGGTGATAGCCAATCTGCAGCCCATTTTACACTCAGGCCTATATTCATTTTCCATTGAATTCCATGAAAAAGAAAATTGGGCGGAGTGCAAAATGGGCTTCTGCTTACAACAACAACAAATTGTATTTATATAGCATCTGTGAAGCGTATTTATATACGTCCCAATACACTTCACAGAAACATTATGAAACAAAATTTGACACCGAGCTACATAAGGAGAAATTAGGGCATATGAACAAAAGCTTGATCAAAGAGGTAGGTTTTAAGGAGCGCCTTAAAGGAGGAAAGAGAGGTAGAGCGTCAGAGATATTTAGGGAGGTAATTGCAGAGCTTAGGGCCTTGGCAACAGAAGCCAATGATGGCTTCCCCGCCGACTGAGAGGTCAGGCATGCTGATGTTGGGAGCCCACAGCATATCCAGTTCTCAATTTATTTTACAACCCTTCAGCCAGACTCCTGCTGGAATTAAGGCAGAAGGGCTAAGGAGTTTGGCCCCAGTTTTTTTTATTTAAATGGATTTCTGAGCTGTCTTTTTGATCACACATCTCGTTGCTGTATTAATGTTGACAGCTCTGCACATACAGTTCATTCTGCCTGATTTAATACAGCTATTGTAAACTCCTGTCCCCTCAGTACAGATTCACACGAGGCATGTAGTGAAGTCAAGGTCACTCTGGACCTGCACCTTTATTTCACAGCTCTGGAATGCTGCACTTGCCTGAGACCTGTCCTCATATACCTGTCTCTTGCAAATGCATCCCTGGTGGTAAGGTATGCTGGTGGTTACAGGTCATATCTTATTACAGTCATGTATAGGATGTTAGGATACAGTTATATATAATAATGTAAGATACATGACATCACCCTCCCCCAAGGTCTTATTGTCTTTATAGGTTCAGTCTCTCAGGTGGTCTACCCTCTCGTGTGGAGCGTCTGAGTTGTGTTTGCCTTGGTGTCTGTTTTTCTTTGGATGTGGTTGCTGGTATCTCGCAGGGGCTCTCTGTTTCAATTGGTGTGATTGTTGTCGACTCGTCTGGGCTGTCTGTTGGGATTGCCCTTTCCTCAGGTTGTTCCCTCTGTCTGTCCACCAGGTGTGGTGCGAGTTCCACATTGTAGTCTGCCTCCGGTTCCGCAGTGTTGTTGGTAAATCTACTTTTGACTTGGTCTACATGCCTCCGACAAGTTTTGCCATTGTCCATTTGTACTACCAGTAGCCTGTTTCCTTCCTTGCCCGTTACTGTCCCTGCAAGCCATTTTGGACCCCTGCCATAGTTTAGTACAAACACTTTGTCCCCGTTCTCGTTCCATCTCCCCCTCGAATTTCTGTCATGGTACTCAGTCAGCTTACGGTGCTTTGCCTCAACGATTTCGTACATGTCTGGGAGGATTAATGAGAGCCTTGTTTTTAAAGTCCTTTTCATCAACAGTTGTGCGGGGGGATCCCAGTCAATGAGTGCGGACGAGATCTGTATGCCAGCAGCAGTCGCGACAGGCGACCCTGCAGCGTGGGACCTTGTATTTTAAGCATGCCTTGTTTAATGATTTGCACTGCTCTCTCCGCCTGGCCGTTGGAGGCCGGCTTGAACGGTGCCGACTTGACGTGATTAGGCCGTGGTCAATTATAAAGTCTTGGAATTTTGCGCTGGTGAAGCACGGACCATTGTCACTGACCAATATGTCAGGGATTCCGTGCGTTGCAAACATGGTTGCGAGGCTCTCCACAGTAGTGCAGATTGTGCTCGAGTTTAAAATGGTGCACTCAATCCACTTTGAAAATGCATCTACAGCTACGAGGAACATTTTGTCCATGAATGGGCCCGCATAGTCTACGTGCACCCGCGACCACGGTTTGGTAGGCCAGGGCCAGGGGCTCAGTGGAGCCTCCCTGGGGGCATTGCTGAGTTGGGCACAAATGGTGCACCTTCGGACGCAGAGCTCCAGGTCCGCGTCAATACCAGGCCACCAGACGTGAGATCTGGCTATGGCCTTCATGAGAACGATCCCCAGGTGCTCCCGGTGGAGCTCCCGGACAAATGCCTCTCTGCCTCGCAGAGGCATGACTACTCGGCTGCCCCACATCAGGCAGTTTGCTTGTAGTGATAGCTCATGCATGCGCCTGTGAAAGGGTTTTAATTCCTCGGGGCAGGCATCGCGAGCCTCTGCCCAGTCACTGGTTAGGACACATCTTTTTACTAAGGATAACGTGGGGTCGCTGGCTGTCCAGGCTCTGCTTTGGCGAGCCGCCATGGGCAAACCTGTGGACTTAAAGGCATTGATTGCCATGACTATCTCACAGTCCTGTTCGTCAGACCCTTCCGTGGCCGCCAGGGGTAGCCTGCTGAGTGCGTCGGCAAAGTTGTCTGTGCCTGGTCTGTGCCTTATGGTATAGTCGTAGGACGCCAGCATGAGTGCCCACCATTGAATTCGCGCCGAGGCGTTGGCGTTTATTGCCTTGTTCTCGGATAGGAGGGACTTGAGGGGCTTGTGGTCAGTTTCTAACGCGAACTTGGCCCCGAAAAAGTATTGGTGCAACTTTTTGACACCGTACACGCACGCGAGCGCCTCCCTCTCTACATTCCGTACCCGCGCTCCGCCCGCGAAAGTAACCTGGAGGCATAAGCTATGGGTTGTAATTTGCCCCCACTATTGACATGTTGCAAAACGCACCCGACCCCATACGCTGACACATCGCTTGTGAGAACTAGCTTTTTACCTGGGTCAAAGAAAGTCAAAACATTGTTGAAACACAGAAGGTTGCGTGCCTTATTGAAGGCGCGTTCCTGGGCTTCCCCCCAAAACCAATCGCACCCCTTCCTGAGTAGCACGTGGAGAGGCTCCAGCAGCGTGCTTAAGTTCTGCATAAAGTTCCCAAATTAATTGAGTAGCCCGAGAAAGGCACGCAGTTCTGAGACATTCCTGGGCCTGGGTGCCAGGCGAATTGCTTCTGTTTTGGACTCTGTTGGGCGGATTCCATCAGCGGCAATACTTCTGCCCAAAAATTCAACCTCGGGTGCGAGAAACAGGCACTTGGATTTCTTGACTCGTAGGCCTACCCGATCCAACCGCTTTAGTACTTCCCTCAATTTACAGAGATGGGAGTCGGTGTCGACCCTTGTGAGTTTTGGTCTGTCTCTTTTATGCGGCCACAGTTGTTCAAATTATTGAGCGCCCATGAGAGATTGACTCACTCCCATACCCAGCTCCATGTTGACAGATATCCCGTTGAGTAGGACCCTCATCATTATAGGAGGCGTCCTGTTGTAGGAGCAGCGGCCATTGATCGTGTTGACCCGCTGTACACCGGTGTCCCGGGTACTGTCCCCACCATCTTCTGGTCCGCTTTCCGACCCATCTGATTCGTAAACCAGCCGAGCTACCGTTTTTTTGCACATGCAGGCCAAATGCCCTGTATATTCACAATTTCTGCAAACAGCCTGCTGAAATCGACATCCCCTTGCCGAGTGCCCACCCCCACACCTCCAGCACAGACCTGTTCCATTGTTCAAAGTGTTCCGAAAGAATGAGCTGCGCCTGGCTGATCTCTCTTGAGCTTCTCTCAGTTTGTAGTTGATTGCTCGCATTGTGGGTTGATGAGGTATGAACGGCCGTTCCTTTGGCCCTTGATGGCTTCTGCTTGCTGTCGAGAACCTGTTCTCCCGGTTTTGTCTGTGTGTGGGGGTAGCTGCTTGTTTAGTGCTGTGAACTTCTTGTTCCAATATTTCATTAGTTGTCGTACCTGCATTGTAAATTAACCTCGTTTCTTCTTTCCCTACCAAGAATGTCTGTGCAACCAGTGCTGCTGCCTCTAAGGTCAGGTTCTTGGTCTCTATGAGCTTTCCGAATATGCCTGCGTGGCCTATTCCTTCAATGAAAAAATCTCTCAGCATTTCTCTCCTCAGTTCATCGGAGAACTCACATAAACTAGCCAACCTCCGAAGTTCCGCCACGAAGTCGGGTATGCTCTGGCCCACACAGCGTCTGTAGTTGTAGAACCTGTGTCTGGCCATGTGTAGGCTGCTTGGTGGCTTCAGGTGCTCAATTCTTCAAACGACTTGCTTGCTGATTTCTCGGGTGCGAACAAATCCTTCATTAAAGCGTATGTTTTTGAGCCACAGCTGGTCAAGAGATGGGCTCTTCTCTTGTCTGCCTTATCGTCGCCTAACCAGTCTTTGGTTACAAAGCTTTGCTGGAGCCTTTCTATAAAGTCCTCCAAATTGTCTCCTGCATTGTACTTTTCATCTGATCCGTTGTTCGCCATTCTGTGGATTCTGTAATCCCGTAACCCGTCGCCACTGTAAAGTCCTGTCCCCTCAGTACAGATTCACACAAGGCATGTAGTGAAGTCAAAGTCACTCTGGACCCGCACCTTTATTTCACAGCTCTGGAATGCTGCACTTGCCTGAGACCTGCCCTTATATACCTGTCTCTTGCAAGTGCACCCCTGGTGGTAAGGTATGCTGGTGGTTACAGGTCATATCTTATTACAGTCATGTATAGCATGTTAGGATACAGTAATATATAATAATGTAAGATACATGACAGCTATGACATACACAAATCTGTCAAAGATGTGATAACTGCTTTCATATCCAGAGATAATATATCCCTTGTACTGCTGGATAGCAAATAAGAAAAAGTTTGCTATCTAACAGGTGATTCTTCTCTCACATCCAGCCTCTCACTCTCTTTCACTCTTTCTCTTTGTCACTGCCTTTCTTGTTGATCTATTTTATTAACACTTTTCTGGAGCCAGAGATGGGTTGTAAAGAGCATCTTAAAGGAGGAAAGAGATTTAGAGAGGCGCAGAGGTTTAGGAAGAGAATTCCAGAGCTTAATGCCTTGATAGCTGAAGGCACGTCAACCAATGGTTGAGCGATTAAAATCAAGGATGCTCAAGAGGGCAGAATTTGAGGAGTGCAGCTATATTGGGGGGTCGGGTGGCGGGGGGTTGTAAGGCTGGAGGAGATTACAGAGATAGGGAGGGGCGAGGCCACGGAGGGATTTGAAAACAAGCATGACAATTTTAAAATCGACGCATTGCTTAACCAAGAGCCAATGTAGGTCAACGAGCACAGGGGTGGTTGGTGAACAGGACTTGGTGCGAGTTGGACACTTGCAGCAGAGTTTTGGATGACCTCAAGTTTATGTCTGATAGAATGTGAGAAGCCTGCCAGAATGTGTTGGAATAGTCAAATCTAGAGGTAACAAGGGCATGGATGTGGTTCTCAGCAGAAGATGAGCTGAGGTGGGGGTAGAGTCGGACAGTAATACGGAGGTGGAAATAGGCGGTCTTAGTTATGGCACGGATATGTGGTCGGAAGCTCGTTTCAGGGTCAAATATGACACCAAAGTTGGGAACCATCTGGCTAATCCTCAGTTAGATGCTAAGGAGAGGGATGGAGTCAGTGATTAGGGTGACTTGTGGCCCGAGACACATTTCTATTCTATAGAATTTGTTAAAAGGGGATATGCCTTAGCTAGCAGGATATATGCAAGAAAAGTTGATGGCAAGGAAAAATCCATCAAATGTTATTCTTCCAGAAACCTCCATGGATTTTTAGGCCCAAATATCCTTTCCGGGTGAATCATTTAAAAATGTATCACCTCACATTTAAATTCACCTGACACCGAGATTTACCCTATCTGTTTCATTTGAAATGTTATATACTTGGTGAGATCTCCTCTAGGCACATTGGCCTAGATATTAACAAGGGCATGTTACGTAAGCGTGTGTGTAGTTTAAACTCCACAGCGTGCGTCTTTTGGCTTTGACAGGTTCCCCGGCCAGAAGTCAGCCTGATTGACAGGCTTGGCTTCCAACTGGGTGGGTAAGACACCGGTGCAGGCCGCAGGAGCAGTGGGTCCAATCCATGACCCCGGGGGAGGGGGGTTTGATCACCCACCCGGAGAGGGTATCCAATCCCAGGGTTGTGCTGGGGGGGCGCGGGGGGTTGGGGGGTGCATCCGATGGGGGCCAGGGGAAGCAATCAGTGCTGTAAGGGCACTTACCTTCTCCCTAAAAATGTCCTCACCTCAAATGATCAGGATGTTGAAACAGTTTGGGTGGAGATAAGGAATAATAAGGGGAAAAAGTCACTGGTGGGCATAGTCTATAGGCCCCCAAACAGTAGCAACTCTGTTGGTCGGTGTATAAACCAGGAAATAGTGGGGGCTTGTAAAAAGGGAACAGCAATAATCATGGGTGATTTTAACCTCCATTTTGATTGGACAAATCAAATTGCTCAGGGTAGCCTTGAGGAAGAGTTTAAAGTTTGCATAAGGGATGGGATCCTTGAGCAGTATGTAACGGAACCAACCAGGGGGCAGGCTATTTTGGATCTGGTCCTGTGTAATGAGACAGGATTAATAAACAATCTCCTAGTAAAGGATCCCCTTGGAATGAGTGATCATAGCATGATTGTCTTTCAAATTCAGATGGAGGTTGAGAAAGTTGGATCTCAAACTAGCGTACTAAGATTAAATAAAGGAGACTATGAAGGAATGAGGGCAGAGTTGGCTGAAGTGGACTGGGAAAGTAGATTAAATTGTAGGACGGCTGATGAACAGTGGCGTACATTTAAGGAGATATTTCACAACTCTCAACAAAAATATATTCCAGTAAGGAGAAAAGGGTGTAAAAGAAAAGATAGCCACCCGTGGCTAACTAAAGAAATAAAGGACGGTATCCAATTAAAAACAAGGGCATACAAAGTGGCCAAAACTAGTGGGAGGACAGAAGATTGGGAAGCTTTTAAAAGCCAGCAAAGAACGACTAAAATTGATTAAGAAAGGGAAGATAGACTATGAAAGTACACTAGCACGAAATATAAAAACAAATAGCAAGAGATTCTATAGGTTTATAAAAAGGAAAAGAGTAGCTAAAGTAAATGTTGTTCCCTTATAGGATGAGACCGGGCAATTAGTCATGGGGAACATGGAGCTGGCAGAAACTCTGAACAAATATTTTGTATCAGTCTTTACGGTAGAAGACACAAACAATATCCCAACAGTGGATAGTCAAAGGCTTTGGTTGGGGAGGAATTTAACATAATCACAATCACTAAAGAGGTGGCACTCAATAAGATAATGGGACTAAAGGTGGATAAATCCCCTGGACCTGATGGCTTGCATCCTTGGGTCTTAGGAGACATAGCGGCAGGGATAGTGGATGCATTGGTTGTAATTTACTAAAATTCCCTGGATTCTGGAGAGGTCCCAGCAGATTGGAAAACTGCAAATGTAACAGCCCTTTTTAAAAAAGGAGGCAGACCAAAAGCAGGAAACTATAGACCAGTTAGCCTAACATCTGTGGTTGGGAAAATGTTGGAGTCCATTATTAACGAAGCAGTAGCAGGATATTTGGAAAAGCATAATTCAGTCAGGACGAGTCAGCATGGATTTATGAAGGGCAACTTATGTTTGACAAATTTGCTGGAATGCTTTGAAGATGTCATGAACAGGGTGGATAAAGGGGAACCAGTGAATGTGGTGTATTTTGACTTCCAGAAGGCATTTGACAGGTGCCATATAAAAGGTTACTGCACAAGATAAAAGTTCACAGGATTGGGGGTAATAGATTAGCATGGATAGATCATTATAGACGGACCCTCAAAATGAGGATATCTTGCTTCCATGTCAAAAAAGGATAAGTTCACAGGTGTTTCAAAGAAGGACCCGAACTACATCCTGAGGGGTGGAAGATGCCTGTGCGTGGATTTTTTTAACGTGTGGTGGCCGTTGCACACCAGCCACCACACGGGCATGACAGAGCTAGGTCTTGGTCCAGTGGCAAGGATTATCCAAGATGACTGGAGATGAGCTCTGCTGTATGGACCTAGTGCGCTCACATATCACAGTGTGGGCTGGCCCGTGCTGCCGCTGGGCCCCTGGCCCCAAACTCACGGCTCCCCTGGGCCCCAATCTCGTCCCTCCACAATCCCTTGCCGGTCCTTCGCCCCAACCTCGCCGCTCCTGCTGTATCTGCCCACGCTCCAATCACCAACCTGAACCTTGATGGCATCAGTCTTCACTGCCATCGCCTTCCTACACCAGCTTGCGCTGCTCCCTGGAGTAGTATGCCGCCGCTCCTCCACTCCTTTTATATCCATGACCTGCCGCTGGTGTTCTCACACAGGTCGGGGCCTCCACGCTGTTACCGGGCTGCCACACCTCTGCTCCTTTTATGGCCCCGACCTGCCACTGGGATAGAGGATTTGCTAACTAACAGAAAACAGAGAATCAGGATAAATGGTTCACTCTTGGGTTGGCAATCAGTAACTAGTGGGGTGCCGCAGGGATCAGTGCTGGGACCCCAACTATTTACAATCTATATTTTCTTGGAAGAAAGGGCTGAGTGTAATGTAGCTGTGTTTGCTGATGATACAAAGATGGGAGGAAAAGCAATGTGTGAGGAGGACACAAAAAATCTGCAAATGGACATAGACAGGCTAAGTGAGTGGGCAAAAATTTGGCAGATGGAGTATAATGTTGTAAAGTGTGAGATCATGCACGTTGGCAGAAAAAAAATCAAAGAGCAAGTTATTATTTAAATGGAGAATAGTACAGTGGGCCTGGGGGTGCGTTTGCATGAAACACAAAAGGTTAGTATGCAGGTACAGCAAGTAATCGGGAAGGCCTCTGGAATCTTGGCCTTTATTGCAAAGGAGATGGTATATAGATTTTTAACCAATAAGGGAATTAAGGGTTACGGGGAGAGGGCGGGTAAGTGGAGCTGAGTCCACGGCCAGATCAGCCATGATCTTATTGAATGGCGGAGCAGGCTCGAGGGGCTAGATGGCCTACTCCTGTTCCTAATTCTTATGTTCTTATGTTATGTTATAAAAGTAGGGAAGTCTTGCTACAGTTATACAGGATATTGGTGAGGCCACACTTGGAATACTGTGTACAGTTTTGGTTTTCATATTTACGAAAGGATATACTTCCTTTGGAGGCAGTTCAGAGAAGGTTCACTAGGTTGATTCCGTAGATGAGGGGGTTGACTTTTGAGGAAAAGTTCAGGAGATTGGGTCTCTACTCATTGGAATTTAGAAGAATGAGAGGTGATCTTATCGAAACATATAAGATTATGAGGGGGCTTGAACAGATGGATGCAGAGAGGATGTTTCCACTGATGGGAGAGACTAGAACTGGTGGGCATAATCTTAGAATAAGGTGCCGCCCATTTAAAACTGAGTTGAGGAGGAATTTCTTCTCTGAGGGTTGTAAATCTGTGAAATTAGCTGTCTCAGAGAGCTGTGGCTGCCAGGACATTGAATAATTTTAAGACAGAGATAGACAGTTTCTTAAGCTATAAGGGATTAAGGCATTATGGGGAGCGGGCAGGGAAATGGACTTGAGTCCATGATCGGATCAGCCATGATTGTTTTGAATGGTGGGGCAGGCTCGAGCGGCCGTATGGCCTACTCCTGCTCCTATTTCTTATGTTCTTATGTTCTTATGTTCTTCTTTGAGCTGCCAGATTTCCCGAGGCTAGGGATACCCGGCAAGCTGCAGTTAAATTTGCAAAACAGATTAAATCAAAGGCTGCGAGCCTGATTAAAATGTTTAAATTGACAACTTGCCTCCTGGGAATGGGTTGGCTTGCTGCCCCCTCACCCCCCCCCAACCCACGTACCCCACCATCTCACCTCTGTTAAAGCATAAAGTGGGCAGGTTGGAGTTGGGTTGGTGTTGGGTTTGAAATTTAAAATGTTTTAACCTCTGACCTGAACCCAACGCAAACATTTTATGGGTGATAAAATCCAACTATCCTTTCTAGAGTGTAGAGGTTGAGCTTCTCTAACTGTTCTTCAGCGCATCCCCTTTACACTGGAAGCGATCATGTTGTTCTTACTCTAATGAATGTATATGCTTTTGGTGTTATGGCGACCAGCACTGAACTGTGTGGTCTGCTCACTCCAGCGTAACTCTGCTGTCCATTTTATATCTCCCTGCATTCTTTGGGAGTGAATTAAGATCAACCTTGTGAAGAGTTTTGTGACTTACTGTGCTGTTTCATATTTGTAATACTTCTCATGAAATAATATTTGTGTATTTAATATTTGCCTAAGGAAATCAAAGCAAACTAACTGAAAATGTCATTTTGTCATTGTAATGTTATCCTAAAGAAAATATTATCTATTCGACATGGATTTCTCCTCACAAGTATGATAATATTTATTTGATAGGTGAAGGAATTTATTATGGTTCAATATTTTGTTCACTGAGGTAAAGCACAAGGGAGAATGAGAAATAGATGGGATATATTGAGCAAAGTGTGATTGCCAAGCAACAGAAGGAGAAACAGTGAGGAAACCAATAAATTTAGACGTTGCTTTACAATCAGTTTAAAATGAAGTGGTTAGCAAAGTATTGGCAGAGATGAAGCTTTGATAAAACTAATGGGTTAAATGTGATACATTAAAGCTGCGATGCAAGATAGCAAATCCCTGAATGCTGCGTTTCAAGAAAACCAACAAGATAATATCGTGCAGACACTCAAAAGTAATATTTTTTCAGCATAGCTGTAAGAAGTCATAGTCACTATTGTATTTTGAAACAATTGATTGGAAATGTCCATCTTGATATTTTAGTTCTCTCCAACCTAGAAACATGGGAAGTGAAATTCAGACGTGGGGGGTGGGTGGGGGAGGAGTGCGGTGGTGCGTGGGTGGGGACGTAAAACAGATGGTAGCAGATCCGCTGTCTGTTCTACACCCTGTTTGATTTTACATTCAATGAAAATTGGGCAGAGTGCAAAACAAGTGTCCAATCCATTATCATCCATTTTGCAACCCCTACCAAAGTGGAATTTCAGTCATTTAGAATTTTACAGCTCAGAAGTACGCCGTTCAGCACATCTCATCTGTGCCTGCAATATCTATCCACTTCGTCCCATCCTCTTGTCCTTTCCCGGTATACTGCTATTTTTTTGTTTTCAATTACTTATCCACTTCCTTTTTAGAAGCTATTGTGGATTCTGCTTCAAATATTATTTCTGGTAGGGAATTCCATATCCTAAGAACTCTCTGTGTAAAGCAAATTTCTCCAAACCTCGCTCATCGTATTTTGGTCATGATCTTAAATTTATGCCCACTATCTCGTGACTCACCAGCTGGTGGAAATAGTTTTCCCTGATTTACTTCATTAAAACCCTTCATTATTCTTAACCTCTGTTAGATCTCCTCTTTAACTTTCCTTGTCCTAATGAAAAGAGGCCCAATTTGTCTATATTTTCATAATTCAACCTCGCAAACCTTGGTATCATCTTGGCATCTCTCCTCATAGGACAACCTTAGCATCTTTTCTCTTCCCGCATTACTTCAGCAATTACACTTCAAAAAGTACTTAATTGGCTGTTGTAATGTATTTGCTTCATGGGTTCTTTGCTTAAGAATTCATAGCAACACATTGCTGTTACGAATGAGTTGGTTTATTAGCAAAGGTTTAACAATCACACTCCACATTACAATTCATCCACCCCTGGCTCACAACCACCTGCCTCATTGTGGACACCTTGATCACAACTGGCTGGGGTTTTATTGAAACTTGCGAACATCACATGACTGGCTAAGCCACTCACAACTCAAGAGCTCTACCAGCCTGTGAGCATATTCACAGGGGCATATATTACAGCTGTAAAGTGCTTTGCGATGTCCGGTGGTTGTGAAAGGCTTTATATAAATATAAATCTTTCTTTCTTCTGTACTCTCTTCAAGACCTTGACATCCATCGGAAAGAAAGGCATCTAAAACGGGGAATAATATTCTAACTGCAATATCATTAACGATTTGTATAGTTTCAGCTTTAGCTCTTCATTTTGCATTATATCCTTATGTGCTAGACATTCCACTTTTGTGCAGATCACCCAAAAATTGGCGTTATTTCCAACGTGGGCGGTAAAAATGAGTTTTGAGATCGCCGGATTATCGCCCATTTTCAAAACCCTGACTTTCAATTTCTGAAAATGGGCGTTACCACAAGCGATCTGAAATGGGCGTTAGCATTAATTTTTTTTTGACCTTTTGCCATAAAGTGTCGCCGACCATAGCAACAGCATGGCAATGCTCGTTTCCCGCATTTCAGGAGGTCAGGGGTCATCATTACAGGCGCATAAGAGGAGACAGAGAGAGAGGGAGCAGAGAGGGACTGAAAGTGTGTGTGGGTGTGGTGTGTGCTTCTTTGGCTGTTGTGGGAGGCACGAGGGAGATTCACCAGCAGCAAAAAGCCTATTAAGCACAAAGAAGGTAGTTGGCAGCGAGTTGTTGTGAAAAAAATAATATTTAACAAGGAAGGGATGGAGGAGGTGACACAGCATGCTGTGGAGACTGAGGACGCTGGCGAAAGCAGTGAGCTGGGAGAGGAACAATTGGGAGGAAGCAAAAGAGTAAGGTGGTTCTCGGATGAGGCAAATGCCTCCCTCATGCAGGAGGCCGAGTCACACTGGGATCAATTGACCCAGGGAGGGCGTGAGAATCCCACCTCTAAGGCCTACCAGAAGTTATGGGCCGAGATAGCCGAGGTGGTCTCGTCGGCGACCAACGAGGTGCGTGAGGGCAACCAATGCCACAAGCAATGGAACGATCTTGTCAGATCCGCAAGAATATTACGTTTATTTACATGTACTTATATATTTATACAATTGAAATTGTAAGTGTAATGAGTGATTAAAATCAGATGTGATGTCTTGCATTTATACCGGGGAAGGTTGTACACAAAGCCTGTGGTCACGGTGTGCGTCTTTAGGTAAAGAATGATAATTATCATAATAATCATGATTACATCTGTCGGTTATGTGTTGTATCAGTCTCTGTGACAGTATCTAGCAATGATATCACGCAGTGATCTCATGCCATGTCATGCTGTTGTTACCTTTTACAGAAGAAGCTTTCAAAGAATAGGGATGAGCAGAGGCGAACAGATGGCAGGGGACACCAGTCATCATCGACCTCACCGACATCAAGGAGTAGGTGCTGGCACTAGTGGGGACCCACCCCTGGTCGGTCACGCAAGCAGCAGCAGAGCCTGATGTGATGCCACATGAGTAAAGTATACACCGCTGCATGATGTCAAGTCAATAGATGCCACATCCAATCATTTCTGACCAATATTATATAATAGATGTGTTATGTAATGATGTGTGTATCGTCCCAGTACCTTAAATGTAATGTAAGTACTATGCCACACCACAGAGGGCGCTGCGGTGAGAAACCCTGGTAGTACCTGTAAGAAGGACTATATAAGGGTGACCACCACACCTGGGAGGCACTCTGGAGCTGAACAATAAAGGACGAAGGTCACAGCAGTTAGACTTACACCAGACCGTGTGGAGTCAGTGATTTGTGTGCTACATACACCACATTGGCAACGAGGAAGCGGACGAACTCCATGCAACCATGGCTACTCTGGGCTCGCTAAAGGATTTTACCGTGGGCAATGATTGGGAGGCCTTTACGGAAAGGCTCGAGTACTACTTCACAACAAATGACCTGACGGAGGACACGAACGCACTGAGAGATAAGCGTAAGGCGATATTGCTCTCCAGTTGTGGAGATGAGGTTTACTGTCTCGTCAGGGATTTGCTGGCACCTGGGAGCGCCAGGGACAAGTCATACGAGGAGCTGACTGAACTCATTCGTGACCAGTTGAAACTGAAGGAGAGCATCCTCATGGCCAGATACAAATTTTACCATCACTGCAGACCTGAGGGTCAGGATGTCACCAAATATGCTGCGGACCTCAGGAGGCTCGCGGCGCCGTGTGATTTTGGGACACACCTTGACGAGGCGTTGCGGGACGTTTTTGTTATGGGGATTGGCCACGAGGGCCTCCTTCACAAGCTGCAGGCCACGGAACCCACAGTCACTCTGACAAAGGCCATCGCCATCAGCCGGGCACATATGACCTCGACTTGCAGCACCAAGCAAATAATCCACACAGTCTCGAACCCGGTAGGCAATGTCCACAGGATAGCGCCCACCATGGACAAAACTGCAGAACGTGGCTCTGCCCGGAGCAGAGAGCACGGACCTCGGGATCCTGGAGCTCAGAGTCCGCCGAGGGGGGCCAATCAAGCAGCACCATGCTGGCATTGTGGAGGAAGCCATGGAGCTCACCGGTGCAGGTTTGCGGAGTACACGTGCAATACCTGCCATGTTAAAGGCCACCTTCAGCGTATGTGTAAAAGAAATCGGACTCACCGTGTGGCTGAGGAGATGGGGGATGATCCACTGTTCAGCGAGGAGCAGGTCGAAGAAGATGAGGTGCTTGGACTGTATACGTGCACCGACGATTCGCCCCCAGTGATAAGGGAAGTAAAAATCAATGGAGTCCCAGTGAGTATGGAAGTGGACACGGGCTCGGGTCCGTCGTTGATGAGTCGGAGAACTTTTGATAAACTGTGGATTAACCCAGCTGCACGACCCAAGCTGGTCCCGGTCACGGCAAAGCTGCGTACCTACACCAGGGAACTAATACCTGTTCTCGGCAGAGCGATGGTGCAGGTATCCCACCGGGACGAGACGCACGCTTTACCTTTGTGGGTCATTGCAGGCGATGGGCTGACACTCCTCCGCCGGAGGTGGATGGGGACGGTCCGTGGGAGCTGGGAAGACTTCATTCCTCCACAGGCTGCTGCTCCCCGGGGTGCTGCCGTGCCCCGGGTCCCCAGAGAGCAGTGCCGACCGAGCTGGAGCTGCAGCCTCAATCCCCCCACAGGCAAGTCCCAGGCCCGGACCTCACACACAGACCCTGCAGCCTCAGCCCCCACAGGCAAGTCCCAGGCCCGGATCTCACACACAGACCCTGCAGCCCCAGCCCCCACAGGCAAGCAGCCCTGCACAGAGGGGCCCAAGGGGGGGTGGGGGTTGAGCCGGAGGGGCGCTGCGGGAGGGTTGCTGAGGGATCCAGGGGCCGGCGGTTCGGAAGGGCCCCGCAGAGGAAGAGGCCCCGCAGAGGAGCTGGTAGCGTCGGTCGGCAGCCATGGCAGCCGCAGGGGAGGCCGCGGGGGACGCGGCAAGTGCGGCCGCTGGAGAGGCCATGACGGCCGCAGGAGAGGCGGCAAGTCAGGTGGCAGAGGAGGGGAGCAGAGGCTGCGACGGCGGAGGGCATTCGGAGCGGCGGAGAAGAAGATGGCGGCGGCATCGTGTCGGAGCTGCAGTGCATCAAAGATGGCGGCACGCAAGGAGAAGCCTCGTGGAATCCTCCTGCATCAAAGATGGCGCCTTAAAGAGGAAATGCAACCGGGAGTCTTAAAAGGGCCTTACAAAGAGGTGGTCCCCACAAAGGACTTCTGTTTGGCAGAGCGAGTCTAAAATGAGCTATGTTAATGTGAGATAGTGAATTTATATTAAGAATTACTTTTTTTATGCTGAATGGCCACTGTATTTGTGTAAAATAATGGATGAAGTACAATTAATGATAACGGTTAACAAGGAAATCAAGGTTCCGCTCCCAGTCAATAACCAGTTAATGTACCAGATAATATGTACCATACTAACGCACTGTCTATGCCCACCTGCCTTCCGTTGGACAAGTGTGATGTTATGTAATGATGTGTGTATCGTCCCAGTACCTTAAATGTAATGTAAGTACTATGCCACACAACAGAGGGCGTTGCGGTGGGAAACCCTGGTAGTACCTGTAAGAAGGACTATATAAGGGTGACCACCACACCTGGGAGGCACTCTGGAGCTGAACAATAAAGGACGAAGGTCACAGCAGTTAGACTTACACCAGACTGTGTGGAGTCAATGATTTGTGTGCTACATACACCACAAGATGAATCATAAAATTCTTCTCTAAATAATGATGTTCTCATGAGAATCATTGCAATGCAGAATTTGGTGATGGTCATGAAATGTGATGTCTGTGATGATCTTGATAGTGGTGTTGCTTTTGTCGTGCATATGCTGTGTGTAGCGCTGGACTCACCTTGTGACCCTAGCACCTCATTCTCCTCTAATAACCTCATTTATGTTTTGCAGCTCAGCCAACAGCGCGGCCCAATGCAAGAACACCAAGCCCAGAAGGTGGGGGTGCAGGGACAGACTCGCCGGAATCTCCTCCATCTGGTACTGAGGAGCACCAATTCTCACCCGTGCATCTGCTGGGTCCCTTCTCAATGGATGACACTAGCGACTAGGAGCCTGCATCCCCAATCTCCATAATCAATTTGACACCGATGACATCGAGTGCTTCTGCGGCCATTCCCACCTCCATCGTGGAGGTACCGGGTCCAAGCATCTTGCTACAGGGCAGCTCAGGTGTCTCCAGGATGGCGCCGACCAAGCGGAGGTTGGTTTGACATGGCAGGTCTGCTCCACAATGGCAGATCTGAGCGGGGACATGGTACACATTTCCAGGAGGAGTGTTGACATAGGTCAGCAGATCCAAGAGACAATGAGGGGGCATATCCCTCCAACTGGCCAGCATGTCTGCCACCATGACGGAGTACGTGCCACGGATGGTGGAGGTCCTAAAGCTGATAGCCAGGAACACTGGTGGCAGAGGCCTCCCAGTAGTCCCGGAGCGCACACTGCAGCCCAAGGTGGTGCACCCCATTGCCAACGACACATAGAGCCAGGAGAAAGATCTTGCTTTTGTCCCGGAGGACATTCCCACCTTGAACCGTCCTCTGCCATATCCGTCCAAGCAGTGATTCTGCCTTCATTCCCCACCCCCCCTCTCAATGAAGCAGAGTCTGAGTAGCTCCTCGGCCAGTTGGCTTGGAGTCAGGAGGGGAAGGGGAAGGGGAAGATGTGTGGGAGGAGAAGCGGTGGGGGGGGATGGTGGGGTGGTGGGGGGAAAGGAACGTAAGGTGCTTGGCCACAGGTGTTGTCTTGGGCATATTTTTATATTGGTGGTGCTATTTTGGTGGGAGGATTGGGGAAGGGGCGAGGAAGCTGCCTTGCTGGTTTGCATTTGTGTTCTGTGTTGCTGGAAATGGTGACCAATCGAATTATGTAAATGTGATGAATTTGTTGTGGGGTGGGGCAGGGTGTTTTTTTTACAGTTATAATTATGATTTCACACAAATGGTCGAATTAAATGTTTTTTATTTAACATATGCTTGTTGCGCATTGTCTCAGATAGCTGCACTGTTACACACTGGTGATTCCTTTACATGAAAGGGGATAATTAAACTTAACTTGAATCAACTTAAAGTTTAACTGTCACCAAGGTGATACATACCATTGATGTATGATCTGCTTATCCTGCAGTGTTGCAGCTTTGTAAATAACAACAACGTTCTTTCAAGCAAAGCGCTCATTTATGAGCTGTTGACATAAGAGTCTTGCAGCTATGTAGCCACCACGGGCCCTTTCCTGCAGACTAGAGGGCAGCAGGGACATGGTTTAAGCATCAGTCTGATGGTCTGGCACGAGGTCAGTGTCCACCTCCTCGTCCTCTTCTTCCTCTCTCTCCTGAGGTGGACCGGCAGCCCTTCTGGCAATTCTTGTCCCCTTCTGTTTGCCAAGTTGTGCAGCACTCGGCACACCACCACGAATTGAGCTACCTGCTCAGGGTGGTATTGGAGCTCGCCTCCTGAGTGGACCAGGCATCTAAAGCGCTGCTTAAGCACTCCAATGGTTTTCACGACGATATTGTGAGTGGCTCTGTGGTTCTCGTTATATTGCTTCTCGGCTTTGATGTGGGTGTCACGCAGGGAGGTCATCAGCCAGGTGGCGAGGCCATATCAGTTGTCACCAAGCATCCAGCATTGACCTTGTGGTTGACTGGTACACATATCAGATACAGCGCTCTTATGCAGGATGGGAGCATCATGGGTGCAGCCTGGAAATTTGGTATTCGATGCCATAATTATTTGCTGGTGGTCGACTTGTTGCACATTCAGGGAGTGGAATCCCTTGCGATTCCTAAAAACCTCTACATCCTGAAAAGGTGCCCGCATCGCGATGTGCGTGCAGTCTATTGCTCCCTGCACCTTGGGGAAGTTAGCAATTCGGTAGAAACCCTACATCCCTCTCAGTCTGAGCCTCCCTGATCATAGGGAAGCTGAAAAATTCCATCCTGCATGCGTACAGGGCTTCAGTGAACTATTGAATGCAGCAGTGTGTGGCATGCTGACATATGCCGCAAATGTCGCCAGCTGAGGCCTGAAAGGAACTCAACATGTAGAGCGAAAGTGTCACGGTGACCTTGACCTCGATGGACAGTGCATTCCTGAATGTGCTGGCAAGCTGCAGATCTCCCCTGATGAGCTGGCAGATCTCACTTATAACCTCCTTGTGGTAGCGCAGTCTCCTAAGGTAGGTGTTATCGGACAAGTTGAGGTAAGACTGCTTCTTCCTGTAAGTGCAGGGGCTGTAAGGTCTCGTCCTCCTCATCAGTCTGGCACATCTTAGATTGGGCACATAATGCTGTTGAATATACCCTCTGCCATCTCTCGTCTGCAGCATGGCGCCATAATCTGTTGCTTTCCATGGAGGTGGTGTACTCATCAAGACAGGCTGAGAAATGACAGACTCCATTCCAATAACTATCAGTATTCCAATTGTCTATAGTATGATAAGATATTTGGTCAGATGTTCACATCATCTTAAAAGAACTCCAGATTATATTCCAAACTCCCCCGAAATTGAAGCAGCCTTTTAAATGATGCAAACTGCGATTTAGAACATGACGTCCATACCGCTGTGATTAGTTCCGGTGAGAGCAACTTTTTCACAGTGGTTATTTCGGCGAGCGATATTGTCGGCGAGATGTGTGCGAGGTGCCGAAAGTAACATTGGCTGATTTTCTGGTCATTAGTTTCAGCAAATGTGATCTTTACGACAACAAAAGTGGGCAGGCGGTATTATTAAATCTCCACGTTAATTACGTGTCGAAAGTAACGCTGGCCGATATTATGGGCATTGGTTTCACCAATTCTGACCTTTCTGCCCAAAAAAGGTGGGCGGGCGGAATTAGTTTTTATCGCCGTTAAGTTCATACTGAAAGTAACGCTCGGCGATAAGTGACCAAGAAATGGTCGTTAGTTTCCATTTTGTGGCTAAATAGGCGTTATACCTCATTTCAGTGTTAAAATGGACATTATGTGGGCGGTATGCATGCAAAAATAATGGAAAGTCTAGCCCATCATCTTTCATTCCAAAGAATATTTTGCAGCTCCATCACTTTGTCCTGCCACTTTTAAAGATTTATGCATCTGATCCCTTAAGATTCTTCGATTTCCTTTGAAAACAAAATACTATTTAATTTATGGCCCTGATATTATTTGGCCATTCACGTGCACTCCTGCCAGAACTGCAGCAGTTCCTGCAGGAGTCCAACAAAACAGCTGCAAACTCCACCAGTACCTGGAAATGCCGGGTCCTGGCATAATTTTGGAGTTTCCAGTGGCATTGGTTGGGAATGAAAAGTCTACCCACTCCAAACAAGATTACTGCCATAGATACGGTGGGACCAAGGGCAAGGACCCATTGAGCTGGATATTCCAACTCACGTCCTCTGAGGAACTCGTCGTAAGTTTGGAAGCCGGTATGCTGAGTGAGTTGAGCCATGCCAGCTTCCTGAAGCATGGAACTGTGCCCTATTAGTGGACTCAGGTGGGATCAGGGCCTGGACACAGATCCCTGAAGATCAGACAAGGAATTCTCATCAAAGGTTTTAAAGCAGAGGAGCCATTGGAGCCATAATCTGTTGCTTTCCATAGAGGTGGCAGTCCCTGAACCTACTAGTTTTTGCTCATGTTTTGGAGGGGGCACACTCAAAATAGGCAGATATGCCTCCTAC
Source organism: Pristiophorus japonicus (assembly GCF_044704955.1). Classification (NCBI taxonomy): domain Eukaryota; kingdom Metazoa; phylum Chordata; class Chondrichthyes; family Pristiophoridae; genus Pristiophorus; species Pristiophorus japonicus. The sequence goes on along the minus strand of NC_091977.1, from coordinate 367,196,690 downwards.
AATTGCTGCTCCTAGAGGCTCCCCCCCGCCAACCCCATGAACTTTGACGGGGTCAGTGGCGGAGTTCTGTAGTGGATGTGGTCTTACAGTAATTGTCAAGATTTGATGTTACTGTAATTGCCATGATTGTACCTCTGTGGATTTTTGGGCCCAAATGTCCTTTCCTGGTGCAACCTTTCAAAATGCATCACCTCATCTATAATTTCATCTGATATCTATCTGCCCAATCTATTAACTTGTCCACGTTCTCCTGAAGTCATTTAGTCTTCTTCACAGATAACCACGTTCTCTATTTTGGGATCATCTGCAAATGTTGACATTGCGTGGCCTATATTGGAGTCCCCTAATTGCCAACTTTTTGTGTTTTGAGGAAGCCATCAACTTTTTGTGTGCACGTTTGCATAACTAGAGCAGTACTTGAAGTGCTTGTGGAATTATGGCCTATAAAATCCCCCTCTACACACTTGGGATCCAACAGAATTCATCTCAACTGTACATGTGTGACCTTTCAGTGCACATGCACTAGAGGTGAATCATACCGATTTACTTTCCTAGTGTTGCTGTTTGTGTCTCTGGCTGCCTATCCCTTACTCAGCTGCTGCACATATGAGATAGCACCAGACCATTAATGCAGCTGTGAGACAAGAGCTCAATTTGTGACATTTCAATGAAGGTAGAACATTAATGTACATCTAATGAGAGACCTGTTTATATTCAGTCCTGGAAATCACATTTATTTCAAATCATAATGGCTTGACCCAAATATGATCCTCCCTCGTAGTTTATGGTAATGACTGGCCTGTTTCTTGTACTGGGAGAAACTAAATTGAATAAAATTACCTGAACAATGCAAGTGCTGATTTTCAATTGAAAGTTTCAGCCCACAGCATATTTCTATAAACTGTTAACATTAATTTTCCTGGTGAACAGACAGAAGAGGTGGGAGATTTTACTTTGAAATACAATCGGAGTAAATAAATTCCCCAACACTTACACTGGAACAATCATTGTGCTCATGCTGCAGAATTGCAGGAAATTAGTATTTGCAACACATGTATAAAGAAATGAAACAGCACGATAAACTGTTGAAAACCAGATTACCTAAAAGTATTGATCAGGGCAACAGGAGAACTGAAAATGTTGGAGACACTCCGCATCTGTGAAGGAAAAAAAATAATGATTCTGGTAAAAGGCTTTTAATGCTGGTTCAATTGACATTTACAAAATTGAGATCAAGAACATTTTATTTTTATTATTCATTTGCGGGATGTGGGCGTCGCTGGCATCCCTAATATGACCCAGCGACAATGGAGGAATGGCAATAAATTTCCAAGTAAGGACGGTGTGTGACTTGGAGGGAAACTTGGAGGTGATGGTGTTCCCATATGTCTGCTGCTGTTCTCGTTCTACGTGGTAGAGGTCACGGGTTTGCGAGATACAGTCGAAGATGCCTTGGTGAGTTGCTGCTGTGTATCTTGCAGTGGTGGAGGGAGTGAATGTTAAACTGGTGGATGGGCTGCCAATCAAGCAGGCTTCTTTGTCGTTGATGGTGTTGAGCTTCTTGAGTGTTGTTGGAGTTGCACTCATCCAGGCAAGTGCAGAGTATTCCATCGCACTCCTGACTTGCACCTTGTAGATGGTGGCAAGGCTTTGGGGAATCAGGAGATGAGTCACACGCTGCAGAATACCCAGTCTCTGACCTGCTCTTGTAGCTAAAGTATTTATGTGGCTAGTTCAGTTAAGTTTCTGCTCAATGGTGACCCCCAGGATGTTGATGGTGGGAAATTCAATGATGGTAATATTGAAATGTGAAGGAGAAGTAGTTAGACTCTCTCTTGTTGGAGATAATCATTGCCTGGCACTTGTGTCATGCAAATGTTACTTGCCACTTACATAAGAACATAAGAAATAGGAGTAGGAGTACTCCCTACGGCCTCTTGAGCCTGCTCCACCATTCAATAAGATCATGGCTGATCATCGACCTCAACTCCACTTTCCTGCCCGATTTCATATCGTTTGATTCCCATAGAGTTGACAAAGCTATCTATCTCAGCCTTGAATATACTCAAAGATTCAGCATTCACGGCCCTCTTGGGCAGAGAATTCCAAAAATTCATAATTCTCTGTGAAGAAATTCTGCCTCATCTCTGTCTTAAACGGCTTACCCCTTATCCTGAGACAGTGCCCCTAATTCTAGACACTTCAGTGAGGGGAAACAATCTCTCAGCATCTATCTGTCACTCGGCTTCAGAATCTTGTATGTTTCAATGAGATCACTTCTCATTCTTTGAAACCCCAGCGAGTATCGGCTCAATCTACAGAATCTTTCATCACAAGACAGCCCTCTCATCCCAGGAATCAACCTAGTGAACCTTCGCTGCACCACCTCCAAGGCAAGTATATCCTTCCTTAGATAAGGAGTCACAAGTGGTATCACCAAGGCCCTGTACAATTGTAGCAAGACTTTCTTATTCTTATACTCCAACCCCCTTACAATAAAGGCCAACATGCAATTTGCCTTCCTTATTGCTTGCTGTATCTACATGCTAGCTTTCTGTGATTCTTGCATGAGGATGCCCAAATCTCTCTGAACACCAACATTTAAAAGTTTCTCACCATTTAAAACATGTTCTGTTTTTCTATTCTTTCTTCCTACCAAAGTGAATAATCTCACATGTCTCTACATTATAATCCATCTGCCACCTTACTGCCCACTCACTTAGTCTATCTATATTCCTTTGCCGGCTCACTGTCTCACCTAGCTTTGTATCATCAGCAAACTTGGATACATTACACTTATCAGCCCAATCCTGAATGTTGTCCAGGTCTTGCTGCATGTGGGAATGTAATGCTTCTGTATCTGAGGAGTTGCGAATCAAACTGAACACTGTGCAATCATCAGCGAAAATCTTAATTTCTGATCTTGTGATGGAGAAAAGGTCATTGATGAAGCAGCTGAAGATGGTTGGGCCGAGGACACCGCCCTGAGGAACTCCTGCAGCGATGTCCTGGGGCTCAGATGATTGGCTTCCAACAACCACAACCATCTTCCTTTTTTCTAGGTATGACTCCTGATCCTAATTGACCAGTTTTACTGGGGTTCCTTGATGCCACACTCAGTGAAAAGCTGCCTTGATATCAAGGGCAGTCATTCTCCCCTCATGTCTGGAATTCAGCTCTTTTGTCCATGTTTAGACCAAGGCATTAATGAGGTCTGGAACTGAGTGGTCTTGGCAGAGCCCAAACTGAGCATTAGTGATTGGTGAGTAACTGCCGCTTGATAACATTGTTGACGATCACTTCCATCCTCAAAGCCTCCCTGATAAAGTGCAACATTCCCACCGACACCTGGGAATCCCTGGCCAAAGACCACCCTAAGTGGACGAAGAGCATCCAGGAGGGCGCTAAGCACCTCGTGTCTCGTCGCCAAGAGCATGCAGAAAACAAGCACAGGCAGCAGAAGGAGCGTGCGGCAAACCAGACTCCCCACCCACCCTTTCCTTCAACGACTGTCTGTCCCACCTGTGACAGAGACTGTAATTCCCGTATTGGACTGTACAGTCACCTGATAACTCACTTTTGGAGTGGAAGCAAGACTTCCTCGATTTCGAGGGACTGCCTATGATGATTATTTTGCTGATGATTGAGAGTAGACTGCCGTTAATTGGATGGATTGGATTTTTCCTGCTTTTGGTGGACACAACATACCTGGGCAATTTGCCACTTTGTTAGGTAGATGCCAGTGTTGTAACTGCACTGGAACTGCTTGACTTGAGGTGCGGCTATGTCTGGAGCCAGGACCTGGTCTTTGTAGTATGAGTGTGCTCAGCTGTTTCTTGATATCACGTGGAGTGAATCGAGTTGGCTGAAGACTGGCTTCTGTGATGGTGGGGCCCTCAGGAGGAGGCTGAGATGAATCATCCACTTGGCACTTCTGGCTGAAGATGGTTGCAGATGCTTCAGCCTTATCTTTTCCACTCACTTCCTGGGCGCCGCCATCATTGAGGATGAGGATGGTCATGGAGCCTCCTCTTACCATTAGTTGTTTAACTGTCAACTACCATTCATGACTGGATGTGGCAGGATTGCAGGGCTTTGATATGATCCATTGGTTATGCGATCGCTTAGCTCTGTCTATAGCATGCTGCTTCCGCTGTTTAGCACGTATGTCCTCCTATGTTGTAGCTTCACCAGATTGGCACTTAATTTTTAGGTATGCCTGGTGCTGCTTCTGGCCTGTTCTTCTACACTCCTAATTGAACCAGATTTGATCCCCTGTCTTAATGGTAGTGATAGAGTGAAGAATATTCAATTCTGTTGCTGATAGCCCACACTGCAAGGCCTCAGATGGTAAAGGAAGATCTCTGAGAAGATAGAAAATGCTGGAAATACTCAGCAGATCCAGTAACATCCGTGGAGAGAGAAACAGAGTTATGACCCCGGTTGAGATGCTGCCTGACCTGCCGATTGTTTCCAGCATTTTATGCTGTCATTTCAGATTTACAGCATCTGCTCACTGAGGGAAAAAAACCCATAGAAAATAGGTGCAGGAGTAGGCCATTCGGCCCTTCGAGCCTGCCTGACCATACAATAAGATCATGGCTGATCCATCACCTCAGTAATACTTTCCCACCTTTCCCAGGAAGATGCAGAAGAGGAAGAAGCCAAAGAGGAGGAAGCAGAAAGAAGAATGCAACCCAGACTGCCCCTTTCTGGCCATTTTATCTGGGATGGAATCATCCACCTGCAGTACCAGTGACCACAACCCCAATTCCCCTTTCAACATTTGTCGCATACCTTACCATCCCTCTGTTATTGACCATCACAGCACCCCCTTGGCCACAAAGCTGAAATAAAAGCTACCACAAAGCAACATTTCCAGTCTAATTTTAGACATATATTCATCCACTATGACATCAAGAAATCAACTCATCACACTTAAGTATTTTCTTAGTGACTGACTTGTGAATGTCTTTGCTTATCCTACTGAAGTCACACAGTGCTACCCTAGTGGCTGCAGCATGGCTGATAGAAAGATGCTGACTTTCAGTGGGGGATTCTGCAAATATCTTTGCTGGTCGACCTGAGGAGCTGGTGGCTGAGAGTGTGAAATCGAGTGATGGTATTTCTTCTTCTTCTTCTTCTCCTTCTCCTTCTATTCCCTCTATCTCCTCTCTCTCTTCTTGACCAACCACTGGCTGATAGGCTGCATTTCTTCATTGTGTGAAATGAGGAAGGCACAAAGGTGGAGTTGTGGTCATGGGAAGGTGGGAAAGCAAGAGTTGCGTGCGAGAAGGAGGATAATGTATGAGAATACCAGCATCTTATAACCTTTCAGCTCCGCTACTGGCCAATTGCTCAGCCATGACCCTGCCGAGAATTGCCAGTACCATTTCCTCCAAGTGGGTGAAGTGATGCCAGAAATGGGAGGTGTGCCTTGTGATTGGTATCAATTGTTGGTCGGTGAGTGATTGGTGGATGGAGGGGGGCAGTTGTGCATTAAGAATTGTATGAGGCCAGTGATTCAGTTGGTAGGAGATGGCTTTTGAAGATGGATTCACTGATCTTGACCAGTGGTCTGAGGTCATGAAGCTTCTTTGGGCACTAGAGTCAGGTCATGGGGGTGACACTGCTGGCAGTGATGGTCTTGGTGATCTGGTCCTATATGTGCATAGAGGGCTACTCTTGAAGTGTTGAATCCCTGCACAAAGCTGGAGTGCTGCGTGCGAGACCCTGGGTGCCCCTTCCCTGGCTTGCTGAGCCATTTGTCTTATTGCTGATGCACTTTTCTCGTTTTTTGAGGTGCGGAAAGGAATTCAGATTTAAGAGCTGAAGACTCCCATTTGGGATTACTTTTTTAAAAGCAGTAATGGATGAAAACAGCACTTTATTAACTTCATTTTTATTTTCATCAGTTCAGACACATTGTCTGTTTAATGTCTCACAATTCCTAGCAAACTCATTGCCTCGCTTCCAGAGGCTGTTAGAAGATGGAATGCTGCTTTTCGATGCCAACTTTGCTATCGATGCCTGCACTAACACCACCAAGCAGTCTTTTTATGGTGAGTTAGGACGAGGCAGACAATCTTTACTCTCCAGCATGTAATTTTCACTGCAAACACTTCGACCATTTTCAGCGGCTGTTAACCTATGGCAGCGGTGGCACCGGCAAATTTTGTGGCGGCCACAAATTTCTAGGTCCTAATATGGTCATTTTTACATTGCTATTTGTGGAGCTTGCTGTGCACAAATTGGCTACTGCGTGTCCTACATTACAACAGTGACTACACTTCCAAAAATTACTTCATTGGCTGTAAAGCACTTTGGGACATCCTATGGTCATTAGAGGTGCTATATAAATGCAATTCTTTCTTTTTTTATTGGCATATATTAGCCATGAGGTGAATAAGGAACTGTTATATATGTAAACTTGTAAATACCTTGTGTAACCACCAGAGGGCTTATCACCTGGAGTCCCAAGTGATCCCACAATCACTTGGGAGCATATACTTAAGGAGGCCTCACAGGCTGGAGAGGCACTTTGGAGATCTGCAATAAAAGACTATGGTCACACTTTACTTTGAGCTCACAGTATCTGGTAAGACTCTTTTTTCATACATAACAACTGGCGACGAGATACAGATGATCAACCCAACGATGCAGAGAACAGTGGGCATCCTGGAGAAATTTTCGGAAGGAGATGATTGGGAAACCTTCGTGGAGTGACTCGACCAATACTTCGTGGCCAACGAGCTTGAAGGACAAGCGAACGCTGCCAAACGAAGGACGATTCTCCTCACCATTTGCAGGGCACCAACGTATGGCCTCATGAAAAATCTGCATGCTCCAGGGAAACCCACAGAGAAATCACAGAGAAATGATTTATGCACACTGATCCGGGAACATCTGAATCTGAAGGAAAGCATTCTGATGGTGAGGTACCGGTTCTACACCTACAAAAGGTCTAAAGGCCAGGAAGTGGCGAGCTATGTCGCCGAGCTAAGACGCCTTGCAGGATATTGCAAATTTGAAGGACATTTGGAGCACATGCTCAGAGACTTCTTTGTACTTGGCATTGGTCATGAAGTGATACTTTGCAAACTTTTGACTGTCGAGACCCCAACCTTGAGTAAAGCCATAGCGATAGTCCAGGCGTTCATTGCCACCAGTGACAATACCAAGCAAATCTCTCAGCACACGAGTGCTGCTACAAGTACTGTGAACAAAGTGATGTTGTTTTCAAATTGCAACGTACAGGGCAGGCCTCACATTCCTGCAGCTGCACGTCCGCAGATGTCTCAGAGTCCACCATCAAGGGTGATTAACACCTTGTTGGCGCTGCGGGGGTGATCATCGTTTCCATTCATGCCGCTTCAAAGGATACGTTTGCAAGGGCTGTGGAACAATGGGACACCTCCAACGTATGTGTAGGCGAGCTGCAAACCCTGATAATCCTGCAAACCACCGTGTTGCAGAGGAGGACAGATCCACAGAGGATCATGATGAACCAGAGCCTCAGACAGAGGAGGCAGAGGCATATGGGGTGCACACATTTACCACAAAGTGTCCCCCGATAATGCTGAAGGTTGAATTAAATGGTCTCCCGGTGTCAGTGGAGCTGGACACGGGCGCGAGCCAGTCCATTATGAGCAAAAAGACTTCTGGTAAGTTGTGGTGCAGCAAGGCCTCAAGGTCAGTCCTGACTCCCATTTGCACTAAACTGAGAACTTACACAAAGGAACTAATTCCCGTAATCGGCAATGCTACTGTAAAGGTCTCCTACGATGGAGCGGTGCACAAGCTACCACTCTGGGTGGTAAGGGGCGATGGTCCCACGCTGCTCAGCAGGAGCTGACTACGAAAGATACGTTGGAACTGGGATAACGTCAGAGCGCTCTCGCCCGTTGACGACGTTTCGTGTGCCCAGGTCTTAAACAAGTTACCCTCACTGTTCGAACCAGGCATCGGGAAGTTCCAAGGAGCAAAAGTGCAGATCCACCTAATTCTGTGGGCGCGACCCATCCATTACAAGGCGAGTGCAGTACCGTACATGATGAGAGAAAGGGTGGAGATTAAGCTGGACCGGCTGCAACGAGAGGGCATCATTTCGCCGATCGAATTCAATGAATGCGCCAGTCCGATTATTCCAAGCCTCAAGGGAGACGGCACCATCAGAATCAGTGGTGATTACAAAGTAACTACCAATCATTCATCCCTGCAGGATCAATACTCACTACCAAAGGCAGACGTCGTTTTTGCGACACTGGCGGGAGGAAAGACATTCATGATGCTGGACTTGACCTCGGCCTACATGACGCAGGAGCCGGAGGAATCATCGAAGGGCCTCACCTGCATCAACATGCACAAAGTTCTCTTCATTTACAACAGATGACCGTTTGGGATTCGATCAGCCGCAGCGATATTCCAGAGAAACGTGGAAAGCTTACTGAAGTCGGTCCCGTGCCCCGTGGTCTTGCAGGACAACACCTTGGTTACAGGTCGGGACACAGTCGAGCATCTGCAGAACCTGGAGGAGGTTCTTAGTTGGCTCAACTGCATGGGGCTCAGGTTCAAACACTCGTCGTGCGTTTTCCTGGCGTCTGAAGTGGAGTTCCTGGGGAGAAGAATCACGGCGGATGACATCAGGCCCACGGATTCGAAGATGGAGGCAATCGAGAATGCACCGAGGCCACAGAACGTGATGGAGCTGTGGTCGTTCTCGGACTCCTGAACTACTTTGGTAACTTCATACCGGGTCTCAGCACACTGTTAGAACCACTGCCTGCCTTACTGCAAAAGGAGACTAATGGGTATGTGGTAAAAGCCAAGAAAATGCCTTTGTAATAGCTAGAAAATTGTTATGCTCAAACAAATTGCTTGTGTTGTATGATCCATGTAAGCGTTTAGTACTAGCATGTGATGCGTCGTCATACGGTGTCGGCTGTGTATTGCAACAAGCTAATGAATCTGGGAAATTGCAACTGGTCCCTTATGCATCTAAAAGTCTGTCTACGGCTGAGAGGGCCTACAGCATGATAGGAAAAGAAGCATTAGAGTGTGTTTATGGGGTAAAGAAAAGCATCAATATCTGTTTAGGCTCAAATTTGAATTGGAAACTGACCATAAGCCACTGATATCCCTCTTTTCTGAAATTGAAGGGATAAATATGAATGCATCAGCCCGCATCCAGAGATGGCCGCTCACGTTGTCCACATACAACCACGCCATCCGCCACAGGCCAGGCACAGAAAACTGTGCCGATGCTCTCAGTAGGCTGCCATTGCCCACCACGGGGTTGGAAATGGCATAGCCCGCAGATTTAGTCATGGTAATGGAAGCATTCGAGAGTGAGCAATCACCCGTTATTGCCCGACAAATTAGAACCTGGATGAGCCAGGACCCCTTATGTCATTCGTAAAAAATTGTGTGCTTCATGGGAGATGGTCCAGTGCCCCATTAGAAATGCAGGAAGAGATAAAGCTGTACCAACGGCGCAAAGATGAAATGTCTATACAGGCAGACTGCCTTCTGTGGGGTAATTGGGTAGTGGTACCCAAAAAGGCCAGGGACACTTTCATCAGTGATCTCCAAAGTACTCACCCAGGCATAGTAATAATGCAAGCGATAGCCAGATCCTATGTGTGATGGCCCGGTATCAATGCGGACTTAGTGTCCTGCGTGCACAAATGTAACACATGCTCACAGTTAAGCAATGCACCCAGGGAGGCGCCACTAAGTTTGTGGTCTTGATCCTCCAAACCTTGGTCCAGGGTCCATGTCAACTATGCAGGCTCGTTCTTGGGCAAAATGTTCCTTGTGGTTGTAGATGCGTACTCCAAATGGATTGAATGCGAGATAATGTCGGCAAGCAGGTCCGCTGCCACCACTGAAAGCCTGCGGGCCATGTTTGCCACGCACGGCCTGCCTGATGTTCTTGTGAGCGACAACGGGCCATGTTTCACCAGGGCCGAGTTCAAAGAGTTCATGACCTGTAATGGGATCAAACATGTTACATCTGCCTGTTCAAACCAGCATCCAATGGTCAGGCAGAGAGAGCAGTGCAAACCATCAAGCAGAGCTTGAAGAGGGTAACTGAAGGCTCACTGCAGACTCGCCTATTCAGGATCCTGCTTAGTTACCGCATGAGACCCCAGTCGCTCACTGGGATTCCACCCGCCGAACTGCTCATGAAAAGGGCACTTAAGACAAGGTTCTCGTTACTCCACCCTGACGTACACGAACAGGTAGAGAGCAGGCGGCTTCAACAAAGTACATATCATGATAGCGCAAATGTATCACGCGAAATTGAAATTAATGATCCTGTATTTGTGTTGAACTATGGACAAGTCTCAAGTGGCTTCCCGGCACTGTTGTGGCCAAAGAGGGGAGTAGGGTGTTTCGGGTCAAACTTTCAAATGAACTCATCTACAGGAAACACTTGGACCTAACCAAATTCAGATTCACGGACTATCCAGAGCAACCCACATTAGATCCTACCTTCTTTGACTCCCCAATACACACAGCAGTGGCAACCAACACAGCGGTTGACCACAAAGCAGTACCCATCACCACATCAGGCGGCCCAGCAAGGCCAGCTGCACAGCAGCCCAGCGAGGGCCCAACAAATGACTCACCAAAACCAGCATTTGCACCGAGACGATCAACCAGGGAAAGAAAGGCCCCAGATCAAATCACCTTGTAAATAGTTATACTATTGACTTTGGGGCGGGAGTGTTGTTATATATGTAAACTTGTAAATACCTTGTGTAACCACCGGAGGGCTCATCCCCTCATGTCCCAAGGGATCCCGCAATCCCTTGGGAGCACCTGTACTTAAGGAGGCCTCACAGGCTGGAAAGGCACTCTGGAGACCTGCAATAAAAGACTAAGGTCACACTTTACTTTGAGCTCACAGTATCTGGTCAGACTCTTTGTTCATAACTCTGTGATTTATGTGGGTTATAACATGTTTTTCCTTGTAAGGATCAAGAAATTTCTTCTGAATGGTCTGGCAATTGAAATGTTAAATATTTTGAACACTTTAACATATAAGGTGTGAACTATTGTTTCCTAGCCAACTAATAGTCTACTTGCTTTTGACAGCTAATAGCAATATGAAATACATCTCCGTCTGTTAGTCTGCATATATTAGCATTTCAATTAAACTGTTTGAGCCACCAAAGCAATTGTAACTTAACGGGTTCCAGAACATTGGCTTTTGCCTTAGACATCAATATTTACAGGGAGGCACTGAGGGTGCAGGGGAGGTTGCAAACAGTTGAACGTAACAAGGCCAGGTATGTGGAGATTCTGCAAGCTTAACAGCTGTTGTTATTTTTACATTCTATTTCCCACTCAGCAGCCAGCCAAAGTGACAGCTTTCCTCCAAGCAGCCAGGTAGAAATGCCAGAGGCAGAAGGCCGCAATCGAGGATCATCAGGGCGGCATCCATCAGTTGAATGCAGGGACTGTCGGCGATCGCAGCAGGCCATCGGGCGGGGGCGGGGGGGTTCGGCAAATGTGAGAGGAGGGAGAAGCAGGTCACAATCAGCAGTGGGGAGACTAAAGGCTTCCATGAGGGGCCGGGAGGAACACTCCTACCTGTCGTGGGAGGTTAACATTATGGCCAGACTGTCTAGAATCCTCCATTTCAACCTTCGTTTCCATTTGAACTCCAGCAATTATTTTAATGTAATGGCACTTTTAAATACAAAATACTTATCCTATTGAATAAAGAAAAGTGTAAAATCAATGGCAAATTATCTGGGTTTTCTTCCAATGCTGAATAGGCAAAGTGAAAATCTAATTCACTTTTTCAGCTGAAAAATTCTGGAAGTTCAAAGAGGGCTGGACCACTTCATAGTTGGGGTGGAGATCACATTTTTTAAAGAGTAGGTGAAATACCATGGGCTAGATTTTCCATTATTTTTGCATGCATAACGCCCACTTAACGTCCATTTTACTGCTGAAATGAGATGTCACGCATGTATATTGTCCATTTAGCCACAAAATGGAAACTGACGCCCATTTCTCGGACACTTAATGCCGAGCGTTACTTTCGGCATGTACGTAATGCTGGGAAAAAATAATACCGCCCACCCACTTTTTTGGGGCGGAATCATCAGAATGGGCGAAACCAACGGCCATAATATCAGCCAGCGTTACTTTCGGCATGTAATTAACGTCGAGATTCAATAATATCGACCGCCCACTTTTTTTTGTCGTACAGATCAAATTTGCTGAAACTAACACCCAGTATATTGCCCAGTGTCACTTTCACCACCTCGCACAAATCTCTCCCACAATATTGCTTTGCCAAAACACCGCTCTGAAAAATTGGAACTGTTCTGAACTAATCACAGCGGTGTGGATGCCATTTTTCAAATTGCAGGCCACTTCATTGAAAAGGCTGCTTCAAATTCGGGGAAGTTTGTATTGACTCTGGAGTTCTTCTCAGGTGAAAGGACCATCTGAACAGACATCTTATCATACTGTGGATGATTAGGTTTTACTGTAGGTGTCTTTTAGTGTGGAAATTATTGCTTCTGAACAATCAGTATTATACTTTTATGGGAATGGGGCCAGCCATTTCTCAGCCTGCATTGATTACTACGCAGATGCTGCAGAGTGCAAATGGCACAATGTCTAATCCACAGCATTATGTGCCCAATCTAAGACGTGCCAGACTGAGGAGGAGGTCCAGAGCATATACACCCCGCACTTACAGGGAGAAGAGGTCTTACCTTGACGTGTCCGAGAACATCTACCTTCAGAGACTGTGCTTCCATAAAGCGGTGATCACTGAAATATGCCAGCTCATGATGGCAGATCTGCAGCCTGCTATCACCTTCACGACATCACTCTCCGTTGAGGTCAAGGTCACCACGGCGCTGTCGTTCTACACGTCCGGTTCCTTTCGGGCCTCCGGGTCGACATTTCCCCTCTGTCTCACCATGCCACACTTCGCTGCATAAGACAGGTCACGGAGGCCCTCTACGCATGTACGATGGACTATATCAGCTTCCCCATGGCCACGGAGGCTCAGATTGACAAGGCTCGAGTATTCTACCGCATTGCTAAGTTCTCCAAGGTGCAGGGAACAATACAGTGTATTCATATCGCCATTGCCTTCTCAGGACCCAGAGCTTTTTTGCAACAGAAAAGGATTTCACTCCCTGAAGGTCCAAATAGTTGTCGACCACAACCAGATAATAATGGCAGTGAATGCCAAATGTCCAGGCAGCTTCGATGAGGCTCAAATTGTGTGTGAGTACGCTGTCTCTGACATGTTTAACAGTCAGCCACAAGGACGATGCTGGATGCTTGGTGACAACCGATATGGCCAAGCCTCCTGGCTGATGACCCCGCTGCATGACACCCACACCAAGGCTGAGAAGTGATACAACAAGAGCCACAGAGCCAGAAGCAATGTGGTCCAGAAAAAAATTAGTGTGCTTAAGCAGCGCTTTAGATGCCTGGAGCATTCAGGATGGAAGCTACAATATAACCCTGAGCAAATAGCTCAATTCGTGGTTGTGTGCTCGATGCTGCACAACCTGGCTATCAGGAGGGTACAAGAATTGCCAGAAGGACTGATGATCCACCTCAGGAGAGAGAGGAAGAGAAGGACGAAGGGCTGGATGCTGACCTCGGGCCAGACAATCACGCTGATTATGCAACCATGCCCACACCCCCCACCCTATAGAGCACAGGAAAGGACCCGTGGTGGCTACATAGCTGCAAGACTCTTACGTCAGCAGCTCATAAATGAGCGCTTTGCCTGAAAGAACGCTGTTGTAATTGACAAAGCTGACACACTGATGTGTGTGTGCAGCACAGATATCAATGGTGGGCATCACCTGGTGCCAGTTAAAGTTTAAGTTGATTCAAGTTAAGTTTAATTGTACCCTTTCATGTTAAGGAATCACCAGTGTGTAACGGTCCAGCTATCTGAGACAATGCGCAACAAGCTTCTGTTGAATAAAAAACATTTAATACGACCATTGGTCTGAAATCTAAGTATCAAAGGCAAAAACACCCCACCCCCACCCCACTTTTTCAACAGTTAACATCAATTAAATGGTCAACATGTCCAGCAAGACAGAATACAAATGCAAAGCAGGAGGGTGGCCCCCTCCCCCCATACATTACAATAAATTGCATACACCGAGATGGAGATATAAAAACCATCACCTGCGGACATGTACCTCACTTTTCTTCCCCCCTCCCCTTCTTCTCCCCACTTCTACCCCTTCCCCTCCTCGCTCCATGTCGCCTGGCCGAGGAGCTCCTTGGGTGGTGCCTCATTAGGGGGGATGAAGGCAGAGCTGGTGGTTGCACGGGTACGGGAGCGTGGGGTGCCGAGATAGGAACATTCTCAGATCCAGAAGCAAGATCTTGGCCCTGCCTCTCATTTTGCATTGGCAGTCATGGTGCGGAACCTAGGGGTGGAGTGCCGTGCTCTGGGACCACTGGAAGGCCTGTACCAGCAGTGTTCTTGGCTATCGCCTCCAGGGCCTCCGCCATACGTGGAACGTACTCAGTCATGGTGCCGGAGATGCTGGCCAGCTGTCGGGATATGCCCCCCAAAGCATTGAGGATCTGGTCACCCATGTCTACCATTCTCTTGGACAACTTAACCAACTCTCCGCTCTCATCTGGCACTCATGGACTAGACCTGCCGCATCCACAAAACCTCCTCGGGGTCGGCGCCGTCCTGGGGACAAATGGGGTGCCCTGCGGCAAGGTGTTTGGGCCTGGTACCTTCAGAGTGGAGGCGGGAATGACTGGTGGAGCACTAGATGGCCTTGGGGTAGAATGCCTTCTGGAGTCTGGCGATGCAGATCCCTCAAAGTCCGCGCTCTAATCCGTAGAGAGCAGACCCAGTGGATTGACGGGCGAGAATCAGATCTCCCTAGCACCAGATGTAGGATCGTCCGCCAAGTCGGGCCCCGTGTCCCCAACTTCTGGCCTTGGTGGTCTTGCCTTGGGACGCGCTGCTGGCTGAGCTGCAAAACACAAATGAGGTTATTAGAGGAGAAGGGGGTGCTAGGTTCACAAGGTGAGCCAGTGTTACACACAGCATATACACAACAAAAGCACCACTGCTATCAAAATCATCACAGACATCACATTTCATGACCATCAACAAATTATGCATTGCAATGATTTTCATTAGGCCAGCATTATATCTAAGACAATTTTAGAAACCATCTATATATATTATTGTTCGGATATGAGTGGGTGTGGCATCAATTGACTTTAGCTAACGCAATGATATATACTTTACTCACGTGGCATCACTTCAGGGTCTGCAGCTGCTTGCGTGGCTGTCCGGGGGTGCCTCCCCATGAGTGTGAGCACCTGCTCCTCCACCTCAGTGATGTCGCTGGTGACTGATAGTCCCCCACCCCGTTCGCCCCTGCGCGGACTTAATCGTCGATAGCTTCTTCTGTAAAAGGTAACAGGACGACACGGCATGAGATCATTGCGTGATATCATTGCTAGGTTCTGTCACAGAGACAGATACAACATTATTATGATAATTATCATTCCTTACCTAAAGACGTACACTGTGACCGCAGCCTTTGAGTACAACATTCCCGGGAAAAGTGAAACACCTCACATCTGATGATAGTCATTCATGACTGTTACAAATCAAATTATATAAATATATAAGTACATGTAAATAAATGTAATACTTACTCTTGCGGATCCGACAAGGTCGTTCCGTCGCTTGCGGCATTGGTTGCCTTCACGCACCTCGTTGATCGCCGATGAGACCAACTCTGCTATCTCAGCCCATATCTTCTGGTAGGCCTTTGGGGTGAGCTTCCCACACCCTTCCTGTGTCAAATCACCCGAACGTGACTTGACCTCCTGCAGGAGCAAGGCATTTGGCTCGTACAAGAACCTCCTCACTCTTTTGTGCCCTCCAATATGCTCCTCTCCCAGCTCACTGCTCTCACCAGCATCAGTCTCCACAGTGTGTTGTGTCACCTCCTCCACTCCCTCCATTATAGGCACCAAATTCGGGAAAATATCTGGCTGGTAACAGCTAATTTTTTTTCCCCAATTTGCTATAAAGCTCAAAACTCTCCCTCTTTCCTCCCAAAACAGCCACACCACACCCACACATGCTTTCACTCCCTCTCAGCTCCTTCTCTCTCTGTCTCCTCTTATGCACATGTCATGATGACCCTTGACCTCCTGAATCACGGGAATTGAGCATTGCCATGCCATTGCTAAGGATGGCGACACTTTACGGCAGAAGGTCAGGGGAGATTTAACATTAATGCCCATTTCATGTCGCTCGCACTAACGCCCAATTTTCAAAATGGAGACGAGGGGCTTTGAGAATGGGCGAAAAGCCAGCGATCTGAAAATCCACTTTTACCGCCCTCACCGGATATAATGCCCATTTTTGGGTGATCTGCACAAAAGTGTAAAATCTAGCCCCATGTAATATAAGCATGGTCAATGTTATCTCCTGGACTAGATTCAAACACCTGAGGATGTCGGAGAGGAATTTTCCAGGTTTCCACCATGTAATTGCCCAAAAGCTTGTAAAGGGTGTTTTACCCCGCCCCTCAGAGGCTACATGGCAGGCGGTAACTATTCATGAGAGTTCAGGTCAGAACTTTTTCCTGCCTAGCATTTTTACATGCAGGGTTACAGTCAAAAACTTTCTCTGACTGAACTGCTGTGTCTTTGCAGTGGCTTCTGAACATAATAACATAACAACATAACAACATAAGAAATAGGAGCAGGAGTAGGCCGTTTGGCCCCTTATCATGTACTCAGTTCCACTTCCCTGCCCGTTCCCCATAACCCTTTATTCCCTTCTCAGTCAAAAATCTGTCCATTTCTGCCTTAAATATATTCAATGACCCAGCCTTCACAGCTCTCTGGGGCAGAGAATTCCATAGATTTACAAAGGCCCAGCGACAGTCGTTGAGCGAGCAGTGCGGGGAGGAGGGACAAGAAATCAAAAAGTGACGTCACAGCCAAACTGGTAAGTGGTTGGTTGATCGGCTGGTGAGTATATCTCTTTGATTTTGTGTTCTAATAGATAAGAGGATAAATTACTAAATAGCTGTTTAGTGTGTGTAGTGGGAGTCAGTGTTTTTGCTGGGTAATTTAAGGGTAACTAGTGGGGTGGCAGGGCAGCTCGTTCAAACGAAATGCAACACCTGTGCCATGTGGGAATTCCTGGATGCTTCCCACAACGGGGATGACCACATGTGCAGGAAGTGTCTCCAGCTCCTCCAACTCGAGCGCCGAGTCTCGGAGCTTGAGCGAGGACTGGAGGCACTGAGGAGCATCCGAGAGAATGAGAGGTACATGGATAGCTCGTTTCAGGCATTGGTCACCCTACAGATTAAAAGGGTACTGGAGGATAGGGAATGGGTGACCGTCGCACACAAGAGTATGGCAAGGCAGGTAGTGCAAGAGTCCCCTGAGGCTATCCTGCTCTCCAACCGGTACTCTATTCTGGCTACTGGCGAGGGCGGTGATGCCTCTGGAAGTGCAGCCAGGGCCAAGTCCACAGCACCGCGAGTGGCTCAGCTGCACAGGGGTGGAGGAAGAAGATGGGAAGGGCTATAGTGATCGGAGATTCAATAGTTAAGGGAGCAGATAGGCGCTTCTGCGGCAGCAAAAGTGACATCAGGATGGTGTGTTGCCTCTCTGGTGCAAGGGTCAATGATGTCACTGAACGACTGCAGGGCATTCTGGGGAGGGAAGGGGAACAGCCAGTAGTTGTGGTCCACATTGGTACCAACGACATAGGTAGAAAGAGGGGTGTGGTCCTGAAAGCTGAGTTTAGAGAGTAAGATTGAAAGCCAGGACCTTAAAGGTGGTAATCTCGGGATTACTGCTAGTGCCACGTACTAGTGAGGGTAGAAATAGGAAGGCTAGTCAGATAAATACGTGGCTGGGGCATTGGTGTAAGAGGGAGGGCTTTAGTTTCCTGAACAATTGGGACTGCTTCTGGGGTAGGTGGGACCTTTACAAGTCGGACAGGTTACATCTCAAAAGAGATGGGACCAATGTTCTCGCGGGTGGTTTTGAGAGTGCGGTTGGGAGGGCTTTAAACTAGCTTGGCAGGGGGATGGGAACCTAGGAGAGGGCTCTGAGCTAGTTAGAGTGGGTGAGAGCTCAGATGAACAGAACCCCAAGGAAGGATACAAAAGGCAGTAGGCAACAGAGCAGAGTAGCACTAGGGTAAGTATAAACCACAAGGTGATAGGAAGAGACAATATGTATGAATATAAAGGGGCTGCAGGAGGGGTCAAAACTAAAAATCATGGTTTAAAAACTAGTATTAAAACACTTTACCTGAACGCACGCAGTAGTCGAAACAAAGTAAATGAGTTGACGGCACAAATCATTACAAATGGGTATGATTTGGTGGCCATTACAGAAACGTGGTTGCAGATTGGCCAAAATTGGGAATTAAACATACATATCTGACAATTCGGAAAGATAGGCAAGAAGGGAAAGGAGGTGGGCTGGCTCTGTTAATAAAGGATGATATCAGGGCAGTTGTGAGAGACGATATTGGCTCGAATGAACAAAATGTTGAATCATTGTGGGTGGAGATTAGAGATAGTAAGGGGAAAAAGTCACTGGTGGGCGTAGTTTATAGGCCCCCAAATAATAACTTCACGGTGGGGCGGACAATAATCAAGGGAAAAATGGAGCCATGTGGAAAAGGAACGGCAGTAATCATGGGGGATTTTAAGCTACATATCGATTGGTCAAATCAAATCGCACGGGGTAGCCTTGAGGAGGAATTCATAGAATGCATACGGGATTGTTTCTTAGAACAGTATGTTACAGAACCTACAAGGGAGCAAGCGATCTTAGATCTGGTCCTGTGTAATGAGACAGGAATAATAAATGATCTCCTAGTAAAAGATCCTCTGGGAATGAGTGATCACAGTATGGTTGAATTTGTAATACAGATTGAGGATGAGGAAGTAGTGTCTCAAACGAGTGTACTATGCTTAAACAAAGGTGACTACAGTGGGATGAGGGCAGAGTTGGCTAAAGTAGACTGGGAACACAGACTAAATGGTGGCACAATTGAGGAACAGTGGAGGACTTTTAAGGAGCTCTTTCATAGTGCACAACAAAAATATATTCCAGTGAAAAAGAAGGGCGGTAAGAGAAGGGATAACCAGCCGTGGATAACCAAGGAAATAAAGGAGAGTATCAAATTAAAAACCAATGCGTACAAGGTGGCCAAGGTTAGTGGGAAACTCGAAGATTGGGAAAAATTTTAAACGACAGCAAAGAATGACTAAGAAAGCAATAAAGAAAGGAAAAATAGATTATAAAAGTAAACTTGCGCAAAACATAAAAACAGATAGTAAAAGCTTTTACCGATATATAAAATGGAAAAGAGTGACGAAAGTAAATGTTGGTCCCTTAGAAGATGAGAAGGGGGATTTAATAATGGGAAATTGGAAATGGCTGAGACAGTAAACAATTATTTTGCTTCGGTCTTCACAGTGGAAGACACAAAAACCATGCCAAAAATTGCTGGTCACGGGAATGTGGGAAGGGAGGACCTTGAGATAATCACTATCACTAGGGGAGTAGTGCTGGACAGACTAATGGGACTCAAGGTAGACAAATCCCCTGGTCCTGATGAAATGTATTCCAGGGTATTAAAAGAGATGGCGGAAGTTATAGCAGATGCATTCGTTATAATTTACCAAAATTCTCTGGACTCTGGGGAGGTATCAGCGGATTAGAAAGCAGCTAATGTAACGCCTCTGTTTAAAAAAGGGGGCAGACAAAAGGCAGGTAACTATAGGCTGGTTAGTTTAACATCTGTAGTGGGGAAAATGCTTGAAGCTATCATTAAGGAAGAAATAGCGGGACATCTAAATAGGAATAGTGCAATCAAGCAGACGCAACATGGATTCATGAAGGGGAAATCATGTTTAACTAATTTACTGGAATTCTTTGAGGATATAATGAGCATGGTGGATTGATGTGTACCGATGGATGTGGTGTATTTAGATTTCCAAAAGGCATTTGATAAGGTGCCACACAAAAGGTTACTGCAGAAGATAAAGGTCCGCGGAGTCAGAGGAAATGTATTAGCATGGATCGAGAATTGGCTGGCAACTGAAAGCAGAGAGTCGGAATAAATGGGTCCTTTTCGGGTTGGAAATCGGTGGTTAGTGGTGTGCCACAGGGATCGGTGCTGGGACCACAACTGTTTACAATATACATAGATGACCTGGAAGAGGGGACAGAGTGTAGTGCAACAAAATTTTCAGATGACACGAAGATGAGTGGGAAAGCGAATTTTATAGAGGACAAAGAGAGGCTGCAAAGAGATTTAGATAGGTTAAGCGAAAGGGCTAATGTTTGGCAGATGGAATACAATGTCGGAAAGTGTGAGGTCATCCACCTTGGAAAAAAAAACAGTGAAAGGGAATATTATTTGAATGGGGAGAAATTATAACATGCTGCCGTGCAGAGGGACCTGGGGGTCCTTGTGCATGAATCCCAAAAAGTTTGTTTGCAGGTGCAGCAGTTAATCAGGAAGGCGAATGGAATGTTGGCCTTCATTGCGAGAGGGATGGAATACAAAAGCAGGGAGGTCCTGCTGCAACTGTACAGTGTATTGGTGAGGCCGCACCTGGAGTACTGCATGCAGTTTTAGTCACCTTACTTAAGGAAGGATATACTAGCTTTGGAGGAGGTACAGAGACGATTCACTAGGCTGATTCCGGAGATGAGGGGGTTACCTTATGATGATAGATAGAGTAGACTGGGTCTTTACTTGTAGGAGTTCATAAGGATGAGGGGTGATCTTATAGAAACATTTAAAATAATGAAAGGGATAGACAAGATAGAGGCAGAGAGGTTGTTTCCACTGGTCGGGGGACTAGAACTTGGAGGCACAGCTTCAAAATACGGGGGAGCCAATTTAAAACCGAGTTGAGAAGGAATTTCTTCTCCCAAAGGGTTGTGAATCTGTGGAATTCTCTGTCCAGGGAAGCAGTTGAGGCTAGCTC
Source organism: Pristiophorus japonicus (assembly GCF_044704955.1). NCBI lineage: Eukaryota > Metazoa > Chordata > Chondrichthyes > Pristiophoridae > Pristiophorus > Pristiophorus japonicus. Next base: position 367,175,649 of record NC_091977.1, on the reverse strand, counting down.
ATTGAATGTATTCAAATCACAGATAGATACATTTTTAACCAATAAGGGAATTAAGGGTTATGGGGAGCGGGCGGGTAAGTGGAGCTGAGTCCACGGCCAGATCAGCCATGATCTTGTTGAATGGCGGAGCAGGCTCGAGGGGCTCGATGGCCTACTCCTGTTTCTAATTCTTATGGTCTTATGTTCTCTGGGAGAAGAAATCCCTTCTCATTTCAGATTTAAATGGGCGGCCACTTATTCTAGTTGTCCCCTAATTTTAGTTGAGTGGAAATATCATCTCTGTAGCCACCTTGTCGAGCCCCCTCATTATCTTATTTGTTTCGATAAGATCACCTCATTTTTCTGAACTCCAACAAGTATAGGCCCCATCTACTCAACCCATTTTCATAAGGCATCCCCCTCATCTCCGGAATCAACCTCGTTAACCTTCTCTGAACAGCCTCCAATGCAAATATATCCTTCCTTAAATACAGAGACCAAAACTGTATGCAGTACTTAAGCTATGGTCTCACCAATACTCTGTACATTTGGAGCAGGGCTTCCCTGCTTTTATACTCTATCCCCCTTGCAATAATGGCCAACATTCCATTTGCCTTCCTGATTACTTGCTCGACCTGCATACTAACTTCTTGTGTTTCATGCACAAGGAGCCCCAGGTCCCTCTGTACTGCAGCACTTTGCATTTGTTCTCCATTTAAATTATAATTTGCTCTTCTATTTTTTCTGCTAAAGTGATAACCTCACATTTTCCCACATTGTACTTTTTCTGCCAAATTTTTGCCCACTGTCTATATCCCTTTGCAGATTTTTTCTGTCCTGCTCACAATTTGCTTTGCCACCCATCTTTGTATCATCAGCAAACTTGGCTACATTACACTCTGTCCCTTCATCAAAGTCATTAATATAGATTGTAAATAGTTGAGGCCCCAGCACCGATCCCTACGGCACCCCACTAGTTACTGCCAACCGGAAAATGACCCATTCACCCCGACTCTCTGTTTTCTGTTAGTTACCCAATCCTCTATCCATGCTAATATATTACCCCCAGCCACGTGAACTTTTATCTTGTACAGTAATCTTTTACATGGCACCTTATCGAATTCCTTCTGGAAATCCAAATACACCACATCCACTGGTTATCCCCTTCTCCACCCTGCTCATTACATCCTCAAAATTGTCAAACATGATTTCCCTTTCATAAAACCATGCTGGCTCTGCTTGATTGAATTATGCTTTTGCAAATGACCTGCTACTGCTTTCTTAATAATGGAACTTTAATAGATTGCAACCAATGCATTCACTATCTCTGCAGTCACTGCTTTTAAGACCCTAGAATGTAAGCCATCAGGTCCAGGGGATTTGTCTGCCTTTAGTCCCATTATTTTACTGAGTACTACTTCATTAGTGATAGTGATTGTATTAAGTTCCTCCCTCCCTATAGTCCCTTGGTTTTCCACTATTAGGATGTTTTTAGTGTTTTCTAAGGCGAAGGCCGATACAAAATATTTGTTCAACGTCTCTGCCATTTCCCTGTTCCCCATTATTAATTCCCCAGTCTCCTCCTCTGGGAGATTAACATTTACTTTAGCCACTCTTTTCTTTTTTATGTATCTGTAGGAACTCTTACTCTCTGTTTTTATATTTTATTCTTGTTTACTTTCATAATCTATCTTCTCTCACTTTTTTATTATTTTAGCTGTTCTTTGCTGGCTTTTAAAAGTTGCTCAATCCTCTGGCCTCCCACTCGTCTTGGCCACATTTTATGTCCTTGTCTTCAATTTGATACCATCCCTTATTTCCTTACTTCGCCACGGATGGTTAACTCTTCTCTTACAGTCTTTCCTTCTAAGTGGGATATATTTTTGTTGCGAGTTATGAAGTATCTTCTTAAATGTCTGCCAATGCTCATCAACCGTCTCACACTTTAATCTATTTTCCCAGTCCACTTTAGCCAAATCTGCCCTCATATCTTTTTAGTCTCCTTTATTTAAGCTTAGGACACTGGTTTGAGTTCCAACTCACCCTGCAACTGAATTTGAAATTCAACCACTTTATGGTCACTCATTCCTTTACTAGAAGATTGTTTAATAATCCTGTCTCATTCCACAGTACCAGATCTAAGATAGCCTATCCCCTGGTTGTTTCTGCAACGTACTGTTCAAGGAAACTATCCCAGAAACATTGAACTCAATCTGCTGCTAAATTTTACCTAAAGGCATTTTTCAGTTGTTCAATCATTTTTGTGCAAAATAGATAGGTTTTCTGACATTTTTGATCTGTTAGTTTATATTGAGGTGCTGAATACATGTAGTAGGCCTGGTAAGATGATTTGTAAATTGGCTACTTGATCATGATACAATCTTTATCCATGGACAATTCATTCCTATGAATGAAGTATGGATGAATATCTTTCTGTGATACCTGATTTGGCCAGCCATTTTCTGTGTAATCATACACCTTTGACATAACTGGGTCACATTTAGTTGGTTTACCAATCTCTTCAGCTGTGATTGGCAGTTCATCGGTGTATGAAAAATAGAACACTTCTTCCCGAACGGGTGTAACTTATGATGGGGATGGCAATCTGGACATAGCATCAGCATTCCTGTGATCAGCTGATTGTCATACTCAAAGTCATACGTATATGCTGATAAAATCAACACCCATCTCTGCATTCGGGCTGCAGCTATGGTTGGAACTGGGGACTTTGGATGGAGGATTTCTGTCAGGGGCTTATGGTCTGTAATGATGGTAAACTTATGACCATACAAGGAACTGCTTGACTCCAAAAATTAAAGACAAAGCTTCCCTTTCGATTTGCGCATAATTTAACACACTGGCACTGAGAGTGCGTGAAGCAAAAGCAATTGGTCTCTCCTCCCCGCTATGTAGTATATAATGGCTCACTGCCCCAACTCCATACGGTGAGGCATCACATGCTAGCTTGATCTCCTGAGATATGTCATAGTGAGCAAACATGGTGCTCTCTACCAACTGGCTTTTACATTCCTTGAAAGTTGCGTCACATTCTTCTGACCACTTCCAATAGAACTATTTTTTCAACAGCTCATTCAGCAGATGTAACACTGTAGCCAAATTTGCGAAGAGCTTCCCATAATAGTTCAAAAGACCCAAAAATGATCGAAGTTCAGTGACATTCTTGGGAGTGGGTGCATTTCTAATTGCATCCCGCTTTCCCTTTGGTTGGATGTAAACCATCTTTGTCTACTCTGTACCCTAAGTACTCCAGTGAGTTTTGAAATAACTCACATTTGTGAGCAGTCACTCATACTCTGTGCTTCTCTAGCTGTTTGAGCACTTCATTCAATATGTTATTATGGATTTCCAGTTTGGTGCTGAAATTAGTATGTCATCTAAATAACATACTACCCCTTCAATCCCTTGCAAAACCTGGTTCATCACTCCTTGAAATATGGTGGAGGCGGAAGACACTCCAAATGGTAGCCTAGTTGATATAAGCCTCGATGAATATTTATAATCAAGCATGGCTTGGACTCCTTATCGAGTTCAAGTTGTAAGTAGGCATTTATAAGATGCAACTTTGAGAAGATCTGACCACCTGTCAGCATTGTGAACAAATCTACTAGATTTGGCAATGTATTTAGAGATTAGCCTCTAGACTTGGTTTATTGTTATTTATAATCACCACACAACCTTATCTTACTATCTGACTTAGGTACAAGAACAATGGGTGCAGTCCAATTATTTAGATCTATCCTGGAGATAATGTTCTCAGTCTCTAGTCTTTTGAGTTCTTGCTCAACTTTCTCCTTGAGTGCATATGATACGGGATGTGGCTTGCAGTAAACTGGTCTAACATCCTTCTGTACTCTGACACTCGCCTTGAAGTCTTTGATCGGACAGCCTGTTTCACAGAACACCTTCGGGTACTTCTTGATGACATCATCCTTTGATTCAAATCTCGATTCAACACACAAAATCTTATTCCAATCCAGCTTCAGTGATCCCAACCAATTTCTACCTAGTAAGGCAGGCTTGTCTCCTGCCACCATTAAGATAGGCAAGCTCTGATATTGATCCTTGTATTTCACCGGTACTGTGATACGTTTTACTACAGGAATGTTCTCTCCTGAGTAGTCTTGCAGTTCTATCTTTGACTTCTCCAGTGGAAAATCACTCAACTTTTTGAGATATAGCGATTCCGGTACTATGCTCATGGATGGGCCAGTGTTGATTTCCATAGGTATCTTGGTTCCTGCAACATCTACTTGGATGATGACACTTTTTGAATCGCTGTTAGGTACCCTCGTGCTTCTGATAATGCATATCTCTTCGTCCTGTTGCTTTTCTTCTGTGCTATGTAGTCTCTGGGGATTTCAACTTATTTCTATGGAAGATAGTTTACTCTTCAGTCGGCATATCTTTGCAAGATACCCAGTTTTCTTGCAGAAGAAACACTCTGCCTTCACATATGGACAATTTTGAGCAATGTATTGTCCTAGATATCGATAGCATGACTTCAATGCTCTTTTACCTTGTCCAGTTGCTGAGGCCTCGGGCCCCAACTGCCTTTTACTTTTAACCTGCAGGCGATCACCTCGGTTGTCTGACAGCTGGAAATGGCTCGAAATTCTCGGGAGTCTTGGTCAGGCCATATCCACTGACATAGCTGCCTGACAAGCTAAATCAAAATTCAAGTTAGGAGTTGTCAACAACTTTTTTCTGATTGCTTCATTTTTCATCCCATAAACAAAGCAGTCACACAATGCTAGGTCCTGAAAGTTTCCGAAATGCTACAATGTACACACTGATACTGTCATGTATGTAACCTTCATGTAACTGTAACCTTCATAACAACACTGCATACTGTATACACCGAAGAAATGCACACCTTGACCACAGGGGATGAACTTGTGGGAGACATTCCTCACCTGGTCATCCAGGTATATAAAGGGAGGTCCCACGCAGGGTCATCACTCCTTGGTCCTGTGAATAAAGGTTCAGGTCATAGAGTGACCTTGTCTGCAGAATGTGCCTTGTGTGAAGTTATAGTAGTGTGTAAGGACATTACATTTGGTGACGAGAAATGGGAATCAGCGACTCACGAGAATGGCTCCCGGTAGCACAGAGGAACGGTACTGTGTTGGTGAGGACTGGGACGATTTCGTTGAGAGGCTCCAGCAGAGCTTTGTCACGATGGACTGGCTGGGAGATTCAGCGGCTGACAGCGAAGGGCGCATCTACTGACCAGCTGTGGACCTAAGACGTACGCGCTGATGAAAGACCCGCTCGCACCCGAGAAGCTGGTGGACAAAACCTTTGAAGAGCTGAGCAAACTGATCGGTGAGCACCTCAAACCAGCGAGCAGTAAACACATGGCCCAACACCGATTCTATACACACCGACGTCGGGAAGGACAGAGCATACTGGACTTTGTTGCGGACCTTCGGCGCTTGGCCAGCCTCTGTAAGTTCACAGACGCCTGCCGGGGGAGATGTTAAGGGATTTCTTTATTGAGGGCATTGGTCATGCCGGGATTTTCAGAAAGCTAATTGAGACCAAGGACTTGACCTGGGAAGCGGCGGCGTTGATGGCTCAGACTTTCATGGCGGGGGAGGAGGAAACCAAGATATTATACACGCGCAACTCTGCTTTCAACGTGGCAATGGATCAGGGAGTTAACATTGTAAACGCGACTCAGAACCCCGCAGGCAGGCAAGGGCAATTTGACACCACCCAGGCAACAAAAGACTCTAGAGTGGGTCCTGAACAGATACAATGGCAGGTTGAACGGACATTTACGCCATCACAGTGGACAATGCGTCCCGGGATGGGGCCATTGACACCCATTAACAGAGTGCTCAAGAGTAATCAAAGAGACAATCAGAGAGGAATGCCTGGTAACAACCCTTTTGTTCACAACGATCTCAGCTCATGCTGGAGATGCGGAGGCAGACATGCTGCAAAAACCTGCAGGTTTCAACAATTTATCTGCAGAAATTATAATTTCAGTGGACATTTAGCCAGAATGTGCAGGAAGCCCGCAGCGAGGCTAATTTACGAGGCAGATGAACCAGAAGAGTAATGCAAGGCAGGTTGATGCTTGGGACAAAGCAATGGACGCTGAAGTTCAGCGAGTTCATGTGGCAAACATCCACAGCTCAAATACCAAAACGCCACCTATGATGATGAAAGTCCTATTAAACGGCATCCCGGTACACATGGAGCTGGACACAGGGGCCAGCCAGTCACTTATGAGTGTCCAACAATTCGAGAAACTATGGCCACTCAGAGCTAGTAGACCCAAGCTAGAATGCATTGACATGCAATTATGGACGTACACCAAAGAGATCATCCCAGTGCTCGGCAGTGCAATGTTGGTGGTCACACATAATGGATCAGAGAACTGGCTGCCACTCTGGATTGTCCCGGGAAATGGTCCTGCGCTTTTGGGGAGGAGCTGGCTAGCCGAAATGAACTGGACATGGGGGGATGTGCATGCCATTTCATCTGTGGAGCGAAGTTCATGCTCACAGGTCCTACAGAAATTTGAGTCACTATTTCAACCTGGTGTTGGGACTTTCAAAGGTACCAAAGTAGTGATACACATCACACCGGACGCCAGGCCAGTGCACCACAAAGCCAGAGCTGTGGCGTATGTGATGTGGGAGAAAATTGAGAGTGAGTTGGACAGGTTGCCAAGAGAGGGCATAATTTCACCCGTTGAATTCAGTGACTGGGCAAGCCCCATCGTCCCTGTCCTAAAAACGGATGGCTCGGTCAAGATGTGGCGACTACAAGGCCACTATCAACCGAGTGTCGCTACAAGACCAATACCCGCTTCCGAGAGCAGAGGATCTTTTTGCCACGCTGGCTGGCGGCAAGCTGTTCACCAAGTTGGACCTCACTTCAGCCTATATGACCCAGGAACTGGCCAAAGAATCCAAGCTACTGACCACCATCACCACACACAAGGGGCTGTTTGTCTACAACAGGTGTCCGTTTGGCATTCGATCAGCGGCACTATCTTTCAAAGGAACATGGAAAGCTTGCTCAAATCCATCCCTGGAACAATCGTTTTTCAGGACGACATCCTTATCACAGGTCGAGACACCGAGGAACACCTCCACAATCTGGAGGAGATGCTACGCTGACTGGACCGGGTAGGCCTGCGACTAAAGAAGTCCAAGTGTGTGTTTTTGGCCCCAGAGGTCGAGTTTTTGGGCAGGAGGGTTGCCGCAAACGGGATCCAGCCTACCGAATCCAAAACAGAAGCGATTCGTCATGCGCCCAGGCCCGGCAACACATCGGACTTGCGTTCATTTCACGGACCCTATTTCGGGAACTTTCTGCTGAACTTAAGCACATTGTTGGAGCTTATACATGTGCTCCTGTGTAAGGCTTGCGATTGGTTTTTGGGGGACTGTCAGGAACAGGCTTTCAATCGGGCGTGGAACCTGCTTTGTTCTAATAAGCTGTTGACTCTGTACAACCCCTGTAAGAAATTGGTTTTGACATGTGATGCATCATCCTATGGGGTTGGGTGCGTGTTGCAGCAGAGTAATGATGAGGGCCAACTCCAAGCTGTGGCTTATGCCTCCAGGTTGCTCTCCCAAGCAGAACGGGGATATGGGATGGTTGAAAAGGAAGCACTCGCATGTGTCTACGGGGTGAAAAAGATGCACCAGTATCTTTTTGGCAGAAGGTTTGAGTTAGAAACGGACCACAAGCCGTTAACATCCCTGTTGTCAGACAGCAAAGTTGTCAATGCCAATGCGTCAGCTCGCATACAGCGATGGGCTCTCACGCTGGCTGTGTATGGCTACACCATACGGCACCGGCCAGGCACCGAAAATTGCGCAAACGCGCTCAGCAGGCTTCCACTGGCCACCACTGAGGGGGCAGTGGAGCAAAGCGCTGAGATGGTCATGGCCGTTGAAGCCTTTGACAGCGCAGGCTCCCCCATCACAGCCTGCCAGATCAAAATCTGGACCAACAGAGATCCCCTCCTATCCTTGATTAAGAAATGTGTCCTGACGGGACTGGGCGCCCGCACACGGAGCATGCCCCGAGGAGGTCAGACCGTTTCACAGACGGATGGATGAACTCTCCATCCAAGTCGACTGCCTACTATGGGACAGCCCAGTAGTCATGCCCCAGAAAGTAAGGGAAGCATTCATCATGGAATTCCACAGCAAGCACCCATGCATCGTGCTAATGAAGGCTATTACCCGATCACATATATGGTGGCCGGGAATCGACTCAGACCTGGAACACTGTGTTCACAGGTGCATGACGTGTGCCCAGCTGGGCAATGCCCCCAGGGAGGCCCCACTCAGCCCGTGGCCCTGGCCCACCAGGCCATGGTCACGTATTCACGTAGACTACACGGGCCCGTTCATGGGAAAAATGTTCCTCATTGTTGTTGATGTGTACTCGAAATGGATCGAGTGCATCATATTGAATTCGTGCACGACATCCACCACTGTGGAGAGTCTGCGTGCGGTCTTTGCGACCCACAGCTTGCCGGATATCCTGGTTAACGACAAAGGCCCGTATTTCACCAGCTACGAATTCCGGAAGTTCATGTCGGGTAATGGCATCAAACATGCCAGGACGGCACCGTTCAAGCCGGCTTCCAATGGCCAGGTGGAACGTGCGGTCCAAATCATAAAACAGGGCATGCTCCGGATTCAAGGGACCCTCCCTTCAATGCCGGCTATCACACCTTCTGCTGGCCTATAGGTCCTGACCGCATTCGCTCACGGGAGTCCCGCCCATGGAACTACTCATGAAACGTACATTTAAAACTCGGCTGTCCCTCATTCATCCTGTCCTGTCAGACATTATTGAGGGCAAGCACCAGTCCCAAAATGAGTGCCATGTTCGTAACTCAAAGGGGAGATGAGACTGAATAAATGGAAGGAAAGGAGACCCTCAGAGACAACCCATAAAAGAGCAGAAACCAGAGACCAGTGGGAGTAGGACACAGGGACATGCGTTCTGTCTAGTAAAAGGTCATTATAGGACTGATATCAGGAAGTCTTTCTTTACGCAGAGCGTTCAACATTTGGAATGGACTTCTGGGCAAAGCGGTCGAGGTGAAAAACTTGGATTAATTTAAGAAACAATAAAATGCATCAATGGGTTGGGGGTGTACTATATAGCTTCACCTAGTGGACAACTATGGTATTGCAGCCATTGCTGTAAATACAATAAATGTATCATTAAGTTCCTGTGTTAAGAGCCATCTTGGAGTCTGCGTGGTTGAGATGTTATCGAGAATATACCACATTTGGCAAAGAAATATAGGATAATCGGATACCCTAGCTGAAATTTTTGATGGTGGATGATTCCAGACAAACAACAGAGAGACGAGAGATGTCCTTTGTTTGCAGAACAGCTAAGAACACATTGTAAATTATAAGCATACTTGGCTGAACTGCCAGAGTCCAGATGGCCATGCCTATGGGAATAATAGGGCGCTTGGGTGCATTTCAATGAGACCAAGAGACTTTCGGAGCATATCGATGATCTCCTGGACTAGTTTCGATCGCCTGGATGTGTCGGAGAGGAATTTTCCCAACTCTTCTAACTTGGGGGGCACTCAACAAGAAGGGACGAGTAAGATTGGAAATAGGTTGGGATGCCCTCGGGCTACATAAAACAAGTGGGTCTTGAAGCATTGAGGGTGGGCAGATGAGAACGAGGAAATATTCTGGTTGGGGGGTGACATGGAAGCACTGGGGCTAGGACTGCAGGATGAGAATGAGGATCAGGAAGCACTTAGGGCAGGAAACTATTTTCTTAATAGTTAAAATTTCAGTAATGCAAAGCTGCTGTTACCCTTTGCAGTGCTTTATCTTCACTTGATGTCCACAACACAAGCTGTGAATTCAGTAGGACATTGACCACACACACTGGACTTTTAGAAACATAGAAACATAGAAAATAGGTGCAGGTGTAGGCCATTCGGCCCTTCAATCCTGCAGCACCATTCAATAAGATCATGGCTGATCATTCCTTCAGTACCCATTTCCTGCTTTCTCTCCATACCCCTTGATCCCCTTAACCGTAAGGGCCACATCTAACTCCCTCTTGAATATATCCAGTGAACTGGCATCAACGACTCTCTGCGGCAGGGAATTCCACAGGTTAACAACTCTCTGAGTGAAGAAGTTTCTCCTCATCTCAGTCCTAAATGGCCTACCCCTTATCCTTAGACTATGTCCCATGGTTCTGGACTTCCCCAACATCGGGAGCATTCTTCCCGCATCTAACCTGTCCAGTCCCATCAGAATCTTATATGTTTCTATGAGATCCCCTCTCATCCTTCGAAACTCCAGTGAATAAAGGCCCAGTTGATGCAGTCTCTCCTCATATGACAGCCCAGCCATCCCTGGAATCAGTCTGGTGAACCTTCGCTGCACTCCCTCAATAGCAAGAACATCCTTCCTCAGATTAGGAGACCAAAACTGAACACAATATTCCAGGTGAGGCCTCACTAAGGCCCTGTACAACTGCATTAAGACCTCCCTGCTTCTATATTCAAATCCCCCTGCTATGAAGGCCAACATACCATTTGCCTTCTTTACCGCCTGCTGTACCTGCGTGCCCACTTTCAGTGACTGATGAACCATGACACCCAGGTCTCGTTGCACCTCCCCTTTTCCTCATCTGCCGCCATTCAGATAATATTCTGCCTTTGTGTTTTTGCCCCCAAAATGGATAACCTCACATTTATCCACATTATACTGCATCTGCCATGCATTTGCCCACTCACCTAACCTGTCCAAGTCACCCTGCAGCCTCTTAGCGTCCTTCTCACAGCTCACACCACCACCCAGCTTAGTGTCATCTACAAACTTGGAGATATTACACTCTATTCCTTCATCAAAATCGTTAATGTATATTGTAAAGAGCTGGGGTCCCAGCACTGAGCCCTGCGGCACTCCACTAGTCACTGCCTGCCATTCTGAAAGGATCCGTTTATCCTAACTTGCTGCTTCCTGTCTGCCAACCTGTTCCCTATCCATGTCAGTATATTACCCCCAATACCATGTGCTTTGATTTTGTACAACAATCTCTTGTGCGGGACCTTGTCAAAAGCCTTTTGAAAGTCCAAATACATCACATCCACTGGTTCTCCCTCGTCCACTCTGCAAGTTACATCCTCAAAAAATTCCAGAAGATTCGTCAAGCTTGATTTCCCTTTCATAAATCCATGCTGACTTGGTCCGATCCTGTCACTGCTTTCCAAATGCGCTGCTATTTCATCCTTCATGATTGATTCCAACATTTTCTCCACTATTGATGTCAATCTAACCGGTCTATAATTACCCGTTTTCTTCCTCCCTCCTTTTTTAAAGAGTGGTGTTACATTAGCTACCCTCCAGTCCATGGGAACTGATCCAGAGTCGATAGACTGTTGGAACATGATCACCAATGCATCTACTATTTCTAGGGCCACTTCCTTAAGTACTCTGGGATGCAGACTATCAAGCCCCATGGATTTATCAGCCTTCAATCCCATCAATTTCCCTATCACAATTTCCCACCTAATAAGGATTTCCTTCAGTTCCTCCTTCTCACTAGACCCACTGTCCCCTCGTACCTTTGGAAGGTTATTTGTATCTTCCTTCCTGAAGACAGAAACGAAGTATTGGTTCAATTGGTCTGCCATTTCTTTGTTCCCCATTATAAATTCACCTGAATCCGACTGCAAGGGACCTACGTTTGTCTTTACTAAAATTTTTCTCTTCACATATTTATAGAAGCTTTTGCAGTCAGTTTTTATATTCCCTGCAAGCTTCCTCTCGTACTCTATTTTCCCCCTCTAAATTAAACCCTTAGTCCTCTTCTGCTAAATTCTAAATTTCTCCCAGTCCTCAGGTTTTTTGCTTTTTCTAGCCAATTTATCTGCCTCTTCCTTGGTTTTAACACTATCCTTAATTTCCTATGTTAGCCATGGTTGAGCCACATTCCCAGTTTTATTTTTACTCCAGACAGGGATGTACAATTGCTGAAGTTCATCCATATGATCTTTAAATGTTTGCCATTGCTTATCCACCGTCAACCCTTTGAGTATTGTTTGCCAGTCTATTCTAGCCAATTCACGCCTCATACTGTCAAAGTTACCTTTCCTTAAGTTCAGGACCCTAGTTTCCGAATTAACTTTGTCACTCTCCATCTTAATAAGGAATTCTACCATATTATGGTCACTTTTCCCCAAGGGGCCTCGCACAACAATATTGCTAATTAGTCCCTTCTCATTACACATCACCCAGTCTAGGATGGCCAGCTCCCTGGTTGGTTCCTTGACATATTGGTCCAGAAAACCATCCCTAATACACTCCAGGAAATCCTCTTCCACCGCATTGCTACCAGTTAGGTTAGCCCAATCAATATGTAGATTAAAGTCGCCCATGATTACTGCTGTACCTTTATTGCACACATCCCTTATTTCTAGTTTGATGCTGTAACCAACCTCACTACTACTATTTGATGGTCTATACTCAACTCCCACTAGCATTTTCTGCCCTTTGGAATTCCGCAGCTCCACCCATACCGATTCCACATCATCCAGGCTAATGTCTTTCCTTACAATTGCATGCTTTCATCTTTAACCAGCAACATCACCCCGCCTCCTTTTCCTTTCTGTCTATCCTTCCTAAATGCTGAATACCCTTGGATGTTGAGTTCCCAGCCTTGGTCACCTTGGAGCCATGTCTCCATGATGCCAATCACATCGTATCCGTTAACTGCTATCTGCGCAGTTAATTCATCCACCTTATTCCGAATACTCCTCGCATTGAGGCACAGAGCCTTCAGCTTGTTTTATTAATGCACTTTGCCCCTTTAGAATTTTGCTGTAATGTGGCCCTTTTTGTTTTTTCCTTAGGTTTCTCTGCCCTCCACTTTTACTATTCTCCTTTCTATATTTTGTTTCTGTTACGCTTTCCATTTTTTTTCCCCAAGCAGGATAACCCTCTCGGAACATAGACTGTCTGGCCAAACAACAACAGCGAGTTGATAACTAGGAGGTCTAAATCTCAGATCTCCAAGACAGAATTTAAGATAATTTAAAAAAAGGGTTGTTAGGACATGGAATACCCTACCAGAAACAGAGTTGGAAAAAGAAAGAAAAGAATGACTTGGATTTATATAGCGCCTTTCATGACCACTAGATGTCCCAAAGCGCTTTACAGCCAATGAAATACTTTTTGAAGTACAGTCAATGTTGTAATGTGGGAAACGCAGCAGCCAATTTGCACACAGCAAGCTCCCATAAACAGCAATGTGATAATGACCAGATAATCTGTATTTGTTATGTTGCTTGAGGGATAAATATTGACCAGGACTCCGGGGATATCTTCCCTGCTATTCTTCGAAATAGTGTCATGGGATCTTTTATGTCCACCTGGGAGAATAGGCGGGGCCTCGGTTCAATGTCTCATCTGAAGGAGGAAAGCAAAATCCATATTTGCTTCAAAAAGTGAATAAATATTTGAAAATAGCAAAATTAAAAGTGTGTGGGGAAAGGGAAGGAGAAATGGGATTAATTGAATTACTCTTTCAGAGGCATGATGGGCTGAATTATGTCCTTTGCTGTAAAATTTGATGATTCTATTCGCAGATAAATTTGGGTTTGTTCTGTTGTCCAGTCCAGTTCAGTGATTATCACTCAGCTTATGAAATGAGTTTCAAATCTTTCCCACCATTTTAAAAGAAAATGTACCTGTCAAATGCACTAGTTCAAAAAAAAATCACTTTAAACGTGTGCACCATTACACTTAAAGTTATCTTTAATTTATCAAAAAGTATTTAATTTTCAATTTGATTTTGCATTCATCCTTAAACAAAGATCAATCTAAAGATGATAGCCCTAGAAGCAAAACCAGCCAGTTTGCACAAAATGGAGTGAACCACCGCAGAAATCCTTTTACAATGGAATTGGTATTTTATTTTAATTAACTATTTTCTCCTCTAAAGAAATACTTGCATTTATAGAGTGCCTTTCATGACCACTGGATGTCTCAAAGCGATTTACAGCCAATGAATATACAATGTAGTCTCTATTGTACTGTCTCCCCTTCTGAAGCCGTTGATTACTTGCTGGGGCCCAGTTTCACTGACTTTGTTTACCCTACTATACGTCACCCATGTGATCATCATTCAAGTATGTGCCTTCACAGTGAGTGTCAGCAAGTTGTTTGGGTTTCAGGGTATTACCATCAGGTCCAATCCTATCCCCAACTAACGATTTATATGTGCTCACTTCCATCAGGATCCTTGGATAGTGTTCAGGATGAGAAACATGGCTCCTTTTATCCTTCATAACCAAGGATTGCCAAGATTATTTGAGCACCCCTACCACGACACTGGCTGAGATTGGCTAACTCAACGCAAATTGACCCTGGATCTTTCTGGTCCATGAGGCTCAGCTACGCACTTAGCCATTGACTAAATCTTACAATGCTATATAAGTATGCCCCCATAAATGATCAGCCTTATTAGCAGAACTATAACTTACTCTTTAGCTTAGTTCTGTCAGGTTATTCATTCATTTTGACAACACATTGGGAAGATTTCCTCATAATTGTGTTACATTTTGCACTCAGAGGAAATATTTCCCTCATGATATAAATTTTGATGTAGAATCTGTGGTTCCCTGAATTTCATCAGACTTACTGGGCCCAATTTCTTGCTTCTTTCTGTCCAGGCATAGAGGCAAGTGTCCTACACCTGATACTAGAAATTGCTGGCCTGGGTTATTAACATGGCCAGGGGCCATAGGCACTGCCTCCCTCCTAGCAGGATTGAGCGCCGGCAAATGGGGGAAGAAATCCAGGTTCAGGCTGAAGAGCAGCGGTCAGTGAGCCCCAAGGACAAGGTAAATTTTTGTTTATTACTTTGTGGTTTCCTATGCTACTGTCAATGCCCCACCCACTCCCTCACTCTCACACAATCTCGAGGCTGAGGCAGGTTGCTTGAGCAATATTAATGCCATTTTCATGGCTCACCCTCTGTTGAGGTACCTAACATTGTTATTATTCAAAAAGATGCCAGAGGACAGAAATACCCCCTCCTGCCTCACTATATAGATACTGTTGGGTCTTCACTTATTACAGACTCAGGTTTGGTTTCACCCTTTAGGAGATCCTCAGAAATGGGGCAACGTAAAGGGATGAAGACCCAGTTGTCCACCTTATTCTGTCTTTTTTGCCCAAAGGTATTGTCTTATGCAAGCTGATAGATCAAGAAAATTAATCTCATTTCTGGTATTTAATTCATATTTACTAGTCTTTAATTCAAACTTATTGCCATTTGTTGCAGGATTATTTATTTTGCAACAGTTATTGTCATACAAACTTGCTGTGAGTTTGATTCTACCTGTGTTTTTCTGTGATATTTGTGTTTGGCATGCTAATTCCCCCATACACGAGAGCATGTACATTTCTGACATTTCTTTAAAAAGCAAGACTTAATATTAAAGAGAAAACTAAAAATCCAATCTTAATTTACATATTAACTGCAGACCACTTGAAAGAAATGGAAGTTGATCTACAGATATTATTATACCCTATTCTATTCTGTCAAACTGATTCTAATTAGAGTCAAATTGTTGACTTGGTTGTAAAGATAACAGGATTAGCACTTTGCCAAAGGCATTCTTCAATTTCTTTCTCATTGGGGAAAAAAATAATTAATGCAATTGGAACAGGTTCCTAGAAAACTGACTTATTGGGGGGGGGTGATTTTAAAGTAGTGTCCAAAACAGGTGTGAAGTCGGCGGAGTCCCTTCTCCATCCGCCTATTCATGCCGACAGGAAGCTCGAGCCACTTTGAGGCCTGGACCTCATTCGCCATGCTGACAGCGACCTGCAGGCACCAAGTGGGTACCCGCTGCAGCTCGCCAGTTCAGGAAATTGTCCAGCTCCCAGGCTGGGCCAGCCAGCAGGTGGGAGAGGCCTTCAAAGGGGATGGCTTGAAATAGTCCAGCAGCAAGCAGCAGTTTCTTTTTTTTATAGTTGAGGCCGAAGAGGAGCACTAAAAAGAAAAATTACATGTTTCCTGGCCTGTTGAGCGGCCGACAGCAGTCGATTTAAAAACAATTTTTAATCTGCTCAACTGCATCCTCCACCCATTTGTACTGGAAAATTGCAATTGGTCCTACAGCCGGCATAGGACTCCAGTTGAAATATTTAATCATTCTCCGCCTGTTTCAGATGAGTGGGCTGCTCACCCATTTACCGGCCCGCCTTAAAATTGCATCAGGTGGACCTTGGGTATTAATGGGGTGGTTGAACACAGCGTGATCAGATCAGCAGCGGTGAGGTAAAAGGAGCAGCACCCAAGGCCTGAGAGCACAGTGAGAGCAGGACCTGAGCGGCGGGAGGATTAAGGAGCAGTGTCTGAGGCCAGAGAGCAGGACCTGAGCGACGGGAGGATTAAGGAGCAGTGTCCGAGGCCCAAGAGCGGGACATGAGCGGCGGGAGGATTAAGGAGCAGTGTCCGAGGCCCAAGAGCGGGACATGAGCGGCGGGAGGATTAAGGAGCAGTGTCCGAGGCCCGAGAACGGGACCTGAGTGGCGGGAGGATAAAGGAGCAGTGTCCGAGGCCCGAGAGCACAGGACCTGAGCGGCGGGAGGATAAAGGAGCAGTGTCCGAGGCCCAAGAGCACAGGACCTGAGCGGCGGGAGGATAAAGGAGCAGTGTCCGAGGCCCGAGAGCACAGGACCTGAGCGGCGGGAGGATAAAGGAGCAGTGTCCGAGGCCCGAGAGCAGGACCTGAGCAGCGGGAGGATTAAGGAGCAGTGTCCGAGGCCGGAGAGCGGGACCTGAGTGGCGGAAGGATCAAGGAGCAGTGTCCAACGCCCGAGAGCAGGACCTGATCAGCGGGAGGATTAAGGAGCAGTGTCTGAGGCCCGAGAGCAGGACCTGAGCAGCGGGAGGATTAAGGAGCAGTGTCCGAGGCCGGAGAGCACAGGACCTGGGCGACGGGAGGATTAAGGAGCAGTGTCCAAGGCCCAAGAGCTGGACCTGAGCAGCGGGAGGATTAAGGAGCAGTGTCTGAGGCCTGAGAGCAGGACCTGAGCGGCGGGAGGATTAAGGAGCAGTGTCCGAGGCCGGAGAGCACAGGACCTGAGTGGCGGGAGGATTAAGGAGCAGTGTCCGAGGCCCGAGAGCACAGGACCTGAGCGGCGGGAGGATTAAGGACTTGCTGGGAGCTGCTGCTGGGAGCTCGGATCAGCGTGAGCCGAGAGGAGGTCAAAATCAAAGTGTGACATCACAGGAAAGCAGGTAAATGATTGGTTGGTTGGTTGGTGAGTACTTCTCGATTTCTCTTTATTTAACCTTGGGTATTGGTGTAAATTAAGAGCCGTGAGTTTAAAAAGTAAACATAGACAAATTATATTTCTAAACATAAAAAGCTCACGAATTTAAAAAAAATTTAATTTTTTTTTAAGTTTTAAAGTTGTTTTCAAAGTTTATAAAATAGAGGGTAAGAGCTGATTGGTGGTTAGCTGCTGAGAGTGTTATGCTAAGTTTTGAAGTTTATTTCTGCTGGGTAATTCTGAGCCTATTAACTAAAGGCATGGCGGGGAGCTCAGTCCCATGGATTGCA
The DNA here is from genome assembly GCF_044704955.1 of Pristiophorus japonicus. NCBI lineage: Eukaryota > Metazoa > Chordata > Chondrichthyes > Pristiophoridae > Pristiophorus > Pristiophorus japonicus. Next base: position 367,158,038 of record NC_091977.1, on the reverse strand, counting down.
CATCCTGTGGAATGTGGGAAATCCTGGATGCTTCGCGCAGCCTGGATGACCACGTGTGCAGAAAGTGTCACCAACTGCAGCAACTCGAAGTCCGTGTTTCAGAGCTAGAGCGGCGGCTGGAGTCACTGCAGTGAATCCGCGAGACTGAGAGTTTCGTGGATAGCACGTTTCTAGAGGTGGTCACCCCGCAGCTTAAAAGTGTGCAGGCAGATAGGGAATGGGTAACCACCAGACAGAAGAGGAAGACTAGGCAGGTAGTGCAGGAGTCCCCCAAATCCATCTCGCTCTCCAACCAGTTCTGAGTACTGGTAAGGGCGATGGTGCCTCTGGGGAGTGCAGCCAGAGCCAAGTCCATGGCATCATGGGTGGTTCAGCTGCTTGTGGGGGAGAAAGAAGAATGGAAGAGCTATAGTGGTAGGGGATTCAATAGTCAGAGGAGCAGACAAGCGTTTCTGCGGCTGCAGACATGACTTCAGGATTGTATGTTGCCTCCCTGGTGCCAGGGTCAAGGATGTCACCGAGTGGCTGCAAGGCCTTCTAGGGGGAGAGGATGAACAGCCATGGTCCAGATCAGTATCAATGACATAGGTAGAAAGAGGGATGAGGACCTGCAAACAGAGATTAGGGAGCTAGGAGAGCGATTTAAAAAGTAGGACCTCAAAGGTAGTAATCTCTAGGTTACTGCTGGTGCCATGTGCTAGTGAGTACAGAAATAGGAGGATAGAGAAGATGAATGCATGGCTGGAGAGATGGAGCAGGTGGGAGGGCTTTGGATTCCTGAGGCATTGGGACCGTTTCTGGGGGAGGTGGGACCTGTACTGATACACTCACAATAAAGGGTGAACTTGAGTACTGTGTGTAATGAGCAAGTGTGACCTTAGCTCCTTTATTAAGATTCCAGAGTGCAGGTACCTCGTGGGTGGCTTGCTTGTATACTGTGCTCCCAAGGGATGCTGGGATCCCTTGGCACTCCAACAGGTGGACCCTCTGGTGGTCAGGTGTCATGCAGGTTACAAAGGGTTAAATACATAACATCACTCCCCCATGAAGTCAACAGTACAATTATTACAAGGTGAGATGATCTGGGGCTTTACACTCCCTTGTTGATCATCTCGATACAAATGCGGGTGTGGGTGAGTTGGTTAGTTCTTCACTGGGCTGTTGGGCAGCCGGCCTTGCCGGGCTGCTGAGGATTATGAGTTCGGTTTTGTGGTCAACCATGATGTCAGTTGCCACTTGTGTGTGTGTTGGAGGGTCAAAGTTGGTGGTGTCCTCTTCGGGTTGTTCGTAGCTGTTGGTGAACCACAATTTGATTTGGTCCAAATGTTTTCTGTGCATTTGTCCATTGGCCAATTTGACCTGAAACACTCCCTTCTTTGACTGTGACCATGTCAGTGAGCTATTTGGGACCATGTCCATAATTGAGCACAAACACAGGATCATTGATCTCAATATCGCGTGACAAATTTGCGCGGTCATGGTACATACTTTGTTGATGCCGCTTGCCCTCCACGTGATCATGGAGGTCAGGATGGACAAGAGAGAGCCTTGTTTTAAGTGCCCTTTTCATGAGCAGCTCAGCTGGGGGTACCCGGTGAGTGAGTGGGGGTCTGGTGTGGTAACTGAGTTGCACTTGGGACAACCAGGTCTGCAGGGAGCCTTCTGACGCACGTTTCATGGTCTGAACTGCCCGTTCTGCCTGGGCGTTGGATGCGGGCTTGAACGGGGCAGATGTGGTATGTTTGATCCCATTGCGGGTCATGAATTCCTTGAATTCAGCACTGGTGAAGCACGGCCCATTGTCACTGACTAGGACATCAGGCAAGCCAGGCGTGGCAAACATACCATGTGTGGCTTTCAATGGTGACCGTGAACGTGCTTACAGACATTATCGCACATTCAATCAATTTTGAGTAAGAGTCGACAACAACAAAAAACATTTTGCCTTGGAATGGGCCCGCATAGTCTACATGGATCCTCAACCATGGTTTGGTGGGCCACGACCACAAACTTAGCGGTGCCTCTCTGGGTGCATTGCTCCGCTGAGAGCAAGTGTTGCACTGACGCACGCATGACTCTAAATCTGAGTCGATGCCGGGCCACCACACGTGGGATCTGGCTATGCCTTTCATCATTACAATGCCTGGGTGGGTGTTGTGCAGTTCACAAATGAATGTATCTCTGATGTTCTTGGGCAAGTCTGCGCGAATGCCCCACAACAGACAGTCTGCCTGCAGGGACATTTCGTCTTTGCGCCTTTCGAACAGCTTAATTGCCTCCTGCATCTCTGCTGGGACTCTGGACCAGCTCCCATGGAGAACACAGTGTTTTACCAAGGACAGTAAAGGATCCTGGCTGGTCCAGGTCCTGATTTGGCAGGCAGTAACGGGGGAATATCGTTCTCGAATGCCTCCATGACCATGAGCAAGTCCGCTGGCTGTGTCATTTCCACCCCTCTGGTGGGCAATGGCAGCCGACTGAGAGCATCTGCGCAGTTCTCTGTGCCCGGTCTGTGGCGGATAACATAGCTGTATGCTGACAACTTGAGCGCCCATCTTTGGATGCGGGCAGAGGCATTGGTATTAATCCCTTTGCTCTCAGATAACAGCGATATGAGCAACTTGTGGTCAGTTTCAAGCTCAAACTTGAGGCCAAATAAGCACTGGTGCATTTTTTTTACCCCGTAAATACACACCAGAGCCTCTTTTTCAACCATGCTGTAGGCCCTTTCGGCCTTGGATAAACTCCTGGAAGCATAAGCGACGGGTTACAAAATCCCCGATTCGTTAGCCTGTTGTAGCACACACCCGACCCCGTATGACGACGCATCGCAAGCTAGCACTAATCGTTTTAAAGGGTTATATAGGACAAACAGTTTATTAGAACACAACAGATTTCTGGCTTCCTGAAAGGCAGCCTCTTGTGAATTCCCCCATACTCAGTCATCTTCCTTGTGCAGTAGCGCATGTAGGGGTTCTAGCTGGGTGCTTACCCAGGTAGGAAATTACCGAAATAGTTAAGGAGTCCCAGGAACGGCCGCAGCTCCGTCACGTTTTATGGTCGTGGCGCATTCTTGATGGCCTCTGTCTTGGTGTCGGTGAGCCTGATGCCGTCTGCTGTGATTCTCCTTCCCAAGAATTCGATGTCCTGTCCCAGGAAAACACATTTCGAGCGCTTCAACCTGAGCCCCATACGATCCAACCGACTAAGAACCTCCTCCAGATTCTTCAGGTGCTCAATGGTGTCCCGACCTGTAATCAATATGTCGTCCTGGAAGACCACTGTGCAAGGAACCGACTTTAGCAGACTCTCCATCTTCCACTGGAAGATCACTGCAGCCGACCGAATCCCAAACGGGCACCGGTTATAGATAAACAGACCTTTGTGCGTGTTGATGCAGATGAGGCCTTTCGAAGACTCCTTCAACTCCTGCGTCATGTAGGCCGAGGTCAGGTCCAGCTTGGTGAACGCCTTCCCTCCAGCCAGGCTCGCGAATAGGTCATCTGCCTTGGATAGCTGGTACTGGTCCTGCAGCGAAAAACGGTTAATCGTTACTTTTGAGTTCCCACAAATTCTAACCATACCGTCCTCCTTGAGTATCGGAACAATCGGACTGGCCCAATCGTTGAATTCCACCGGCGCAATGATGCCTTCACGTTGCAGCCTGTCCAGCTCAATTTCGACTTTTTCACGCATCATGTACAGTACCGCCCGAGCCTTGTGGTGGATGGGTCGCGTACCGGGAACCAAATGGATCTGCACTTTCTCCCCCGAGAAGCTTCCAATGTCTGGCTCGAACAACGATGGGAACTTGCTCAGAACCTGGGTACATGAGGCATTGTCGACGGATGAAAGCGCTCAGATGTCGTCCCAGTTCCAGCGGATTTTTCCCAGCAAGCTTCTGCCAAATGACGTGGGGCCATCCCCTGGCACAATCCACAGCGGGAGTTTGTATACTGCTCCATCATAGGAGACTTTGACTTCCTTGGTGTATGTCCTTAATTTGGTGTGAATGGAGCTGAGCTTGGGCCTGTGTGCCTTTTTGCCCCACGGCCTGTCGAAGGCCTTTTTACTCATAATGGACTGACTTGCCCCCGTGTCCAGCTCCATAGATACTGGAATGCAGTTCAGTACAAATTTCAACATTATTGGTGGACATTTCGTAGTGAATGTGTGTACCCCGTACACTTCTGTCTCTTCTGTACGAGCCTCCAATTCAGCTTGACCAATTGTAGATCGATCTTCCTCTACAACGTGGTGGTTTGCAGGGTTTTCAGGGATTGCATCTCACCTGCACATTCGTTGGAGGTGCCCCATTGTTCTGCAACCATTGCACGCATAATACTTAAAGCGGCATTGATAGGGCCGATGATCACCTCTGCAGCGCCAACAGGTTGTTAACTACCCCGCATTAACAATTGATGGCAGACTATGGGTTCTCTGAGGTTGGGTTGCAGCAGCAGGTGTGTACATTCTGCCATGTACATTTCTGCTCGAGACCAACGTTACTTTATGCACAGTACTGACCGAAAATTCTTTATTCTGCGAAATATGCTTGGTGTTGTAGCTGGTGGACATAAATGCCTGGGCTATCATTATGGCTTTACTCAGATTCGGAGTTTCTACAGTCAACAGTTTGTGAAGGATTGTCTCATGTCCAATGCCAAGTACAAAAAAGTCTCTGAGCATTTATTCTAGGAATCCCTCAAATTCACAATGTCGTGCAAGGCGCCTTAGTTCGGCGACGTAGCTCGCCACTTCCTGGCCCTCCGATCGTTGACACGTGTAGAACTGATATCTTGCTGTCAAAACGCTTTCCTTAGGATTTAAGTGCTCCCGGACCAGCGTACACAATTCTTCATAGGATTTCTCTGTTGGTCTTGCTGGGGCCAGGAGATTCTTCATGAGGCCATAGGATGTTGCCCCACACAGAGTTAGGAGGATCGCCCTTCGTTTGGTAGTGTTCTCATCCCCTTCCAGCTCATTGGCCACGAAGTATTGGTTGAGTCTTTCCACAAAGGCCTCCCAATCGTCCCCTTCTGAGAACTTCTCCAGGATGCCGACTGTTCTTCGCATTTTCACGCAGTTGTTTATTATCTTGTTGCCAATTGACATACTCGCAATAAAGAGTGAACTTGAGTACTGTGTGTAATGAGCAAGTGTGACCTTAGCTCCTTTAATAAGATTCCAGAGTGCAGGTACCTTGTGGGTGGCCTGCTTATATACTGTGCTCCCAAGCGATGCTGGGATCCCTTGGGACTCCAAAAGGTGCACCCTCTGGTAGTCAGGTGTCATGCAGGTTACAAAGGGTTAAATACATAACATGTACAAGCTGGACGGGTTGCACCTCAACAGAGCCGGGACCAGTATCCTCGAGGGAAGGTTTCCCAGTGCAGGTGTGGAGGGTTTAAATTAGCTTGGCAGGGGGATGGGAACTGTAGAATAGATTCAGTTGGGAAAGAAGCAAAGCTGGTATTGGGCAGCAGAAAAGTAGAAAGTGAATTTGGAAGACACAGGAAATAAGGGCTGGAAAATAGATAATAAGGGAGTTTGGCAATACTCAATGCAAGGAGTATAGTGAATAAGGCAGATGAGCTGAGAGCACAGATAGACACTTGGGAGTCCGATATTATAACTATTACTGAGACATAGCTGAAAGAAAGGCAGGTATGGTAGCTCAACATTCGTGGTTACAGGGTTTTCAGACGGGATAGAGAGGGGGGTAACAAAGGAAAGGGGGGTTGCAGTATTAATTAAAGAAACAATTACAGCTGTGAGAGGGGATCATATGTTAGAGGGGTCATCAAACAAGAGCATATGGGTTGAATTGAAAAACAAAAAAGGGTCGATCACACAACTGGGAGTGCACTACAGATACCCAAACATTCAGAGAAAGATAGAAGAAAAAATATGTAGGCAAATTGCAGCAAAGTGCAAAAACTATAGAGTTGTAATGGTGGGGGATTTCAACTACCCTAATATTAATGGGAAAAAATTCATTTGAATGGTGCAGAAGGTGAGGAATTCCTAAAATGCATTCAGGAGAACTTCTTTAGCCAGTATTTACCAGTACAAACCGGACGGTCTGCACCTGGGCAGGACTGGAACCGATGTCCGAGGGGGAGTGTTTGCAAGTGCTGTTGGGAAGGGTTTAAACTAATATAGCAGGGGTATGGGAATCTATGCAGGGAGACAGAGGGAAGTAAAATGGGGGCAGAAGCAAAAGACAGACAGGAGATAAGGAAAAGTGGAGGGCAGAGAAATCAAAGGCAAAAATCAAAAAGGGCCACATTATAACATAATTGTTAAAAAAACAAGCCTGAAGGCTCTGTGTCTCAATGCAAAGTGCATTCGTAATAAGGTGGAAGAATTAACTGCGTAGATAGCATTTAACGGATATGATGTAATTGGGATTCCGGAGACATGGCTCCAGGGTAATCAAGGCGTTGCTGATTAAAGAGGAGATTAACGCAATAGTAAGGAAGGACATTAGCTTGGATGATGTGGAATCTGTATGGGTAGAGCTGCTGAACACCAAAGAGCAGAAAACGCTAGTGGGAGTTGTGTACAGACCACCAAACAGAAGTAGTGAGTTTGGGGATGGCATCAAACAGGAAATTAGGAATGCCCACAATAAAGCTACAGCAGTTATCATGGGCGACTTTAATCAACATACAGATTGGGCTAACCAAACTGGTAGCAATACAGTGGAGGAGGATTTCTTGGAGTGTATAAGGGATGATTTTCTTGACCAATATGTCAAGGAACCAACTAGAGGGCTGGCCATCCTAGACTGGGTGTTGTGTAATGAGAGAGGATTAATTAGCAATCTTGTTATGCGAGGCCCCTTGGGGAAGAGTGAACATAATAGTGTAGAATTCTTCATTAAGATGGAGAGTGATACAGTTAATTCAGAGACTAGGGTCCTGAACTTAAAGAAAGGTAATGTCAATGTTATGAGACGTGAATTGGCAAGGATCGACTGGTGAATGATACTTAAAGGGTTGACAGGTGGATAGGCAATGGCAGACATTTAAAGATCACATGGATGAACTTCAACAATTGTACATCCCTGTCTGGAGTAAAAATAAAATGGGCAAGGTGGCTCAACTGTGGCTAACAAGGGAAATTAGGGATAGTGTTAAATCCAAGGTAGAGGCATATAAATTGGCCAGAAAAAGCAGCAAACCTCAGGACTGGGAGAAATTTAGAATTCAGCAGAGGAGGACAAAGGGTTTAATTAAGACGGGGAAAATAGATTTTGAGAGTAAGCTTGCAGGGAACATAAAAACCAACTGCAAAAGCTTCTATAGATATGTGAAGAGAAAAAGATTAATGAAGACAAATGTATGTCCCTTGCAGTCAGAATCAGGTGAATTTATAATGGGAACAAAGAAATGGTAGACCAATTGAACAAATACTTTGGTTCTGTCTTCACTAAGAAAGACACAAATAACCTTCCTGAAATACGAGGGGACCAAGGATCTAATGAGAAGGAGTAACTGAAGGAAATCCTTATTAGTCAGTAATTTGTGTTAAGGAAATTGATGGGATTGAAGGCCGATAAATACTCAGGGCCTGATAATCTGCATCCCAGAGTACTTAAGGAAGTGGCCTTAGAAATAGTGGATGCATTGGTGGAAATTTTCCAACATTCTATAGACTCTGGATCAGTTCCTATGGATTAGAGGGTAGCTAATATAATCCCACTTTTTTAAAAATGAGGGAGAGAGAAAACAGGGAATTATAGACCAGTTAGCCTGACATCGGTAGTGGGGAAAATGTTGGAATCAATAATTAAAGATATAATACCAGCGCATTTGGAAAGCAGTGACAGGATTGGTCCAATTCAGCATGGAGTTATGAAGGGGAAATCATGCTTGACAAATCTTCTAGAATTTTTTGAGGATGTAGCTAGTAGAGTAGATAAGGCAGAACCAGTGGATGTGGTGTATTTGGACTTTCAAAAGGCTTTTGACAAGGTCCCACACAAGAGTTTAGTGTGCAAAATTAAAGCATGTGGTATTGGGGCAATGTATTGACATGGATAGAGAACTGGTTGGCAGACAGGAAGCAAAAAGTAGGAATAAACGGGTCCTTTTCAGAATGGCAGGCAGTGACTAGTGGGGTACCGCAAGGTTCAGTGCTGGGACCCCAGCTATTTGGAATATACATTCATGATTTAGACGAAGGAATTGAATGTAATATCTCCAAGTTTGCAGATGACAGTTAGCTGGGTGGCAATGTGAGCTGTGAGGAGGATCCTAAAAGGCTGCAGGTTTACTTGGACAGGTTAGGTAAGTGGGCAAATGCATGGCAGATGCAGTTTAATATAGATAAATGTGAGGTTATCCACTTGGGTGGCAAAAACAGGAAGGCAAAATATTAACTGAATGGTGACAGATTAGGAAAAGAGGAGGTGCAACGAGACCTGGGTGTCATGGTACATCAGTCATTGAAAGTTGGCATGCAGGTACAGCAGGCAGTGAAGAAGGCAAATGCCTTGTTGGCCTTCATAGCGAGAGGATTTGAGTATAGGAGCAGGGAGGTCTTACGTCAGTTGTACAGGGCCTTGGTGAGGCCATACCTTGAATATTGTGTACAGTTTTGGTCTCCTAATCTGAGGAAGGACATTCTTGCTATAGAGGGAGTGCAGCGAAGGTTCACCAGACTGATTCCCGGGATGGCAGGACTGACATATGAAGAAAGACTGGATCGACTAGGCTTATATTCACTGGAATTTAGAAGAATGACAGGGGATCTCATAGAAACATATAACATTCTGATGGTATTGGACAGGTTAGATGCAGGAAGAATGTTCCCAATGTTGGGGAAGTCCAGAGCCAGGGGTCACAGTCTAATGATAAGGGGTAAGCTATTTAGGACCAAGATGAGGAGAAATTTCTTCACTCAAGAATTGTGAACTGTGGAATTCTCTTCCACAGAAAGTTGTTGAGGCCAGTTTGTTCGATATATTCAAAAGGAAGTTAGATGTGGCCCTTATGTCTAAAGGGATCAAGGTTTATGGAGAGAAAGCAGGAATGGGGTACTAAAGTTGCATGATCCGCCATGATCATATTGAAAGCTGGTGCAGGCTCGAAGGGCTGAATGGCCTACTCCTGCACCTATATTCTATGTTTCTATGTTTCTCAGTCCAACAAGTGAGGGGATGGTTCTGGACTTGGTGTTGGGGAATGAAGAGGAGCAGGTGGAAGGGGTTTCAGTTGGAGAGCATTTTGGTGACAGTGATCATAATTCAGTAAGATTTAGGTAGTTATGGAAAAAGACAAAGTGGAACCAGAAAACAAAGTTCTCAGTTGGGGTAAAGCCAATTTTGCTGAAATGAGATGGGATTTGTCCACAGTGGACTGGAAATGGCTACTTGATGGTAAATCAGTGTCAGAGCAATGGGAGGCATTCAAGGAAGAGATCCTAAGGGTACAGAGCAAGTATATTCCTCTAAAGAAAAAAGGTGGGGCTAACAAATCTAGAGCCCCCTGGATGTCAAGGGACATATAGGGTAAGATTAAGAAAAAAATGGAATCTTATGACAGATACTGAGAACTCAATACTGCAGAAACTCTAGAGCAGTATAGGAAATGCAGAGGTGCAATTAAAAAATATATCTGGAAAGCAAAGAGAGAGCAGGAGAGAATGTTGAGAAGTAAAATCAGGGAAAACCGAAAGATGTTTTATAAATACATAAACAGCAAGAGCATAACTAGAGAAAGAGTGGGGCCAATGAGAGACCATAAAGCAAATCTGTGTGTGGAGGCAGAAGTTGTGGGTATGTTTCTTAATGAATACTTTGCATTTATTTTCACAAAAGAAAGTGGCAATGCAGACTTTGCAATGAGGGAGGTGGAGTGTGAAATATTAGATGAGATAGACATAGTGAGAGAGTTAGTATTAAGGGGCTTAGCAGCTTTGAAAGTGGATAAATCCCCAGGCCTGGATGAAATATATCCCAGGCTGTTAAGACATAGATTAATTAAGGACTGTCAGCATGGATTTGTCAAGGGAAGGTCATGTCTGACTAACTTGTTTGATTTTTTCGAAGAGGTAACCAGGAGGGTGAATGAGGGCAGTGCATATGATATAGTGTATATGGATTTTAGCAAAACTTTTGATAATGTCCCACATGACAGAATAGTCCCGAAAGTAAAAGCCCATGGGATCAGGGCAAAGTGGCAAATTGGATTAAAAATTTCTCAGAGGCAGGAAGCAAAGGGTAATGGTTGATGGGTGTTTTTGTGACTGGAAGGCTGTGTCCAGTGGGGTTCCGCAGGGCTCAGTGCTGGGCCCCTTGCTTTTTATGGTATATATCAATAACTTGGACTTGAATGTTGGGGGTATGATTAAGAAATTTGTAGATGACACTAATATAGGCTGTGTGGTTGATAATGAAGAAGAAAGCTGTGGACTGCAGGAAGATATCAATGTGCTGGTCAGGTGGGCAGAACAGTAGCAAATGGAATTCAATCCGGATAAGAGTAAGGTAATGCATTTGGCGAGGTCTAACAAGGCAAGGGAATACACATTAAATGGTACGACACTGAAAAGTGTAGAGGAACAAAGCGACCTTGTAGTGCAGGTCCACAGATCCCTGAAGGTAGCAGGCCAGGTAGATAAGGTGGTTAAGAAGACATATTGAATTCTTGCCTTTATAAGTTGAGGCATGGAATACAAGAGCAAGGACGTTACGCTTGAACTGTATAAAATACTGGTTCGGCCGCAGCTGGAGTACTGTGTGCAGTTTTGGTCACCACATTACAGGAAAGATGTGATTGAACTGGAAAGGATGCAGAGGAGATTTACAAGAATGTTGCCTGGACTGGAGAATTTTGGCTATGAGGAAATATTGTAGATGCTGGGTCTTTTTTTTTTGGAAGAGGAGGCTGAGGGGAAACCTGATTGAGTTGTAATAAAATGAGGGGCCTAGATAGAGTGGATAGGAAGGACCTATTTCCCTTGGCAGAGGGGTCAACAACCAGGGGGCAGGTCTCTGAGTTCATTGTGGTGTGCTGCAACTTAGCCATCATGAATGAACAGGATATGCCAATGGGGATTGCAGGAGAATCTCAGGAAAGAGGGAAGAGGAGGAGGATGAGGACGAGGAAGAGGAGCCTGGTGAGGAAACCATGGCACTACCACCCCCAGCACAACCACAGAATGGAATCGTGAAAATTTCGCCGCTGTGAAAGCCTTATGTCAGCAGCTCATATTTCAATGCTTTGCTTGAAGAGTGAACGGCAGGCTTCAGTATTGTCTGGCCACTCTATCCCACCATGTTGACTATTTCCCCTCTTATTCTGCAAATGAGACACTACACAGGAATGGTTAAGATAAACAAAAGAATTTATCAAACATTTTAAAATTTTATAACTTTGTTAACATAATTTGAAAAAGTTGAAACTTCAATAAAATAACATAAATTGTTATCAAACTGTGATTATACTACAGCAAAAACAACAACAACATGGTAATAAACACGCCTGCCTCACAGTCTTTTAACACCGACTTCTCCTCGGCCTTTACCCTCACGCTTGCACCCCTCCCTCCATTGCTCCTCATAGCCAAAGTGGTACCACGGTAACGTGCAGCAACATAGTCAGAGCGATTCTGTGTTAGAAATTTAGAAACATAAAAATTTACAATGTAGAAGGAGGCCATTTCGGCCCATCGTGTCCGCACCGGCCGACAAAGTGCCACACAGCCCTCGATCAACAGCCCTGATATAAAGCCCTGAAATGACATATAAACCTATGAACAATGGCGGACAGGTAAAGAGCACCCAGCCCAACCAGTCCGTCACACACAACTGCGATACCCCATGTACCGCAACATTTTACACTCCACCCTGTCATGTATGTAACCAGCATACTACTGTAACCCTTATACAATTGTAACCCTCAGGTAACCACTACATACTGTACATACTTACTAGAAATGCACACCTTGTCCACAGGGGGTGTACTTGTGGGAGACACTCCTTACCTGGAGATTCAGGTATATAAGGGGAGGTCCCTCGCAGGGCCAGCACTCCTTGGTCCCGGTAATAAAGGTGAAGGTCACAGAGTGACTGTGTCTGCAGTACGTGCCTCTTGTTTAAGAGTTAAGGACTCAACACACCCCACCAAGAGCCAAGCGATCTCACGGGAGAGGCAAAAAAAGAGATAAAACCCAGGCCAATTGGGGAAAAAAATCTGGGAAAATTCCTCTCCAACCCATCCAGGTGATCGAAACTAGTTCAGGGGACCACTCTGGCCATATTAGATTCCCTGAAGTACTTACCATCGTATCTACGCCAGCCAAAAAGAGATTATCCAGTCTAATCCCACTTACCAGCTCTAGGTCCATTACCCTGCAGGTTACGGCACTTCAAGTGCCCATCCAAGCACCTTTTAAATGTGGTGAGGGTTTCTGCCTCTACAACCTTTTCATGCAGTGAGTTCCAGACCCCCACAACCCTCTGAGTGACGAAGCCCTCCCCTCAAATCTCCTCTAAACCTTCCACCAACCACTTTAAACCTATGCCCCCCTTGTAATTGATCCCTCCACCAAGGGAAATAGGCCCTTGCTATCCACTACATCCAGGCCCCTCAAAATTTTATACACATCAATGAGGTCTCCCCTGAGCCTCCTCTGTTCCAAGGAGAACAAACCCAACCTATCCAATCTGTCCTCATAGCTAAGATTCTCGTTTCCAGGAAGTCTTCTTGTAAATCTCCTCTGCTCCCTCTCCAGTGCAATCACATCCTTCCTATAATACGACGAACAGAACTGTACATAGTATTCTAGCTGTGGCCTAACCAGTGTATTATACAATTTAAGCTTAACCTGCCTGCTTTAGTATTCATTTGGGCTAGGCTTTTCACTTCACATCGCTGGGCTAGTGTCCATATATCGCCCAAAAAGGGCTGATATCGCCCAAAGATCACCGAGGTGCTCATTGAGGTGATTGCCCACACACCGCCCAGCCGAACTTTTGGCACATCGCCGGCATATCGACGGGCTGATTACTCGCCGAGTACATCGCTGGAGAATAGTTGCTATTGCCTAGCTTTCCTCACAGATCTCATCACTACGTACGCTATTTTGAACATCGGATGAAGAGAGGAGGCCTCTTAAACATGGGCTTAGATAGTTTGTGAATTATTTAAGAGCCTTTTAAAGATAGATACACTCACAATTGGATGTCTTATTTTATTTATATAAATAAGTGACGTTTCATATTTACTTGCTTTGGCCTGGACATTGTTTAGCAACAGTTGCACTAATGTTCTATTTTAACTTATGTTATTAGAAGACACTGCACAACAATTGTAAATTAAATAAAATGGTTTTAATAATACAACAACTTTTGAATGTTATTTTTCAATTACAAACACCAAAACAACCTCCCCTCCCTGCCCCCCCCCCCAGTCCCACCCACACCCCAACAGTGAAATGACACCACCAACAATAAATGTGAACAATAGAAACAATATTAAAAAGAGTTCACCCCTCTCCCTACCTGCGGCCACGTTTCCCTCCAGATCCTGGACCCCCTGTGTCATTACCTCACCCATCCATTTTGGTCCCCGGTTTACTGCTGCAAAGCTGGCGTGCAGTGGGCGATGGCATGACTTCCTGCCATGGTGTGGGACATGCTGAGCCTGTTGGGGGGCTGTTGGCGGGGAAGACAAAACAGGCCTTCCGAGTCAGGAGGTGATGCATCCTCCTGACCTGCCTGTGTGCCAGTGCTTTTGATCATGGGAGCTCGGGGTGCAGTGCCGTGTACCACCAAGAACGCATGCCGCATGACATGGTTGGAGGCGGAGATTTCATGCAACTCCAGGATCATCTGCTGCGTCGCCTCCGCTTGGCGAGCAGACACCCGGGAAAATTCCTATGTGATCCCACAAACACCTGGAGCTGCTCGTGCTGGATCGCGACAGACTCCTCGCACAGTCGTGCCAGCCTCTCCATGCGGGGTAGGACTTTGCTCAAGCCGCTGACCCGGCCTCCGTGGGGTCTGCGACAGCACCAATGTGCACCTTGTTATCGCCAACTGCATGCTGCTTGGTGCCGGTACCTCCTCAGTTCGGATCCCCATCGTGTCCGCAGGTTCCCTAGACAGAGGGATGCAAGGGGCAACCTCCTCTATCTCCAGGTATTCCTCGTCTTCCTCGGGCTCGGTGGTCTCTTCCTCTTCACCGCCCGTGGTGAATGATATATGCAATGGGTCAGGTCCATGTGAACTTCTGTCCTCCCGTTGCGCCTCTGGAGCTGGTAAAGCTGCAAGACACAATTGAGATTATTAGAACAGAAAGCATTGTTGCGCCATGCTGGCATACGTAGGAGGAGCAGCACTAATCCCATAAATGTAACAGAGAAACGTTACATATTAATGCATCATATGGTAGTATCTATGGCAGTACATCTATGTTGAATTCATTGCCCCAGAGAGCTGTGGAGGCTGGATCAGTCGCAGATAGACCGAATGATAAGGGAACGAGGGTTTATGGGGTGCGGATAGAGAAGGGGACAGATGGTCAGATGGCCTGCTTTTATGTTCTTATGTTGTCAACCTGAGTGTGGCAGAGAGTCGTTCAGAGGCTGCATGCATAACATGACAATTTTCATCTATTCTATTATAATGAAATGATGTCACATTACTTTAACACTGCTTGACATTGTAGTGTATGTAGGCACCTTTAGTAATGACTCCAGGAGGCAGGGTATGATACTTAAACTGTGTAGACCTGCAGTCCTTTATGTGCAGCTCCTGAGTGCCGACAACAAGCTGTGAGTTTCTTTTTATACTGGGTTACCTGCCATGTGCAGGTAACCCTTAGGTCTCCAGCAGCAGCACCCTCTGGTGTACAGTGTAATGGTACATTCAGTGTTGCATAACAGTGTTTCAGACATCACACAGTAAACAGACATGCATACACAACAGACACATTACTCACATGACACATGGGAGGGTCTGGCAACACCACGGGTGGTGACCGCATGACTGTGGTCCCCCAATAGTGATGCAGCACATTCCTCCAGGCCGATCAGTGGCTGTATTACAGCACGGCCTCCTCTGCTGCACTTTTGCTGTGCCCGGTCATGAGATATCTTCCTCTGCAAATGTGAATAGAGCATGGCATAAGCTAATTGACTAGGTTATGTCATTTATACACAACAGTTTCAAATGTTATATGCTAATAGGGGTTGTGTCCACAACTGATGCACGGTTATAACAAAGATCAATGTTTTTGGAGGCTAACGCTTGCCATATGCATCTCTCTCGAATACCATTTACATTGAAGTTGGCAATGACAATATCTAATGTCCAAAAGTGTCCCATGCCAGACAGTGAGCAAAGGCAGCTCTCCCCCAGTCCATGCTGGGTCCCTGTATAAGTGACAGCAATCAGAGAGACATAAAATGGGCACAGGTTCATGGCCCTGTCCAGCTGTTAGCGGGAATGATATATGTTATCTAAATTAGAATTACAAGCTTACATTCAATCCAGGAGAATTACCATTATAATGATTATTATATTTAGAATGTGCATCATTAAAATATAAAGTCATACTTACTCAAGCTGAAGCAACGAGGCTGTTCCAGCATTTGCGGCACTGGTCGCAGCCCCTGGACTCGTGGGACACAGATGAGACGACATCAGCTATCTCGCCCCATAACCTGTGGTATGCCCACCACGCTCCCCACCGGTCAATTGGGCCCACCGGGAGTGCACCTCCTCCACAAGGGCCTCATTGGCCTCCACAGAGAAGGGTTTGGCCCTCTTCCTTCCTCTCTCCACATCTCTCCCACTTTCATCGCTGTCAGACATATTTCTCTGTCTTTCTTTCTCTCTCTCTCTTTTCTCTCACCTATCTGTCTCTGCCTTTTTCCTCTCTTTCTATCTCGCTCTCTCTCTCTCCTCGCCTGATCTCTCTCCCACTTCTGCGCATGTGTGGTTGACTCCTGAACTCCCGAAACACGGAAAAACATGGCCACCTAAAAAAAAATAATTTGCGCATGCGCAGACGGCTGTTACTAGGGAAGCTTTTGCCTTCACCATCGCTGGGCTATCACTGGATGATGTCACATTGCTAGGCTCTCGCTACACCCATTTCACAACGCTGGACAATCGCCGAGCCGAAAGTCGCGATCCAAAAAATGGGCGATGGTCCAGCAATCATGAAGGATGCAATAGTGCTAAGGCTGGAACATCGCCAATTTTTTGGGCCCTAGCGAACAAAATGGAAAGTCTAGCGCTATGCCTCGGCCAATAAAGTCAAACATTCCGTATGCCTTCTTAACCACCTTATCCATCTGGCCTGCTACCTTCAGGGATCTGTGGGCAAGCATTCCATTTTTCATCCACACTTCTAAATGGCCTACTATTTGATTTATTTACCCTTTTCTTATTAGCTTTCATCGTGCATTACCTCACACTTCTCCGAATTAAATTCCATTTACCATTGTTCTGCCCACCTGACCAGTAGATTGATATCCTCCTGCGGTCCATGACTTTCCTCTTCATTATCAACCACACAGCCAATTTTAGAGTCATCTTCAAACTGTTTAATCATACCCCCTATATTCAAATCTAGATCATTAATGTATACAACAAAAAGCAAGGGACCCAGTAGAGAGCCCTGGAAACATACCTTTTCTTTAGAAACATAGAAAATAGGTGCAGGAGTGGACCATTCGGCCTTTCGAGCCTGCATCGCCATTCAATATGATCATAGCTGATCATGCAACTTCAGTACCCCACTCCTGCTTTTGCTCCATACCCCTTGATCCATTTAGCCATAAGGATCACATCTAACTCCCTTTTGAATATATCTAACAAACTGGCCTCAACAACTTTCTGTGGTAGAGAATTCCACAGATTCACAATTCTCTGAGTGAAGAAATTTCTCCTCAACTTGGTACTTAATACCTTACCCCTTATCCTTACACTGTGACCCCTGGTTCTGGACTTCCCCAACATCGGGAACATTCTTCCTGCATCTAACCTGTCCAGTCCCATCAGAATTTTATATGTTTCTATGAGATCCCCTCTGATTCTTCTAAATTCCAGTGAATATAAGCCTAGTCGATCTAGTCTTTCTTCATATGTCCTGTGTAACAGGCCTGAGGGACTGAATGGGCCTCCTGCTGTTCCTGTGTAACAGGCATGAGGAGCTGAATAGGTCTCCTCCTGTTCCTGTGTAACAGGCTCGAGGGGCTGAATGGGCCTCCTCCTGTTCCTGTGTAACAGGCTCGAGGGGCTGAATGGGCCTCCTGCTGTTCCTGTGTAACAGGCACGAGGGGCTGAATGGGCCTCCTCCTGTTCCTGTGTAACAGGCTCGAGGGGCTGAATGGGCCTCCTCCTGTTCCTGTGTAACTGGCTCGAGGGGCTGAATGGGCCTCCTCCTGTTGTGGGTCTGTGGTGCAATAGATAAACGTGATAATATATTCCATCCTCTAACAGCTGTGTGAAAACATTGCTGCAGACTTCCCCTTTGTGTCCACCTCGTGATATCCCTCGGTCTGTGGCCCCGTGTTACTGGTTCATCAATAATGAACAATCATTCACTGTTTCCCATTGCTCAACCTTCCAATCATCCTCAAAAGCCCAGCTGTTGAGCCTCAACCTGCGCTTAACTGAATGAGAGACTGTTTCTGTCTCACTGTCTGTCCCTGTCTCATAGAAACATAGAAACATAGAAAATAGTTGCAGGAGTAGGCCATTCGGCCCTTTGAGCCTGCACCACCATTCAATATGATCATGGCTGATCATGCAACTTCAGTATCCCATTCATGCCTTCTCTCCATACCCCTTGATCCCTTTAGCCGTAAGGGTCACATCTAACTCCCTTTTAAATATATAGAAACATAGAAACATAGAAACTAGGTGCAGGAGTAGGCCATTTGGCCCTTCGAGCCTGCACCCCCATTCAATAAGATCATGGCTGATCATTCACCTCAGTAACCCTTTCCCGCTTTCTCTCCATACCCCTTGATCCCTTTAGCCATAAGGGCCGTATCTAACTCCCTCTTCAATATATCCAATGAACTGGCATCAACAACTCTGCGGTAGGGAATTCCACAGGCTAACAACTCTCTTGATTGAAGAAGTTTCTCCTCATCTCAGTCCTAAATGGCTTAACCCTCATCCTTAGATTACGTTCCCTGGTTCTGGACTTCCCCAACATCAGGAACATTCTTCCTGCAGCAAACCTGTCCAGTCCCGTCAGAATTTTATATGTTTCTATGAGATCCCCTCTCATCCGTCTAAACTCCAGTGAATAGAGGCCTAGTCGATCCAATCTCTCCTCATATGTCAGTCCAGCCATCCTGGGAATCAGTCTGGTGAACCTTTGCTGCACTCCCTCAATAGTAAGAACATCCTTCTTCAGATTAGGAGACCAAAACTGAACACAATATTCCAGGTGAGGCCTCACTAAGGCCCTGTACAACTGCTCCTATACTCAAATCTCCTAGCTATGAAGGCCAACATACCACTTGCCTTCTTCACCGCCTGCTGTACATGTTTGCCAACTTTCAATGACTGATGTACCATGACACCCAGTCCTCGTTGCAACTCCCCTTTTCCAAATCTGCTGCCATTCAGATAATGTTCTGTCTTCCTGTTTTTGCCACCAAAGTGGACAATCTCACATTTATCCTCATTATAATGTATCTGCCACGCATTTGCCCACTCACTTAACCTGTCCAAGTCACCCTGCAGCCTTTTAGCGTCCTCCTCACAGCTCACACCGCCACCCAGCTTAGTGTCATCTGCAAACTTGGAGATATTACACTCAATTCCTTCATCCAAATCATGAATGTATATTGTAAATAGCTGGGGTCCCAGCACTGAGTCCTGCGGCACCCCACTCGTCACTGCCTGCCATTCTGAAAAGAACCCGTTTATCCCGACTCTCTGCTTCCTGTCTGTCAACCAGTTCTCTATCCGCGTCAGTACACTACACCAATACCATGTGCTTTAATTTTGCACACCAATCTCTTGTTTGGGACCTTGTCAAAAGCCTTTTGAAAGTCCAAATACATCCACTGGTTCTCCCTTGTCCACTCTACTAGTTACATCCACAAAAAATTCGAGAAAATTTGTCAATCAGGATTTCCCTTTCATAAATCGTTGTTGACTTGGACCGATCCCGTCACTGCTTTCCAAATGTGCTGCTATTTCATCTTTAATAATTGATTCCAACATTTTCTCCACTACCGATGTCAGGCTAACCGGTCTATAATTACCCATTTTCTCTCTCCCTCCTTTCTTAAAAAGTGGTGTTACATTAGCTACCCTTCAGTCCATAGGAACTGATCCAGAGTTGATAGATTGTTGGAAAATGATCACTAATGCATCCACTATTTCTAGGGCTACTTCCTTAAGTACTCTGGGATGCAGACCATCAGGCCCCACGGATTTATCGGCTTTCAATCCCATTAATTTTCCGAGCACAATTTCCCGCCTAATAAGGATTTCCTTGAGTCCTCCTTCTCACTAGACCCTCAGTCCCCTAGTATTTTCGGAAGGTTATTTGTGTCTTCCTTCGTGAAGAGAGAACCAAAGTATTTGTTTAACTGATCCTCCATTTCTTTGTTCCCCACGAACTGGCCTCAACAACTTTCTGTGGTAGAGAATTCCACAGGTTCACCACTCTCTGGGTGAAGAAGTTTCTCCTCATCTCAGTCCTAAATGGCTTACCCCTTATCCTTAGACTGTGACCCCTGGTTCTGGACTTCCCCCCCCAACATCGGGAACATTCTTCCTGCATCTAACCTGTCTAAACCCGTCAGAATTTTATATATTTCTGTTAGTTATCCTCATGCTCTTAATATATTTATAGAACATCTTTGGGTTTTCCTTGATTTTACTTGCAAGAATTTTTCATGCTCTCTCTTAACATTCCTAATATCCTTTTTAATTAAACCTCTGAACTTCCTATTTTCCTCCAGAGATTCTATAGCATTTAGTCATCGGTATATGACATAAGCTTCCCTTTTTTTCTTTATCCTCCCCTGTTAGTCCAGGGGGCTCTAGAATTGATATTACCACTCTTTTTCTTTAAGGGCACATGGTTGGCCTAAGCCCTCCGGAACTCCTCCTCGAATGCCTGCCACTGTTCCTACATTGATTTACCCTCAAGTAACTGTTTCCAGTCCACTGTAGCCAAATCACTTCCGAGCAAAGTTAGCTTTTCCCCAATTTGTGATTTTAATCCTGGTCTATTCTTGTCCTGACCCATAACCAACTTGAATCTGACTGAATTATGGTCACTGTGCTCTCCCACTGAAACCGCTTCCACCTGCCCAGCTTCTTTCCCCAAAACTAAATCCAGAACCTCCCCCATGTTGGGCTTGTTACATACTGACTAAAAAAGTACTCTTGAATGCATTTTAGGAATTCTGCACCCTCTATACCCTTTATGCTATATTTGTCCCAATCAATATTAGGATAGCTGGAACATTTACTATTACTGCCCTATGTTTTTTGGACTTCACTGAAATTTGCTGACATATTTGCAAGCATGGCCACTAGCAGCACAGATGAGAGGTACTGTGTTGGTGATGATTAGGACGATTTTATTGAGAGACTACAGCAAAGTTTCGTCACTAAGGAATGGCTGGGACAGGATTCGGCCGACAAACGCAGGGCTCATCTCCTGATGGTTTGTGGATCCAGGACCTACTCCCTGATGAAGGACCTTCTAGCGCCAGAGAAGCTGGCGGACAAGACTTTTGAACAGCTCAGTAAGTTGATCAGGGAACACTTTAAACCGGCGAGCAGCATGCACATGGCGAGACACCGGTTTTACATGCACCGGTGGCAAGAAGGGCAAAGCGTTCCAGACTTCGTGGCAGACCTCTGGTGACTGGCAAGCCAATGTAAGTTCCCAGATGCATGCAGAGCGGAGATGCTGCGAGACTTTTTTATTGAGGGCATCGGGCACGCTGGGGTTTTCAGGAAACTGATTGAGAACAAAGACTTGACCCTGGAAACGGGACTTTGATGGCCCAGGCATTTATCTCATGGGAGGAATAGACCAGAATGATGTTTGACAAAAATCTTGGTTTAAATGCAACAAATGGACAGGAAGTCAACATTGTTAATGCGGCACACAGTTCTCCAGGCAGACAGGGAAAATCGGACATTCCCGAGCATGTAGTCGAACACAAAGGGGGAATTCAACAGAGACAATGGCTAGCTGAACGCCGATTCATGCCATCGCAAGGGACAATGCGGCCAGTAATGGGGCCATCAACACCTGTCAATGGTGCGCTTAAGGACAGTTACAGACACAGTCAGAGACGATCGACTGGTAGTGGACCTATTGTTTCCAACAACGGCCCATGTTGGAGGTGTGGAGGCAAACACACAGCCAGAGCTTGCAAGTATCAGCAATATATCTGCAGAAATTGCAACGTCAGCGGTCACTTGGCGCGTATGTGCAGGAAGCCTGCAGCCAGGTTGATGTACGAGGAGGACGGGCCCAATGTAAGCCCTACGAGGCCAAATGGACACTGGGGGAAATCGCTGGAAGCTGAAGTTCAGCGAGTTCATGTGGAGCACATATACAGTTCATACATCAGGACACCACCAATAATGATGAAAGTGCTCCTCAATGGCATGCCAGTATCAATGGAACTAGACACGGGGGCCACCAAGTCCCTGATGAGTATCAAATAGTTTGACAAGTTGTGGGCATCCAAGGCCAGGAGGCCAAAATGATTGCCGATTGAGGCACTGCTATGGACATATACAAAGGAGATCATTCCGGTGCGAGGCAGCGCCATGGTAGTCGTGACCCACAAAGATTCGGAGAACAGGTTGCTGCTCTGGATTGTCCCAGTGGTCGGTCCCGCACTGCTGGGGAGGAGTTGGCTTGCTGTCATGAACTGGAAATGGGGTGATGTCAATGCAATTTCTTCTATGGAGCGAATATCATGCTCGCAGGTCCTGGACAAATTTGACTCACTATTTCAACCCGGCATTGGAACTTTCATAGGGACCAAGGTAGTGATTCACATAAACCCGGACGCCAGGCCAGTACACCACAAGGCCAGAGCGGTGCCGTACGTGTTGCGGGAAAAGATAGAAGGCGAATTGGACCGCCTGCTGAGGGAAGGTATCATCTCGCCAGTCGAATTCAGTGACTGGGCGAGCCCGATTGTGCCGGCGCTCAGGGCGGATGGGTCGGTCAGGCTATATGGTGATAACAAGGCCATCATTAATCGGGTGTCACTCCAAGACCAGTACCCGCTACCGAGAGCGGAGGACCTCTTTGCAACACTATCCCGTTGGCAAACTTTTTTCAAAATTGGACCTGACCTCAGCTTACATGACCCAGGAGCTGGTGAGTGAGTCGAAGAAACTGACCACCATCTCGACACACAAGGGGTTGTTTGAGTACAACAGAGCTCCACAGGACTGAGCTGCACTGCCATCCCTCTAATTAGACTTATCTGCTATAAAAGAGAAAGTGAGTTACTTCTCAATCAACCAGCCAATCACTTACCTGCCTGGACAGGGGCTTTGAGCGGGCAGAGGTCGGAAATGCAGTTTGGAGCCGAATCTGAAATCAGCAGGGCGCAGGGGAGTAACGCACTCGACAGCAAGAGGATCGGAGGTCGGCAAGGAGTGGGAGACCTTGAGGTCGGCAAGGAGCGGGAGGCCTATTGGTCGGCAAGGAGAGGGTGGCCCAGAGGTCGGCAAGGAGAGGGAGGCCCAGAGGTCGGCAAGAAGAGGGAGGCCCAGAGGTCGGCAAGGAGTGGGAGGCCCATTGGTCAGCAAGGAGAGGGAGGCCCAGAGGTCGGCAAGGAGCGGGAGGCCCAGAGGTCGGCAAGGAGAGGGAGGCTCGGAGGTCGGCAAGGAGCAGGAGGCCCAGAGGTCGGCAAGGAGAGGGTGGCCCAGAGGTCGGCAAGGAGCGGGAGGCATGGAGGTCGGCAAGAAGAGGGAGGCTCGGAGGTCGGCAAGGAGCGGAAGACCTTGAAGTCGGCAAGGAACGGGACGCCCGGAGGTCAGCAAGGAAAAGGAGCCCGGAGGTTGACCTGTGATGTCACAGGAAAGCAGGAAGTGGAACTGTAATTCAGCAGCCAGTGTTGGGGGAAGAGGCCTTGTGGGTATCAGCTCCTCACGTGGAAGGCCCGGCTTGTGACTGGCGAGCCTCTTCATTGGTGTAGCCATTCACCAGTGGTGTGAGGGTGTGTCTGGGTGTCACACTGGGGAACTTGGAAAGGCTGCTCGCCACACTTTCCAGGACTCCAGTGTGACTGGTGGAGGCCACCAGCCTCGTGTGGGCATTGATGGCCTCGCAGGTTTCGCGGCACACACCAACAATCTGCGACCCAACCTCTGTTATGGTCGCTTTCAGACTGTCAATACTTGCGGGAATCCTAGAC
Source organism: Pristiophorus japonicus (assembly GCF_044704955.1). Classification (NCBI taxonomy): domain Eukaryota; kingdom Metazoa; phylum Chordata; class Chondrichthyes; family Pristiophoridae; genus Pristiophorus; species Pristiophorus japonicus. The sequence continues at coordinate 367,134,635 of NC_091977.1, read as the reverse complement.
CAGGACTTCAAGGAGCTGACGGGTGAGCCTCATGCTCTCCCTGGAAAATGCCGACTCACCGTCCGGAGAGACAGCACACGGGATTTGACTCCAGATTTGCATTGCTGCACGTCACTAGTCCCAGGAGCCTCAGAGATGTCAAAGCTCAGAAATGTTTGATCAATCTCGGACAGCGCGTTACCAGTGTAAAAATAAGTGTTGACTGTATCTGCAACTGCACCCTCCCTCCCCGGCCCCACCCCCCCAGGAGTTAGCTGATCAGTCTCTGTCAACTCCTCTTCGTCAAATTCCTCCTCCTCCACATGTTGGGCTTACGTGGAGAGTTGATCCCAAGAATTTGGCACTTGTGGCTGGTCATCTGGCAGTAGAAAGCAACAGACAAGTGATTAGCAGCAGGGTAGGGGGCAGGGTAAGCTGACAAAGGTCACATAGCACAGGCTCATTTGAAGGACCGCCATGACTCCATTATATCTAATCCAGAGACACTGCATCACCTTGCTCCAGCCCTAGTCCACAGACACTACACAACATTGCCCCAGCCCTAATCCATGGTCACTGCATCAATTGCCCAACCCTCATCCACAGAGACATTGCATCTCATTGCCCCAACTCAGCCCAGGGAGTGTGCACGACTTACCCTCAGGATGCAAGTGGAGGTCAGCGCCACCAGTGGCAGTTGCCTGACCTGAGATCCTGATGAGGCCTGCCACTCGCTATTCCAGGTCTGTAAGTGACAGGGTCTGAGGTGGACAGCTGCCCGTCCGCGGCTGTTCCCAGCGGTTGTGGAATCACTTGCGGTTCCTGAAAACCTCTGCATCCTGAAAAGGTACCCACATCGGATGTGCGTACAGTCTATTGCTCCCTGCACCTTGGTGAAGTTTGCAATTCTGGAGAATCCTAGAGCCCTCTCATTCTGTGTCTCTCTGGTCATAGGGAAGCTGATCAAGTCCCTCCTGCATGCATATAGGGCTTCAGTAACCTGTCTAATGCAGCGATGTGTGGCATGTACTGATGGTGCTGGCAGGCTGCAGATCTGCCCTTATCAGCTGGCATACCTCAGTGATAATCTCTTTGTGGAAGCACAGTCTCCGAAGGCAGGTGGTGTCGGGCAAGTCGAGGTAAGAATGCTTGTCCCTATACTTGCGGGGGGTGTAATGTCTGGTCCTCCTCATCAGTCTGTCACATCTTACATTGGGCACATAATACAATGGAACACAACTTTGGCAATTTTGAGTCTACTGCATTTAATTGGTCATCAAGAGAGGGTGAGAAAGGACAGGCCCCATTGCAGTAGCTCTCTGTTTTCCACCGATTGGTCACAAACAAGGAATGCCCCGACGAAGATACCTATTTAATTCCAATCAGTCACAGTATGGTCAAGATGTTTTTAGAGATGTTCACATCAACTCCAACGACCTGCAGAGTACATCCAAACTCTGCCAAAGTTGAAGCACAGCAGCCTTTTAAAGGACGCAACATGTGATCTAGAACATGGCGTCCATAATGCTGTGATTAGTTCCGGTTCGTTCTACTTTTTCTGGGCGGTTTTTTGGGCGAGCGATATTGTGGGCGATATGTGTGCAAGGTGGTGAATTTGAAGCTGGGCGATCTCATGGCCGCTAGTTTCGTTAAATATGCTCTTTACGACAAAAAAAGTGGACGGGCGGTATTATTGAATCTCAGCATTAAATCAGTGCAGAAAGTAATGCTGGACGATATTATGGGCGTTAATTTCGCCCATTTCATTGATTCCATCCCAAAAATGTGGGCGGGTGGTAATATTTTTTCTTGGCATTAAGCACATGGAGAAAATAACGCTCCGATATAAATTTCCTAAAAATGCCCGTCAGTTTCCATTTTGTGCCAAAATGAGCGCTATATGGGCGTTATACGTCATTTCAGCAGCAAAATGGGCGTTAAGTGGGCGTTAAGCAGGCAAAAAAAATGGAGGTTCTAGCCCATTGTTTTTTTTTGGCGCAATTTGCCTGAAATCAGCGAAACCAATGTAAAAGATCGCAGAATTTTAGTGCAAATTACATTCAATAAAAACATTGCATTAGAAGCTGGCCCTCCCACAAAACTGGCCCCCAGATCAAATTAATTACCATCGGGAGTTTCCACTAATGATGCTTGTTTGCAGGACTTCAAGGAGGCCCCGAAAATTAAGCTTTTTTTTAAGTACAGTAATACAAATAGGCATGTTTTAAAAGCTTTTCCATGTATATACTTTTTTAATTCACTAAGATACTGACTACTGTACATGACTATAACTAGCAAATTGTTTTGTATAGTTTGTTGAAGTTATTGTCATTTATTTAAAATCAGGTTACTCAGAGGCGGTAGCTTAGACACTTATTAAAATGTTTATTTTTTGCGATAAACCCATTTTCAGCTGTATTAATAAAGCTGCAAGGAATGTTTTTAATGCAAAAATGTAAAATAATATATATTCTAAAACATTTCCTGATTGTGCTGGTACATGGAAGATTTCAGTTTCAGTGATATGCAAATGAGTTTGAGCGGAAACTCAACAATGTTGTTTTTTCTCAAACCGGGCGCATTTTGGGAGCATTTTGTGCCCGGACCACCGATTGCGCCCAAAGCGGAAACTCTACACCCAGGATGTTAACAAAATTATTTCTTTTACAAGGAAATTAAAATTTCCCATCCCAACCCACCCCAAATTTTTCCAGAGACACTGAAAAAAGTCTCGAATAAAATATCGCACAGCATTAACGAGGGACTGTAAAAATTGGAATGTAAAAATACAAAGCTTATTCACTTTAAAAACATTTCATTGCATAGAGAGTCTATTCAAATAAGCTTTGAACAGTGCAATTCTAGCACTAAATCCAGGAAATTGCACCAGCAAATTTCATTTATTGCTGCAGGAATGTTGGTGCCTTAATGTCAACGAACTGTGAGAGTCTCACATTCAAGCTGCAATCATCTGGAAAATGTCAACTCGAAGAAAACATGGCTAAGGTCTGCTCACCCAATCTGCTCACCCAACACTGTCTGAAGCTGTGCAATTAGTGCAGCTAATCTGTAAATCTACTTCATATATATATATAACAATCTCATCACAGGTATAACAGAGAAAGAACAATGCATGTCAGGGATGAATGGCAAATCAAAAGTCTTCATCTGAACTGGTCCATGTTGGATCAGTTGTTTGAATGAATCATTTTAGAATCAGAGAGGTTTACAGCATGGAAAGAGGCCATTTCGGCCCTTCATGTCCGTGGCATCCAACAAGAGGCTATCCAGCCTAATCCCACTTTCCAGCTCTAGGTCCGTAACCCTGCAGGTTACGGCATTTCAAGTGCACATCCAAGTACCTTTCAAGGGCCCAAGTTTCGGCCTCAGTTGCTCCTGATTTTTTGGAGCAACTGGTGTAGAATGGAGTATCTTAGAAATTCAAATTCTCGGCATTTAGTTTGCTCCAGTTCTAGTCAGTTAGAACAGTTTCACTTTGGAACAGAATTTATTTTTCAAAAGGGGGCGTGTCCGGCTACTTATGCCTGTTTTCAAAGTTTCGGCAGTGAAAACTTACTCCAAACTAACTTAGAATAGAGTAAGTGAAGATTTTTGTATGCTCAAAAAAACCTTGTCTACACTTTAGAAAATCAGGCGTAGGTTACAAATTAGGCGTAGGGAATGGTGGTGGTGGGGGGAAGGGAAGTCATTAAATTGTACAATCAATCCTTAGATATACTTAGACAAATAATATACAAATAAATCCAACCTGAATAAAAATTTATAAGCAAAGAAAAGATTAAATAAACCATGTTCCTACCTGTGTGAAAGTGCTTCAGGCAGGCCTTTCATGTTGGAGACAGGCAGGGGTGTGGCATCAGTGTCTCGACGGCAGCCCCAACAGTGGCAGCAAGCAGCCTTCGAGCTGAGCTGCTGTGCTGCAGGCAGGCCTTCATTCTCTTAGTGGCTGGCCGGCAGCCGAAGGATCAACACCGGAGGCACGCAGCTTTTCAAGGGGGTTGAGGCCATTCGGCCATGGGATAGGAGCGGCGTCAGTGGCTGGCCGGCAGCCGAAGGATCAACACCGGAGGCACGCAGCTTTTCAAGGGGGCTGAGGCCATTCGGCCATGGGATAGGAGCGGCGTCAGTGGCTGGCCGGCAGCCGAAGGATCAACACCAGACGCACGCAGCTTTTCAAGGGGGTTGAGGTCATTCGGCCATGCTTAAGGGGCGGCGTCAGTGGCTCGATGGCAGCCGAGTCCTTTTAAAAATGGCCGAGTGCCAATGTTTGTTTGACACTGCGCGTGCGCGCATGCTCCAACGCGCACGCGCAGGGTTGCTGGCACCACGTTGGCTCATTTAAATTGGACCCGCCCCCCACTACTTACAGAATCGGCGCGAGTGTTTGGCTCCGCCCCCCGCTGTGAAGAGCGCGCCGCGCCAAGCTGAGATCGCGCTCCGAGGAGCCAGAGAATATTGAAGTTTTTTTCTAGCGAACTTTTTGGCGCGAAGAACAGGTGTCCAGCTCGGAGGGGCGCCGTTTTCGGCGCCGGCTGAAACTTGGGGCCTAAATATGGTGAGGGTTTCTGCCTCTCCCACCCGTTCAGGCAGTGAGTTTCACATCCCCATAAGCATGAAGAAATTTCCCTCAAATCCCCTCTAAACCTTCTACCAATTACTTTAAATTTATACCCACTAGTTGTTGACACCTCTGCTAAGGGAAATAGGACCTTTCTATCCACTATATCTAGGCCCTTCATAATTGTATACATCTCAATGAGGTCTTCCCTCAGCCTCCTCTGTTACCAGGAAAACAAATCCAGCCGATCCAATCTCTCCTCATAGCTAAGATTCTCCAGTCCCGGCAACATCCTCGTAAATCTCCTCTGTACTATCTCCAGGGCAATCACGCCCTTCCTGTAATGCGGTGACCAGAACTGTATGCAGTAGACCTGCTGTAGCCTAACCAGTCTTTTATACAGTTCAATCATAGCCCCCTTACTCTTGTATTCTATGCCTCAGCTAATAAAGGCAAGCATTCAAATTCCTGGGACATTGAAACCGGTTCTGGGGAGGTGGGGCCAGTGCAAACCTGACGGTCT